>NW_017729029.1:48922371-48950610 GCF_001723915.1 Gavialis gangeticus
CCAATGAATTGAAGCAGTTTTTCCATCTGCAGTCAGAGACCCGTGATATCATCCTGTGCTAGTCAGTAAATTAAAAATGTTAAATTCTGAGCTGCCACGGGTACTTTTTGTTTTCCCCAATGCCTATAGTCTGAGATGTTTGTAGCCTCTGCAGCCTGAGGATCTCATGGACATTGGCAAGTTTTCATTCACACAATGTGCCCGAGATATAGGTAAGTAACTACCCTCCTCACCTTAAATACAGTGAAAGACCCTGACTTCTCTGTGAATCAAGCTAGTTTGTTAGGTGCCTGTAGGCTGGAGGGTACCAGCAGAGGAAGGCATCAAGTCATGCCTAAGTACATGCCCAGTCTCTGCCTCAGGGTCCCTTCTGTTAATTAAACAGCAGACTCCTTGTAATACCAAAGCCAAGCAGTCCTCCAGTCTGCAAGGGCTACATTCCCCAGAGGTTAGTCCTTTGCTTCTCTCAAGCTCTCCTTTTTTCATCACCCTCCTCCGTTTGAGTCCTGTGACAGGCCCTTAGCCCGTTTCTGGCTGTTTCGCCCTATCGCAATGCTCATATCTGAACATAGGTAGCAAACTGGCAGCTGGGTTTGACTTGGCAACCCACCAGCCAGTCAACAATAGGACTGGCACTAGGGGCTCCCTTGCTGGCTCCTCTGATTCTTGCACTTCGGACTCTCCGGTGACTCTTATTTGGTTTCGCTGCTGCAGAATCACTCGTTGATTCTTTCTCAACACTGACAAACTAAAATGCATCTCTAATCTTTACTGAGTGAAAGCAGGATGTTTCACTGCAGTCCTAGAAATTTAGCCTTGTTTCTGTTTGCAAATCATTGGGTATTTGTTAACTGGGTGTTTGGTTTGTTACTGGACATCGATTAGACGTGTTTACCTGAACACGTGTCAGACTGTGGACTGATTGTTACCTGCTCCATAGGCCGCGGAACAGGGTGGGCCACCCGGGCCATGGCCCGACCAGCTTTTAGCACGTTAATTTATATAACCCACAAATCCGCAATTATCATTCTGGTTAAAACTGCATAGCTATTTTTTTTAACTGCATAGCTAGCTAAATTAATGTGCTAAATGTTGGTCGGGCCACGGCCTGGGTGGCCCACCCCGTTCCGCGGCCTATGATGTGTTCATTTAGGTAGATAAGTCCTAAGTCCTTGGCCTTTGGACCAAGCTTAGGTTGACTGCATAGAATGCCTTCCTGTCCTGCTCTGTGCGTGCCAAAATCTGGAAGTTAGGCTGTATGCTGGCTCGCTGCACTGAGGCTCTCCATACCTTGCTGCATGTCTGAGGTGTGTTGAATAAGATACTCAGCTTAATTTTAAGGCCTTGGCATGTTCTAAGTGGAAGCAAATAGGTAGGGTGTGGCAGTCTCACGTGGCTACAGAGCATTCAGTGTTCATTCCTAACAGGCACGTGGTTGGTCCTATATGCGTTTCTTCAGCACAGTGCTTTCTAAAAAGGGTGGAAGGGGCTTCTGCTATAATTTGCACCCGAATCTTCATGCCTACAGGAGAGCTGGTGTTCTTTATGACCTGCTTACTAGAGTCCTCTGTAAAGTCTCCCTCTTGGTCTGTTCAGAGCACTTGTTGCGTTTCATTGCATACTTAATTATAAATCCTTACATGTGTGTATAGTGCCTAGCACAATGAAGCTCTGAGCCTAGGGATGGCTGCAATGTACATACTTCAAGGCCGCCGAAGATAAATGGCAAATGCTCTTGTTTGTGCCCAACCTGCTTAGATCTCAGTGCAATTTGGAGGAACAAAAAAAGCACTTCCCCAAACATCTGTATGACCAAAAGCCTGTTTGTGAGTACGATGTTGAATAGCAAAAAGAAAGGGAGGCGAGTGCAACTGCTCTGCCTTTCAAGGGGCCATTAAGAGATAATATTTTCATTGGGTATTGCTGCCAACTCCCCCTGCCATCCTTTCAGAGAATGCCTGTCCACCACCCAGGTGAAAGCTTTAACTAAATGTCCTCCTTGGTCAGGAACATAATAGCGTCTTTGAGACAGTTCCAGAAAGATGATTTGTTTTCCAGTTTGAGGGTAGATTTTGTTGTCAAGCCAAACCAGCCCCATGAGGCCAACTCCCAGAAGTATTTAGATGCATAAAGCAGGAGATAGGTGCCTAATTACACTGAAAGCCAGCAGGCGTTAGGCACCTAACTCACATCAGCACTTCTGTAAATCTTACTGAGTGCCTAGCTGCGTGTTTTGGTACTTACGTACCCTTGTAGATTTGTCCCGTATACCTGAGTTTCTAGCTGGCTCTTTGAGGAAGAGGAGGAGGGAAATGTAATGCTGGCAATGTACTATTCTGACAAGGAAGCTCTGTTTAAGAGCAAATGTGACACACCTGAAGGACAACAATTCCTCAGCCTTCGTGGCAGGCAGATTTCATTAACTGCCTAAAGCAAAGCATGGATGATCTTCTCTGAGGCTATAAATCATGTTAAGGATATTTTGTACATGGTTTAAAAAATAGCATAAACAGCTGCTCTAGGGGTTGCAGTTGAATTCTTAGCAAGGGTCAATGGATGTCTGGCATCCTTTTCTTATTGTGGACACAGCTGAAATGTCCAAACACCTCCAGACTTACTCTGTCTTCATATAGAGGATTCTTTAGAGACTGGTTATTTTTTTCTCTCCCTTCATTTACTTAATCCTTCAATTTGCAGCTTTGCACACTGGAGTTGATGTTCTTTTGGTCAACATGAGCTAAATGCAGCTTCTCCAGAGTCCCTTCTTCAACCCTTCTGAGGAGGCTGGTGGAGAGCCGTATTTACCTGGGGGAGAAGCTTTGCTGTTTGTGTAGTAGTCTCGCAACCTTACATTTATTCTGGGGTTGTTCTCCCCAGATTATTATTTTCCTGCTCTGGTTTCATCACTTTAGAACTCCAGCTGCCTTAATAGAAATGTGCAGGTTTTAATTTCGTTGTTTGGCACATTTTTTCTTAAAGGAGACTAGGAATTGATTTCCCCTTGCCAGAGGGAGGTTATTCATGTATTTGAAAGATGCCAGAAATAATTAAGAAAAATGAAGTTGAATACTCCAGCTTCAGAACGATGTTATTTGCAAATGGTTCTTACCCCAATTTTGGGGTATCTCCCTCAGCAACCACAATTTCATATGAGAAAATGGGCTGTCATTTGTATTGCTCACCATTATCTCGTGAAAGCATCTAAGACATTTAGGTTGCTTCCAGGTAGTAAAAAAGCAAACAAATGGCGCTTTAAATTCAACCCCGTGTGACCCTGCGCCAAGTCCAGCACATGCCCCAACGAGGCATTGCGTTAGTTGGACCCAGCTTGCCCAGCGTCTGTATAGATTGGGTGCTTTAGTGGGGCTTTTTGGTGCTATAATCCAACAGCTGATTGAATCAGCTTTAGATAAAAGCTCCAAAAAGCCTTTCTGAAGTGCCTATTCTATATAGACGCTGTGGAGCGGGGCCGAAATAAAGCGCTGCTTCGTTCTGTAAAGCATGTTTTTTTCTTTTGTTTTTTTTAATGTCTGCAAGCAGCCTTTTTTTTTGAAGAAATGTACAGCTTTTCAAAGTTCTGTTCTTTTTTCTAGAACATTTGCCTGCAATTTCCCAGCTAATATGTGTCAGCACTCAACAGGTGGCAGAAAAACGAAAGAATATCAAGCTTTGTTTGCCCTTGGATGAATCTATTTTCTCATTTCAGAAATTACAAGATTGCTTCCTTTTATTTTTATGCAAAATTTCATCTTGAGACATAAATACAATTGTAATGTCATTAGAAACTGCTGCTGTTCCGGTCCCAGCAGGGGATGGGAGCTGACATGCCCTACTCTTCCGCTTAAGCATATGGTTTGAGAAAAAAACATTACGCTTGTCTTTAAGGCTGGGGACAGAAATTACACATAAACCAGCGTAAGTGATCAGAAGCCAGTCTAAACCTGCTACAGAACAGAAGTTCAGTGCATGTATATCAGTTTCAAAATGGCAGAAGCCAGTTTAAGATAGATCTGGATGGATGTAGTATCAGATTGAATCACTTTAGGTTAGACTGGTCTATTAAACTTCTGTTCCAAATCCCCTTCAGACACAAGGATGCCTTGTGGCTCTCTGCTAATCCCCCTTGCAGGCTGGGCTTGCCTCTGCCCCACCTGAGTCAGGCAGCTCCACCTCTGGGCTGTCACAGAGCGGAGGCATCAAAGCCTCTGCTCCCCAACTCAGCCACTGGGGGCACAGGAGGTGAGAAAAGGGGGCGACTAGACCTGCACCTCAGCCCCTCCTAGCCAGGGTCTGTACAAGAAGGGGCTTCCCCCCCTCCCCAGCCTGGATCTGCCAGGCAGTGAACACCCCAGGACCCCTCCCTTGCCAGCCCCCTGCCTCTTAGCTGTGGGTGGGTGGGGGAATGGCACCTTCTCAGCTGCTGTGAGGTGGGGGGTGGTGAGGAGGTGGGGCCAGTCTCTGTGGGGGGAAAGCTCTCACCTTGGGGGCTTCCCCCTATGCTGTGCAGACCCCAGTTGGGGCAGCCAGGGCAGGGGAGGGCTCTTTCCCACCTGCCTGCTCCCACCTCCTGTGGCTGAGAGGCAGGGGGCTGGTGACAGGGCAGGACTGAGACATTCACTGCCCAGCAGAGCTGGGAGGGGTACAGGACCTTTTGGTCTTGGTCAGTGCAGGCATCTGCCAGCCTTGGCCAACGAAAGAGTGAACTTGAGTTCTGCTCATTAACAGTCCAATCTACATGTAGATTGGATCAATTCTGCCTTGGGCTTTTGACCATCTATACTTAGCCTAAAAGTATATTATTTCACATTAGTAAGGATGGGGCTATGGATTACCTTCTCTCCTGTGTACTTGTACATTTTAGGAATAAAGAGTGATTTTTTTTTCTCGGTGAAATGGAAAATTTACATAACAGGCTGCATAATGGAAATTCACAATCTCCCCATACTGAGTAGTGCAACTCAAGATTTATGCAAGGTTAAAGTCAGGTCTCAATTTCGAAGGGTGAATGCAGTAAAACCCAACACCTTTCCCTTTCCCGTTGTCTGGGGTGCACAAAGTGCAGGGCAGATCATTCGGTTGCTCTTTAGGGTATAGCCAGAGGCATAACAAAGCAGTCAGGCATTGGGGCAACTTCAACTTCTGGCTGCTGCTTTGCTACAGGTGTGGTTGCGTGGCTTTGGTAGCTGATATTTTTCCAGCTCCCTCCTCATTCAGTGCCTGGGGCAGCTGCCCTAGTTGCTCTGCCTTAGTTACCCCATTGAATATAGCTCCATATGCTGGAATATCTTTGTTTTTATCACTTGGATAAACTTCAGGGGGTAATATGAACCACTCCAGAACCAACCGCCCCAGCACTGAGACTACTTGCAGAATCTTTCTTTTGTCTCTGTTCATATGCTTCTCTGTCCTGACTACATGATCACTTACAATTTTTTTTCTGCAGGACCATTCATTACTTGGCATGTAGTTTGATTGGTGGGTTTGGATGGGGAGGTAGGAGTATGAGATTCATCTGTTACTGAAATTGGACAGTGTGTGGTAATTAAGGGAGGAATCTATGAACTAATTCGAAGTGAGAAGAACGAATATTGGAGAGTTGCCTCATTCATTGAACACCTAACCTGGTGGTTCTCAACCGTTTTTAAAATCCTTTTCTCCCTCTACCTCTTGGAAAATGCCAGCTCTTGGCTTTCACTCATATTTTGACTATGGAAAAGTAATAGAGCAATTCTCTTCTGACAAATAACAGACCGCAACAAGTCAGAATGCTTTTGGCATTCTGGATATCCTATTTGGGATCTTTGGGTTTATCTTGTGAATCACCTCTAGGTATTTGCACACCTAACAAGGTTCAAGCTTGGCAAAGAATTGCTGGTCTAACCTTTCTTTGGAATACCACAAGATCCTTTCAAATAAATCATGTGGGATCCTGCAGTCAAAGCCTGTATTCTAGTGCAGGCACTCAAAGAGTACCATTGCACTGGCACATGACAGCTTTAAATTTGGCATTTCTGGACTTTGAGTACTGTATATACCAGCTTTAAAGTTCTTCAAACAGAGCTGCCTGCATAGCTGCTTGCCTTTCAGGAATCTCGGCCAGTTGATTTAGCTGTGACTTTTTGAAAGCCCTTTGAGATGACTGTCAAGATGTGCCGAAAAATGAAACCGAGCAGCGGAGTGTGTTGATAAGTCAGGAGAAAAATCGCTAAAGTTGTGCAAAGTTTAAGTCTACTGTTTTTTCCACTTGAAATATAAAGCTTTGTTGAAGATTTCAATTGAAAAATCAAAATTCAGAAAGTGTTGGCCATTTGTAGGAGTTAGCAAAATACTACGGTAGAAGAAGGAATGACTGGCCTTTTACATTCTCCCAAGAAATATTTGGTTTTGTATGTACTGAGCTGATCTCAAAATAGTCCTGAGTACCTTTGTGGCTGGGAATAGGGTTTGTTAATATGATATGAAGCTTTTTTATTGCTAGTTTATTGCCTGGCTGAAATGCTGGCAAAGTCGGGAGTGGCTAAATGTTCTGTGCAATGAAAACAAAAGGAGGATTTTTATGGGACAGCAAGAGAAACTTGTTTGCTCCCCTCTGCCACCACCACCAAATATCAGGTCTCTTTTTTACTCAGTTCTCTTTTCATCTATAGCCCTCAGTGTCCCTCACTTGTCCAACTGGCAGGGGATTGTCTTCCCTGGCATTTCTCCCTTGCTTCCCAGAGCCAAACTCTGCCCTGATTAGCGTGATGTCTCTCTTCAAAGACAATCTGGCCTCCTGACATGCAATGAATCCCTGTGGATATCACTGGGTGAAATCCTGCTGTGCTGAAGTCTGTGATAGCTCTTCCATTTGAAGTCAAAAGGACCAGGATTTCACCCTTTGCATACACAGTAACAAGGAAAATGTATCCACTAAGCTTTCACTGGGTATCTAGAATCCCAATCTCAGGGTATTAACATTTCCTTCTGTTGTTGCGCTCAGTCCCTGGACGTATGTACAGTTGCTCCTGTGCCTTTCACTGGAAATGTCACAAAGCTTTCTGGGAAACCAGGAACATCCTGGGAAAGCAGAAGATTATGGAACATGGGTGGGAAATAGAGGCCAATTAGACTGGCCATGTCTGTGGTTCAGAATACATGTGTTGGGTGGCTGAGATGCGTTCAGATGTGAAGACTTATAAGAAATGGGTAGCTACACTTGATTTTAAGGCACTGTTATCTATGAACATACAGTTCCATGTCTGAGTGGCTGTGAATCACTTCAAATAGGGAACATTTGTTGTGTAAGTATTTTTGTGGAAGGATCATGGAGGGCTTTTAAACAAGGATGTAGTAATACTAGAAACAAACTCATTTTCCATGGTCTCTTTTGTTAAGGTTTCTCAGAGCTGAAGATTGGTGCCATATTACGCAAGCTCAAATAGACACTCAGCAGGGAGAGGGAAATGAAAAGGATTTATTGTATAGTAGTTTATCAAAGGTCAAGTATATAAAACAAATTCCTTTTTATTTCAAGCAGACAGAAATAATCTGGGTTGCAGTCTGAACTTTCTTGTGGGAAAGGCATTTTTTCTTAATATAAAAAGAATAAAAATGTCAACTGGAGGCAGGTGAAGAGATTTTTTTTTTAACTGAAAAATGTAACTCAGTGTAGTAGGCAAACAAGTCTGTGTTAACTTTGTAGTTCCTTATTGTGGTGTATTAGCTTATTATTTCCATCTTATTATTCCGCAAATGTTGGAAGCGGATCGTAACAGTGGGATTGCCTTGTCTTTCCCACTCGGCTGTGCCGAAGAGGAAATATCTCTTTATGCTGGATGGTTTTATCCAGGGGAAGATGCACTGTCTAGTGGGTAAGGCACAGAGCTGGAGTCTGTTACTAACTTTGGCACTGACTGTTGTGACCTCAGGGAAGCTAATTGTTTGTGCCTTGGATTCATCCAGCTGTAGAGTGCAGAGACCATGACCTGCTTTACTAGTGCTTTGTGAAGCTTAACTAATGTTTGTAGAGAGATTTGAAATCCTAACTCTTTAAAAGTGCAAATGTGTTTGCTTATGCATTGGTACAACTGCACAACATAGAGGCCAAACAATGCTAGTATTTTGCTTTCTTTAAAGAGCTGGGTAAGCTTATGATGCTGTGATCTGTAGCTATATACATTAATGATACGAGTATTCAAGCCTAATGTTGCACGGTGAACAGCGCAAACTAATCACATACGGTGTCCGGGAGGAATTTCCTACTTGCCTGTGCACCACTGTATGGTAATTTATGCATGTTACGTACACAATTCACTTTATATATATACACCATTGTATTTAAAACCACAAAATTTCTTATTAATGCATTTAAAATCCACTTTGATCACATCAGCTGGAATTTGCAAATTATAAGTGTACAGACACATGCATGCATGCGTATATGCACACACACAGATCCAGTGTATGTTTTCTAATAATCAGTTTATCTGAATATAGGACTTCAGACCACCTGCTTGAACCTCACATACAGCGACATCCCAATTTTCTGTTATACAACAATTGAGAAATAAACTATTTTGTACCACAGCCGCAGACCTTTATTATGCGGGAATAGGACCACCCAGATTTTTAAAAATGTCCATAGTTGATTTTTTAAAATCTTTGCTACAATCAATATTATGCTGACTTGCCCATATTCAGTTACTAAAAAATCTCGCTGCTATAAAAATATTCTAAATTGTAGTAGGGCAACCTCTTCCTACAGCACATAAATGCTTGGCGCTCACTGGGTCTGTCCCAAGCACCATGACTGAAACTCTTTCATATAAATATTTGTAAAGGACAGCAAATCTACAAATGCAGCATCTCTGTTGGGTATAACAGTAGCTAGTCCCCCAACTCAGCAAAAGAATTGGCCTTTGGGCAGGCCTGCAGACTTTTGATTAATTCTGGGGACTTTTGTTGAATTTTATTTTGCAACAAAACTTCCTCTTGTTTTTTGTTGAAGCATTTTCTCTTTTCATCATGTGGTATCCAGTGCTGGAGCAGTGAAAAAATCAGTAGATTGATGAGGAAGGAGAAAGCCCCAAGGTACTGAAATTAAAACACAACAGAACACCCAATCTCTCTCCCTAGGAAGTGTTCTTGTTCATCACGTGTCGAAGGTCAAAAAGTGCTTGCTGCTTTAAAGCTTGCTTGACTTTTGATTTTTCTGATTGTTTTTGTTTGTTTTTGGCATGTGCATGTGTTTATAACTGCCGAAGGAAACTGAAATAGTCAGTGTGTCTGCAATCAATCTTCAGGGAAATGCTGAGGTGAGAGATGGCCCCTTTTGGAACAGATAAGTAAATGGTAAGATGCCCCAATTTTGCTAAGACCTTGTCCTGAGAGAAGAGACTTCCATATGCATGTACATGCATGGTTGGGAGATATTACCTACTCCTTACAATCCCAGGGAAGCCTTTCTAATTGTGGGAAGTAAGAAAGGGGTCCATTAGTAAGAAAACAGTGATCCATTTGATTGTACAGGGTCTTCATAAAGTCCTTGTGCACTTTAAAACTTTAATAACTTAAGTTGTAGGTATGATAGAAACAATCTGTAAATGGTATTTAAAAGCAAATTTATTAAAATTTTAGGACAACTAAGAGTACACAATGCTAGACTTCATAAGTAATAACTAATTTATTCTTAAATAAGCTGGAGCTCCATGCCACTATGCTCTGAATGTGTGACCGTTCCTAAACGATGTTTTCCCAGAGAAGTGGATAGGCAGAGGTGGACCAATTGCTTGGCCACCTCGTTCACCTGACCTGTCGCCGTTGGACTTCTTTTTATGGGGACATTTTAAAAGTGTAGTTTACTTGTCAAAACCACGTTCTTTGGTGGAGCTTGGATCACCAATGCAATTAGTGCAGTAACTCAAGAGCAACTGGGAAATGTTTTCAAGGAGTTGGAAGATCGGATTGAGCACTGTATCATGATGGATGGTGGTTATATTGATGTCTAGCATTGTGTACTCTAGTTGTCATAAAACTTTAATAAATTTGCTTTTAAATGCCATTTACAGATTGTTTCTATCATACCTACAACCTAAGTTTTTAAAGTTTAAAAGTGCACAAGGACTTTATGAAGACCCTGTATTCATCATGTAGATGTGGCAGTGCCAGTGGGGACTCAAGTGAAGGGCCTTCAGAATCTGTTCAGGTCGCTGACATAGATAGGGGTTTGCAAATGAAGTTACTTTATGGATAGTGGATTAAGGAAACAAATTATGTGTGGAGGTGTAAGTAAGGAGACGTCTACCTTGTCTAGTGGTGGCTGGTGCACCTTACACAGAGTGGGAGAGGTTTTGAAGTGGGTTGGAAGAGTCTCCCTTTTGCAGTTAGCTTGAGTTTTTTCAAGTGAAAGACATCTATCGTGGCGCAGAACTTCCTGCCAGGTATTTGGCTGAAGGGTTCCCAATGTGTGAAACTTCATTGCTACCTGATCTAGTGTACGGGGATATGTAAAGGCACAGCAGTCTAGCCTGACTGCTATTTATGCCAGGAGGTAAAATATGAATCTACAATATTTGTCAGATGTTTTCCCCCATTCTTGGTAAGGATGTTCTGTTTAATCAATAAGAATGAATAATTTAAATTCAATATCTTCCTGTCACTATCAGTAATACTTTTGTGAGTGATGTATTACTATGGTAATTCAATTTGTCAGACACCACCAGGTTTACATGACAGTTTGCTAAAGTTGTAAACTTAATTTACTATAGGCAGTTGACTAAGGTTGTTTGAATTATATTGATGTTTTATCTTAAAAGCATTGATTTCTCTTAAAGTAGCTTTTCTGGCTTTGTGTTTATTGCATTAATAATAAGCCAGGGTAGGTTAGGAACATTTTTAGTGTGGGGTTAGGGGGAAAGTTGCCCTCTTTGGGCCAGATGTGGGTCTCTCTCAACTCGATCTAGACTGGCTGCCCTAAAGTCAGTGGAATTGCTTATAGTTTCCACCGAGGTAGCTGACAGTAGATCCTGGCAGTACAGAGTGTGTTTGTTGGGGGTGTCCTATGAGGTCTGGGAATTCAGTCCATGAGAATACGTACTTGTTTCTGCTGAGTTTGGATGGGATTTAAGCATCTAGTTCCCCTAAGCCATGCCTCTGCAAAGCCTATTAGTGTGTGTGCAACACTGCACAACTTCTGGTTTGGAAGGTGGTACATAGAGCAAGCGTGGTGTGTCTCAGTGATACTGCATGGCATCATACCCTATACCATGGGTGGTCTAGAGATACCCTGGGGCTCTTTCAAAAATGCTAGGCCTGGAATTTTATCTTGCTGATTTGCACCCTCCACCTATAACGTTTCTTTTTTAGACAGAACACTTATTTCACAGACCTATCCTAACACAACTGCACCAGCTGGCTGCTGTTTTTGTGACTTCAGGATCCCTACACAGCAGAAGGGAGGCAGGTGCTCCACTGAGATCTCACTTGAGTTGTTGTGTGGGGAGGGAAGGATGTAACGGTTGGAAGGCTAATGGCAGACAATCACTTTGTGGAATCAGGCCTCTATAATTGCATTCACCTGAGAAAAGCAGATGGACTCAGGAGAGACGTGGTAATGTTGGTTTTAAGCCTTTAATTTTGGGCGTGAGGATATTTTTGATTTCCACTGTTCAGTTAAGAAATCCTGACGATGTTCTAGACCTTGGTCACATCCACTCTGGTGATGAAATCATCATGCTGGCTCTGCACTATCGGAGGATCCATTTCCATGGCTGGACTGCTCCTCTCAAGGCCAGCTCTGCTAGAGTGCCCAGAATCAGGGGCACCATGGAGGAAGCAGGGAGCTGCTTAATAGTGAAGATGGATGAGTTCATGCCCATGATGCTCTATATTAGCAATATCTAATTAGCATCCCCAAAATTACGTGCTGGAATGAAAGGGAAGGACCAGATTCATCTTGCAGACACACATATACAGCTTTCATGCATCAATCAAACTCTAAGCTTTTGTTGTGGTTTCCTTTCCCTACGTTTCCATTCTGTTAATCTTCCAAGAATTTTTCCAGTGGCTCAGCTTCTGCACCTGTTCTCCCCACCCCTCACAGCCTCAGAGTTCACATACGGCAGACACCTGGGAGCATGACTCTGCTCTGTAAATCAAGTTTGCAGCTTGTGGACCTGTCATATTTTATAGAGCTGCTTGGATGAATACAGCCCACCTTGTATATAAAAATAAAATGGGCAAGCACCGGAAGATGAAAGAGCACTCAACTTGCGTTCAGGCATTCGGGGAAAATAGATTCTGTTTAAAGCCATTATGAATAATAACATATTTCATGGAAATGGCTGTCTTTAGGAAGCTAAACTTAACTTTATAAAACATTTAGTTAAAATGATCAATGTTTTTGTCTGCTGCATAAAAAGAATAATCAAATGATTACAGAAATTCTGACAAGGAGCTACGGGAGGAGCAGAAAACATGGCATTCAGCTGCTGCTTCAGAAGAGGAGAAAAATAGCTGTGCTGTTGGACAGTTTTTTTTTTCTTTATGCTGCAGCCCTAATGCTATCTTAGCAACTGCAGCCTGGAATAAGGATGTTGAGAATGGGCATTTGATGACTGCATTGATGCTTCGGGGCTGATGCTTTGATGGCAGCATAGCATCAGCTGTGTATATTGGTATGTGACTCGGCGGGCTCAGTGGAATTTCTCTGCTGTAGTGCACAAGCACAAGTCCTGCATACCACTTATGTTGTTCAACATTATGTAGTAGTGGCACATGGACCCTGTGCAGGCCCCTCTGCACAGGCATAGATCTTCATACGCCGAGTATCTATTAGTTATCCCGTTCCCTCCCAAGTCAAATCCTTAAATTAAACAATCTTTCTCATGTCTTTTGCCTAAGTAAGTCTACTTGGGCTGGGTTCATAGATGTTATTTCACCATATATATAATTTGGCTATTGTTGTTTGGCTGGACATGTGTTTATCAGGCACTGAAAGCCAACCGAGCAGGGGCGGGCAATATGTGGCCCACAGGCTACATCCAGCCCACCAGGCCATTCTATCTGACCTGTGGGGCCCCCAAATATTTAGAAAATTATTATCTGCCTGTGGCTGCCTGTTAAAGATAACAAGGCACCAGTGGCAGCAGGACCCAGGAGGAGTCGGCAGCAGGACCCAGCAGCCACAGCAGCAAGAGCGGACACTCGGACATGAACAGGTGCGGGGAGGATTGCCAGCACAGCAGGAGTCAGCCTGGCCCAGATGGCATCACACAGTTCCCAGCTATGTGGCTGAGACCACATGGTGCAGCAGAAGCCAGCTGGGAATGGTGGGGCCTGGCTGGCGTGGGCTGACTCCCGCTGTGTCCTATGGTCCTGACCATGCAGCTGAGAACTGTGTGCTGCCAGAGTGGTGGGCAGGCGGGGAGAGGAGGGGAGGGGAGAGTGGTAGTGGTGGGCAGGAAGGAAGGGAAGCAGCAGGGGAAGGGCAATGGCAGCAGTGGAGAGCACAGGGACTGCACCCCAGGGCCAGCAGGGCCCAGCGCAGGGTGGCAGGAGTGTGGAGCCTGGACTGGCACATCCTCACATAGATCCATACAGACCAAACCCACACACACATACACCCACATCCTCTCCCACATACACACATACCTACATGCACACACCCACAGACCCCTACAAACCCTGTATCCATCCACCCATACCCCCCCACAATATACAAAAGTAAGACTTCATGTTAAGCTATTATGCAATTACCTCTATATACACTGTGCAAACACATAAATGCACATAAATCAGGGCAAAAATATTTTTTGAACTCAAATTAATGTATGTTGTTTGCTTTTTAGAATATAATTTATTTTTTTTTCCAGTCCCAAGATGGCAAACCCAATTGCCAAAAGGAGAACTTCCGGGGGAAGAGGAGGGACTTCTGGTGGCAAAGGTCAGGGATCATGGGGCAGGACTTCTGATTCCAAGATGATAACCAGGGGGTGGGCACTTGTCAAGGGGCAGGGCTACCCTTGTGGCCCTCGAGAGCTTGTGAAAACTTGTTAAGCGGCCCTTTGGTTGAAATAATTGCCTGCCCCTGCAATAGGGTCCATGGGGATGGAGCATGAGTGAAACATGCAATAGTTTCAAAAGACACTTTACCCTTCTATATGGGAGCAGTGTATGCCCCAACATTTTGATATCATAGGGGATCGGATCAATCTTCCTTTAGGGTGTGTTTGATAATATATGAACTGATGCATCCTAAAGGTGAAAAATCCCAGCTCTCTTTCCTCTTGCTGCTGTTTGGCTTTCACAATCAGAGACCTGCTATCAAAGACAACAAAAATCAAAAGGCTGGCAGCTGCCCACTCTTAAACGGCACTTTTTGATTTCCCATCCATGGTTCTTTGTCGATTACTACGGGCACCACTGGCATGTGCCTTTGTTCCTATGAACTCATAAGTTTACTTCCTCTCTCCCTCTCCTTGCTGATGCTGCAGTCATTTTCACAGCATCCAGCGGTACTTCCACAAAGAGAGGATTAGGAGTTCAAGTGCAAGAAAAAAAATAACAGCAGGCAAGTGGCTGAACTTTTCAAGGAACAGGGATGCTATTTTTCATGCAAATGTTGTTAGTAATGAAGAACGAAGGGAGAGAACTATAGAACATACATCAGGCAGAGGCAAAATTGCTTCAAAAAGGGACATTTGTCACAGGTTGCAAGGAAGTGTCAGCTGCTCTTTAAAACTGATGTGGTGATGTACCGGGAGCCACTGCAGCAAGCGCAGCACAGGGGGAACAACAGATCTGTCCGCCTTAAGAAATCAAATTGCTGCTACCTGAGCCTTCGGAAGAGGATAGATGACTGCAGCAGGACAGCTGACATAAAAAGCAATGCGATAATCAAGTCTACAGTATTTGTAATGAAAGCTCGAATAAAAGTCTGTGTGTCATTTGCAAATAGTAAATGCTTTCTCCTGGATGAGCTCTTGAGTGGAGCAGGCAGTGGTGTGGTGTTTGCAGTGACAGCAGCATGTCTGCGCACCCACAGCCAAAAGTCTAAGCCCGCCCTATATGTTGGGGATAATAAGGAGAAGCACGTTGTGCAGTTTTCCTGTAGCAGTTCAAAGGAGCTTGCTTGTCTCTTGTTTGGACTTTCAGCCATAGTGAAGCATTCTGGGCTGATGGAGCTCAAGACCTTCTCTTCGGGGCCTTAGTCCTTGCTGAAACAAAATAAAAGCACAAGGCTTGTGTACCCTTTACACTATCAAGCCTCCAGGAAGCAGAGACGAGTGACTACAGTAGCTTTCTGCTCATTGCCTTGCCAGTAGGCCTGTGTGAACAGGCATCTATTCAATGTGGCTTTGGATCTGGCCACTTTGGATGCCAGAGATCGGATTCGGAGCTCCAGATCGGTTTCCCGCTTCGATTTGGCCGAAGCGGCTCTGAAGTTTTGGAGCTGCTTCGGAGATCTGGCCATAGGGTATAATGGGGAATCAATTAAAAAGCTATAACTGGCAGGGGCTAGCAGGCCTGCATCTTTCACCCCGCTGCACCTTAACACACACAGGGTCATCTATGTCATGAGTTTTGCCTGTCAGCAGCCAGAGGTGCAGGGCCCAGAAGCCAGACTCCCCCTGCACCTATCACCTCAAAACGTTGCAGACTTCATGGCCTCAGCAGGGGCCACTACCCCTTTAGTTTTCACCCCCCTGTGGTGTAACACGTACACGTGACATGAGTTTTGCTTTCAAGAATTTGGGGTGCAGTTCCCCCCAAGCCCCTGCACTGATCTCCTTGAAACTTGGCAGGCTTTGTGGCCTCATCAGGAGCCACCACCCCTGCAGTTTTCAGCCCGCTGCGCCTTAACACACTCTGTATCACGAGTTTTGCCCGTCAGCAGCTTGAGGTGCAGTTCCCCCCAAACCCCTACACACATCTCCTTGAAACTTGGCAGGCTTCATGCTCTCAGCAGAGGCAAGTTTCATCCAAATTGGACAAAAACCAACAAAGTTATAGATAGTTCATTGATTCCCCATTATACCCTATGGCCGGATTGCTGAAGCGGCTCCGAAGCTTTTCCGAAGTGGTTCGGAAAGCCTAAAGAAGCCAGCGCTTCAATCCAGACATGCTGCTTCATCATCCAAATCTTCTCCGGATCTGAAGCGCGGTCTGAAGCCTCGCACAGCCCTACTTGCCAGCATCCCTTCTGCTTGATCTTAGAGGAGAGGAGGCTCTCTTAGCCTGTCTGACCAGACAGCCACAACGAGCCCAGTAAGTGTCTCAAGCAGTGCCTGAAGTGTCCCTCCCAAAAGGCGAGTTAGATGAAGGTGGAAACGATGCTAGTGGTTTTTGGGACGGGCGAGCTAGTCTCATAACTTTCATTGACTTTCTCTAGGAAATTAAACATCTTAACCAGATTAGGAGCTTTTGTAAAACACAGGAGATGCTTAATGGTGTTACTAAATCCTTATATACCCATGTTAGCCAGGCCCTATTGCCACATGCTCTTTACAATTAGAAATAGGAATAGAAATCCCAGAAATAGGGATCTTTTCCTGCCATCTTGGGTGAATTTTATCTCTAACTGAGGCACAAGTGTTTATTACTTCTGGATTTAACAAGACTGGATGTATTGCTACGTTTTATGATTTTTTAATTTTGTTTGGGGTTCGCTGTAGCATCCCTAATAGAAGATACTGCAGGAAAGAGTGTGTGTTACTGTGGTAATTATGAAACCCCAAATCTCAGAATCTCTGTTCCTTACTCATTAACGTAGGTTTCCACCACAGGTCTTATTGGTAAATGACATGTGAAAGGCATGGAGTAAAACTCATTGCAGAATTGAAGTTGCTGGACCCCTGCAGCATTCTCATCTCTACAAAATTTTGATAATGCGCCAGAAACACGGGTGTCTAAAAGATTTCCTGCTAAGGGCAGACCAGTCTTTGGAATAAGCCCCTCAAGCACCTCTTTCGATCAACAAACCTCTCTGGCAAATGCTGCATCTCAAACGAATCTTAGCAGCAATTTAGTTTCTGCCCAAGGAGAACAAGATTTGCTTTTTAAACATGACAGCAGACTGCCTTCACAGGAGCAGAAACATTAATATCCAAAGTTGCTCCAATTGCAGGCTCGGTAGCAAGGATTCGATTTCCCAGCACCTTTCATTGTTTTTCCATGCACATCATGAAAGCGTGAGGGGGCTACAAGATACAAATGACACAGAAATATTGCGCTAATATTTCTGCCTTTCCTTTAGATTCAGAGTCTGCTCATGAATGGGTTGCAAAGGGTGAACACAAGACTGGTAGATGGCATGGGAGTTTTGATAGCAAAAAGTGATGCTGCAGGTGTGAGGGTGTTCCCAAGTATGCGTGGGGGGGAGGGTTTCTGAATGACAGGCCTGAGCTGGTCCTCAGCTGCTTACTCCAGGTGACACAACCACGTCCCCCCCGACCCCCTCTCTGCTGTTTCGTTCCTCCTTCCACAAGAAGCGCACTCATATTTGAGTGGTATGTTTTACAGATGTGTAAGCACTAAGGTAGAAAGTGCCAGAGATGGTATAACCCACAGTTAAAAGCTGCCTGTTGGGATCCAGCAATTTATAACATGACTTTTATGAAACTGTCTATTAAGACTATATTAACCATCTCTATATTGTTTACCAACATATGGGATGTTATCATAAAATGCAGTCAGCAGGGAATATTTTTGTTCTGCAATGGTCAATGATCAGCAAGTCGACATAACTGAGCTTGAGCTCCAAAAGTGTCATTAAAGAGGATGCAGTAACACCTGATGGAGCTAATTTCAGATCTTGTTAAGTTCATAAACATGAGGCCTCTGGTTTGAATTCACTGAGTACAAGCACCTTTTCTTTTACAAATCCTAGACGTTACGGGGGGTCTGGTTGATGCCTGAATGTGCGCATTTGAATTTGCCAAGATTTGTGCAACATTTCAATATGCACGTACAAGGCTGGCCTTCATTTTCATCTTTGCTTTTAATAGTGCCAATGGGATCTCCTGTTTTAAATGGAAGTGAAGGGCAAAGGAAACCCTGTATTTTACCTACCTGTGTGTTGTATAAAAGAGTAGAGAGAGGTACTCAGCTGTGTTAATCTGAAGTCAGGCAGAAGGTAGGGTAGCTTTTCACCTTATAGACTAATTAAATCAGAGATGCACAGCTTAAGCTGCCATGAGCACCAGGCTTACTTCATCAGGTTGCAGAAATGAAATGATGGGACTTGGGTGACAAGTTTGAGGCTCAGGCAACAACGCTGGCTGCTTTGTGATTCGACTGGTCTGACAGGTACCAAACATCACAAATATATAAAAAGGAAGATGAGGACAGAGGAATGTATGTTCTTATGACAGCGTCACTAGAACTGTCCCTGGTTTCCCTTTGCCATGATATTGTTTTCCTCTGTTATTGGTTGGATGACAAATTCTAGCCAACATTTTTTTTGTGGTATGTATCTATAGCCATATTCTGTGTGGGCCATGAGTGCCTGCAGGGTCCCTGAAATGAGGCCTCTGCACAAGATTTTTGGTCAAAGGCACAAATACAGCAAGTTGGGGAAAGACCCGGTGCTATGCCCTGCTGCGGCGTGAGCTTTCTTGACTTTGCCAGGGATACTTGGGAGTTTACAAAATGTGGACCCTGTGGGTGGAAGCCAAGTTTTGGGCATGTTCACTGTCCCTGTCAATGCCCCTCCTATTTCCTGCTATGTACATGCCGTTAAAGCTGGGAAATAAATATCACCTCATTTCCACCAGTTTAATTACATGCAGCCTCAGCAGCAGAAACACATTTTTAAACATCCTCTGTAGTGAAAAGAATGCTTTTAGCATGCATCACTCTCTGTTCAGAATAAGCACGCCAATCTGTCTTCTCACAGCTATATGAATGATACCTTGTGGAAAGGTAGATAAGACAGACAGCCTTTAAGAGAAACATAAACCTAAACGTGGCCTCTGGTTTGTGGTTCTGCTTTTGCTTCTTAAACAGCCAATTTTAAACATTTTACAACTCTGCTCTGTGTCCAAGGCGAGACAGTGAGAGAGTGTGTTTTCTGGAGTCAAGATGAAGTTTATTTGTCTGGCTGCAAAGGCTAAGCAGGGTTAAGAAATAGATGTACCATTATTTTCCTCTGCTGGAATTTTTACAAGGTGTTAAACCAAAAGGTGCATTCAATGTGAAAGACAATGATGGGAGGAAAAGCATTCTCTGTCACCTCTCTCTTAACTCCCATAGTGCCACATGCTTTATTTGGAAGGAACAATGCCAACTGATAATGAACTATTTGCTATTCAAAGCTGCAAGTCAAATCTTCGTTTCTCATTAATAATTCAATGTGACAAATTTATTACCTTGAAGGTGCTGTGAGGCAATTAGACAATGGGAAATTGTGTCTTCCTTTCAGCCCACTTAATTGGCTTTCAAGTGTGACATTCATCAAAACCTTGACTTTTTATGTAAACTTTCCATTATGTGATCCATAGCTCTGACACGGGAACTATGAGTGCTTGGCAAAACTCACCTGGGGGGAACTTCGCATTTTTTTTAATAATAGCGGAGAGACGAGTGTCTGTGAGAGTCTACGAAAAGCTTAATTAAAGTCAATGGCGAAATCATACCAGCATATCATTGCTTGGTACTTTCCTCATAATAAAATGGTCTATAGTTACTATGCAATTTCAGAATTATGGCTGTTTGTACTCTCTCAAGGAGTGCGTTACAAAATTGTCAGTGAAAATTAACATCTTTACCCTGTTCTTTCCAGTTTCATATATTGTTTTGGAAGAAATAGAATGAATTTGGTTTAAAGATCACCTTTTGTACTTCAGGTATTTTAAAGCACTTTGCAAAGTAATGATACAATATTAAACAGTGATAGGAGAGAGATTACCTTTCTAATAAGCACCCAAGGGCAAACAAATCATTTGAGCACTAGATTTCATCTTCTTGGACTTCTTTTCCAATGTGACTGACTTCAGTGCTGACCTTTAAAAGACTGCCATATGAGCTCTTGAGTCTGAGGAGCAGCTCTGACTACAGAAGATTATTTTGCAGCTGTTGCATGTGTGTTTTCAATGGGTGACATTCACACTGTGTTTTGCTGCTCTGTATCCTGTAACTGATTTGTGTGTGGCTGCAGTCCTTCAAGGACACTCTTGAAAATGAAATTGTCAGTTTCAAAGGTCTGATTTGTCCTTGTAGCTTAAGCGCAATTGAAAATAGCATAACAAGTAGCTTGGAAGGTGAACAGAGGTCAACAACTTATTCTTTCCTTATTTGATCAGAATGCATTTTGGTTGCTGGAAACCCTTGTTGCTAGCGTCCTTGCATTCCTACGATGCAACTTTAAAATAGTTTGCAAAGATTTATGTTGTTTTCCTTTGTGCTGTTCCTATACGTTTGTGCTTAGTCTTGGAAGGACCAGGTTGTAGGTGCTCTGGCCAGTGGCTGGGCCACCAGAATGAAGGTGGAAGCCAGAGGTGGCGTCCGAGGTACTCAAACTGAGGGGGACTCGCAGAAGCAGAGTCCAGGTCAGGGTGCTAGAGTCAGAGACCACATGACCACATCCGGGGCAGAGCCAATCCCAGGCTGAATCCAGGTTCTAGAGTCAGAGACCAAGTTACCAAAGCCAAGGGTCTTTCCAAGCAGCCAGAGGCCAGAACAGAGCTGAGCAGGGGCAGAGCCAGAAAACCAAAGAGCATAAGATTCAGAGAGGCTGATGGCTGGCTCCTGCAGATGGACTTAAACATGGATTTCCCCAAGAGCCTCTCTGGAAACCCTAAGAGTAGCCAGCTGGCTTATCCATAGGGTTAGAGCCTCAGGCAGGTTTGGCCTGGTAGGCAATTAGTCCTGGTTGAGCTGCCCGTTAGGGCCCCCGACAATCCTCGTTGAACACGCAATGGTACTTTTGCACTGAAAATTTTAAGGGACTGTAGTTTACTTCTCTGACTTCTTATAGACTGGTGAATCTGGTACATACCTTTATTTTTCCAGTCTTTCTTCCTGCTCTGACGTACCTCAGTGCACTGCAGCATTCATGGAGCCTTCAGGTGGTAGAATAACTCCACTGACTTCTTTGGATCTACGTTGATTTACACCAACTGAGACTTTGGCCCATGTATTTTCTGTACTGCAAATTTACTGTTTATGCTATATACTATAAATAGTAACCTAAATGTTTCATCTTTTCCTGTCATCACATTTGGCCTCTGTGTTCTTTGAGGCAGTTTGGGGGAAAAGGTTGGATACTCCTGGTTCCTCGGTCCTTGGACTGTTAACACAGTCACTGTTTTGGGGAATGTCACCCCAAAGTCCTCTCTGCCTCTTCTGTGATTACCATTTTCTGGGGCACAGTCTACGTGCTGTGACAAAAATACACCCCCCACCAGTCAGCAGTATCCATGATATTTGTCACTCCGGGTGGTGGGGAGATAAGGGGATACAGCCCCATTTTGTTCACTGGGTTTTTGTTCAAGTCCCCCAAACGTCTCAGCAGTTCCACAGGTCACACTTCACTCTTCGTTCTATATAACTTTTGGACCACTTTCACCTCCATTCTTTGGGAAGCCTTTGCTCTGTCTCTGTTGGGACTCCATCTTCTACCTTGTGTTTCATAGCTCCAGTTATTCCTGGTCCTCCCCTAGCAGATATTCTTCAGTTTCTCTTGTGTAGCAGGGGCCAGGCTGAGCCCTGTACATACCAGGACGGTGGTTGCTGGTGTGTTCTTCAGGCAGCAGATCCTTGGCTGGGCTCGCAGAGAAACGGTGAGCCCGAGCACCACCAGCATGCCCCATTGCACTGCTGGAGAGGCAGCTAGTGCGCAGCAGACATTCCCCAGGCTCTGCTCCCAGAGCGGGGTGATGGTCTGCACCCCAGCCCCGTGTGTGCTTGAAAGGAAGGCAGGCAGCTGGCACAAGAAGTGCTGACTAGGGCCTGGAGTCAGCAGGTGCAGGTTAAGGACCTCCTCAAGGGCTCTCAGCACCTGCCGATGGCAGCAAGGCATGTGGGGCCAAGTAAGGGTCAGGATTGGTGCAGACTGACCCAGAACTCCTTACGTGAGGCCGCATCGACCCCAGGAAAGGGGGAATGCCAGCGCGGGCAAGGGGTTACTCAGTGTTTCTCCATGGGAGCTGAAGACCAGGAGCAAGGGAACAGGATCACTTTGGCTCTCTGCACAGATCCCGACCACCACTCCACCTCAGGAGGTCAGGTACCTTTGGGGGCTACTGAGGGGTTTGTGATACCCCTGGCCCTACATTACTCAAAGGGGTCCAGCCCCAGGACGGACTGGCCCACTCAGACTGGACTTATATAAAGGGGAAGCCATGAGGGGCTTGGGCAGCCTGAGGGGTGGTGGCTGAGATACCCTGCTTGTCTAAGGAAGGGCCTAGAGCAAGCATGGACACAACGATTTTAGTTATATTAGTTTATTTGTTTCTTTATGTGAGCCATATGCTGCTGATCTCAGAACTGCAGTAGAGACTGGAGGGCTCAGCTGAGCCACGCTGACTCTGGGCAATGTCGTTCCCTTCCGGCTTGGATTCCTCGGCCTGAACAACAGGCCCAGGTGCCCGGTGCGGGTCTGGGCATGAACTCCTGAGTGGAAAGAGGAGGAGCCCCACAGAAGACTTGTAGATGTAGTGACCTGTAATGGTCTCAGCCCAACTCCCTCCATCCGGTACCACTTCCTGAAATCCCTTTTTGATTATACCAAGTCATGGCAGGTGAGAAATGAAAACAAGAAAGTGAGACACCTGCTGAGCGTGCGGCACGTGGGCCCCATCCCAGTGTAGCCATTCGGTCTGGGACCCTCTGTAAGTGCCCTTAGTCTTGGCAGTACAGGTTTCCCTCACTTTATGCTGTACATGTGTTCCTGGAAAGTGGCACATAACTCAAATTTGCATAAAGGGAACCCACTTTACAATGTAACAAATAGGGATATGTTCCAAGACCTCGACTGCACTGACCCCCAGACCCATTTCTACCACTTTTGCAAGACAGTTTTGGTACTCACCAACAGCAGACAGCACACACAACCACAGGGCACTATCATGATGGGGATGGCAGCTGCAGAAACACGTGTCACAGACAACAAGTGAGGGGCACAGATCCACACAGGAGACTATATTTTGGTGCGTGTCACTCCCACAATGCACTGCACAAAGCAGCTGACTGCGGGCTTCCACTGCACCGGTCACATGAGAGTGAATTTACTTCGCCTATAACGAATTTTTGGTCTAAAAGGGTCATTGCATAAGAGCGAATTCGCACACATGGGCCCACATAAAGAGAGGGAAACCCATCTCTTCCCAAGGAACTCTTTCTTTCCCACTGGGAGCTGTCCAGCACAACTTCCCAGCCTGGCAGCATCTGCCTCTTCAACTATGCAGCGTTGCATTGCATCCTTTCCCTGGTTTGTGTCCTGCGACAGCCCTGCAAGGCTCACTCCCCATTGGATGGGCCTTCTATCCTGTGCACTGTCAGAATAGGAATCTCTAATCTCATGATGTTGTTATATTTAGAAGCATAATTTAGTCCCCCAGGCCACAAAGCAAGCAAATGTGGAGCTAACTGTAACCAAGTGTGAAGTGATATTAATTGTTCTGAAGAGTCAGGGTCCTAGTCAGATGATGCACTTGTTTAATTTTAGGACAATGACGTGTAGCCAGTAGAAGTTGTGTGTGTAGGTGACAATTGGCATACAACTGCCTGTGCTTTGTGTGTCAGGGAATGACACAAATACCAATAGACCCTTCACTTAAAAGAAAAAACCCATCAAGGTTGAATTTTAGTCTCTGCAAGGAGAGCTTCGTTAACAATTTTCTGCTCAGCGTTGCCTCTATGGTTCTTTAAAATACTTCTCATACCCTAACTCATTTAGCTTCACTTTAGGTAATTGCTGTTTCCCTTGTTTTATGGATGGGGAAATGAAAGCACAGAGGTTTGCAGATGCTCTAAGGGAAAGGAAGTCAAGGAACTCATAGTTGATATTTATGTATTGGATAGTCCCTGGATATATCCTTGTAACAAGGCTAAAGACCTCACTGGGCATGTCTACACAAGATATTTACTGCAGAGCTGCCTAATTAGCTCTGCAGTAAATGTTTCAGT
Source organism: Gavialis gangeticus (assembly GCF_001723915.1). Classification (NCBI taxonomy): domain Eukaryota; kingdom Metazoa; phylum Chordata; order Crocodylia; family Gavialidae; genus Gavialis; species Gavialis gangeticus. The sequence goes on from NW_017729029.1 coordinate 48,946,477, forward strand.
GTCTACATGTGCGGCCTTATTAGATCACAGTAAGCTAATAAACTCCACGGCAGGTTAGTACTTGTAAACACAAGTATTATCTTGCTGTGGAGTTTTTTAGTGCACAGCAGTGCTCATGTAGACACTCACTTGGCTGGCTGGGGCAGGAGGGTGCTTCAGCATGGGGCCTGCCTGCTGGCTAGCCCTGCCCTGAAGCACCCTCGTGCCCCAGCTGGCACGTTGAGCTGGCTTTGAACAGCCCCCGGCTGGCAGGCTGCCCCCTGGGCTCTTTGCCAGCTGGGGCTGCTCTGACCCAGCTCAACATGGTGCAGTCCCAGGCGCACATTCAAACAGTGTGCCTGAGTGCAATAAACTCTGGCGTGATATGTGCCGGAGTTTATTGCTGCATGTTAATAGCACATGTAGATAAGCCCACTGTGTAATAACTGGATCCAGGTTACAACTAGGTCTCCAGTTGTATTTGCCATGTACAGAAGTGCACAGTCACTTACTTAAGATCACCGAGGAAGTCTGTGGTAGTATAAGTAATAGGACCTAATCACCTAGAGTCCTTCTCTTAGTCTATTATTTCCTACTTTGATTACAGTTTTGTTCACAGAGTCCTGATTCATAAACATATTGCAAAGAGTGGGTGAAGAATAATTCATCTAGTCTGAACATTTGGGAAAAATAATAACTAAATATACACCTGATTTTAAATACTTGAGTGAAATGCTGCCTTCTTGAGAATGAAAAATGACAAGCAAAAATATATAATAGTCCTCATATTTAGAACAGCTTATTTTTCTTTTGTTAAAAAACATGTCTTACTAAACAGTCATTTTCTAAAGCTTGTGTTGTATTAAACAATCATTAACATGTCAAAATCAATCTTCTTTTTTTTAAGTCAATCAACATTTTTCAATTGTCAACAAGAGAGGGGGGGAAAAAATGAAGGTCAACATTGCATCAGTCTTTCCAAAAAGCACTGCATTGTGAATTATTTAGGTGTTCAAATCAATCCATTTTTTTCTTTTCACTGGTTGGACAATAAAAGTAAGATTTACTGCGGCAAGTGAATAATAAAAAAAGAATTAGCAGAAAACAAACAAAAAGCTGCTCACTTGGCAACCTTCTGCGTTAATCAAAACCTGAAGACTAGACTGAAAGATCAATATTTGGCTTCAAGATGAAACATAGCAAAGCTTCCATTTAAGAAAAAAAAAGGGAATTTCTGAATAAAAAGGAACACAGACTGTGTTAATCGAAAAAAGTCAAATACAAAAATCCATACAGTCCTTTGGTGATCTGTGATAAAGTAGCCCCATTGGAGCTTGACAAATTACAGTATTTTTATGCACATATCAAAGTTCAACTTGATTGTCTCATATGGGGGAAAAGACCATCTGTCTGTATTCTAGAAATAATCTGCATAATTGACTTTCAAACAAGCCTCAAAGAAATAGGCATTTATCACCCTAATTGTGACAGGCAGAATGTGTGTCCCTGCTATTTTATCAAGATAATGGTAATAGCACTGTGGATACCTGATATCTTGTCTTGCCCTCAATTTTTTTTCAATTTGTGCATGTGGGAAATGGATCCGCCGAGTTCTGCAAGTATTCTGACAAGTTACAGAGGAGAATTATCCAGAAAAATAGTAGAACTGGAAACCACCAAAACCTGCGTTATATGTGAATTGATGAGTTTAGCAACCTGCGTGGAACTTGGGAAGAAGAGCACAAGTTGTTGGAGAGAGGAGTTAGAGGAGGCACCAGGCAGTAGGGCTGTGCGAAATTTCGCTGCCGGTTTTGTTTTGAGGCTGCTCTGGCTTGTTTCGAGATTGAAACAGCGAAATTGAAAGGAAACAGAAATTGTCGAAACAGCCTCAAAACAAAATGAGGCAAGTTGAAGCGTTTCGCCGTTTCGACGCTGTTTCGCCGTTTCGCCCATAGGTTATAATGGGGAAGCTCAAAAGAGCCTATAACTTTGTCATTTCTGGCCTGATTTGGATGAAACTTGCAGGAGTCGTAGCCCCTTGTGAGAGCATGAAGCTTGTATAGCTTCAGTGAGATAGGTGCAGGGGATTTGGGGAAACTGCACCCCAAAGTTTTGAAAGCAAAACTCACGTCACATGTATGTGTTAAGCCACAGCCAGGTCAAAACTGCAGGCCTGCTAGCCCCTGCTGAGGCCACGAAGCCTGCCAGCTGTCAAGGAGCTAGGTACAGGGCTTCTGGGGCCCTGCACCCCTAGCTGCTGGCAGGTAAAACTCATGTCATGGGTGCTTGTGGGTCTGTGTTTGTCTTGCTGCAGAGGGGGGTGAAAACTGCAGGCCTGCTAGGCCCTGCTGCAGCCATGAAGCCTGCCAGCTGTTAAGGCGATAGGTGCAGGGGGACTCTGGGATCTGGGGCCGTGCACCTCTGGCCACAGGCAGGTAAAACTTGTGACATGGGTGGGTGACACTGTGTGTGCTCAGGTGCACCCTGCCTGGCACTGAGGCCTCTGCCTTTTCACCCCGCTCTGCCCCAAGACAGACAGACAGTCAGTTGCACAAGCACCCATGGCACGAGTTTTGCCTGCCAGCAGCTGGAGGTGCAGGGCCCCAGAACCCAGACTCCTCCTGCACCCATTTCCTTGACAGCTGGCAGGCTTCGTGGCCTCAGCAGGGGCTAGCAGGCCTGCAGCTGTCACCTTGCTGCGCCTTAACACACACAGTGTCACCCATGTCACGAGTTTGCTTGTCTGCACCTTGAGGTGCAGTTTCCCCCAAACCCCTGCACCTATCTCCTTGAAACCTGGCAGGCTTCATGCCCTCCAAAGGGGCTATCATTCCTGCATGTTTCATCCAAATCAGGCCAGAAATGACAACGTTATAGGCTGTTTCAAGCTTCCCCATTATAGCCTATGGGCGAAACATTGAAACAGTGCTGAAATGGTGAAGCGGTTTCGACAGAACGGAGCAGAACAGCTGTTTCAAATTGAAACAAAGTCTGAAACGAAACACTGTTCTGTTGAAACGCTGGTCGAAAGAGAATGGTGCCGTTTCGCACAGCCCTACCCGGCAGTCTGAACACCTGCATGTGGCTTGAATGCTCTTTGAAGCTGCAGCATCTCTTTAAATAGTTCCCTTAGTCAAAAGTCCTTTTACTTTTAGAAAAAGGTGACCCTTTATGCTGTTCCTCAGCAAGAGGTGCACCAAACAGGGTTATTTGTGTCAGGCTAAAATTCTGTCTAAAATTCAAAGCAAGTCTCATGAGTGATGGTTTGTTATGTGGATAGGATTGCTTCACGTATGCCATCTTGGGCTCAGATGTTGTCAGATCTCATTTGTGAAGGCTTGTGACTGAGGGCAGAGCTGGGAAAGGGGCTCCAGAGCTGTTCCTGTCCAGCTGCAGCTGGGCGGCACATGGAGCCAGACTCAGCTAGAGACAGTGGTGATGGTGGGAGCAGTGGGTGTGTTACCTTCTCCTCAGCTGGCAGGAAGTGCTGAGGGGACCTGCCAGGGAACAGCTGCTCTGCCTGCTGCTGCTTGTCCCTGGCTGAGCCCAGCTCATGGGCAGCCTGGCTGGAGGGGGTAGGAGCAGCTCTGGAGCTCCAAGATCCACATGTTCAACTGCAGACATGGCAAGAAATGTCAGGAGAAAAGTGTTGATCCTAGTGATGTCAGGTCACAGCTCTTTCCCTTTGTCTCCTGTGTCTATCTGCCTCCATAGCAAGGCAAGCTCACATGAAATGATTGATGCCTCATTGTACATCGCGGTGCCATTGGGAATGATTCAGTGTTTGAACATGCAAAGTATTGATGTTTAAATGCTACATTTCGGAAGGAGAAATCAAATACAAATAAGGAATAACTGACAAGGCAGGGGGATTTTAGGGGATTGCCAACTGAATATAAGTCCATAATGTGGCATTATATCAACAAAATTCTTGCACGTAAGCTGTGGGATGTGCTGGGGAGGCTTCAGCTAGAATACTAAGTCCAGTTTGGGGCACTTCACCTGAAGATATAAGTAGAGAAACTGGGAAGAACCCAGAGGGGAATAACAAACCAGAGAGATTTAGAAAACATGAGTTGTGCAGGAAGCTTAGAGGAACGGTGTTTTTCTAGTCTAGGGAAGAGAAGACAGAGGAACCCTGTGATAACCCTTTAT
>NW_017729029.1:48955610-48956783 GCF_001723915.1 Gavialis gangeticus
GGGAAGAACCCAGAGGGGAATAACAAACCAGAGAGATTTAGAAAACATGAGTTGTGCAGGAAGCTTAGAGGAACGGTGTTTTTCTAGTCTAGGGAAGAGAAGACAGAGGAACCCTGTGATAACCTTTTATATGTTGGAAGACTTATTATAATGAGGATAGGGGCCTATAGTTCTCCATGGCCATTGGTGCTAGGATGAGAAGAAATCAGCTTTACTTGCAGCAAAGAAAATGTATGTGACTGTTAGGAAAAACTTTGCAACTCTCTGGCTGGTAGCACTGGAGCAAGCTACATTGTGCTGTTGTGAAATCTCCTTTATTGGAGGTCTTTAAAAAGAGATTAGACTAAAAGCTGTCAGGAATGGTCTTGGTATACTTAATCCTACCTCAGAGCAGCAGAATGAACCAGATGATCCCTATATTTCTATGATTCTCCTGCAGGCAGCGGTTAAGTCTATATTACTGTATGTGATGGATATTGTGCTGTTTTGTCTGGCTTCTGCACCTATGGACTTATTTGCTGATGGCTCCAGATACCCTTGTTATAATTTATTTTTTTTTCATATCAGTGCTCTGGCATTCTTAGTTATGGCACTTAATAAATATTAATAATAATTCTGTCAGCTGAATAACATTTTTGTTCTGGCGTAGATGGAATGTGAAGCAAAAATGAGGATGGATAGCTCTTCTGTTTGCACTTTCTATAGAAGCATGGAAATGGCAGACAGTTATTGGGTCAGACCCAGCCCTTTAGAAGAGGTGCGTCTCCTACTGGAATTGCATCCATTTAATGCAGGCCTGAATTAGGGCTGTCAAGCCTTTTTTCTGTTGAGGACTTCCAGTCCTGATATGTAATGGCGCAATTCACTCCTATGGAAGGAAGGAAGGAAGGAGGAATACAATTCACCACCAGCAGTCCTCTCCAAACCCAAAAAGCTTGAAACAATCTTCACCTTGCTGAACTCCCACTTACAGACTGCAGAGAATCTGAATGCCTCAGCTCACCCTAAGGATGTTCCAGACCTCTGGCTCTATCTGAATGAATATATTGTCCCTTCTACTTGCTTCTGGCCCTCATCTAATAGCCCCTTCTATACTGAAGTTGACATGCGCCATTTCTGCATGTCCTATTGAAATACTCTAGGACCATGGTTGTCATGGGTGACTTCAATTAC
>NW_017729029.1:48961783-48965437 GCF_001723915.1 Gavialis gangeticus
ATAAATGCTTCTCAAGCAAATTCTGGGACGTCATTCTCCCCTTGTACTTGGCCTTGGTGAGGCTGCAGCTGGAGTACTGCGTCCAGTTTTGGGCTCTGCAATTCAAAAAGGATGTGGAGAAGCTTGAGAGGGTGCAGAGGAGAGCCATGTGCATGATCAGAGGTCAGGAAAACAGACCTTATGACAACAGGCTGAGAGCCATGGGGCTCTTTAGCCTGGAAAAGCACAGGCTCAGGGGTGATCTGATGGCCACCTATAAGTTTATCAGGGGTGACCACTAGTTTCTGGGGGAACGTTTGTTCACCAAAGCGCCCCAAGGGATGACAAGGTTGAATGGCTATAAACTACTGCAAGACCGTTTCAGGCTGGACATAAGGAAGAATTTCTTTACTGTCCAAGCCCCCAAGGTCTGGAACAGCCTGCCATCGGAGGTTGAAGCACCTACATTGAACACCTTCAAGAGAAAATTAGATGCTTATCTTGCGGGGATCCTATGACCCCAGCTGACTTCCTGCCCTTTGGGTGGAGGGCTGGACTTGATGCTCTTCCAAGGTCCCTTCTAGCCCTAATGTCTATGAAATCTGTGAAGTACCAAGGGCCCTATACAATCTTCCATTCCACTGGCCTTAAATGGTGCAGTGAGTCTTGCTCAGACTCCCAACATTGGGTTTAATCTTATGCATATGGATCCAGCAGAGACTAAAGAACTTGAAATCTATGGGACTGAGACACTTAAACACCTTTAAAAGATCTGGGACAAAGGTCAGGAATTTTGACACCAGAACCTTCAAATAGGGAGTGTAGCTTGCTATTGAAAGCCTATTATGTGCATCTCTTCTTCATGAGTATCCAGTTTCCTGACTCTATAAAATTCTGCAATAACCACCCCTTTATGACTTACACCTGGTCATGGCATAAAGGATTGATTAGGTCTCGAGTCTTACAAGGAAGGTAGGCAGCCTTTAAAATATATAGTTTGACAATATATTTTCACAAGATGAGCTAACCCATGCTCCTGCAATGTCAAGCTGGCAAACATGGCCTGGATGCAAGTCCATAAATAATGTGGATGGTTACCATGGTTGTGCATGCTGGTGTGTGCTGGGCAGTGTCCCCTCATCTGAGCCAGAGATGAATCACAAGAACTAATAGTGGCTGTTGCAACAACACTTTATTTATTTATTTTTATTCTCCCGCTGAAGCGCTGCAAAGAAAATAGCCCCCCTTTCTTTCCTGTTCGGCAAGTTTATGTTAATGCGGCCGGATATTTACAAGAGGGGCATAAACGACTGACAGTTTTATGCTGCTAATAAACAAGCTTTTTATAAGCAAAATGCTCTTGCATTATATTCAGAAATCCAATTCAGAGAAATTCTCTTGCGTGTAGGAAATGTTAAACAGTGATTTGTCGGAGGTGTCGCGTAAATCTGATGTGAAAGACTGGCTTCCATACATACCCATAACATTAAAAAAAAATTACAGAGAGAAATAAAATCAGCTCACATTAATGTGGTTGCAAGTGAAGCCTCCAGTAATGTGCACTAGTTAATCTTCAGGCAGCAAGGGGGAAAATCATAACTGGGTGGACAAAAATATAATGATGTCATAAAAATCGTTTAGGGGATCTGAAGGCCGGTCCTTTCACATCAATAACCAGGGCCCCCTGTGACTTGTTTGCCCCTAACTCTAAATGCTGAGTATAATTGTTTACATCACATTTATTTGGTGAGATTTAATGTTTTAATTATTTTTTTATGTTTCATAGCTCTGTAAATGTAAATGATTTCTTTGTGCATGTGGTGTTCTAATCCTGAGACATTGTTGAAGAAAATAGGTACATGGGTTCAGGTCCTCCTCTGAAGTGAATCAGCATAGCACTAATATTACTAGAGCTGTGCTGATTTACCAGATAGCTTCATATTGTGTGTGAGCTTGTTTCTGTTGAAAAGAAAGACATGCCCTGGTACCCCTTCCCCAAAGACGGTCAATATTTACATTTTCCATTTTTTTCTCCCATGCCTTCCCACCCTTCTGCCTCACTGCTTTGAGCAGATGGAGTGGGAGCTGGAGGTGGGGTGGGGGTGGGAATCCAGATGAAAACAGGTGTTGTGGCTGCTGGCTCATGGGAGCACAGTAAGTTTACTATATCTGTTGGAGACCCCACTAGAAGAAGAAACAGTTTCTTAAGGACAGAGGTCATGATTTTAAACATTTCAAGATAAAACTTTGGAGAAGGAAGGCTCCAGCCTGAACATTACAGAGCTCTTGGGTTCAGCACAGGAAGAGGAAGATTTCCTGTGGTGCTTACAGACTCCCAGTCAGTTGACTACTGCCTAAGTTTCTACATGATCTCATAAGCTCGGGACAGAAGTTGCACATAAACCAGTTTAAGTGATCAGAAACTGGCTTAGACCTGTACCAGAGCATGAGGTCAGTGCAGATAAACTGGTTTCAAAATGGCCAAAACTGGTTTAAGAAAAACCTGGCTGTATGTAGTATTAGACTTAACTGATTTGGGTCAAACCGGTTTATGCAATTTCTGTCCCAGACCCTTTCCTGGTTGAAGTTAAACCAGAGTCTTCTAGCATCCTAGCATGCTCTGCAGTGCCAGTCTGGGCTGTGACCAGGTAACAAAGAGCTTAGATGTAAAGGAGGAAATCGATGTCATCTTCTTGGACTTCCAGAAGGCCTTTGACACAGTGTCCCACCCAATTCTGGTGGGCAAGCTGAGGGACTGAGGCATTGACGAATGCACGGTCACATGGGTGGCAATCTGGCTCCAGGGGTGAACCCAGAGGGTGGTGGTGGATGTGTCGAAGTCGACCTGGGAGGGTGTGGGCAGCAGAGTCCCTCAGGGCTCGGTCCTTGGGCCGGTGCCTTTCAACATCTTCATTAGCAACGTGGACAAGGGTGTGGAGAGCACCCTGTTCAAGTTTGCTGATGACACCAAGCTGTGGGGTAAAGTGAATACACCGGCAGGCAGGGACTGCATCCAGGCAGACCTGGATAGGTTGGAGAAGTGGGCGGATCTGAACAGGATGCAGTTAAATAAGGACAAGTGCAGGGTGCTGCACCTGGGGAGAGGGAACCAGCATTATGGTTATAGGTTAGGGGCTGACCCTCTCAGCAGCACAGAAGCAGAGAGGGATCTTGGAGTTAGGATTGACTCCAGGATGAATATGAGTCGCCAATGCGATGAAGCAATAGGCAGAGCCAACCGCACCCTGTCCTGCATCAATGGGGGCATCACTAACAGGTCCAGAGAGGTCTTGCTGCCCCTCTATGCGGCGCTGGTCAGGCTGCAGCTGGAGTCCTGTGTCCAGTTCTGGGCGCCGCACTTCAGGAGGGACATGGAGAACCTGCAGAGGGTCCAGAGGAGGCCACACATATGGTTGGGGGCCTCCGTGGCCAGCCCTATGAGGAGAGGCTGAGGGACCTGAATCTCTTCAGTCTCCGCAAGAGGAGACTGAGGGGGGATCTTGTGGCTGCCTACAACTTTATCAGGGGCCAGCAGCAGGGACTCGGGGAAAGTCTGTTCGCCAGGGCCCCCCTTGGAGTCACCAGGAACAATGGCCACAAGCTGAGGGAGGATAGGTTTAGGTTAGATATTAGGAAGAACTACTTCACAGTAAGGGTGGCCAGAGCCTGGAATAG
>NW_017729029.1:48970437-48978436 GCF_001723915.1 Gavialis gangeticus
CCCATGGCAGGGGGTCGGACTCGATGATCTGTCTAGGTCCCTCCCGACTCATTGATTCTATGATCTCTGCTCCAAAGAGCAGGGCTGGCCCTGTCCTACTGCTCTCTAGGTTGAGCAGGGACAGGGACATGGCCAGATGTGTCCCAGCATGGCTCCGTTAAGGAAAAGTGGGCAGGGAAGAGGTTCATTCTTCCCTCCTTCCCCCCACTCCCCTCACTGTAGCCAGGGTCTTCCTGTCTGTGGGTGAGTGGCGGGAGGTGGAGGCCAGGGCTGGCAGACCCAAGCTGCAGTCTGGGGAACAGAAGGGACAGAGGGAGGAACTAATCCCCTCCCTCTCTCCCTGCCTGTCCCCTTTGCCTTAATGGGGCCATGCCCCTGTCCCTGCCACTGGAGCAGTGAGGGGCAGGAGAAGGACAGCATCCTCTGTCAGGGTGGTCCAGGGACAGCAAGCATGGAGGGGGTTTATTTTCCCTTTCCTTTCCTGTCCCACTGACAGGGACCACAGCTGTCTTGGCATGACCCATTAAGGCTAAAGGGGCAGGGAGGGAGCTAATCCCCCCGACACCAGTGGACCACAGCTCAGCTGGAGCAGCCCCCCAACTACCCCCACCGGCATGGGGTGGGAAGGGGGCTCTTTCCTCTTCTCCTCCCCCCTCCACATGAGCCCCTGTGGTGCCTCCCAGCTAGCCTGAGTAGCCTGCTTCCTGGCCAGCCTCTGCACTTGTATGCCAGGCTGGGCTGCTCTCACTGACAGAGCTCAGCTTCCCTGTCACTGAGCTGCAGCTGCTGGGGAGGGCCTTGCCCCCGTAGCCCAGGCTAGCCCTGCCATGCGGCTGCCTCGACTGGGGCTGAGAGGGGTGGGCCCGGGCTGAGAGGGGCGGGGCTCTTTCCACTGGCTGAAGCTGAGTGACAGCCACTCCCCGCACCCAGGCTGGACCAGTCTGGGCAGCACCATACAGAGCCCCCTTCCTCGCCCTGCAGCAGCTTAACAGGGCAGGGGAGAGGGTGGAGGAGGAGGGGGAAGAGATCTCTTCTGGGGCTAGGCAGTGGACCTGTGTGCCTGGATTGCTTCTGACTGTCAGAGAGTCACTGTGGCAGGCAGGGCTCTCCCTCTCCTCCTTCTCCCCTGCCATGGGGGTCTGGCCATGCCCCCATCTGGCCATGTTCCCTCTTCCCCCCCCCCCCCAAACCCTGCAGGCCAAGGTTGGGGTTTAAATGCATCCTCAGTCATACTCAGGCCTGCCGGGGCCTGGCCACATCCCCCCTCAGCTCAGGGTCCCTGTGGAAGGGAAGGGAAGGGAGGGCTGCTTTAGCACCCCCGGACTTCTGGCCTGACCCCTGCAGGCATGTGCCTGCATTTCTGGAATGAAAAGTGAATGTCTGTTCACTTGCAGATCAGTTCTACCTCTGCAGGTTAGACTAACTTGCAAAGATTGAATCAGTTCAGACTCGGGCTTTTTGGATGTCTGTCCCTAGCCATAGTTATAGAGAGCTGTACATGCTGGTTAGGGTGTATACATTGGCTTCTTCTCTTCCTAACCCACAGTGGTGTGATTAATTGTAAATCTCCATGTTCTTATTTTCATCCTTGTTCCAGGCACCCAGAATGTGTTCCACAAAATAACCAAATTCTGGCTTTGATGCATTTCTGTCAACTCAAGGTAGTAGAAAAAAATATTCAAAAAGTCCTTTTAATCCCATACAGAACACATTATAGAGCAGGTGGAGGAATTAAGCTGTTGCCATTTGTTTTGCTGTCCTTTGGCATGGAGATGGTGATAGTGGTTGGGTTCTTGTGTTCCTCTTTCTGTGGATATTCATTTGGATGCAGATGGTCCAAATCATACTGTGTCCATTTCTTTTCTCATTACGAGCAGAGAAAAATCATCAGCCACTCTAGATAAGTGGTTGGTTTGTTTGCTTGGTTTATTTTTTATGTCAATGATCTCTTGTAGATTTCAATTAGAGCATTCTGTTCCAGTTACATATTGTACAGAAGCTCCTAGTTGGAAGAGAAATGTATTAGTGCACTATTGAGAGCCCTGCTTTCATATGGTTTATATGTCGACATTGCGCAACAGTACATTCACAAAGCACTGGATATGCTGTGGTTTTCATTTCACTACAACATCTTTCTAACAGGCTGTGTCATTTGCCATTGCTTACAATAAAACTGTCACAGTTCCATCCCTCCTGGATTTCTTTTACATTTTGTTACTCTCTGGAGCATTAGAAGTTAATTTATGCACTTTGGGAAGATGAATGGCAGATGTTTCCTGTGACAGATGGAGAGTTTTGCCTTTTTGCATCTTATTTTTATTTATTCTCACTGTTTATGCTTCATCATGGCTTTGTCATCCATTCATGACACACACGCATGCACAGGTTGCAAAACTATTTTTGTTTTTGTCACGCCAGCATGATAAAGCCCCACTCCAAGTTTCGGCATGTAAGTGCCTTGAATCATTAAATGTTTGAGTCCTCCTGCCGTCATAGAAATGCTCTCTAATATTATGTTGCTCCTTTCTGATGCACATTGGAAGAAATGACTTGTTTGTCCTTTGTTCTACATGCCTACTCTGGCAGGGTCAAGATGACCAAAGTCTAAAGATGTGGTGGTGACTAATGTTCCACTATATTCCAAACAGCATAGGATGATGTGTGTGTACTTATTTTAGAGACAGGCTAAAAGTCCATTAGTACCTTGTTGAGTATGAAATCAGGATCTGCCATTTGCAACTTGAAAGCTTTTCTACTTTTCCTTTACTTCTAAAAAGCTCAGCTTTTTTGTTCAGGCACCACAGTAGTGGTTGCTTCCAGCATTGTTCCTCCTATGCTATGCAAACTCATTTTAGGCCAAGTTCTATCTAATTAGCACTTTGTTCCCCAAATGGTGCAGCTGAAGTGAATGAGATGACTGGGGGAACAAGATTCAACTCAGTAAAAATACTCTGGCCTTTTGCTTTTATATCATCCTCATTTATCTTAAGTGTTACACATGCACTTAGTTGACATAATGGTGAGTTGAGGGCGTTCAGATGCTGATACCCCTTCTCTGCAGACAATCAATACCTCAATACCTAGTTGTTTAGCTAGGTCTCTGGCTATTGAAATGGAGCTCCTTTAACCTTCCCCCCAGTCTGGTCTTTGATCAGCTTGAGGGACAGAGGCTATACTTTACTGGTTTCACCAAATACTGCAGCTTGGGGGAGGGCAAAGATGACTGTGACGTGAACAAACATAGGGAGCAGTGGCAGTGCTCATAGTTTTGTTTTGCATGTATATTGGGAAGAACGAAGAGGAGTCCTCTAGTTTGTCTTAGAAACAGGCCTCTGGTTAAAGTCAGGCTCTTCTAATATAGCCTGGGGATGGAGAGGAGCAAGGGTCCTGAGTCTGTGGAACTAGCTAGGAAGTTAATGTAATAACTGAGTTAAAAACTAATCTGGATTTGACTGTTGGCTTTTTTTAGCTATAGCTGAAATGAACATGATGGTGTGCCTTGAGACTTGACTTGTCTTAGTACCTCCAGCTTACTCTACTTAAGCTGCATTTGACAGTGTACAGTGCATTATTAGCCTCCAATAGAGAATATTTGTGATAATCTCTTGCTTTATCACAGAGTCAGAGGGTCGGAAGGGGTCTCAACAGTCATCATGTTTTGTACGGGTGCAAGATTTGCTCTTTCTTCCCAGACTCTGGGAAGAGTCTTCTTCTGAGAAGACTTCTGAGACTTCTGGGAAGAGACTGTCCAGCCTCTTCTTGAAAACTTCCAGTGAAGGAGATTTTACAACTTCCATAGATGGCGTGGAATGAGGAAATTATTAGTCCTGAACTTTCAAAAGTATTTGTGCACGTAATTTCACCCATGCCAGTGGGAGAGTATCTGACACCAGAACTCCCTTCACCCTGTCGTCATACCAGGAGATTATGACGCTCTTGCTATGTCTCTTCTGCTTTTGCAGCACTCCAGCTTGGACAGCCAAGAAGCGTGTCCTGCTCACCTGCTTTCTGAAGAGGCAGTAAAGCCATTCTGGGACTTGCTCTTTATTATCAGGTTTGAGCCCTGTCCTGGTGGGCATGAAAGCAAGGGGGTGTAGGTTGCCCTCAGGCCTGCTTCACTACCTCATTTCCAGGCTTGGCGTATGTGGAGGGGCAGTGGGTGGGTGAAACGATGCTTCATGGCAGTACACTTGAGCACCACAGAAGCTTTATACAAACCCTCTGGGAGTCAGGACTCATTGTGGTAGCTTTCTAACTGAAAACAGCCAGCAAAGAACTTCAAGAAGCAAGATTTTGGGCGCCACTTCTTTCTTCCGCTATTGACATAAATCAAAGGTGTTTTTCACAGATATTCACACTGCAGGTGTAAGTTCTTCAGGGCAGAGGCTTGGCATCTTTATTTGTCTGCGGTGCACTTGCACATCTAAGGTGGGGATTAAATAACACAAACAATAAAGCTCAATATGCCATTTGACCCAGCCAACTCTCTCCTTCTTACTATTCCTATCGAAAGGGCTGTATACCCATTTTACATGTTGAACATATGGGAAGCAGTGCCATTTTCTCATTGTTTTGTAGTTTAATGGTGTTTATGTTTTGCAATAAATTTCAAGGAGCCCCGTAGGCTTTTCCAAATTGTTTTAAAATAATTTCCAAGTATGGAGCTGTTTGTTATGGAACAGCGTTGGACTCATTTTAAACCTGGGTGCCTGACAGTTCTCATTTCCATACAAGAATGGGCTGTTGGGTAGGTGGGATTCTGATGCTCAACTACTCACTTTATTGCCATCTGAGTGTCAAAATAGGAACTGGGTCTACCAGCGTATGTCTTCATATTGGCAAAATAGGCTGCCTGGAGCCAAGGTTGTCCCTTTCTTATGTCTCGTAAGTGTTACATTTGTAACCAACCAAGACTGGTTAATTCACAGTGGCTTTCAGGCTACCATGTGCCTTTTTCTAGCCAATGTCAACCCACTGAGGAGACATTAGAGCTTTAACCAGTCAATACTGTTCTTCTGCCTCCTTCAGTTTTAGTTCTCCTTGATAACACATTGAGAATTTGCTTGCTTCATCCTCCATCAACAAGGCCCAACTGATGTAGCATGTGATGAATGTATGCAAAATGTGAGCTTATTCTTCTCTGTGGAGAATGATGTTTAATTAAATGTATGGTTTCAAATGATCAAGGTTACTGACTGTGCATATTTCTGTCCAGTGGCGGTTCTAAAAGCTTCAGGTCTTTTTCCAAGATTATTTCCATACCTGCTTTCCCCAGTGAGCTGGTTTCTGTCAGGTGCTGCATGCCTTCTGTTATGCTCCCGTGTCCCCGTCAACTCTCAGTGAGTTCAGTGGGAGTTGAGCATGCACAGCTCCCTGCAGAATTGGGCCATAATCCCTAGAGTTATTGAGAGTCAGCTGTGACAATAAAAATATAATACATTAAAAGCAAACAACTCTAATAAGCATCTTCTGTGTTGGGACCTCCCCAGAGCATCCAGAAATACAGTAAGCACCTTCCAAAGCAGCTTCATTTTACTGAGGCAGCTGGTTTTCACCAAGCCTGAGTCAAGCTGAAGCAGAGCTGATCATCACCCATTGACACCTGTGGAAATTTGCCACTGAGTTCAGAATATTTTGTTGAGATGTGCAGCATGTAGCAACCTACAGAGAGACTTTTTCTATTTCATCCCATGTTTTAGTAAGAGCAAAGAATATTTTAACTCAAAGCTTCTTAGCATCATTGAATTCAAGGGACTAATCCTTTATCCATTTGATTCAGTGGCAAACATGCCATTGACTTCAATGGGAGCATGATTGTGTGCCTGAAAACACGTGTTGATGTTTGTTTTTGACCCTTATGTGCTGTGTACAATTGGTTAGACAGGCTGCTGCTTTTCTGAATGAAAGTGTTGCGTTGCAGGCAGCGATAATATTCCAGGGTTGTCTTCCTATCCTGCATTTCTTATGAGTCCCGTTGCCACCATTTCATCTTGCCCCTGCTGAGTGTTGAAATATCTAATGGGATTAATCTTGCAAGTCTTGAAATGTGTCCTATAATAAAACTATTACTAATAGCAATTCATTTTGCTGTTCTCTTTCCTTTGTTCTTCTAGGCTGGTGAGCAGGTTTTTGGAAGGCTTTAGGAAAACACTTGCACGTTTCTGGATGTTTAAAAGCTTTCCTCCCTAGGGTTAATTCTTCCCCTAACATGGTGAGCTATGAGATTTCTAAGTCCTATTATTTCAAGTTTACACACTTTCGTATCTTCTCTTCATTGTGTATTGAAAATGAAATGCACATAATAACTCTCAATGCTTTGTTGGGGGCGTTCACAAAATGTCAAAGCCATGTTACAAATCCATCTTGAACCACAGGAAGCACATTTTCAAAGGAAAAAGGCTTGGAGGTATGTGCAAGTTCTTCTTTAAGCTGCATTTTCAAAAACTAAGTTGTTTTCCAATTCCTGTGCTATGACAGGTCAATTGTGTTGCATTCTTATACTTCAGTAACATAAAACAAAGCGACGTGACTCAGGGAACAAGATGTAAAGCATCACCGCTGTGAAGTACCAGCATGGGCGTTTAGAGATGATGGCAATTCCTGACAAGTGCTGTGATGGCCTCTGCAGTTAAAAAAGACCAAACTTTATCTTTATCAAACAAGGTTTTATAAACAATCACAGCAATAGAAAATAAAAACTCTACAGTATTATTAAGCCATCTAGTGCAGTCCACTGAAATGAGGGTTGTTTGGTCCACAAACTTGAATTCTTTTCTTTTTTTAATTAAATTCTGGGAAAAAATATTTACAATTTTTTTTTTTTTTGGTAATATGGTTTCCCTGTCATTTAATGTAGGACATTCTCTAAAATGTAAATTGGCATGGATTTTGTATTGATGTATACAATATTCTAATGTCATGTCAGCTCTGTGTTTCCCAATGGGGTGGTGGGGTTTCCATGACAATAATACACTATGTAAGTTTAAGACAATCACAGTCACTTTTCAAACAAGTTGGTAAAAAGCACTTTTGGGAGATTTGATATTATACATGCAAATGCAATACGATTTCTAGTCTGTTGACAAAATACAGCACAGTACAATAGGAAGCCATGGAACCGTTCATTGCAAATTATCCCATGGCAAGGAGCCCAGGACAACTCGGGATCTTGTTTTGCTGCGGCCTTCATCCACCTTCACAGCTATCAAGATTCTCACATCTTCTGCTTGCTCCACTGCTGGGGACTTGTAGACTCGTGACTGGGAGCTGGGCTTATTACAGTGGCGACCTGTACTTGCCATGTCACAGCATCATCAAGGATATATGTGGCTTTTCAGGAGGGAAACCATTGCCATCTGCTGTCCTCACCACATCCTGGCGGTGCTGTTGCTGCTGTTGCTGCTTCATTTGCAACTGCTTATTTGTCAGAGTTATCCCTGCTTATTTCACAGGTAAACTTCTCTGACAGTCATTCCAGCAGGACAGCCCTGGCCCAAAAGGAAAAGCTGTCTTCATGGAAGATGCCTGCGCATGACTTCTTGTATTATGGAGAAGCTGCTGCACATCAGCCTCCACATGGCTCTTGACAGAATGCCTCATCGGCCATGTTTGGATACACAGGTAAGACAATCATGAAAGACAATCATCCTTGACTGTGAGGGATTGCTGAAAAAGACTTGCAAATGGGATTGGAGAGCTGGAGGAAAAACTCTGCAGAGTAGAAGCAAATGAAGATAGTAATGCAATCTATCAAACTCCCACTCTGCCCTTCCTTGTGAAACACTGAAGCTCAGAACAAACGCTGATGTTCCTACATATCAGCTATATAATGGTGGTTTGCAGAAGACTGAGCTGTGAGCTGACGTCCGTACTAACTCTGTTTTCAAATTCCCATTGTGCTCAGTAGGAGTTTTTGACTGCAAAAGGCCTCCAGGTTTGACCTTAAGGATGACATCCTTGCTTTATGGAAGTCACTGGGGCCAGGATCATATACCCAGTA
>NW_017729029.1:48983436-49014108 GCF_001723915.1 Gavialis gangeticus
ATCTATCAAACTCCCACTCTGCCCTTCCTTGTGAAACACTGAAGCTCAGAACAAACGCTGATGTTCCTACATATCAGCTATATAATGGTGGTTTGCAGAAGACTGAGCTGTGAGCTGACGTCCGTACTAACTCTGTTTTCAAATTCCCATTGTGCTCAGTAGGAGTTTTTGACTGCAAAAGGCCTCCAGGTTTGACCTTAAGGATGACATCCTTGCTTTATGGAAGTCACTGGGGCCAGGATCATATACCCAGTATTTTGAATGCAGAGTATTAGCACGTATGATATGTTACTTGGGGTAGAAGCTAATGAGTGCACTAGTGTAAACAGGTTTCTTACCCCAACTTTTTCTGAGTACCTCTTTACACATACATGAAATGAAATGTGAACTTCACCTAATTTCAGCGCAGTGGTTCGTACTGAGACAGACTTGGACTGGCTCATGAGCAAGGCGTTTAGTAAGAATCTTACTTGTTTTATGTGTTTCTTTCACAGGGCTCTGTTAAATCTCAGTTCCTTCTCACAGGGGAAACTAATTCCCCTGCGTGTCCTCCAAGGTCCACCCTCTGTCTGCCTCACCCAGGGCAAAGAAGGATTGGGAAGGAATCAGAGCCGTAACACCTTCTCCTACTCCGTGCTGCAGTCCATTGAACACAGCATGCACACTGGGGACAAGCGTGGCTCATTCCACCAGTCTGCTCTGAAAGTTACTCCTGAAGTATTTTGGCTCTACATCAATCCAACCTAGGTTAAAAGGAGGAAGTTTGAGTGAGATCCTTAGTGGAGATGGAAAGCCAAACTTCAGGATCAGCATTTATCATCTCTCCTAATCCTGAAGAATGTTACAACTGCTTTTGGAGCCCAAAGTCGCACTGAACTGTGCAGTTATCTACCTTAAAAGGTGAGCAAATTGCAGATACAGATAAAGGGCTACCATTTTGAAAACATGGCCCAACTAATGTTATTCTGCACAGTCAAATCCTGTATGACTAAGCCTGGTATGCCCGAGGAAATCATGGTAAAAAAATCCTCAATTTTCAGATTAAAAAAAGTAACCACATTCTTCCTTGATTAAAATGAAACACCCCTATCTATTGATCTATCAATCTATAGATCTATCTATCTATCCAGTGGTGTTTCATTTTAATCATGGAAAAATGTGGATTTTGGGTTACTGTTTTAAATCTGAATGTGGCAGTACACTGTTGAGTGCCTGGCAACTTAAGGGCAGAGTCAGGCAGCCAACAGGTGCCTGATGGCAGCAGCGATTTTGAGAACCAGGTACATAAAGGCTGCAGTTTGCTGCTGCCAGCCAGGCAGAACCATCACCTAGCTAAGCTGCAGCAGGAACAACCCAGGAGGTAAGGGCAAGAGCTTATGGGGATGGCCTCTTGGTCCTGGGCATGACCCAAAACTGCACCCTTCTGGGGAAGGGTGGCTTGTTGAGTCTCTTAGTGGCATGGGGACCCCCAGGAAATGCCAGGCCAGTTACCTCCCTGGTGAAAGGTGAGGAGTGGTGCCTTAATCCCAGCCCCCATCTTTGGGTGGGTTTTGGGAGGCGCAGTGGTGGGGCCAGGTGTGGCTGCAGCCACCTGAGTGCATGATGGGGGTGCAAGACCCCAGGGAGTTAGAGTGGTGGACCAGGCATGGCAAGCGGAGTGCCACCTGAGCCCACGGGGGTGGTCGACCCTGAAGCCCTGAGGGAGGGAGGTGTAGTGAGGCCTTAAGAAAGAGGGCAGAGTTGTGTGGCCCCACACAGAGTAAGGCTGAAGGGGAGTAGGGCTGAAGGACTGTGTGTGAAGGGGGCTGAGTAGGGCTGAACAAGGAGTAAGCCTGAAGAGCAGTGCAAGGGCCAGCCCCATGAGTAGTTGAATGTAAGGATGTAGTTGAGTGTGAGGAGGATGAGAAGACCCCAGGATGGGGCGTGGTATAGAGGCCCTAGAGTGGGCGCAGCAGGAACCCCAGGAATGGGGAGTAGGCTAAGGTATGTCTTCAGATGCCTGAGGTTGTAGTTGGGCCAGAGGCCAAGTGAAGGGGCTCAGCCAGAGAGGAACAAGTCCTGACCCCAGTAAGTCCTCCACTGCAAGGAGGCCAAGGGTGGGTCGAAAGAAAGATGGAAAGGTTAAGCACAATGACCTGCTACACAGGGTCCCTGTGAGACCCTGGAGCACCAGTTATGGTGTAGGTTATGATTACACCATGTGGATGCCATCTGCAAGGCATGGGTTGTGGTGTAGGGTAGGTTCAGAGCCACAGATAATGCCCCCCCGGCATTGGGGCAGGAAATGGGCAGTCTCCTGCATTATACCACCAGTTTATGGGAACAGCAAAGTCATGGCAGGTGAGACTGGGCGGACTGCCTCATGGAGACAGGTGGGTGGGCCAGCATGAGACCCAGCCCCAAGTGTGCCGCCTTTTCACACTGAAAATTGGGGACTTTTTTCTGTGACTAAAATGAAACAGCACTAGATATAGATATAGCAGTGTTTCATTTTAATCATGCAAAACTGTGGATTTGGGGTTACTTTTTTAAATCCAAAAATTGGGTTTGTTTTGTTTTTTTTCATCAGAGAAAACCTGGATCCCTGGTACTCAGGGAGTCCTGAATACACAGAAAAGAGCAGTGCGCATTTCCCATAAGGGAAGGTAAATTTGGAGCACAATTGTATACTTTCTGTTTGCGAGGAAGGGTTTAGAGAAAGACCTTCAAAATAGAAGTCATCACAGAAAATGTTTGGCCCAATTGTCAAAAACCTCTGTTTAAATAATGGACAGTGGCTCTCCACAACTTGGAGCTCATATGCATCAAATTGAACTTTGCAAAGATTCCTCTTGTTTAAATGGCTAATTAAGTTTTAATGACTTTGGAAGTTTTGCATACTATTGTTTGAAAAGAAAAACCTGTATGTGTACAGTGTTCTTAATGATGAATTGAAACTTTAAATCACCCTACATGCAACTGCTATAATATGTCTTGGGATTAAGAGAGCATATTTGTTTTGTCCTAGATTGAAATTCAGCTAAAATTGTTAAACACATTATGTTAGCTACATACCATAAATTTTGCACACATTGAGCAAGTGGTATATTTTCCTTTGTCTGTTCACATAAGCTAAGTAAATATGATCCCGCTTAGCTGAGGAGAATTATTCAATTCATGGGCCTATTTGCATGACACAACAGGAGAGGAGAGCTGCCTTTTGTAGAATATCAAAAAGCTTTTGATCTTGAAAAAAGTTTGCTTCTGGGTTTTAAGTCTCTTTCTTTAGATATGTTTAGAAACATGCCTTCAAAACTGGGCTGACCCCAGGTGCCTCAGGCGATGAAACTCTTGGGAGGTACTAAGAGGAGAGAGACAAAGATCTAGGCAAAGCACATGGGTATATACAGAATTCTTGGTGATGTCAATGGGACTTCAACCATGGTTCGATTTAAGTGCATTGTTGTCCAGGGATGGGCTTTCAGATGTTTAAATAATCACCAAGCGTCGGTGGGGGTTTGTGGGGTGTCATGTAGATTTTCTTGTGTTTCTTGCACTGACATGGTATGCATGGTCTCATTGAAAATCCACTGTTATGCTGTTTTTATTTATGCTGCTTTCCCCACTGTATAGATTGTTATACTGTCTGTGTGTATCCTTATGCTTTTGGACAGGGTTTAGTCCAAGCAACTGAGGACTCGTACTTAAGGAAAAGGTAGTAGGCAAAACTGCTAAGTATCTCTTGTCGTTAAGTTTTAGGGCAAGGACAGTTGCCAGCCCCAATCAGCGACAGAAGGAATTATTATTGGGATGGACACCTAAGGCATTGCCGCTTGTAATGGGAAAATTAATCCCTCAATAGCAAAAGCCCATAAGCAAAAGGACCTCCAACTGCCCCTACCAGATAATAATTTTCTAAAGGATTCTGAGGAATTTGTGGGGAAAGAGGGGATGGGTTGGCTTGCGGGTGTTTTCGAGGCTATCTGTAAGATGGCCAGGGTCTTTGAATTATCCCTGCTTGAGGTGCCCAGCAGTCAGGGCTGGCAGGATCAGATGTCTAAAAATGCTGGCAGGTGTCTCTGAAGGACTAGGCGGGAGGGTAAGACAATTTACTTGTCTCTTTGTTCTGTCTTTAAACTTTACAATCAGTTTTTCATGTATAATTCTTTTCTTCTGTGTAATAAACCCTTTTGTATCCCTACTGAGTGATCTCCGGGAGAGTGGTATTCCAGGCTAACTCATTCTGTGGAAAGCGGGGGGCTAACATGTCCTTCACAACCTCGGGGAGCTGGCAGAGACTCCCTTGCTGCAGCTGTGAGCTCTAGTATAACGGCAATGGAGCCGGGGCTTGTGGGGATAAGCAGTTATCTCAGGGCAAACCTTGGTCTGTTCCTTGGGGCAAACAGTGGAGAGAAATGTGGGGCTCCTGGGGTAAGCTGTAGGTGGGCTAGTGACAGTGTACTGAAATGAATGGGTATCATCTGTCTGTCACTTGGGGAGACAACTCCCGGCCAAGGAAATCCCTGCTAGTGGCACTGGCACGGCCAGAAGAGGGCTGGGAATCAGGCCTGAAATGTTGCTTTTTAAATTCAATTTTTGAAAGACTCAGGAATAGAAAAATATTCCAAACTTGGTTAATAGCTGGTTTGCCAGGCGTAATCTGACCGGCTGGAGTAATAATGCTGATTTGAGGCTGTAATGAAATGTGTCTTTATTTCACACAGCCTCTAAATGGACTTGTGCATTTCAACAGGATGGGGTTTTTCTCCCCTCTAGGCAGCATAGTTAAGTGACTTGCACTCCTTCTCTCCTGTCTCCCACACATTTGGGGGGCAAAAAGGTATATGCCCCTCAGGGTAAGTTAAGTTGACTGGCAATAAGGAGTATTTCAGGGTCTTGGTATTAAAATTTCAAATGTTTTAGTTTCTTATGCCTTACTAATATTTTATTATCCAATTTCTACTCATTATGCATGTGGCCCTATTCCCTACATGAACTGATGAAGTTATGTTGCAACAAATTGAAAAAGAAAACTGTACATACAGGGTGATTTATTGTTAATGTGAAATTCAGCACAAACCAGCAAGTAGACTAGCAGAAATCCCCAGCTATTTCAAAATTCATATTACAAGACAGACAATCAGATGCCCAACAAACAGAACATCTTGTAGTCTATTAATCCTGCAGTGACAGACCTTCTTGCATGCATTTAGTTTACAAATAATACAAACATATGTCACCATTTTGTTTTTATTGATTTTGGACTTTCAGAGTATGGCTCCAGCACAGTGCATTACAACGACATTTATTGCAGAGCTGGCTTTGATTTGTTGCAGTCAATTGAAATTGTGTCAAAACAATGTCTTTAATATTAAAAATATGATGAGTTCCCTTGGGTCCTAATTCCAACCTCCTCTCAGAGTCAAGGTGAAGTTTTTTGCCACTGCAGCGTAGGATGTGAGACTGGAAGGAACCTCCTGGATCCTAGAGTCCTGTCTCCTGCTGTGTCAGGTGACTGTGTCATATAATCCTGCTTATAAATTCGTCTGGATGCTTCTTAAAAGTAGATCTGGGTTTTTTTTTGTCCCCCTGCTTCTACTGGAAGGCTGTCCCAGAACCTCACTGCTTTTCTTGTTAGAAACCTTCTTGTCTAATTTCCATCCTAAATTATTCATGGTCAGTTCATACTCATTTGTTCTTGTGCCAACATTGTTGTTGAGTTTTAATAGCTCTTCACCCTCCCTGGTGTTTACCCCCGATGTATTTATAGAAAGCAATCATATCCCGTCTTAGCCTTCATTTTGCTAGACTACACAAACCAAGCTGTTTGAGCTTTTCTCTCACAAGATCAGCTTTCCATTCCTCTGATCATCCCAGTAGCCCTTCCCTGCACCTGGTTCAGTCTGAATTCAGTTTTTCTGGGCGACCAGAATTGCTCACATACCAAATCAGGTCTTGCTGGTGCTTCATGCCATGACACTGATTCTTTCTGAGGCCCTTTCCAGCCCTAATGTCTATGAAATCTATAAAATCTATGAACTCTATCTCTATTGGCAGTATTTTGGCTAATAAATTTTAGGACTGTATTTTCCTGTTACACTACTTGTATCATACTGGCAGGGATCTGTGAAAGACTAATACACTCAGGTCTTTCTCTAACGCAGTCATTCTCAACTGGTGAGCTCCAAGTTTATAGCAGAAATATTTATTAATCCCTTAATGCATAAGCTTATCTTTTCTACTATTTAATCCCATTCTGTTTCTATTACTCCACTTTTCAAGGCCACTCAGTTCTGCACAGAATCCCACCCTCCTCTCTATTTACATGGCTTCCCCACTCTCTCATCAGCAGATTTCATTCACACATTAGATTAATCCCAAGATGTACTCTTGAGGATCTTCACTTGTAATTCCCCTTCTACCCAATAATTCTCCTTTCAGCACATGTTTTCATCTTTTCTTAAGCCAGTTCTTTATCCATCTGATCATTCTTATCCTAATTCCCATTTTCTCTATCCTAACTAATAATCATACCAAATTCTTTACTGGAATCCAGCAAGAATGAATCTACCACATTTCCCTTGTTTAGAGCCCATGTATTTTCTCTCTCTTTCCCTTTCTCTCCAAATATTTAATTCTTTCTTCTTTTAAAACTTGTTCTGAAGTCTTGAATACTTTTGGGGACAGACTGTATGGGACTGTTGTTGCTGGTCCATTCCCTTTCGCTCCTTCCTCTCCACTTCTAAATACATGTATTACATCCTCTGTTCTCCAGTCATTAGTACCATACAGTACCAAGTTGTAAACCTGATTTACCCTAACTACAGGATCTGTGATTTCACGCGTCAATCCTTTCAGTATTCTCGAGTCGAGATTACCTAGTCTTCCCAGTGTCAGCATGTAATAAAACATAGCTATATCCACTGGCATAGCCTTTAAATCATACAAAGCAGTGAGGAGGAGAGTGAAAAGCAGTGAGGAGTGGGATCCACTTCCTTCTAGGGACTTGAGGAGGATGGAGTAGGATTGTAGTAGCCAGTCCACTTTGGTGCCTAAAAGGTAATCTGTGAAAGGCTTGGAGTGCTGTTGTAGCTGCAGTGGTCTAGGAAATATTAAAGCAGCAAGGTTTGTACTGGTGATGTAGCACCTCTCCCAACGTTGTAGTTGGTCCATTAAAATATATAACCAAAAACCCCTTGTTTCTCAGATAGGATTTGGCTATTTTGAACTTCGCTTCCATCTTGGATGTGTTAATTCCTATTTCCATACTCTTTCCTATTGGCTACCCTGTCTTTGCCCTAGGTTTCATATCCTTGTTGTTCTGAGGCAAAGCATTTTAGTTTTGGGTCACACCTGAGACTTGTCTTTAATCTCAACCCTCATCCCTAACACAATCTCTTCTTTCCTTTTTCTCTTTTGGTGAAGAACTGTTTGCTGTTTAAGTTTCCTTTACAAGGTCTATCTCAGCTTTATGTCTGGCAGCTCTCGCTTGATCTCTGTTCTCTCTGACTGCTAATGCTTTTTTTTTGTGTGACTATCAGTGCCTTTTTCATTCCTTGTAGACTCTCTGTTTATTCCTAATATTTGGCAGGTGTCTGAGACATGTCCGTGTAGGCTCCTCTTCTTCATCATACCTTTGAATCCCTCTCTGAACTCCATTATCATTTCCTGCTTCATCTCTAGTCCTTGCATCTTCCCTGCCATATGCTCTATCAGGTGATAAGCTGACACAAGCTTTTAATGTAAGCTTCATACACAAGAAGCATATGTTCAAGGGTACTCACTCAGGGATAATATATGTCCTGTACCTTCTGTATCATCTCCACTATCTCCTTCAGTCTTTGGGTCACCTGTTCTGCTGCCTTAGCGTAAAGGTGTTTTGCCTTATGGTATCTTCCACGGGATTGATCATATGAAAGACAAACGTTTCTAAATTTAAGCAGCCAGCCTAATTTTTTGCTTGTCACTCAGCCTGATCAATAGACCTCAACTAATCAGGTTTGTCTCAGTTCCTGGTTACAACATCAAGGTCTCACGTAGGAGCACACCGTTTCATTGTTTGCGTTGTATGCAGTGAAGCAGAATACTCAAATATAATTAAAAAAAAATTGGAAAAGTGAGTACATTTCTGCTAAAACTAGTTTATATTACTACTTTTCTTCACAAAACCTAGCTTGGAAATTTGGACCACCTGTATTGCCCCCTTAGATATTAGTAATGAAAATATTCTAGAATTTAATTCTTCAACTATAATTATGTGCTATCTGTAATGCAGCTACAGGGTAGGAAGGAAAGAAAGGAATTCAGAAAAACCTAGGGAAGAAGAAAAA
Organism: Gavialis gangeticus; assembly: GCF_001723915.1. Classification (NCBI taxonomy): domain Eukaryota; kingdom Metazoa; phylum Chordata; order Crocodylia; family Gavialidae; genus Gavialis; species Gavialis gangeticus. The sequence continues at coordinate 48,991,746 of NW_017729029.1, forward strand.
ATATATCATACAATGATTTAAAATAACATTTTATCAGCAGAAAATTAATGGAGTTTAGCACTTTAGCTCACAAAATCCAGCCAACATTAAGCTAAATTTCACTACAGCATTTATAAGTGAATAAGGGGGTATTAAATTCAGGCTTCCACTTTTAGTAATCATTCCAAGAGCTACATTAAATAGCAGAATCATTTATCTATTGAGCTGGTCTGTGTAATATTCATTACAGTGTATTTGTGCTCTTCCAGTGACTTCAGCGAGAGCAGGCCTTTGATGTTTCAGATAAGTGTGGATCTAAGCGGCTGGGCGGCAGACTGAAGTCTGATTCTGGTTTTGATCTCAGACTCCTTGCTCGGGCAAGATGCTCGTGGGTTGCAACAGGAAAAGGTCTGGATTACAGAATGCATTGTTGAACCTTTACCTGGAAATACAGAAGGCCAGTTTGATCTATACACACACATGTATGCGTGTGCACTTGCACACACATGCAACTGTAACAGGATCTGACTCAGAGGGTGGCTGTAGCACCCACTGGCAACCCAACTAATCGTACCCCGTTGACTCATCCAGTCTCACCTGAGTGCCCTCCTGGTCCCACCTGCCACACCTCATTGGAATTTTAATATAAATTAGTAAGGCTCTTTCAAAGACCGGGATGCGGCTTTATGTGCCTCAGTCTAACCAGCTCATCACTGGACAGCCTCCATCTGGCCTGATCTTCTGACTCTGCCCCCTGAGTATGGTGGCTCTCCCTCCACTTGACCTCAACCAGCCCTCTGTGTGTCTTTTATCTCTCAGCTCCAGGACCCCAGGTCCTATCTCAGTGCAGTGCACCAGCTACAAGGCCCATAATTCAAAACGCAGGGGCTACTCCAGTCTCCTCCATTGCCTCCTTCCTTTCCTTTAGCTACTCCCAAGCTTCACACATGTACAACAGTCAATATAGATATCTAACTAAATAACTAACCTACCTGGCTATCCTCACCATAGAGAGGATCCTTTCCCATCCCTCCCAGCAAGCTCCTACCAGCTCTCTTGGGTATCATTTCCCTCTGTGGATCATTAGTTCACCCAGGTCTCCTGGGAACTGTTCTCCCCATAGCACTCAGGACCATGGTCTGGAGCCAAGCATATATACTTACTAATTCCTAAATCACTCCTTGGCCTCTTGCAGGCTCAGATCAAGCATAGTGGCTTCTTAACCTGGCAGAGAAAATACCACGTATCTGTGTCCAAGAAGGCAGTTTTCCTGAACCACTTTGCAGGAGAACTGCTCTTCTGGTGTGGTTCATTACCCGCCAAGGTGCAGCAGCTTTTAGCCCAGTTTATGGAAATGGGAGTCTCTTCCCTTGCTTGCTCTGAGGGCCGTATGGCTAAAGGCAAGCAAAACTCGGGGGCATCTGAACCCCAAGCCTCTGGGTTTGGCCCTGGAAGTAGGACGCCCACCAAAAGTTTTGGAAACATCTGAAGCCCCAGGTGTGGGTGGAAGATGTTTGCTGGTAGTACAGCCACTTACGGTTCTGGACTCTTGGATTTGGAATTAATTTGGGCTAATTTGGCCTTGGATACAAATTACACTATCTCTCTCTCTCTCTTACTAATTCCTCCCCCTTCTGGTTACCTGATCTGTGTTTCTCAGAGTCCATCACAAGAGTTTTTCCTTAGCCGCTCCTCAACATATCTCGCTATGAGCAGGCTCCCAGCTGTGTGGTCAGCCGCTCCCTCCAGCCTCTGCACTGCCTGGCAGCTAAGCCAGCTTCTTTATGTGCTGCCCTCTACAATGTCTTGCACCAACTTAGTTCTGATGCTTGGCTCTTCTCAGTAGCAAAGGTTACTTAGTTGCCTCATTATCAGCAACTTGCTCAACATTGCTGCAGCTGCTCTTTAATCCAGTGCCTGTACCTGAGCTCTCAAAGGCTATCCCTGGTCCATGTTGTTCCAGGTATATGCCGTGAAGAAATTTTGAGATAGTCTTTATCTGTTTTGGCTGCTTATTCCTCACTGTTGGTCCTCAGTCAGCCCTAATAGCTGGTCTGCTTTAGCTACCTCTCCTCCTCCAAAGGCTGTCATCTCATGCAGTATTCTGAAAAGTTTGGGACAGGTTTGCTGCTGAACATTGGGAGGTTGGCTTAGACGAGCCTTCAAAAACGTGGTGTGTTAACTGGAGCTTATTTGCCTGTTCGAACAGCCTGATTGCACTTGTAGAGAAGGAAGCCTCATGAGAACAGCCTGAAAGGTTTTGGCATTTCCCATTTAGAAGTACCAAGATGACTCCTTTGTGATGTATCGGCACATCTAGAGTTCACTTTAGGAATGTAATAGCTCTCAGTGAGGTTCGTCTTGGGAGATATCCCTTATTCCAGCAATCTCCTTCCTCCTCCACAAAATCCCTCTGGCTGGCACTAGGCCTGTGCGAAGCAGCTGGTATTCGCTTGGGATTCAGATAAGGCCGATTCAGGGGACAGCGATTTGATTTGGTGATTCGAATCAGTGTCCCGAATCGATTCAGCCAAATCGGAATCGGAGATTTGGCTGCTGCTCATCCATCCCCCACCTGCTCTCCCAGCCCTGTCAATGGCTGCCCTGCCTGGCCCCAGCTCCCCGCCCTTAAAAACTCCTTCAGAAAACAAATCCCCACACCCACTGGCTCCTCCCAGGCAAGAGGCGATCCCTCCTGCCCCCCACTGCCCCATGCTGTGTGGGGAGCTCTGCCATGAGCCCCCAGAGGCCCTGAGGCTGTTGCAGCAACTAGTGAGTGGGGGCTTAAAAAAAATGCTTTTTTAAAGAACCGGGATCTGGGGCCAGGTGGGGCAGCCATGGGGGGGCCTGGGACAGCGGGCAGGGGTCGGGGGGCATTCGGAGGGGCTGGGGGAGCAGGTTGGGGCCCCCTATGGTCCCCTCCCCCCTGCTTCCCCCGCCCCCTACTTACCAGCATGGAGCCCAGGTCCAGCTCCCTGCGGCAATGAGCGGAGACTGCCCCAATCTCCAAAGCTCTCCGAATCTTTTCCAAATCAATTCGGAGAGCTTCAAATAGATTCGGACCTTTTTACTGGTCTCCTGATTCGATTCAGATTTGGAAATTTGGTTGCCAAATGGGGCCGAATCTCCTTCAAATCGAATAAGCACCGGAAGCTTTGCACAGCCCTAGCTGGCACTTTCCTCGCCTGTGTTTGAGCTTGCTTAGTTTAGTGCTGATCACCAGGGGTCCTAATTTTTCATTTGCCATGGAAAACTGTGGAATCTGTGTTTTTTCCATGACCTACTAAAAGCACGGTGGCATCCTGTGGTGAGCAGCAGTGCCATTTCAGCTCTCTTTTATTTTTGCTGCAGTTTTCCAGTAGGATCCCTGATGATCACATAGATGCAGCAGCAGTCATCTGACTACTGGTCCATGATATGGAACACGCTTCTTCCCATATGGAAAAGAGAGCACCTCTTGTTAATCCATTACATACTGCCTAAAAAACCACACTGTGGATTTTCCAAAGCTGACATGGCTCTGCCCACTTTTGGAAGAAAGACGCATGCAGGAATGGGGGAAAATCTCTCATTTACCATTTTTCAATTTATGCAAAGATTTGTTTCTAGACCAGTTCCAACATCAGAAGATTGACATGATTCCTAACTTTTCCCATCCCTCTAAATGTCTTCGATGGACTAATTCCAAGGTGAGCAAGGAGGATAATTTAAACAGCCTTCCTAGGTTTAGGACAAGATTGTTCATTATTTATCACAGTTTTCAAGGGAAGTGCTGGAATTGAAGTCACGTCATTCACTGTAGCCATTTGATCACTCTTATCTTAAGATTTATTGGTTTCTCATTTAATCATTTAATTTATGTTGTCCCTAGGTTTGTGCCAAAGCTTTTATTACTCTAAAGAGAAAAAAAAATACTCAAAATCCCACAATGGCCTAATAAAACACAATTTAGAAAATCCTGTCATTGGTGATTATTCACTGTGACAGCAGAATAAGAGTGATAATACTAACTACAGACTGGCAATGGCTGTATGTTAGCCTGCTTTTCATGTTCATCCTGTGATTGTACTATATAAATATTAATGGGAGAGCTTTTGAATTGTCCTGTTGGATCCTGAAATTGCCCTAATTTGAAGGCGGTTCTGAAAGACATGTATAACAGTCGCTTCCTTACTTTGATTATTTGGAATAATATCAAAGTGAAAATGAAACACAGACCAACAGAAAGTACACTAAAAATGGAGAAGAAAATTTCAGATGGATTACTTGGAAAGGCCATCACAGCTTTCACCTCCACAGCTGGAGGAGCAAGACAGCAAGCTGCTCAGCAGGTAGAAAACAGGCAAGTTGGATCAGTGTGAGTGTCAGAAATATTTCTCTTATTTTAAGTGTCACTGGAATTCAGGACTGCCTGCCACATGAAGATGACAACGGTATTTTTTTTCCTTCCAACTCCATCTTCTAATTTATAAGCAGCAGCGACAGCAGTAAAGGAAAAAATCCAGTTGAGTAAGTACAGCTAGAAGAATATTAATTAAATTAATCAAATAGGCAGTGGCTGGTGTAGTGTGTGTCAAATAGTAGTGAGGATAATGCAGAACAGGAAACAGGGATATTTTGTTGGCTGCATATTATGGGGTGGACAAGGAGATATTTTGGGTAACAGGGTTCAATAGAATTGTCCCAAGAGATCACACATCAGAGTCTCATAAAGACTTTCTATATACTTTTCCTCTTACAACACAATACCCCATAACTGTCATCAATTTATCTGTCTATAAGAGGTGCCTGTCCAGTTTGCATGTTTTGTTCCATAGGTATATGTATACGTGTATGTTAGCTGTTACTTAAAACCTGGTTGTATCACCCCTTCAATGAGCCACCTGTTGAATGTGATGCATATTGACCTGCATAATGGTAACTGCAACCTTAATGCTTTAGTACCCATGTGACAAATCCTGCTTTGAAGAGGAGTTTTGATTTAGTTGGATCAAATGGTTTTGTTTACTCAAAAATGGCCTTTTGAAAGCATGGGTGGCCGGCTAGGAGTAATTGCAGGAAACTCATTGAAGCAGATGCCCTCCTTTAGCTGTTTTTTTCTGATTACTGCCCTCTCCTTCCCCTTCCTTGGCGTATGCTTTATACTTAGGCACAAACTCACTGCTGTTTGTAACTCTGAACCAGGGAGGCCTGGAAAGTGACAATAGTTTCAGTTACTGGGTAATGTTTAATCATCCTTTAACCTGATGGTGATAAGGCTCAAAATCAAAGTGAAAGTGTTTAAAACTCATTTAGTTTCTTTGAAGTCTAGTTACTTGGGCTCTCTCTAAATGAACGAAGGGCAACCATGGAGCAAAGACAGAGAGGCATGTTTTTGAGGGTTTGCTCTGTGGTAAGCTACACAGTTCATTGCTTGTGTTAGGTGGCACCAGGAAACTCTGTGTAGATGACGACACAGGTGTCCCTTGCATGGATTCGACAGAACCATGGGTTACTCCACAGATCTCTATGGTTGTCTACACTATGGGTGCATCCCCATGAGCAGGAACGTGCAATATGTGCCACTCCTACTTGTCCCTGGGGAACGCCTGTGAATTTTGGTGCGTGGCACATTGTCCTGGGTGGGATAGGGGAGCCTGGGTTGGCTCCAGCAGCCTTACCTGGAGTCCTGGGGGCTGCAGCTGCTGTGATCCTGCAGCAGGGATGCTGACCAGCAGACAGAGCATGGCTTTGGCTGGCCAGGCTCTGGTTTTGGGTGGCGCATGCTACTACCACATGTACCACCATCCTCTCCCTCCCAGCATTGCAAATTAGCAGCATGGGGAATGCCTGCATGTGCAGTGCATGCTGTGTACGGTACTGAAAACAGGTCTGCCACACCGCATACTGCACATGTGAGCTCGTCTGGATGTGCCCTATGACAGCGGTTGTTCCCTAACTCTGGCAGCAGTGCTATGGTGGCCATGCCTCTAGTGTGAACAAACAGCTCTGCCAACAGGAGCTCTTTGGCAGCCAGATCTATCCCAGAGAGAGCTCAAATGGGAGATGTTCTCCTGGCAGAAGAAACCCGCTAGGTTGTGTCCTAGGGAGGCAGGTTTGCCAGCAAAACTATGTTGGCTAAAGAATGAGATCATTTCATGTCCTCAATCAATGTTGCTCCTCCAGCAGATCATTGTCATGTAGACCATGGCTAGTTCATTATGTGGGCCAGATTTTTAAATAGGTCTCCTTCTTTTAAGATGAATCTAATGTGTACATGCAAATGCAACTATTAAAGGAGCAAATTCTGCACCTCCAAGATTTGTACATGCAGTCCAGGTATTTGCACGCACTAAATAGACACATGAGATGATGGGTACATCATTGTCAGTTTAAAACATTCAGGAATCAAGAGGGTACTACAGTCTGAAGAACAGCCAGGCATGAAAAATGTCAAGGTGTTAAACTGCCGTCACTGTAAATGGTCCCTGTAAATGCTGGCACATCACATTAATTTGTAACACAAATGCATTTCACTTCCATGGCACCTGAAGATTCTCCTTAATGACTGAAGCAGTTCTGCTCCCCTGTGAGCCAACTATTATTATCTCCATTTTGCAGATGAGAAAACTAAGATCAGACAGCGGGTCCATGGCAAAATCTTCGGACAGAGCCTAGATCTCCAAACTACCACCTCTGTGTCTTAGCTATGAGATGAGCTTCACTCCAGTTGAAGTGACACAGCATTTATCTCTCTTTGCACTCTTAACATTTGCTGCACCTGGAAAAAAATATTCCTGGGCAAAATGCCTATGATTATTATTATTGCAACAAAATGCAGTATGTCAGCAGAAAAAAAAATTGAAATATGAGGTCCTGAGCAAAATGTGACACTCAACCAAGTCTCTCACTGTCAGTGGAAACAGAGGGATCTTCTTGTGCTGTTTGAGGGCTGAGTATTTCCTTTAGCTAAATTTTCAGATTAAATGATCAGCTCCATTTATTTACAAGATGTGAGTGTTTTCTCCGCTAGGCATGTGTAAAAGGGCAGTGACGGGTAGCCTGTCATGGCATTTATTTTCCTGTTTGACGTTGCAAACGCCAAGGCTATTTATGCATGGCATTCTAATCCCAGGGGAAGCATTCAGATTTCCAATTTTAAACAACCACTCATCCACATTTTGGCATTCAGTCAAACAGAAATTTGTCATAGTTTATAATGCTCGTTAACGAAGAACATCAAAAATTAATGCTCATTAGGGTGCTCATTAATATGCATGCTAGTCTCAGTTTTGACTTAATTAAGTGAAGCACCACTTCACAGTGGTATTGTGTCGCTGCAGTGAAACAAAAAAAAGCCTGTTCAAAAAACAATAAGCAGTCTGAATGATGTTCCCCTTGGACAGCACTCCTCTGTATTTCATTGCGGGGCACCTGTCATCTTCCTCTCTAGAGCTTCTTGACAGTTAAAAACTAGAAAAGCTTAACCATATACAGAATTACTCATTGATATTCTTGATTTAATATTGTTGCTACTTGCATTCCTAAGACCCCTTGAGTTTGAAAACACAGCATATCTTCGCAGAGCTGGTTATGGCATAGCTCTTGTACATGCATTTATGGATCCTCTAGTGCAGCGGTTCTGAACCTTTTTCAGTCGACATACCCTCTGGTCTCAGAGTGAGACTTCTCGCACCCCCTTTCAATGGGAAATTAATTTTTATGCCCTTCGACCTGTGTTAGACAATGTATGAAATATATCTCACGTACCCCCTGGGGGTACATGTACCCCAAGTTCAGAGCCACTGCTCTAGTGTATATGCATATACTGACAGCCTGTAGTAATGATTCTTTAGACCACCTGGGCTTCATGGTCTTATTTATGAGGCATAAAAAACAAGTAATTTAAATCCATAACGTGAGTAGTATTTGCTACAGAAGAGTCCATTAGAAGTATTGTTCTGAATATGCATCTAACCTGTTCTTCCATGTGCCCTATAGTGTATAAAAACTCTGGGCTTTTCAGGTTACTGTAGCACACCCTGCCTTGAGTTCTATCTTTGCAAAGTACCCCAGATGAAATGCAATCAACTCTGACTTCCTGTGCCCAAGGACTGGAGGCAGAGCACAGCAAGTGTATCGCTGCCTTGCAGCATTAATTCAGCTTCTGTCCTTCTGTGCTTTCCACTTATTTTGTGAGGCTGGGCAAGTGGTCCAAGTCAAGGGAGAGTCAAGAAATCAACAGCTTCTGGAAGGTTTCACTGAAAGAGTTTCAAGAAAGTTGATAAGGCTTTTATCTCAGGGTTTTGTTTCAACAAGACAAAGTCTTCAGAGCCTGGTCGAGCTTTTTACTTAGAACCTGGAAGAGTAGCTGCCGCCCACAGCAGTCTGCCAGCTTCTGATCCATTTTTTCTTGCTTAGCGTTCTCATCTTTCATATAGCTGGTGTCTATGGTAGGGAAAAGGTCTCCTTGGATATGCTGATGCTGTCTTCATTGTTGGCTTGCATGTATCCTATGGGCTTGAGAGTGGGGTCGGGAGACAGACAACTTTGCTAAAGAGTTCCTGAGCAAATGTGAGGGGCAAAACTAATGCAGGACTTGTCCAAACTGGATTGATTTGGTGGTTGGGAGCCAGAATGAACTACTGGATTGATCACTGAGGAGTGTGGGGGTGAAAGGTAGCTTTTCCCATGGATTTAGTAGAATGGATAATGTTCTTTCTCTCTCTCCCCCCCAAAAATATCTTGTCTTTACTACAATGTTTTAATGGGTAAAACTGACTACACATCACTTTAGCTTTGTATGTATCCGACCTTCTAAGCCTCCTCCCCTGTCCATCTCTTCTTGGTCCTGAATAAAAAGTAGAAGAGATGGTATGATTTTTACAGTTCTGTTAATCATGAATAAGAAATGAGTAGAATAAATTTACTCTACACAGCAATAAAGATGATAATGCCACCTCTTGCAATAGCAGCATCCTATTTTTCTACCATGAAGACTCGCTGCTTCCTTTTCTTCCAGGATGATAGACTGCATTATCCAAACTGGTTGGAGGGAATTTCCATAATCACTTGTGGATCTATTTTCATCACCTCCCAACTGGTCAGATACAGTCTAAGCTTTCGCATTCTTTCCTTCAAGCCTTATCCTATATTCAAATCTACCGGACCTAATTTCCCCCCACATTTGCAGTATCCTTTGTAATCTTGGAAGTGTATTATCCTCTGTTTTATTAAGGTAAATCACAAAGAACTGGGTTTCCATCACTTCTGCATGTTGAATCCCATTAATAACTTATTCCCAGTCTTTTTTCTTTTATCTCCTTTAAAAAAAAATTATGCTTCGCATGTCAATTGACAGTAGGAAAATTGGGCCCTTGGTTTGTGAAAGAAGTATAATTATTGTTATTATTTACAGAGCTGGGTGAATAATTCATAACCACTATTTTTGTCAGCATGTTTGGTCTCTGTCTCAGATTGTTTGCATGAATTGTTTGCAAAGAAAATTCTTTTATCCCCAACATATTCATTGCTCAGAATAATTTATCTCATCTTCTCCTCACACATTTATTGGTGACCAGCCTGTGTGTCCTTTGAATGAAGTGGAGGGACCAGGCTGTCTGCTTGTTTAAGTTCAGGGACTGAGGCACTCTTAGGATACTGTCTGGACTTCAGAAATGCATCTCTCATTGCAGTTCCCAGGAAATCATTCCACTGATATAACTGTATTTAAGGAAATCTTGTCTGACGTTCTAGATCTAGGATCCCCACTGACTGCAGCCCTTAAATATCAGATGCATTTTGAGATCTGCAAAGATTTTTGATGAGGGCTGTATGTTCCTGCCGGCAGCCTTCCCACCCATGCTGGTTCCCATTTCATGAGATCACTTATCATAGTTTTCTTCCAATCCCTTAGTAAGACTTCTGATGAATACAAGGCCCAGCCTGTTGACCATTGCTAGGCAGCTGGCAACTGATTATTCATCTTCTCTCTTCCCCTCTTTCCAACTCTCTTCCCTTCATCTTAATTAAAAACAAATCAGTGCATGCAACTAAGAAAGCTGGCCTGGCTCTCCACTTTCATTAGCTAGTATGTTACAGCCTCAGTCTTTGCCTTTCATGTGTTTCAGTCTTCAGGCTTTAAGCCCTTGACAGCAGGGACTGTCCCTCTTTTGTAGTGCCCAAATGAGCCACCATCCTGATCGTCTTTTGAGCACTATCCTTCTGCATTTGTGCAGCTTCCATTGAAACCAGGGAGATTGTGTGGTCTGTTATGCTCCGTAATCTTTAATGTGCTTAATGGTGTCTGCAGAAATTAACAACCAGAAATTAATTAAACCTACATCAGAAGTGTAAATGCATCTTCGTCAACACAGCACGCATTACTATTATTCGGGGATCCTACATATGAATGTATCTAATTCTCTCCCCTCCCCCTATCAATTAAATACATGCATAATTTTCTTGGATCATTTAATCATTTTGGTGAAATATACAAAGCACCCCCGCACCTTTTCCTTCAGTCTTTCCATGAAGTCCGCCTGAAAGGAACAGCCTAATTCTGACCACGTGTTGGCTTTGTAATTTATGGGATTGATTCTTCATTGTCTTGGGCAGTCATTGCCCTGGGCAGTCATTTACAGAAAGTGCAAAGTAAGTGTGAAATACTACCGCTTATCCAAGTGAAATGAGGATTTTTTCTTGGTAGTGTGTCACACTTGCTTTGCATGGGTGTTAAATACTGTATAAGGTGCAAAGCCATGGGGAATTTAACACTGACCTCAGTGGAGCTATTTCTGGCTGTTAAAGGAGATCAAAACAGTCCCATAAAAGAGAGCTCTATCACACATTTTCAGGCATTGAAAAAGTGTTTTCAGGCTCAGATTTGTCTCAGCTGATTTGCAGATGCAAACCCTGTTTAGCCAGACTTGCTAAGTGAATAAGAGCACTTGGATCCACAGGTGCATCGCGGAGAACCCTGTTTTTGGAAAAATGTGGATCAAGATGGGGTATTTGGGTGGCTAGACAAGTGCAAACTGCCCCTTAAGTTCTGCATCATTGAGTGTGAACTGAGAGACTGGTGAGTTCAACCAGCAAGGGCATAAGGGAAGTAAATTTGGTGAAAGGGAAGTAAACCTGGTTGGTGACCTATACACTTAGGCATCTGGGGTGTTTTTACATGTGTTCTGGGGTGGGGACACTTTAATTAGAGCAGCTCTCGGCTTGTTCGACGAGCTTTAGTTAAAGTGTCTCAACTGCCACTTCAAAGCGTGGGAATGCTGAATACACGTGACACCAAGGCTGCTCCAACGCAGTTTAATTAGAAAGTGTTGGAGCAGGGGCTGGGCATATGACTAGGTGCCCCAGGCTCCAGCTGAGCACTGCAAAGCTGGAGCAGCAGCATTTACAAACTTCTGTGATAAGAAAAAAAAATAACATGCCCCAAGGCTTAAAGAACATATCAGTAGATCTAGCAGGTGCCATCATACTCCTGATTACCTTTAGTGGCCAACATGAGCTTTTCCCCTTGGAGACTGTAACTTCTCCAGCCCAATGCCAGTCCTTTTAAACATCCAAACTCCTGTCCTTTCATCATTTCTGCTGCAGCCAAGATAGTTCTCTCTGTACAAGCTTGCCGCAAGTTATGTACAAGAGGGAGTGAGGGGCAGTGGAAACAGTCTCTGCCTTTCCCAGCATATCAGTCCAAAATTATGTAGCAAAAGTGTTTGTGATTCACTGAGACAGCTTACAGTGTTCAATGGCTCTCAAATACCAGTGGTATGCCTTTGTCTATTGGGGCAATGATAGAACCGTGACCGTGCAGGCAGATTCAAATGTTCACCCTGGCAGGCTCTGCTCCTTTGTTCACCCAGGTGCAATATTTTGCTTCTGTAATCATTTTTGGAGGAGCCAGGAAAGGATTAAGCTGCCCAGATTTTGAAGGTGCAGTTGGCATAGGTCTGTGAGCAGATGGAAGCTATGTAAAAACTGGGACGAAATTGTATCTAAAAATCTTTTGTACCCGCGTGGGAGCGAAAGATACAAATTTGCCTCTCAAAGTAGGGATCCAGTGCTACTTCCTGTACAACCAGGTGCATAGCGAACCAGCCCCTGGCTCAGGTGAAAGCACAATCAAAGAGAGGTGGCAGTTGTTACCTAAGTTCATCTTATGGCGCATTTGAACATCTGTGGTGTATAGCATTCAATACGTCTTTTTCTTTCTTGAAACTGGTACCACTGGGTGTGAGGCACTGCCAGGTATATCTGCAGTAGTCTGAAAGAGGAAGTGAAGGGTGACAACTTCATTGAAAAAGAGGCATTTGTTGGGACTGAGATGGAAGCAGGTGTACCAATGGCATGCTTATCTTTCTGGGGTTGGTCCCTGTGTGCAAGGAGCATTTCCTATGATGCAACTATTATTTTCTGGCAATTTGCAATTACTTGCACGGTGGAAGGGGTCCAAGTTGGAACTCCATCCCAAAACATATTTCCCTGTTTTATAACCTCCATTTTGGACATCCTTGACTCAACTAAGAAAGTCTCACTCTCGCTTTTACTCTCGCTCATTCTCTCTCTCTCTTTTGCATATGCCTTTGTGTTTCTGGTTCTGGCCTAGAATGGATAATAAGGAAATAAGAAGTAAAAAAGCATAGGCTGGAAGTGGTGCACATGTCGGCAGTTCTCAGAAGGGTACTTCTTGTGCCCATTCAAATCAACGGGAGTTTGCCATTGACATTGGCTTCATGCAGACATTCAGTTTCTCCTGTAGAATGGTTATGTATATACATATGCATATGGAGGTACTGGAGGGTACATAGGGTGCATATATATTGTAGATAGTCAGATATAATCTAGGGATTTACAGTTTGCTAAGGATAGTGAAGTTTGTGTTTCATTTAAACTTTATAGCTGTCCAGATTCAATCCTAAGGCAAATGGCCACCACTTTTTCTCGTTCAAGGGAGCTTAGCCAGGAGCAGAGGTACAAGTTCTTTGTTTCCCTGCCAATATGTGAAACTCTGATTAGTTTTTCTCCCCAGAAAAAGAATAAGCAGCAGCTTTGCATTGAAATAACACTTACCAGCAGAATAAAAGACTTTAGTTTAGTATTGATTTTAAGTCAGGGAAGTTTCTTCAGCTGAGTATTTAGAAGGTTTTCTGAATAAAATACTATATAGGCAAAGGCACTGCTTGGCCTGTGCCCTCAGACCCTAACATCTGGTATGGTCAGCTGTGGGGGGGGGGAGTTTATTTTGCTTCATCCCCTTCAGCTCCTTTTCATTATAGTCTTATCTCTCCTCAGGGCTGTCCCTCCACTGAGACAGCAGACACATGCTCGGAAAGAGAAGAGTGGGAGAGGAAGGTGGGAGAGATATTTGTGTTTTCTTGAAGCCATGCTAGCTGTTCACCAAATCAAATAGACCGAGCCTTGCTTTTTAAAGCATTCTTTTCTTTTAAACCCCGAAATGATGCCTCAGACACTCCTGAGTGCTGATCCCTAAGTGGCAAGTCCTAAGTGGCTGATCCATATGCCTGGCTCTCTCTCTCTCTCTCTCTCTCTCTCTCTCTCTCTCTCTCTCTCTCTGTGTGTGTGTGTGTGTTTCTGTGTATTTTGGGTCTTTTTAACATGCAGCTTTATTTTAGTCATTTCCCTGCCTTCAGGGATGTCTGCTCAGCTGAGCTTGTCAAAATGTCTCCTACAGGGTTTTCAATTTCTGTCTCCACTTCCATTAGCACTTTTGGATGTGTGTCACCTGGACTTGGTGCCCTGTCAATTGGAAGGATCTCTAACCTTTTAATAACCATTTTGACTGTTCTCTGCACTGGAGATATGCTGAACAGGGTAGTCAGTTGATATCCACTTTACATCAGACTGCCACTTTTATTTAGGGGAAGCAGGTATTGATACAGCCCCTGGGAAATTCAGGGAAAGGAAATACTTCTGATGAAGTTAACAGACAATTTGATGTCAGTACTGATGTATACAGATGTAGCCGAAAGAGGAGCTGTGTGGGTTAATTAATTAGAAAATGCCTGCTGCTTGCGTCTACCCAAAGGGACCCCTATGTGTTCAGCATACCGAGACAACAATTCAGTGAAATCATGTTTCCCTCGTACTGGACCATGATTTTCAGCACTCGGATTCCATTGCTAAAGCAACATGTCTGAAGAGATCAGGAAGTTGAGTGACATGATCCTGTATCTTTCCAGAGAGTGAGCAGTAGGGCCAGATAACAATTTACTGTCTGCACAGCACCTGCAGGCTGATGGGTCCCTGCCTGATTTCTACAGCGGGTGCCATTAAAAAGCCAGTGCTTGCCAACCATTATTGCATGGTGCTGTCTAAAGTAATGCATGGACTGCTCTTCTAGAGGCTCTGTCTACATTAATTTGTTGACTAATTGGTGCACACTCTTACTGCAAACATGCTCCCCTAATGCATAGGATGGATGGATTTCATTCATGCCGGAATAAACACCTTCATCAGTTTCTGCATTATAGATAAGGCCCAAGTCCTAGGAGAACTGAGCTATATTCAACACCATTATTTTGGAATTAGGAAATAGTGACTTCTTAAGATTGACAGTTGTATTAGTGTCCTTTCCTTTCTTGAAGCTCCAAAAGAACAATCCTTTTTGTGCCTCTTTTCTATTTCATTCATATATTCTACTTGATTTCTGAGTTTGTTGCCAGTCACTGCATGTCATAGCTTTCTTCATCAATAACAATAATAATAATAAAATCTTTTATCCCATTTCTAAGACCATCTTGTAGAAACAGAAAATAACTTCTTTTGGGTGATATAGTAGCTTCATTGTCTAGACTTGTGAAAAAGAAATTGGTATCACAACCAAGTATACCTTTATAGAGCAATTTTAATGAGTCATATAACTTTAAAAAAATTATTTTACCAAACAAGAGAACTGAAATTCAGAGAAATGAAGTTTTGGATTTGGGTGCATTTGAACTTTTTTGGACCAGACATTAGGTGAAAAATGTAATGAGTTCTCTAAAACGTAGCCTTTTCTTGTTCCACTTTATATCGGAAAGTGCAGAGAGGTGCAAACAAGATGTTAAATATTAATAATGAAAAGGCCTTGAAATGTTTCCAGTCCTCTCAGAATACATTCAGACTTTGCATTTTAGGTGGAGTCATATCTGTTCCCATCTTAATTTTTGTTCCTGATAAAATATTAGTTATCTTTCCTTACATTTTGACACAAAGTTTTGAAAACAAACAAACAAAAAGGATAGCCACCTTTACAGGAGGTAGGAGTCAATATACAGGAGGGTGCATGGGAAATTAGTATTGTGACCTCCTTTTGAGCCTTAATGATTGCACCTTCTCAGCTTTGAGTTACCTAGGTCAGGATCAAAGCCTAGTGATGACCTTGTGATTTGTAGGTTTTAAGACAATTAGCAAACTGAGATACGCATATGGGGAGTCCAGTCCTTAACTTGCCCTATCAAATGGTGCCAAATCTATACCCATGAGAGAACTTTTCTACCATGAGGGTGTTACCTTGTGATGGCTCATGGTAGCTAATTTTAGTTGAGAAGATAGATTTCTTTTGTAGCGGAGATCAGACCAATGAGAGTCGCGACATTAAATCTAACCCTTCATCCTGACGTTTCTCCATCACTTAAGAGCTCTGCTACAAGATCTCTTGTATACAGAAAGAGACTTGATGTAAATTGTTACGTACAAGGGAATGGGTGTTTTTCAATATTCCCTTCTGCTTATTTTAGTTCATTTTTACTCTGCTCTAGGAGCCCTCACTCCTAAATGCAGGCCCACAGGAGCGTATGGCTGTGTTAATCCTTAAATCCTTTTCAATGTAAATGTTTTGTTTGTCTCCATGTGGGGTTTGCAGGTACAGTACATGAGAAAGGTCAGTTGTCAGAGCCTCTGTCTGCTTCCTTTCAGGAAGGCTCCATCCTTTGTGTTTTCTCTTTGTCTGCTTTTTCCCATTAGAGTATTTGCTTCAAGTTTAATAGGACACACAGTGAGCCCCTTCCCTTTGAGGTTTCCTTGGTCTCCTCTGTCTGCTTTCTCAGGCAAAGGGAAGTGCCACAGCACTGCAAGATTGATGAGGGCTATTATCACTTGTCATAGCCAGAAGTGTACTAAAAGGTTTAGCAAAATGTGGGTTTCTCTGGGCATGGAGGTATCCACCAGCCAGTCACCTAGAGGGAGGGGCTGTTTATCTGAGCAACTTGTACTTTCCTCCAAAATCCATCATGTTTAAAAAGCCTTTAAAGCAATCTCTGGGCCTTTGTTGTAAAGAGCATTAGCAGATTTCTCACTTTGGATTCTCTGCTGTATTCCTCAGTGGGCGGATGGAAGGGGTAACGCTGCCGGGGGCAGCAGCCTCTCCAGTATCTCAGGCACTGGGCTGACAATTCCAGCGTCAGCCCCAGGATTGTGGCTGCTCCATGCCCAGCTACCTACTGCTTTTCCCTTTATTTCTGCAATCTTTATTTCTGAAAATAGTATCCAACTGCAAGCCATTCTAACTTCCCCTTTGCCGTGTGAAAGACTATGAAGACAGAGGAAATGAAAAGGTCTTGAGGAATGGGTGAGACTCCTTTAGCAGTCAGTGCAATTTAGAAGAAAGGGCTGCACTGGGTAAAGGGGGACTTAGGTTTTCTTCTGGGCTCCGCCACTGACCTGCTCTTTGACCATAGACGTGTCCCTTCCCTACCATTGCTTTTTTGTATGCTTTGAATACAAAGGTCTTTGGGGCGACAAGAGCTGCCCTACTCTGTGTGAGCAACACTTGTACAATGTGGACCTTTGAGTGTTGCTGTATTACCCATTATCTGATCTCTCAGCTCTAATGCTCAAAGGGAACTTAGAAAGCACCTTTCATAGACCAGCCTATGAACTTCACTTCATAAATCTACTGGATACAAAAAATCACGGACTTAATATAGACATTGGCTTTATGACGCATTACAACCTGCCCTACATCTAACACGCCAGCTAACCTGCCTTTAGCTGACCGCGGCCATTCCTTCACACTTTCCCCTCCCTTCCCCATCTCCCCTGCTATCTCTACCCTTTGTCTTCCAAATTTCCACTCATTTGCATCTTCACAGACTTCTTGTTTACTTCAGCTTCTTTTCTACCTTGGAGAACTCATAACAGCAGCAGTCTCCCAATGACTGATGAAGGGTGCTTGTGCCTGAAAGCTTGTGAAGAATTTTGTTTAGTAGGTCTAATAAAAGGTATCACATCTACCCAAAGAACCTGGTCTTACCCCTGAGAGTCACTATGGGTAAGTGAATGGGACACAGGGAATAGATATTACCCCTTACCTCTGTAAGGGATTGGTATCCAGGTTGTAGCCGTATTGGTCTAGAGGAAAAGGCAATCGGGACATGTAGTAGAGATGATATATTTTATTAGACCAACAAGATTGTTGATATCTTTTATAGATAACAGTCTTGTTGGTCTAATAAAAGATATCATCTCTACTACGTGTCCTGATGGCCTTTCTAAGGGATTTACATTCCAGAAATGTCGATGTATCTAAATCCACTACCTGTCTTTGAGAATCTCAGTTTAATCACCAATCCCCTTGGTCAACCAAAACTTCCACTGACTTGCTGTGAGTTGAATAGAATGGGTTGGACCCTACATTTGGTTTGTTTTGGACAAATGAGGATCTTTGTCCCTAGTGCATATGACGGATGGTCATCTGCATAACAGACAAAAGACAGTCATGGATATTTCTGAAACAACGGGAAACTATATTTAGCCTCACTTTTACTCCTCATGCTATAGATCACTCAAATCCTGAAAAAGACAAGGAAAAATAGTGTTTAAAAGTAAAGGGCTAATAGGCCCAGTAGCCCTAGGTTTGTCCTTCACTTGTGATCTCCAGCAGGATTCCATTTTGTATTTGCATTTTAACAAGCTTTTGGAAATATGGATATTTAAGCAATAAAAATACATTAATTATTGGCTCTGAGAGCACCATTTAGAGGGATTTCTGCCACTTTTTGGCTCACACGACCCTTGATTTTAGAGAATTAGCTGGAGTATTGCTGACTGAAAACACACATCATCCATATGAAAGCATTTAACTACCTGCAGCTGAAAGCATATGTGACTAACTAATTAGCAGTGTTACAGTTTGGTGTATGCCTGTTGCTGTGACTCTTAGAGAGACTCCAACTCTGAATTTATCTTTATTAAGGTCTTGTCCAAATGATAAATATACACTGCCTGCTTGGGATCTGCCACTTGGAAATAAATCACTTTAGGATTGATTTGCTAACAGTTTTCTTCACTCAGTGTGTCCTCCCACCCAGGAGGTCACACTGGAGTTGCTCACAAACAAATGCACATGAGCCTGACGATACACGGGGAAGAGATCACTAACAAACAGCTTGTCAGACTTCGAGGTGCTCATTGGCACATATGCTAGTAGACGTGTTATAATTTTGGCCAGGGTATTTTTGCTGGAGATGCATTGTAAACCTGATCAGCTGCCTTGTGCTATGTTTCTCGGTGTCTCTGTGTGTGTGTAGTATATGGAAAAGAAAAGACTCTTAAAAACCGATGTCAGATGAACCCAGCTTGAATTCAGGTCCTTGTTTTGTGAGAAGAGTCTCTCTCCTGTATGAGAGACAGATCCTGAACCTAATTATTCCTTTTGATTTTAGGGTAATTTAAACAAGTGTGCCAAAGTAGAACCCAAAGATTTATTGTAGGATAAAGCCGAACCTCTAGTAGGAATGCTTCCAGATCTCAGGACTCACACCGTTTGGCCCTTTTGTGCCTCCATTTCTTCTATATATTCAGACAGACCGAGACTGAAAGAATCGGTGCCAGTGTAAAGCAAATTAGTGATGGAAATGAACTGGTTTAAGTTAAAGAGATGATTAAGCGCCTTGTGAGCGTACAAGTATTCCCAGTCTGGAGCCCTTGGGCAAAAAGAGCCAGTTGATAACATGATGCTGGATATCTTTCTTGTGTCCATGCATGAACTGCAACAACAGAGAGAAACTAGTAATCTAGCTCCTTTCCCAGCACTGTGCTTCCACATAAACAAGTGCTGAGATTTCATCTCTTTTTTAAAAAAAATGCCCAATAGCATTTAATAGAAAATAATGGAATTTTATAGAGTGGCTTTAAAAGGTTATCCTTCTTTATTACATTCTATAAGCTTTTTCTACAGTAGAGTTTCAAATAACGAACAGAATAAGTTTTGCTAGGCCTTCACCAAGGCTGACTATGTTAGCAGCAGCCTGCTAGGGCAGATACAAGTAGAAAAGCAAGAATTATTTACATTTCTGCAACAATGTTATCTTTTACACAAACAAAACTTCAGAAATTGCCTCTTTACCCTGAAAAGAACCATGAGATTGGTTTTGGAAGGGAACTGAATAACACACTCCTGAATTTCTGTTCTCTCCCTGGGAAGGTGGAGTGGGTCTGAAAAAAACTTGGCAGTGCTTTTCAAGGGCAACTATGTATTTTAATTTACCATTAAGTAATAATTGCAGCAGAACGTTTTCCTAATGTTTCATCCAAAGTGCATAGCGTGGTGAAATAGTAAGAGTGATTGGGTCATATGCACTTGATGAAAGTCATCAAATAATCTTCCTTCTTGTGGTAAGGCGTGCCAGGATGGTTTGAATGTAGAAGGCCTCTGATAAACTACAAAGCTGCTACACTGCAAGGCATGCTTTCCATCTCTGCTTATGCTGCTCAAAAAGACAGTAACCTTCGTTGTTTTTTCACGAGCCTTGCTGAACAAAACTGCAGGCTTGCAAAATACTATTTGTTTACAGCCTCTTTTGAGCTCTCAATAAAATCAAGTAAAATGTATTTTCCAGAGAGCAGTGTTTAAGGCTTTCTGCAAGTTGAATCTATTTGATAATTCTGTAAAGAAATTTCCAGCCAAAGCAAGATGATTACGATAACTTTAGCTGTTAAAACTGGGAACCAGTTGACTACGAAGTACTTAATCAGACTTACGGTATCTACGAAACTGTGCGCGTGATCGGTAGGTTTGAGGGCTGAAGATAGTTATTTGCATATTGGCTGTTAATCATTTCGTATCCAGAAACACTGAGTACAAGAGGTGTTAGCAGCAACTAAGACCTCCCATTTTCAGTGTTCTTTGAAGTGGTTACTGCCGCCACCATATATGAAAAGCTGAAATTTTCAAAGGGGCCTAAAAAAAAATCAATGGAATTGGGTGGCATCCTTTTTTTCAATGAATAAGTGAGTAGTAGTAATCATCATTTTTTTGTGGTAATGAATAGCATATGAACAGTAAAGTTCTGTTAAAACCAAAATACTCAAAATTTGGGCTGAACTCAGGAGCGAAATTTCTCTAAAAAAAAAAAAGCTAAATAAAACGTCAAAACCACTTGTTTTGACATTTTGGGAAAGACTAAAACTTTCTCTGCTGACATTAGAAATGAAACGCTTTCACTCATCATTTCAAAATGGAGGTTTTAAAATGGATTTAAAAGTGATGAAATTAAAATAAAACATGGAAGCATAATAAAAAAAAGAAAGGGTAGGGAGGTAGGTAACCTGGAAATCAAATGAAATGTTTTTATTTGAAGTGAACAAAATGCTTCCAGTTAATCCAAAAAGTGTATTGGAACCTGCCCTACCCCACCCAAACTCCATTTCATTTTGACCTAAATCTGTTTTTTCCTCCCTTTTTAAAATTATGGAATTAATCTGAAAAACGCCTCTTTTGGGCACCTAAGTTTTTTTTTTTTGGGTGAGCTGGAGTCTGAATCCTGTAAACAACCTTTGACCATCCCAACCAACAAAATATCAGGCAATAAAATTAGAATAAACCTAGATTTCCAAGCCTTTCAGCTAGACTTGGCAGATCTCATTCAGCTGAGAACAGAATTTGGTTCTTAGTCATTGCTTTACGGGGTTTTTTATTATTAAATCTGTTTGTTTAGATGTGCAGAGTTGATAGCGAAACTGAATTTTTCAGATTGGATTTGAATCCAGAGAATTAAAACAAATGAATTGTGATGGGCAATTATTTCCTGAGTGCTTACAGGAAAGCATATGTTTTTTTCTAACATTTTAGCTATTGGTTCTTGTAACAAATGCCTCTTTAAAGACAGCATGGAAGTCAATAGCAGTGGTTATGAAGATTAAGTGTGGATATATCTATGTCGTTCTGAGTTTTTTCTCTTCCCTATTTTGCCTAACAAATAGTTTATGCTTCTGCCTCTGGGGACAAGGTTTTTAAAGCTTCCAGCATTTCCAATCATTGAGTCTCTCTGGTCATCATTATCGTGCAAGCAGTACATGTCATCTCCATAGCATGTGCAGTTAGTTGCCTCTCTCTGGGAGGCTATATAAAACTTGGTTACAGTTCACGCAAGTCTTGGCAGAGATTCTTTCACGGGGCAGTTTCCTCCGGCCACCAGATACTTAGTTTGTTTTCTGTCCTAATTATTCCTTATTATTTTGGACACTTTCAAGGAAAGAGCTGTTTTTCTTAAAGGGATACTGACAGTTTCAAATTATTGCTCTCACACACAATTGAATTTCTTTAGCTGAAATGCCTCCAGTTGCATATAGTGGTATAAAGTTCTGTTCTAAACCTGAGGGGCTTATCACACGGGGCACGTAGTACCTATTAAACGCATGTGACTGTAAAGTTAGAACTGAGCAGTTATATGGTAATGTGGGCTGTGAGTGCTGACATGCAGTTTGCTGATTATTGGTCCCAGCCACAACCCTGCACCAGAGTCTTGAAACGAGTCCAGTGAGGTGCCAGACCTGGGACCAACCTCCTGGGCTGTGGGCACCCGGCTTTCAATTGGATCCTGGAGGAACTCGATAACTGAAAGATCCAGGATCCGTCCTCCTGACGTGTGATGTCCCACCTGGAGGTTTGGTACAACACAAGGGACCCTGATTGAAGTTACAGCGGGGTGAGGACCACAAATTGCTCGCATCATCTTCATGGAGCAGTCCAGCAGTAGCTGAACATGTATTACTTAATATGATCTAGAGATACTCCACATGCAAAAAGTCGTAATGGTGCTATGATATGACCACACAGCACATGTTTAACTGCTTGCATTTTAAGTGTTACTGTACTTAAGGGTTACCATACTTCCAGGTTTTCCCAGACGTCCACTTTTTTGGCTCCCTGTCCTCCTGTCTGGGCAGGTTTTTAAAATGCAAGCAAATGTCCGGGTTTTTGCTTTGCCTGTGCTTTCTTGGGTACTAGCAGTTTGGCTGCTTGGGGCTGGGAGCAGCAGGGAAAGTGGTTGGCTGTCAGGGGTCACATGCAAGCTGCTCCCAGGTGAGAGAGAGAGAGAGAGAGCGAGCGAGCGAGTGCACAAGGATGTGCACAGGAGCTGCATGGGCAGTAGGGCTGGGGGGGCAGGGTGCA
>NW_017729029.1:49019108-49021523 GCF_001723915.1 Gavialis gangeticus
TATAGCCAAGATTCCAAGCTTTGCCAGCAGTTGTGTCATGGGCAATGGACCAGCATTCATGTCGCACCAACGGTTAGCACCTGGTCCACACCAGGGAAACTAATGATCCTTCTAGTGCAGTCATTCCCAACTTTTTTTACTGCTGACTGGCAGGGGGTTGCAGGCTGGGAATGAGGGGTACTGGCAGAGCTGGGGGGCAAGGGGCTGCGGGTCGGGAGTGAGGGGCACCAGCAGAGCCTGGGGGGAAGAGGTTTAGGAGTGAAGGGCAGAGGCAGGGCAAAGGCATATCACTGCCCCCCCACTACAATCATATACCCTGCCCCCGCTCCTCCTCCCCTCCACAGGTGTCCTCTTTTTTGACACTAGAAGTATGGTAACCCTACTAAATGGAAGGTGTAACATGGCCTTGAGTATATGTCCTGATGTCTATCCTTCATCAATTTGGGGAGAATAAAGAAGCTGGAAAGCTGTCTGGCTGGAGGGCAGTCTGGTGCGACCACTGAAATGACAACGCGGCATTGTGGCTGGGCATTTTTCCATTGCTGAAACCTTTTGTCCTCTGTGTCTAAGAAACAGCTTGTGGGTGGAGGGAGATTTATTCCTTTGCATATTCCCCTATGCAGAGTAAATGGGTAATGCCTTTATGTGATAGAAAAGTTTCCTTGATGTGAGGTTGTAATGGTTGTATTCCTTGAGTAGCAAATTTCACTGGACTTTCATTGGGTGCTTTCATTTTCACATAGCAAGGCCTTATAGGTGAACATCTTCCCACTGTGGAGCCTAGTCGGGGTAGAGGTACTTTGCCCATGGAGGTGGGACAAGACTCATGACTTCTAATGACTCGTCAGCTGTCTCTGCAGACAGGCAAAGCTGTGACACCCTTTGGCCCCTGCTGATGAGGCTATAACTTACAGCTGCCAGGAGAGTGGGCAGGGAGAAAGGAAGGAAAGAGGAGGCAGAGATGGAAAAGATGATGGGCTAGATTCACTTAGGACCTATCACTTGAGCCTGAGCTGTGGGTTCCTAGATCAGCCCCAAGTGAGGGCAGGGGAGAGTCTAGATGGCCAGAACGTGTGCTGCTTCGTTGAACCTCCTCCCAACCTAGATGATTTTTGGTGGCAGCTGAACAGCAAAAAGCCCTTGACTTGAGGTGCATCCTGAGATGACGGGGTTGTGAAAAAAATATGGCTGAGAGATACGTTTCTCCCCTCTCAGCCATGGGGCTTTCTGGGATCCAATTTGCCCATTCCTTGATTTATAGCAGATTTCAGGCTTCTCTAAAGTGCACTAACATTCCCCTAGGGGCTTTTCTGCTTACCACTTGTCCCATTCTGTGGCAGCTTTTCAGATTCTTCTTGCTGTCTGAGTTGGTGAGAGGTAGCTATCAGAACATGTAGTGTAGCATATTGTGCTGTCCAGGTGATTTCCGTATGGATTTAATTAATTAAACCAAGTGCAAATGTATAGAATCTGCATTTGTAAAAGTAAAGTGCTAGGTTCGGCTTTCAGAAGGGCTGTATTCTCTTGAAACTGTTAATATATTTCCATTGCTATCACACTTTAAATGAACTCATGAGTTAAGAAGGGTGGCAGAGAATAAATTATCACACAGCTGGTAGAAGCAAGATAAATAAAAGGATATACATAAAAATAAGTGGATTCTGTCCCTAAGTATATAGAGGACCCAGTCCTTGACGATGAAAGGCTATTAACTAGCTCAGTGTAATTAACTGTTTTAATGCTGCTCTGGGAAGATGGCTTTGCAATTTTCCCTTTTCAGTCAAGTGTTGCCACATGCTCAGTGTATAATATTGACTCTTCTAAACCTTAAAGGTATCCTCTAGGGGAGACAGAAGGCACATCTACATGGTAAAATGCAATGCTCTGCGGAGATCCCCAGGCTAAGAGAAAAGCAGTGTACAGTAGCTTGGGGAAAGGACAGTGGTAACATGGCTATACTGATTTTGGTACCTGAGCTAGCTCTGAGCAATGCACAGCACTGCACTGTGTTACCTGCGACATTCTCAGAAAAAGAAATGTATCTGGGAGAGGTGGGCTATTTTTATTAGGAGAAAGTCAACAGCTTTGGCGAAGTTGATGCAACATCTGAAAGTGCCGCGTGTGACCTCTGATCCTACAATGGACCTCCATGGTTGTATTGTATCGATTGTATTGAGCTTGTGATTGTACTGATTGCATTGAGCTCCTGATTGTATTGCGCTCCTATTATAGTATCCAACAGAAAATATTAAATATAAATAAAGTAAACCTCCTCTGGAGTCCAGAGCAGGCTTAAAAACATGGGTATCAATGGCAGTCCTTAGGAAAGTAATGGGTGGCTGTCATCTAGGTTAACGGGGGTGTGTGTGTGTGTGTGTGTGTGTGTGTGGGTGTGTGTGTGTGTGTGTGTGGGTG
>NW_017729029.1:49021591-49027486 GCF_001723915.1 Gavialis gangeticus
GGGTGTGTGTGTGTGTGTGTGTGTGTGTGGGGGGGGGGGCCTGATCCAAAGGCCATTGAAGGCAGTGGACAGCCTTCCAGAAGCTTATGTCAGGGTGGCGCAGAGCTTGATGCTAGAGCAAGAGGTGGGGAGGGGGAGACAGCTGAGGAGAAACTGATAATATTACACCAGTGTAATATTACACCAGCGTAGGCTTTCCCCACGCAAGGGGAAGATTGCAGCCCCTGCCCTGCTTAGCTTCTAGGTGCCTGTGTCTTTTATTGACACTTGCTCTTAGCCTCTCTATGCCATAGGTTGGCACATACAGCCTGTGGGCTGCAGCTGGCTTGCAGAGCCTCAGGGCTTTGCCTATGCCCAGACCGGGCCAAGCAGTGAGAAGCTGTGCTGGGACAGGGCCTTTGTCACTGCTGCTTCTTCTTAGGCTCCCCCTGGTTGCATTGTGGGCGCAGCTTCCAGCCGGTGAGGATGCTGCTACTGCTTATCCCACTGCTGAAAGCGGTGTCTGCCTGCACCCCAGTGCAGGAGGGAGGAGAGAGGGGGAGGCTGGGAGACGCAGTGGTGGTGCGGGCACAGCTCCCAGCTGCCTGGCGCTGGTGTGGGTGCTGGGGCACCCCCCTGCTGCTGGGGCACCCCCCTGCTGCTGATGTACCATGGAAGCTACCTGGCCTGTCCCAGGCTGGAGCCAGCTTGCTCCAGTCCATGGTTTGAAAAAGGTTGCCAGCTGCAGCTCTGTGCAGACAATGGGCATGTCCACAGGAAATTAACGAGGCTTAATTACCTGGAAGGCTGAAAGTGCCTTGCAATCATCTGGCAAAAAGCCCCAGAAATGGGAAGTATTATTATGCTGTCATTACTGGTGGGGATTTGAAGCCTGACGCTACGTTGAGAAATCTCTCCTGAAAAGGGCTCCGATCTTATCTTTTTATTCACTCTCCTGCATGGGAAATTCCTCCATATGGAAAGTTTGGACTCAAGATTTAACGGGATCAATAGGGATTTAATTGTGGCTCAAGAGCTTTTGCACATCTCCAAACCAGCTCCTCGCGGTTAGTTTCCAGGAACTTTTGCTTTCCTGAATGTAAATTTCTTCTCTCAGTGAAATTTCTCTGTATCCTTCATCTTGTCCTCCTTGCAGGCAAATGGTTTGGTTTATTGATGTTTACTCCCATAATTTTTTTCCTTTAAGGATCAAAAGGGGGTTGCACATAGGGGCACAAAATCCATAAAAAACAGGGACAAGCAGCTGGTCCCTGCCTACTGGGTGATAATATTGTCAGCGAACATGAATAATCCCTTTTTCATTTCTATAGAGGTCTGATCTTTCTTCTCCCATCTAAGATAAAGCAGTCTATCTGTCCCATAAATGCATAGTGAAGTGTAATTTCACTTCTAATCTTTGTTGCATGGTCCGGCAATCTGAAGCTCACCTAAAGGGTAAAAGACCTTGACAAGCTCCAGTTCACCAAAATGGTAATGTTCATCACTGCCTGAATCTCATTTAAGTCTGCCTTTGTAGTTCACTTTCCTGTTAAAGAGACCTGAAGGGTCAAATATGCAGGAGCCAGGATGGTGAGGCATCTTCTGACACAGGATTGGAGAAAGAGACCAGCTAGCCAGGAGCCAGAGCGTTTTTAAACCACCCCCTTTTCCCTAATAAGTAAACCAGGTAACTTCAAAGACCTTTATGACTGTAACTTAAAGGTCCCACAGAAGACTTGGGTCTTTTTGGGTTGAAAAATCACTTGTCAACCCTGATTTTTTTTTTTCCTTCTTCCCTATTTCTGTGGCCACTTTGGGTGTCTCAGTGTAGTTTATATTTTCCTACTGCACTTTTAAACCTAATTTGCTAATTTAAGGACTGAATTACTCTTGTTTCTTCGTATTTCACTGTTAGGAATTTGTATGGCTCCAGCTCTTCGCGTGCTGACAAATTGTAATCAACTCTCCAACATGAAGTCCCTTGTTAAATGGGAGCTGGTGTTCTTGCCTATGACGGCTTGCGGCAAGGATGTTCAAATATTGCAGAACTTTATCAGTCTTTTACCTAAAAGTCACACCTATTGGAGATTGTCAGAGATCGAAGAAAGTACATGCAAAAACAATACATTGATTCAAGATGAGGCCCTGAGTTCTGGTGCCGGCTGTTTTGGCATGTCACGCCTCTGGCCAGACTGAAGTCATCTCCAGGACACACTGGTTCTTGCTGAATAGCGTGACCCGGCTTCTCAGCACGCATCAGCTGGCATTGTTTTATTGGCTTCATGCAGCCACAATGATTTACACCAGCTGAGAATCTGGTATATAATCTGAGAAATATCCCTTATGTAGGGATGCATGAAAATAATGCCTATTAATGAAAATATTAGGGCAATTAGAGACAGGAATACTTATTAGGCAGCAAGCTTGAGGGGCAGCCAGTTTGGTCATGTACTCATATCTTAACAATGTGATATAAATGTCATGCTATCCCTGCAAATGCTGAGGTATTATATTTAGCATGCACGTGCGCACACACACACACACACATACACACACACTTCTGGGGGGAAAGCCAAAAATTGGTCATTGTTTATAATTCCATGAAGTACTTGGACGCTTGAGAGCAAAAGCCTATCTATAAATTAAACAATAATGCTAATTCACACACAGCATAGTGCTCAGGCTGTGAAGGCTGATTGAAAGGTGCTGTCTGGCATGTTCACAGCAGATGAATCTTTGGTCCTCGCTGATCAGATTGGGGACAGCTTTTAAAGCAGTCGCATAGCAGGATTCCCACAAAGGTTTATCATGTTGATTAGGGAGCACGTAATTAAAGTCACTCCCAACCTGGAAAAGCATTCTCAGCAGACTTCAGAAACTCTAAAATGCTTGTTTATTTAATAATTATGGAGCATAATTATGGTAATGAGGTTAGTTCAGATTTACATATTAGCAATGCATTTTAATGATCTGATTATACAAAAATGAGATACAATAGATTAAATTTTATATGGAAAAATTTGTTACCATAAGACAGAGGAAACCTAAATAGATTTATAAGAGCTCTGGGAATTATCATGTAATAAATCCTGGGGTTGTAATGAAATAACTGGAGCAGATACAGCTCAGACCATTGTATGCACAAAAATCCCCAAATGCGGAGCTATTGCTGAATGACATGAAACAGTGCAAGTTTTGCAAGCTTTTTTTTAATTCTACTAAATGGGCAGCAGGGTCCTCAGAGACACTTCTGTGAAGAACTGTCTCTTTCTTTGTTTCTGACTGGTGAAGTTAGCAAGCCTCGATAGAGAATGAAATGACCCTCCTATTTCCTCACCAAGCTCTCATCTTCCCTCTTATCCGTCTCATCCCTCCTTCCTTTCATCCATCTTTTGCTTCTTGCTTGCTTTTATTCACTGATATTTTGTGAAAAAGGAATCTGGTGTTTTGTATAATAACAGTTGTACTTTTATGGTGATTTGTATTTCCTTCATGTATGTGGTTTTTTGCTTTCAGGCTTTTCTTTTTTTTTTTGTGGCATTCTCGGGCTCTAATGAGCCTCTCTAATTCTTTATTAAAAGGATCCATTCCTTTAATTTCAACTCAGAGAATACAATATTATCTTTGATTCATTAAGTGTCCTTTTTTTGTTGTTTTAAGAGGTTAGTGATTTATTTTGTGTAGCACTGCAGCAAATTGGATGATCCTTAAGTCAGGGAAATCAAAGCATGCGATACACAGGCTGGCATAAAGGGGGAGGTCGTACTGAAATATTCTGTTTGTATTCGAGGTTTCTGATCTATTTTTTCTCTAATTAATTACAGGGAGATTAGCTTGAATAGTGCGAGTAATAGTGAAACTGAAAAGTGAGGATTCAACAACGTAGGGAGAGGTTCAGAAAGGGCTCTTGGGTAGAGATGTTGATAATCTCACCCCGCAAGACACAGAGGCACGTTGTTTTTGTCAGTGTGATTTGGTCATACAAATTTGGCGCTGCTGGAAGGACCCTAGTCCATAAATCTTGGGTTTCAAGGACTCTGCATTTGTTTTGTGTTTGTAGAGGGAGGAGGCTGCACCATCGGAGGCACCATCTCGTGAGCCTGATTAGCAAAGTGAGTTGGACACAGAGTTTTCAACGTGGCTGCTGAAATTTGGCATTTCGATGTACATTCAAGTCAAAAAAGGCTGATTTGAGTATTCGGCTTAGGGACTGTTTGCCTTGGGTGGCCTAGTTTGAAAGCCTCACGCTAAATAAATGAACTGCAAAACTCTAGAACTCTTGATTCAGAGATGGTACCTTTTATTAGTCCAACTAAGAAATCGCCAAAAAACCAAACAAACTTTTTTCTGCAAAATTTTGGGCACACGCCCTTCCTCAGGCTCAGGAAAAATTTAAAGATGGTAAAAAGCCCCATTTTTGTTGCTATTTCTTGGTTGGTCTAATAAAAGGTATAATCTCTGAACCAAGAGTTTTAGAGTTTTGCATTTCTTTTTGTCTCAGACCAAACACGGCTACCAGATACATCACTGAATCATGCTAAATAAAGTTTTCTACTGCAAAGGGGAATGTGGAATTAGCAATTAGAGCATAAAGCTAGCAACCCTCATGTTAGTCCCATGCTGCTCTCTGCTCCAGATAACAAGATACCCTGGAAACAGTGTGGGAAAGAAGAATTTTGGCTTAAAGACGCTGGGTGATCTTTGGGTCTCATTTTTTTTTTTTCAGATGTAAGTACACAAATGAGCAAGTGCTTATGTTGCTACTTGACATGATAGTTGTATGTCAAAATTAGGCCTGCATTTTTGGGCCTACCCTTTTAAAAAGGGGGCCTTTAGGTAAGATTTCAAGACTAGCCCTTAAAGAAACATTCATTTCCTTCCCACCCCCTATGGTTGTATTCTTTTGTATGTACAAATATTTGTTCTGGCAATTTGCTCCTATAGACTTGATGGCCTGAAGATCCTGTCTTTGTAGCTAACCGCACCTTGCTTTTAATAAAACCACCTTTTTAAAAAACTTCTTTTGGCTGTGGTGGTTCATTTCACTTTTGCTTGTATTTATACCTGGAATAAATTTGGCCAGTTCTCTCAAAGTTACGTGTGTATGCACATGTGCGTGCACACACTCTTTTGTCATCTTTTACTTCCCATTGTTCTGATGCAAACCAAATCTCTCTGCTTTTTGGGACTTTTTGTCCTTGTTCCAGGGTTTAGGTGCTATTCTGCATGTGACAAAGCATGTGAAGATTTAATGATGCTGTTTACCCTCTTCTCCAATTGGACTGGACAAAGGCATCTCTGAAATGCAAGGCACAGTACTTTGACTGGCATATTGTTACAAGGGACTCAATTAAATCAGGAAACATTTGATATAACTATTAACAACAGCATTCAGTCTTTAAACACAACCTTGGCCTCACTCCAAAGGGCCCATCTGCTTTCATGGGTGATATTATTTCAAATGTATGTGACATGGGTCCTACAGTTTCTACCCGAAAACTCAGTGTTGTTAATAGTAAGAGAATTGACTAAGTTACTTTGGATTCAGCATCAGTTGTTGCCCTTGATGAAAGTGGACCAGCACTATTGTTTACTTGAAAGGTTTCTGCTTTCCACTGAAATCAGTAGGAGA
The DNA here is from genome assembly GCF_001723915.1 of Gavialis gangeticus. Classification (NCBI taxonomy): domain Eukaryota; kingdom Metazoa; phylum Chordata; order Crocodylia; family Gavialidae; genus Gavialis; species Gavialis gangeticus. Next base: position 49,027,203 of record NW_017729029.1, read on the forward strand.
TGAGTCACCAAAGTGCGAAGATGGCAAGAAGCCAGTATTTGTGAAGACTGAGCTCTTTATCTTCCTTCTACAGAGCTCCTTGTCGGAGCAGCTCCATCGGTTGTCCTGCAGGCAGCTGCATTGTCATGCATTCAATAGAACTCTCCCTTTTAACAAAAAAGAGATACATTTCTTTATCTCCCTAATTAGGGCTTGGACTTTAAAAACATTGTGTTTTGTCTGTGGCACCAAAGATATGCTTGCAGAAGAAGAATAACCTTTTAGCCGGCGGGGGGGGGGGGGGG
>NW_017729029.1:49027524-49057905 GCF_001723915.1 Gavialis gangeticus
GGGGGGGGGGGGGGGGATCTTGATGCCATCTGTTCTTTATAGATTTTCAAATCAGGCAGTGAGTAGTATGAATTGCACATACTACTCGCAGAGCTAGTGGACAGACATTGCATCAAGATAGCACCATATTTCCTGGGATGTGGCACGTGATAGTCAGATGGGTTTGGAACAGGGACAGTGTCCTCACCTGCTGTAGCACAGGAGCGACCCTCTCATGTCTCTTGGACATGGATTCTTATCCCACTACTCCTGGTGTTAACAGGAAGAGATATGTCAAACGTTAGAAGTACTTGTAAAGTCAAGAGAGGACATGCTGACATTCTTCATCTCCTAGGTCACTTAGAAATGGCTTCGTGCACTTCGACCACTCTCAATGTGGTTGCCCCAGACTGTATCGCTAACCCACCACATCCATGTTTTCACTCATCGTTGGCTTCTTCATCTTTGTCTTTCTTTCAGCCTTTACACCAAGGACACTGACCAGGGTCAAGAGGCTTGTGCTTTCATTCCAGCTGTGTCCTCTGCCTGGACCTCTACTTACCCTGTTCGAGCTAAACCGCCTTAGGTCTCATTCTCCCTTTAGATCATCTCTCCAGCTTCCAACCTGTGTTCTTGGAAAGCATTTGGCTAGATCCTGAAGTGAGGCATTTCCATGTAGAGAAATGGAAATGGGTGCCTTCAGACTTCTGAGCACTCTCACCGGCGTGTAGTGGGTCAGATGCTCAGCCTGGGTAAAGGAACACAACTTCATTGACTTCACTGTGCATTTGGCCAGTTCATTGTAATTGGCAGGGGGCAGTTTTTTGCAATCTTTTGCCATGAAAGACACCAGACACACAACATACTGTACTGTCTTCTGCTTTTAGCAAAGCATGGAAAGCTAAGTAAATATATGCCATCTCCATAAAGCTATCTGCTCAACACTCTAAGCATGTGATTTTTTTCCCCCAAGATGCTTAGCAAAGCCCACATAGCTGCTTTTTCAGCATTATTCATGGGTTGGGGGAAAGCCTCATAATAAATATATTTATATTACTACTTGGAGACAGTTGGTTCCCTCCTCCTTTCCCATATCTCCTGTCCTCCCTGAGACCTTCAGGTGCTGTAACAAGGGCAAGCAGGAAAATATAAAGCTAACTGGAGGTGAAAGGATGTCACTGAAGCAGTATGCTTTTAATAGGCCCTCTGCATTAACAACAGATATCAGTGAAAGGGCATTCTTCAGGCTGAAAGCTCAACCATGGGATTAATAGTGCCTCCACTCCTGAGAAATGCTGCTGTCTCATGGCATTTTGACATGAATATCACCCCCTTCCCTCCACCCTCCAGCTTAGGTGCTACAATGGAGTCTCTGCCGTCAACCTTGTGGACGTGTTCTTGCAGCACAAACCTGAAACTAAGCATTTTTTATCCCCCTTTCTTTAACGTAGTTCAGAGCTAGCCAAATAAAATCATAGTAAATATAACTTTGAAGGATGGTTTGCAAATGAATTGGGAGGATACAATTAAAAAGAACAGTTGCTGATAATGTCTGTACTCCGCCAGGCTAGAACTGCATTTCCCCTCTCTTGCACACGCTTCAGGGTGCAGCTAGTGCAGACATAGGGCACCCCTCTCCCTCACAGTGTGATTGAGGACTTGTACACATTTAGTGCATGAAGGAAAAGTAACAAGGCTCTAATTAGAGCAGAAGAGCCCGAGGACCCCTTTGGGGAAGTATGTTAGAGGCCCAATGACTCATAAGATACTAGCTTTTCCTGACACGCTGGTGAAAATTCACCTTTCCCCCTCCATAAGCTAAAGGGAGGTAAGAAGGCCTGTGATCAGGAAATGTCTAAAAGCAGCTCAGGACCAGGTTTGTGGCTTATGGGTATTGAGTGAAAAAGAAAGCATCAGGAAAGACTGTACCTGGAGAAGATGGACACTGTACGCTGGGCTTCTGATTTGTTTTTGTTTTACGTCAGAAAGCATATTCATGAGTATTCCCAAAGCCTCACACAGTGGATGGAGAGGTAAGGACCTTTTCTCTGTTTCCAAAACAACAGTGAAGAGGAGAGTAACCCGGCATGGTTATGTCAGGGCAAGAACAGGTAGCCCCGGCTGGGCTAATTGCCTGCTGGGCCAGACCTGCCCGGGCTTGGGCTGGCAGCCCTACCCCAGCTAACGATTCCAGCTGGACCCTGTCTGGGCCTCCTGATTGCCTGCTGGGCATGCGGACTACCTGTTCAGCTCCAGCTGTGGCAGGAGCCTCCAGGCCAGCTCCCATTTCCTCTGAAAATGTGTTGTGGTAAGCCTCTCTGATCTTGCATGGCTCTGTTCCTGGGCTCTAGCTTCTTTGAATTTCCCTTGGATCTGACAACTTGGTATTTGACCCCTGCACTGTGACCTGGCCTGTGTTTTGGACTCCATGTCTGGAGTCCCCTTCGGCTCTGGTAACTCTTTCTGATTACAGCCAGTGGTTTTGATGCTGCCCTTCCCAATGTTTTAACCACTCAGGCGGACTGCCCATGCCCCGATTGCTACAGCTTGGCTGGCCCTGCACTGGGTATCTTTTGCTGCTAACTTCTTCCCGACTCTTTCTAGCACTTGGCAGAGCAAATGATCTGGAGATGGAGCAGTGGCAGCAGCCGGGGAAGGTATGACTTCTCTTGCCCATGCTGCTGTGCAGTACCCCCCGGCCCTGGGCACTTAGTGAACACCTATACCACTGCAGCAGGTGGCTGGATCCTGGTTTCATGGACTGCTGCTGGTTACTTGGGTAGTTCGTGAAACCTCAGCTCTTTTGTTGATGCCAGGGAGCTCTGGACACACGCAAACCTGGGGGCCCATGAGGCTGGGTCTGCTGTTTCTTACTCCTAGGAGCTTGGAAGTAGGCTAGGGTCCCGAGGCACACTTCCTATCACCAGGCGACTTTGTATTGCTCAGCCTTACAAACCTAAGGGGATCGTGGGTGTCAGGAGGGGACAGACAGAGGAGGCTTGTATTTTTGGCAAGCAAGCAACAGCTCTTGTCTGGGGGTTCTGGAGAGGGTGGTGTAGAGCTAGTGTTATGCTGGAGAGGGCAGATACTGAAACCTCTAGAGGAGATTGAGGTTGCTGGGGGTCCCAGAGCATGCCCTCATCTAGCCGTCCTGGCGAGACTGGAGAAAGTTTTCCTTTGGAGAGCATCAGATTATACGAGAGATTTGGAATCCGATAGGAGAACGGGGATATAAGAACATGCTGCAGGATTACAAGCAGGTGGTCACTGACGGGCAAGATGCCTTGACTGAAATGGTTCAAAGGATCATCACAAAGGAGGGCCAGCTCATATAAAGCCAGGATAACTGTTCCTTGGGTAATCTTCAGGCATGGGTCTGTGAGGAGGTAAAGATGGTGCTGGGAGGAGGGACAGGGTTTAAAGGTCCTCAGACATCAGGAACTTTTATTCTGCACCAAGATGAGAGGATAATGCTCTGTGAAGATGAGAGACATTGAGGCTATTATACATAGGGCATATTTCTTGTCTTGGATGGACAGCACTTCTCTCCTTGGGTGAAGATGTCAGAAGGAAGTTTGTTCTTAATGTGGCCTTGGGTTTGTGTGAGTTGAAGTGTTGCTGGTTGAGCTCATGGGCTAGGGACAGAAGTTATACAAACTGGTTTAAGTGATCAGGACCTGGTTTAAACCTGTAACGGAACATAAGTTCACTGTGTATAAACCAGTTTCAAAATGGCCAAAACTGATTTAAGATAAACCTGGCTGAATATAGTATCAGACTTAACTGATTTGGGTCAAACTGATTTATGGAACTTCTGCCACAGACCCCTGCCTGGTTCAAGTTAAATTGGAGTCCACCAGCATGCTTTTCAGCCCTGGGGTGGGCTGTGTGCTCCAGAGAGCAGGGCTGGCCCTGCCTCTCTCCTCCTTAGCCAGAGCTCCAGCCGGCTGAGGAGGAGGTGGAGACTGCAGGCACAGCAGTGTCCCCTCACCCGCTTCTCAAGCAGGGATCCCCCCCCTCCCACCACTCTCCCACAGCTGGGATCCCAGCAGCATGGACCTCAGTCAGCATCCGGTCATGCCACCCTCATGCTAGCTAATGCTGAGAGGTGTGTGTTTCTCCAATTTCACTGGAACAAAGCCAGATAGAACAGTGTCCACTTGGGGCTTTTTGGAACTGATCAACAGGTCAGCTGGTAATCTGTCTCTCGAAGGCTGCAATCTGTCAGTGTTGGAGAGAGGTGTGAGAAATGGCTTGGTTTGCAATGAATGCATTGCCTATCAGTTTGCTGCAGACTGTATGAAGAAGCAGGGAGAGGGAGATTAAAAAGCTCAGTATCATCAACAGATGCACACACTCCACACAAGCAGTCCTCCCTTCCCGCCCCCTTGCCTCAGAGTCTGCACTACTGCCCCTTGAGCAGCGAGGGGGGGAGCCTGATGATGGCTGCTTTCTCCCTGACCTCCAGGCACACCCTGGCTGAGGACTAGGCAGGCCAGGGTAGTGGGCCTCTCTATTCATGGTGTCCTGCCAGGGCCTGGCCACACTTATGCTTAGCTCAGGATTGTGGTAGGGAAGGGAGGGCTCACTTTAGTGCCCCCTGGCTTCTAGCCAGAGCCACTGTAGGACATGTGCCTGCACTTCCTGATTCAAAAGTGAATGTCTATCCACTTGTAAATAAGTTCAATCTCTGCAAAGACTGAATCAATTCTGGCTTTTGGAATGTCTGTCCTTAGCCATGCTGTTTCTGAGATAAATTAGTTGCTTGTGGGCTGGACTGGGTACTTTTTCTGGAGCTTGCATCAAAGACTGGCATCTATTTGCAGCAGCTTGGAGGAACCCTTGAAGCACATGGTGAATGTGCCAGAAAGACTTGGGGATATGCATTTAATTGTTAAAGTGCTTAATTGTACAGGCATACTTCGGAGATATTGCGGGTTCGGTTCCAGACCACCGCAATAAAGCAAATATCGCAATAAAGCGAGTCACACGAATTTTTTGGTTTCCCAGTGCATATAAAAGTTATGTTTACATTATACTGTAGTCTATTCAGTGTGCACTAGCATTATGTCTAAAAAAACAATGTACATACCTTAATTAAAAAATACTTTATTGCTAAAAAATGCGAAGTGAGCAAATGCTGTTGGAAAAATGGCGCCGATAGACTTGCTCGACGCAGGGTTGCCGCAGACCTTCAATTTGTAAAGAACACAATATCTGCGAAGCGCAATAAAGCGAAGCGCAATAAAACGAGGTATGCCTGTATTTTGAATGCATGTTTGGATGCACTAGGCAAGACTGCCTATGCCCCAGTCTTCTATTTGATTCCTCTATCTGTTAAACACAGGAATTCACGTTTTTTCCTAATTAACATTTCAAAAATTCCTTATTTTCCTTTTGGGTGTAATTAATTCTCTTGCTCCTCCTTTTTTCCTCTTTTTTTTTTCTTCCCTTCTCTCTTTAATTCCCCATCACTGCTCTCTTTAGCCCAGTTGGATACCAGTCCCTTGTATGGAGGTTGACATGCTAGTGATGACTGTACCCTGTTTAAAGCACTACTGAAAAGCAGAGTAGTATAAACTAGGGGCTGGCTGGGTTTCTAGCCTTTGCAGACCTGAAGGGGAATGACTGATAGACTGTACCACAGGGAGGTCCCTATATCTGATGCCGTCAGGTCACTGCTGTTTATATCAACAAGCAAGGGGCCAAATTCTACTCCCAATAACATTAGGGCATCTCTGTTGATTTCAGTGGGAGGTAAATTGCTCTAAGTGTAAGTAGAATAGGTTTCTATATGTTGTGTTTTGGAGAAGACAGATTGAGAACTCATGTGCTGGAAACCAGTAAAATGTCTTGTAACCACTTCTAGTGATAACCCAGAGCACTTCTGCAGAACTTACTTTCCATCCTGGGCTCTCAAACAGCTTCAAATGCAAGTGTACTAATAGCCCTGTGGGGTGGGTACTGTGAACATGACCTTTCTGGTTTGTTTGGCAGGTGGAGGAGAGGAGAACAGAGATTAAATGAGCATTCCAGGTTCATTTAGGGTGCTGGGGCAGAGCTGGGATGGTATCTAGGTCTCTGAATGATGGCTTCTATACCTTTAACCACTTCAAGTCCTGCAATCTTACTGAGAAGGAACAGAGTGCAAAACAAGGATTGGGAAGAAACTATCATAGTAAGTGTAACCCTGCGAGGTGTAGCTCTTTCTCCTTTTTACTACAGTAGGGAGAGGCAGTTCCTTTAGACAAGTGCAGCTAAGGTTGGGCAGGGGGGCTTAACTTCAGAGATTTACTCTTAGTTACTGTACTGGCTGACAGACAGTGGCTGTAGACCCTCATCCTTATGGTAGCAGCAAAATACAAGTTCCCTATCTCTGGCCTCGCCTCTCTTCCTTGTTACATTGTACTGATTAGCAGCAATCGTGGTTCCACTGCAAGCAGCACACTGGTTGCCCACTAAGATAATTTTATTAGAAACTTTAGCTACACAGCTGATATCTCATCAGTCGGCTTCAGATAGTCTTACCCTAGCTTCCCTTCCAGTGTCGATGCTGGTGCATAACAGACAGAATAATGCCCCAGGCACTGAGTGAGAACCAGATAGGACCAGCAGATTCACTGTAGTAGCAGACTGACACTAATCTTGGTGGTATGTGTGGGTTTTTTTTCTCCTGCAGAAGCTATCAGTGAGTAATAAGGCCCTAGCAGAAGGCAGTGGGGAGACATAATAACAAGTCATTGCCTGCTGCATGCATGGCTTTGAGTGCTATCAGTGTGACTTGGTTGGTGAATGCTTGTGCAGCTGTAATGATTCACTGAAATAACAGCAGTTATATTTGATTTTTAAAGCAAAACACAATCATAAAAATAATTACTTTTTAAAATATGCATATTGCATGGCATGTGTTCCATACTTCTAAATGGGGGATGCTCTGTAGGTTGCATGTAAACAAATCCAATTGATTCCTGGCTAATAGAAAATGTAGTTTAATGGGATATCCAAGGTATCTATGGGCTGCAAAAGCCTAGTCCCTTATCACCTTACTGTCTGCAATCCAACATCCTTACAGCATCCAGCTAGATGGTGAAGTACTATTACTCCCTTGTTTGCAGATAAGATGGGGCCAAATCCATAAAGGGCTTTGGTACCCAATGTAGCAATTGGGCAGACTTTAGCTTTCTAAGTACAAGGTAGTACAGGTTTCCTTCGCTTTATGCAGGTTCTGGATGTGCAAATTCACTCTTATGCGATGACACTTTTTATACCAAAAATTTGTTATATGTGAGGTAAACTCATGCTTATGCAATCAGTGTGGTGGAAGCCTGCAGCCAGCTGCTCTGCATGGTGCGTTGTGGGAGTGATGTGCACCAAACTATAGTCTCCTGTGTGGATCTGTGCTCCTCACTTGTCTGTGACACGTGTTTCTGTAGTTGCCATCCCCATTATGATGGTGCCCTGTGCTTGTGTGAACTGTTGTGTCTGCTGTTGGTGAGCACGAAAATTGTCTTGTGAAAGTGGTAGAAATGGGTCTGGGGGTCAGTGCAGTCAAGGTCTTGGAACGTATCCCTATTTGTTACACTGTAAAGTGGGTTCCCTTCATGTGAATTTGAGTTATGGGCCATGTTCCAGGAACACGTGTATTGACACTGGATTTGGACCCAGCCCCTATACTTTTGTTCTGGGTGGGCGCAACCCTCAGACCGACCACAATGCCTGTCAGTTGATAACAGGTGAATTTATTGATACAGAGTAAGAACAGAAAAGCAACAATACAAACAATCAAACAATTTTATATCTACTGATCCTAGGGCTGTCATCAGAGTCAAAGTAAATGTAGTCAGGATGCAGGCTCTACTCTGAGGCTCTCTCTCTTAGGTGTCAGCGGTGTGGAGGTGGGATGCCGAGGCCCACAGCCCCCCTCCAGTAGGGTGCATGAGACAGGCTGCTGGTATACTTTTGGTTCATGGTGGCTTCGGTGACCCTTCCCGGGGGACAGGGATGGGGACCCCTCTCAGGGAGGGATGAGAAGGAACAGGGAGGGACAGCAAGGAGGGACCCTTTGTTAATCTCAAGTCTTTGCTTTTGTATTCTCCTTCCCCCTTGATGACTCTTCATCCGTGGCTATCTCTGGTTGGCACCCCTCTGTGGTCACACATCTACGTAGCCTTCCAGGCCTTCTCCTAATTTGGTTTGGTCCCCCTGCTCTCTGAGGCCTTGTTGCTGGTGTCACTTATCTTGTGTTATGGGACAGTATGGTACATACTTCTTTGGTTCCCAGGCTGTTTTCTAGCCTGTCCTTGTTGTGTTATACAGTCCATCTGCTTCCAGGGCTATATGGATCTCTGTGTGAGAAACCCAGGCTCTTAGAAATCCAAATGCAGGGTTACATTGCTTCTACCACTACCCTGAGGTTATTCTTCTCAGCGATTTTGATGCAAAGCGGCTTGGTTGGACTGATGCCATCACCTCATGGGAAGGAGAATGTCTTCCTGTCTCCATGAGTGTGTTCTACACAGGCAACAGACATGTCCTTCTACTGCTTGCTGCCTCTCCCAGACCTTACCTGCATCCCTTGCTAGGGCAAAAGCCTTACTGAACTCAATGACAGTCTGGGTCCCTTGTGCCTAGCCACATAGCTTGTCTGCTTAATCTCAGCAGAGCTCTGCTGTCCCAGTCACTCTTCTTTTCACTTCCTTCATGCTCTATGGAAATAAATTTAAGAGTACCCTCTCTTACTGAGGAGCAACCCAGCAGTCTGCACATCACCCCTGCCATCCTTTCTCATCACTTGAATAGATTCCCTCCAGTCTGCCTGGGTGTGACAAACAGGTATTGCTGGAGGCTTTATCTAGTGGAAAAACTGCAGTGCCTTTTTCTATCAGAGGCAACTCCACACCCCACCCATCTGAACAGACTGAGACACTGATGAATTCAGGCTGCAGAACCGCTACAGTTCTTATTTCAGTTGCTACCATTGCACATGTGGATACCCCTTATTGCACTTGTCTGTTCTTCTCCACTTTATCACTTTGATAGAGGAGTTTTAGAGCATTTCCTGACTGTCTGAAGTGAAAGTTTAATTAGACATCTAATCGGCTGCTGCACATACAGTTTAAAAGGTTAAAAAATGCATGTCTTCACCATTAGAATAAAGGCTTCTGCATGACAAAATATTGCTTTGAGCACTTTTACCTGCTTTGCTGAAGTACCTGGTGCTATGTAAACCTCAAGCACAACAGAAGAGAAAAATGTGGTAATCACTTATGAAGATGACATGTAACTGGTGTACCTTGGCTCTCCTGCGTCCCCCTAGCTTTGCCACAGTCATCCCTAGGAGAAAATAATTAGTGCTGTCAGCAGTTCTGCTCATCTTCAGGGTCCGGCTATGGCCTGGCAGGGGCAGCGATGATGGAAAACTCTCTACATGACTTGTCCCCACCTGGGTGGCTGTTTTACATCAGCCCTGTATATGAAGGGTGAGAAAAGGGCTGCTCATCTATTATTTCCCACTCACATTATAGACAGGCAGGGAGTGAGTGATGGGAAACAACAAATGGGTGTAATGTTAACTCCTCCCCTTCTGAGCACAGGGGGTCAGCATACTTTTCCTTGGGCATGAGGGGAAAGCAGCAAACGAATTTTAACTCTAAAACAATTGCTTCCTTATGGCTGTTACTCATGGCTAGATGGAAACGGGCAATTCAAAGAGAAGTATAGATGCCGTTCTGTTTCCCTGGCATCCAGCTTTTATATCCTGAACTTTAGGTGGGCTCAGAGAAGGATAAGTGGGGCCTGAAGCTATTCCATCCCTAGTTTAGTCTGGCCAAAAATCTCCCCTGCCTTTTGCCCATTTATGCCTAGAATTTTCTAAATGCCAATGCTTCCAACATTTTTTTTTTTTCCCCTTCTGAAAGCAAACTCACCAGTCTGGGGCATTCTCTTTGAAGTGGAGTGAATCAGCTTGCAGATAATGCAGAGTGCACAGACCTCGTCCTAAAACTCTCTGGAGGCCACATGGAGGAAACGTGCATTGAGAATCAACTTGCCAAAATGCTTAGTTACTTCCTTTATTTGTTCTTTAGGCTTTGTGGCACATCCAATCCCATTCCAAACCTTGGGAGAGAGCCACTTCGTTGATCTGCTTGGATAACTGGAGAAGAGACATAACCATGTCCCTGTCTTGGTATTAAATGAGAGGATATCTTGCTAAATGCATCTTTCAGTATAACTCCACTGACTGCAATAAGCTTGTCTCACTGTGTTAAAAGATCTTCACCACAGTGGTATGTACTGCGGCCTCTAAGCATTTTGTACTGACAGTTAGCCACATGGCATCCTTTCTAGGGCCATGCTATTTTGTTCCATGTTTGCTGCAATATGGTACTGCACGTTAAAGAATTATTCCCTTAGTCAATTAAAACAAAACAAAACAAAAAAGACAGTATCTAAATTTGTTTCTGTTCTTTCTGTGTATATGGGCTTTTTTAAATCCTTAGTCCCCTGGGTGCTGTGTTTGTATGCAATTGAAATTCTTGGTGTTTTTCCTCTAATCTGAAAATACAGAAGAAACACTGAAGGAGCTTTGTTGCAAAAGCTGTGCAAATATTCAAATGAATCTGCTAGCTTCCTCCGCAAACATACTCTTGGTATTATGTGTCCCTTTTAACATCTCATTCATTATCTTTTAGTAAAAACAGCTTCTTCTTTCTCTGATGTTTCAAAAGGTTTTACAGAAAACAAGTTGGGTGCTTTTTAAATGAGGTGCAATAGTTACTTGAATACATAGCCCTAAGAAAGAGTGGACACACTGGCACTACCGTATATTTGAGATAAGAACCAAGTTCCCATGTGCTTAGCATACAGGGCCTATGCTGCTGCTTTAGGAAGTGCTAATTACACACTATTAGAACACAAAGACAGGACTGCTAATCAGCTAGTGCTCTGCACTCCACAGCGTGTTGTGTTTGCAACTTTTGGAATTACTCCTTTCAGCTTTTCTCAATGCTTTTCATTAACAAGATTGTTGATCATTCAAGTAAACAAGCTGGAATGGAAAACAACTCTAATTTCCATGCAATATTCCCCTCCCTCCCTCCCCCAAAAAACCTCTTAGAAAACCAGTTTCTTTCTCCATGTTAATTTTTAAAAAGTCCCAGTTAAATTGAGGTAAAAATGTTCACGTCTTTTACAGAGGGTAGGATTTGACGCCAGGAGTTTGTGAACGACTCTCTGAAAAGGAATATAGATTTAGTAAATGATTTTACAAAGATACCAGTTTTGGAGTCAAATGCCCCCTGGGATCAGATTACAGGTTGTGATTAAGATAGAAAAGACCCGTAAGACTAAGATCATGGGTCTTGATGTTCCAATAATTCCCATTTTTTGCATGTCATAGTGTAGTATAATATCACTTAAGACGTTTTCTATAATCCAATGCAAGTGTTAGAGTGATGAAGCTAAAAGGAAGATCTGAGAAATCAAAAACCAGTAGTTGCAAGGTAAAGCCAAGGAGATTCAGCTTTCTGCTCACAAACAGGGTGTGCGTAGGTTATTTCATGCAACAAAAGCCATCAGTAGTCCAAACTCCCACTGTCCTCCTTTCCTGCCATCTGAGGATGGTTTAGTATTCCTCAAAGACAACAAATCTATCCAAGTGAGATAAAGAGCACTTCAAGATGCTTCTGAACTATGGATTGATTGTGATGAATACCACTACTGAGTCTGCCCCTCAGCACTCTAAAAGGGGATCCCTCATCAGTCATCCTATCCTAGAGGAAGGATGGGTGTGCCATCAAGGACAACAAGGCTAGTGGACTGGATGGCATATCTATTGAAATATTCAAGGTTGGCAGTGGGGAACCGGTACTAAGATTCCAAAAATGTATTCTTTTGAATTTAAAACAGCGAGGAGATCCTTGGGGACCTAAGGAATGTCTACATTGGGGTGATCTTCAAGAAAAGAGAGAAGTCTGTGTGCAGCACCTATCAAGGTATTGCCCTCCTTTTCATCCTCCTGAACTATCTCCTGCATCTGGCTAAGGAAGTCCTGTGGAGTATTAGTTTGGTTTCAGACCATCCTGTGGGGCAGTTAACATGATCTTTGTTGCCCAGCAGGCCCAAGAAAAGGGTTGGGAACAACAGTAGGACCTATGTTTAGCCTTCATTGACCTCGTTAAGGCCTTTAGACTCCATCAGACCCAAAGCTTTATGGAAAGTACTGGCCAGAGTTGAATGCCTAGAAAAATACATCTTGAGATTTCTCTATGACCAGAGGACTCCTACTGTTCTTCTGTCATCTGAACTGGAGTCAAGCAAACAGGCACCATTGCTCTGATTCTGTTCTCCATTTTTTTTTCTTTTTTAACCATAATCCTGGTTCTCATTAAGGACCACCTCCCCCTGGAATCAACACTGAATAGATGGAAGGCTCTTCAATAGGGGATGGCTCTTGAATCGAAGGCTAAAGTATTCAAAACGACCATCCTTCACCTTCAATAGTCTGATACTCGAGCCATCCTTGCACATGCTGTGGAAAAACTCTAGACTAAGCTGAATCTCTTCATAGAAGCCTACCAAACTTTGGGCCTGTCTCTCAACATCAAGAAGACTAAAGTGTTTTATCATCCTGCTGCATGCCCTGAATGTGACCTCTCTCCCCTCCTCAAATTACTATTGTGGGAAACATGAAGCAGCCAAGCACTTTCCTTACCCTTGGTAGCCACCTCTCTGAGTGAACATTTGAGGAGATCCTGCACAAGATTTGGTGAGCAAGTGCCTCCTTCGGGACATTGTTTCAACATGTCTTTCCAGAGATCATGATGAATAAAACCACAAAATCTAGGTCTACAATGAAATAATCATCCCCACCTTCCTCTACAGATGCGACATACCACTGTCATCTCAAGGGCCTGGAGAGGCATCATCAGCGATGCCTCTAGGAAAATCCTTTGCATCAAAAGGGAAGCTCACTGAATGAATGCCAGCATTCTTGCTGAAGCCAGTATCATCAGCATCGAGGCAGTGATCCTCATGCACCAATGAGCCATGGTAGAAAACATCTTTGAACTGAAGAATTACTGCTGCTGACAACAAGTCTTAGAGCGATGAGGTAGCCATGATGGTCCAGGACTTGTGTGAGGGGCAAGGATTTTTAGGGGATATCTTCTATTGGACTAACTGTATAACTGAGATAGTTAGACTGCTTTTGAATGCAAAGGATTCTTCCAGTCTGAGGAAGAAAGTAAGCACAGTGATTTATTTATTTTTTTTAAACAGCAGGTAGAACTGTGGAATTAGAGGGGGGAGAAAGTCCCAGGGGTAGCAGACAAACAATTAGTGGAGGAAAAGCTTGATTACTGGGAGATCAAAACCTATGAGAAGGGAGGTGGGTCATTATCACCTGTAGTGTGTAGGAAGAATTTAGGGAATGAGTAGATTGTGTCATAAAATCAATACCAGTGAGTCCTTGGTTGCTAGTCTCCAGCTAGCTTAAGAATTTTTGTTTCCATGCCCCTTCGAGCATGAGGACAGTGAGGTCAGAAAGGGATTGTTCTCTAAAAAACGTTCTCATGCTGATCAGGGCAGTTTGCTTCTAGTTTGTGAAAGTTCTTCTTTGTCAGTGCTTTCTTAGGGTAACTTTTATAGCTCAGATGGGCTTACAGGTCTTCAAATCACTTATGTGGGAAGCAGCATGGTATAATGGATGGTGCTGGCCTGACAGGGTAGAAAACCTGGGTTCCCATCATGGCTTGTCATTAACCTACTGAGAAACAATAGACAAGTTGCAAAACACCCTCTGTGCTTCTGTTTCTTCAGCTAAGGATAACCATGCTTTCCTGTCTTTTATTTCTCTCTGATGGTTCATGCTGGTATTTTTGTTTGTATATTTTTGGAACAAGGTCTGTTTTCACTATCTATGTGACAGAACAATAAAGCATACAAAAAAAAAGAAGTTTCTTGTATCCTTGGAAGTTTTCAAGAGCAGCTTAGGCAAACTTGGCCAGGATGATTTAGTCTGGGATGGTCCTGCCTTGAACAGGGGTTGGACTATATGATCTTGTAGGCCCTTCCGGCCCTACTTTCCTATAATCCTAAATTATGTGCTTGACCTGTGTAAATGGTGAGTGCCTTAGGGCAGTGGTTCTCAACCTTTTGCCCCTTGCATCCCACCAACCATTTTGTCAAAAAACCCTGATCCCACCATGATTAAAAACTAAACCCACTTTTTCCCAAAAAGTGTATTCCCATGGACTCTCGAGCCTGCAGGCCCCCTGCCTTTCTTAGAAATGCCACTTTTTTTCGGTGAAATGCCACTTTTTTCAGCTAAGTCCCACCTACACGACCTTCGCATCCCACTGGTTGAGAAACACTGGCTTGGGGAATGGACTGTCTCTTACGTTGTGTAGGTACAATGCTTAACACAGCAAAGCCCCTTTTGTGTGCTATTGTAATAGGAAAAAATAATAGTCTTACTATTATTCTCTGTCCTGGTTTTTATTTTACCACCATAAAAGTGGTAAGCATTAATTTATGATGTGAAATATACACTTGTATGTTGTTTCACTATTTCTTGCTGTTAATTCACAAACTGTAATGGAAGTTCCATGCTTTTCACTAGTGGGATAGGTTACATGACTTTGTGGACTGTTGATTTGTTCAGCTGTGATCTTTCCTGTATTCTTGAAACCCAAGCCAGAGGATAACGGACACCAGAATAACACAAAAAGCAGATTTAGACAGGCCAGGCAGGTGCTATTTAATCTTTAAATAGCTTTGATATTATCAAGGTCTAAGTAAATCTTACCTGTTATAGGAGATTTATTGGAAGGCACAATTGCAAATAGGTTGTGGTTTGTAATCAATATATTATTTCACCCAAATTTAACTCGGGATACCAAATGTGTCTTTAACTAAGAACAATCATTTGGAAATGTGTACCAGAATTGGAAAAATGGGCCAATTGTCAGCTACTCTCTTGCAGATGCAATTGATTACAGCTGTTGCCTTACCAGTTACTCTCTCTTCTGATCAGGCTCCTAATCTCTTTCCTGTGGCCCCATTCTTTCTGAGCGAATTAATGAAAAGATGAATTTCCCTGTGCAGCCTTCATTTTCCAAGCTGTAAGTCTGTGAAATGGTTTCTAATGTGTCCTGCAGTCCCTGCTCCCCTCTCCTCCCCAGTGGCACCCCCCAGTATTTTGGGTTTCCTGACAGCAGGTGCAAGTGGAGATAATGCACCTCTTTCTGGCTGAGGCACTTTGCATATGACATTCTCTCTGAAAACTGCCTGATCCCCCTTGAGAATTAGCTGACCTGAGCAGAAAGTAAAGGGCAACTAATTCCCTGTTTCCAACTCGTTAGCGAGCACAATTACACTAACTACCTACACTAATTTGGAGGGAGGGAGAGATAAACAGGCAAGGGGCAGCAAAAGAAAATGCCACGGAGAGCGTTCGTCGGTAGTATAAAGTGGCAAGAGGCCAACCAAGCTTGCCATGATTAGTCTCTCAAGGGAAAGTGCCAGTCTGAATGCTCACGTTGTGTCTCCTGTTTGCTGACTCACAGGCTGGCATAAGTACCAACTTCTTTCTCCCCCTGGCTAAACATAGTAACTAGAGGGGGGTGGAAAGTCAGAATACGATGAGTCAAGCAGAACGGGATAGCCTCAGCGAGATAACATTCAGCCTTCGAACGGCGGTGGCAACTGCTATGTGTGCAATAACGTGATGTTGCACATCCCCAAGCTTGTGTGCAAAACTGCCGCCTCGGTGTTGTTAAAATTGGGCTTTTAGCAGAAACAAGGGCGAGGCAGCCCTATGGATAAGTATTGGCTGGAGAGGCCTGAGAGTATCAAAGCGAACTCTTTGAGCAGCTTGAGAGGGGCCAGTTTTTTCAGATAACTCCAGGCAAGAGAGCCGCTCTTTCGCAAGGGTTCAGATATATCCAAAGCAGTAGTTACCTTCCTGAACAGTGAGAAATAAGAATGAGAACATAACAACCCTGCCAAGCAGGGCATGTATATAGCAAGAGCCAGGGCAGGTCATACATGCTCTGAGCCCCCATGGCTCAGGACTTTCTGCATTCTCACATTATTCTTAAGGAAAAGGATGGATATTTTTTCCCAACAAACAATCTAAGGGCTGGAGGGAGGAGGGTGGAGAGAGGAAAGAAGATTGACTAGAACTCAGTAGCAGGAGCGAAAAGGAGACGAGGGCAGCTCAATCACTCAGAGCAGAGAGGAAGCGACTGAGAATAAAAAGCAGCAGCAATTTCTTTCAAGAGGATTTTCCACCTTATTTTCATCTCTCAAAGGTGCAAGATTAAAAAAAAAACAAAAAACAAAAAACAAAAAACACCCCAAAACCACCTTAGGTGCCTATTTCAAAAGGTAAATAAATAATGTAGAGAATGATGAATACTTCATCACGGAGCTGTCAGTGTTTCTGTTAAGCTCACTATAATTGACAGGGAACTAACCTTTGTGTTGCTAAGCTGCACGAACCTCTCTGATTGCTCTCCCTGCCGGGCGCTGGAGAGGCAGGTGCTGCCGTTCGGTGCGCTGGCCTGGAGGGGGTGCTAGCACCCTTCTCTGGAGGACGAGCTCCTGTCGCCTCCACTGAGCTTCCACTGCTCCAAGGGAAGTCTCTAGAGTTTAATCCTAAATCTTGATCTTCCACTTGCTAGCTGCTGCCGTAACATTGTAGGCAGCTACCTCCCTCTCGCGTACTTCTATGAGTTTTGGGGGGCCGCTAGAATCAAAACGGCATCAGAGGAACAGGACAATGTCAGCGATCCTATTTCCTACTAAAATACTCACCTTGCCTCAACCCGATACTACTTCATATATACTCACGTGCGTACTCTTCTGCACGAGCTGCCATTCAAATTGGTCAAAGTTATTTTTTTTTGACATATGTTCTTAAGGTTTCAGAAAACCATTTTGTACAATTATTGTTAATATACTGCCTATCAGTTCTCAGACAGCCTGGCGGGGGAAAAAAACAGTGGCAGTAGTTTCAATCAGTGTAATAGATTAAGATGATAAATCTGACAAGACCTGCCTAACAAAGTTAGGAGAGAACTAACATATTCTCTTCTCTTGCCCTAAAGAATTACCACCATTGATGGAGAGTTTTTGCAGAATAGAAAGCTTTATATCTCCAGACAGCTGATAATAGATGCAAATTTGTGGCCATCACATGCAGAGAACTAATAAGCTTGGTTGATCAGGGAGCGCGACAAATGTGACACTTTATCATACAGTAAAAGCTGATTAGTTTGTGCATGCGTGGCTGTCCATATGCCTCGTTATTGCAAAGGTTTCGGAGAGTAATAATTGAAATGACGAGCTACATCCATTCCTCTCTGTGGAGAGGGTGAGATGAAAAAGATAAGCAAGAGAAAAGGAGCCATTCTTTATCATTTGAGATGATGCAAGAAGAAGGAGGCTGGTTGTGGAAAAATCTGGTTGCTGGGAACACTGCAACTTCCTCTTTACCTAGAAATGCATGATAGCGCGACTCAGTATTGAGGACGGCAAGTCGTGAGGGTTTAGGATAACTCTACAAGGAAAAAGTAAACAGCCACAGTTATAGCAACATAGGTTGAGCTGCAGCCCTGTGAGAGGACTGGGGAGGTAGTGGAGACCTCTGGTAAGATGGAGAGGAGCTACCGGGAGGGATAAATTTTCTATCAACAGAAAATTTTGGAACAACTGGTCCAGCTGCTGGGGCGTTGGGTGGGGGTGGGGGGTAGCGAACAGTTGCCTACCAATTTGCTCAGTCAAAGCTGACAGTTTAACTGTTCATAATGATATGGAATGGATATTACATTTAGCTCCTTTAGTTCTTTACATTTTTCCTGGATCTGTTGCTTCGGTCATTCTGTCACAAGAACTTGAGCAAATGTGCCTCTGTTGTTGCAAGCGAGAAGTCTGGCAGCTTGCAGGAACCAACCCGTGCCCTCTGAAGACTATGGTTGGCTTCCCACTGTTAGTCCCGAGGGAAGCTCAACATCGGCAGTTCTCCAGAGCTGATGCAGTCTCCCTTGTATTTGGGGTTTGCAGTTGCATTGTTTTGTTTCCCTTTGACTTCTGACATGAGACTCTTGCATTTTAAAGAGCTCTGACCAGGCATAATAAATTGGCTCATATAGATAGATAAAACTATTACATAAAACTCATATAACCTTTTGATGCAGGTGGCTCAGAAATGGGTGCCTCTGTTATACGTTAAGATAAATAGATGGCTTTGAGCTTGGCATGAAACCTCAAAGGTAGGATGCGTTGCCTTCCTCAGGAATTTTTTGCCAGGTTCTAGTATCAGTTGTCTGATCTGCTCTGTAACATGCATAAAACTGTAGGCGAGGCCATGTCTAGAGAAAGTGGTTATTTTAAACCTCTTCCATGCTGGTTTTTAAAGATCTGAGATTCCTAAAATGTCTATCTGACTTACAGCATGGGTTAACCTGATCTGACAGGGTTTTCCCTTGGAGCCTCGCACAGTGCAGTTCATAATGCATCCATCCCAGTGTACACTTTGTACACCTGCACTCTATTTAGGAATCATTCACTTATAATAATAGAGATGCTGTAAACATGAGAACATCTTTTTCCTTCCCACACAAGGTGAGAAGTGTACACCAAAGGCGATGAGGCTGGCTCATCAGCAGTACAAGTGGCAAATGTTCCTCACCTCCCCCTGGCTCTGCAGTGAATAGGGACAATCTAGTTTCTCCATGATTGCTCTTATGGCTGTGTAAAGCTGCAGATAATATGCTGGACTGGTTTGCATCCAGAGCTCCCTGGAGCTAGGCCCTGACGCTCAATTTTCTACCTCCCACACGTGGCTCATGATCCTTCGTACTTTCCTCGTGGTGTTCTGAGTATATGGCAACGGTGGCCAGAATGATTCAGTAGCTCTGGCTAATATCCCCAGCAGAGACCTGAATTTGTGAGCTCATCATATTACTGTTAAAGCAAGTTCATGGTTTTTTTTTTTGTTTTTTTTTAAATTGCATTCAGGGTTTGCTCAACATGCTGGATCAATGGCACATCGGTCTGGATGCTTAAAGTTCCCTGTATAGCCGATGAACAGAACAGGTGGCAGTCATTCACATTTTCCCCAAACACAGTCTTATCATTCTGTCCAGTTTCTCTCCAGAGCATGGCATCTCTCAGATGCCAACAAAGGTGGAAAATATGCCCTTCATGATGGGTTCCCACCCCCCCATGATCTGACTAGCTGTTTCACATGACCTGAACTAAGGCCACCAGCTAATTTCACAGGGTTCACTGAACAGGTATCAAATGACAAACGACCTTCACGCCTCTACCAACTGGGACTACATTTGCACTGGAATGCGCATGTATATGGGATGTTGCACACTTACAAATATGTACCCTCAATTTATGCTAGGACTGGATAGACATTTTCCTTCAAAATGCTGCTTCACTAGAAAATGGCTTTTTGGTGTTTTTTTTTTTTTTTTTTTTTTCCCTGTGTTCAGATTGTATAGGTTTTATTTCTTTTTTTTTTAGTTGGAAAAAATGAAAATAAGAACCTAAAACATTGTTTTAAGAAAAAAATTGGCAATTTAAAAAAATGATGTTCATCTGTATTTCTTGTAGGGGAAAATATACTCTCCCAAGCATTTCCATTAGGTGTTGTTTGTAGACCCCTATTTTATATTTATATTTATAGATTGAGGCCTAAAGGGACCATTTCAACCTCCTAGTAGGATATAATCAATGATTTAGCCAGAGATTCTCGCAGTGAGCCTTTATTACTTTCAGTGGATGTAGAGTGTACTTTCTAGATGGTGACCAATCATATGTAAGGACTTCAAATGTTGAATAACCTACTCTGCTTCTAATAAGAAGCAGTGACCTTGCGGTGATTTGAATATGTGACCTCTCAGGGGAACACTGTGAGCATGCTACCATCGTACAACAAGATCCCTACCAGGAATTAATACCTCTTTTGCACATGTACTATAGGTTATGCCACTACCTCGTGTCATTTAGAAGTTGATCTCCATGGCACTAGTGATACCTGAGTCATTCAAAACTCCTTGCCACTGCATTTTAATGAGCACTGACATATACCATTATAATAGAGAAAGCATTGAGAAATCCATGGCTAGCCAGCAGTTTAAGTTTTAGCTTGGGGGATTGGGGGGCGGGGGGAGGAGGGCGACCTAGAAAAATTAGATATATACTATCTATAATGTCAAGTATCTGACTGACAAGAAAATGTGATATATTTTACATGACTCTGATGCCACCTTCATACATAATATGGAATGTGATTGATAGCATCTCTCTGGGAAAGTTTTACAAGCCAAATATTTTGCAGTCCTATTTAATTGCTCTCTTATTTTTCCCTTTGGTTAGATGCAGATTTTATGCACACCTGTGAGATGCCATAACTAAGTCTGCTGTTTTTTTGAGTGGCCTTTGAAATATAATCATTTGGGTTGGCATAATGCAAGCCTTGGAATTCATGACCTTTTCCAATGGTACAGGCCTTTGAATTCAGAAATATTTAAATTGCTTAGGGCATGTGTACATTAGTCCAGGGCCAGTGATCACCACACTGAGGGATATCGTACCCCTTTCATGTGTATGCTACTTCCCAAAGGTATAGCATATACACGCTTTCTCCCAACACAGTGCCTCAGTGTTTCAGTAAGTTCTCCCTGGTGTGTTGTATTGAGGCTATTTAAACAAGTCCTTACAAGTAGAGCAATAACTCTTGATTTTTTTTTTTTAAACTGAGTGCAACGGTTTTGCTGCTCTTACCGCTACTCGACTTCTCTACTGTTCTCCAGTCGCCATTAGATAGATCCTTCTTTTTGCTCTAAGTACCACTCATAGGCACTGATATGTTGAGAATGAAAGTGAGACTGTGTACTGTTGGTCAGACTGTCCCCACCAGGTCTGTGGATCAGCTCTCATGTATTTGGCTGTGTGGGTAGAAGAGTGAGAGATGCTGTCTCTCTGTAACATCAGCACGTTCCTGATTTTGCAATGGCTTATATGGCGATCAGACTCTGAGGCTACTGGACAGGTGGAGCTGGGGAAGAAATGTCATTCATGGGACATAGTAAGAAATGATATGCAGTGGCCTCAAGAGCTACCTGCCCTGCCACCTCTGTCATTTAATTATCTCTACAGAGGTCCAGTTTGGCCTTGCATTAATCATGGCAAAGAAATTAGAAATATGTATTTTCACTCCTGGCCTTGGAGGGAAGGAAAAACACACAATTAACATGGAGGTTAAAAAAAGAAGTCAGTACATGACTCAATCCTGCACGCTGTGACTACAATAAAAATCTTGGGGTTGTCCTTTATGCCTGGATTAAAAAGATGTTTGCCTTGATTTCTTCATTATGTTTGAATCAGCAGGATAGAGAAATAGTGCTTTGTGAGTGTTAATTCTCACAACCTTACTTTTTGAGGCACTCACATCTATCTCTGTTTTAAAGGTGATCCAATGTAAAATGATTCATTCAAGGTCACACTGCAGCTTCTATAAAAGGATGGGAATACAACATGCTTAAGTGATTTTGGGGGACCTTAACTTTGGGGCATCTAGCTTTGAGAGACATCTTAAAGGTACCTGATCTTCAGGAGAGCAGGTGCTCAGGATTTTCTGCAAACTTCTCGTGATCTCATACTGGATACCTGAAACTCAACCACGAATTGCTAGTGGCATTTGTAAAGGTTGACTTGCGGAGCTGTATCCTTAACCACTGCAGAGGCTCTCTGCCAGTGCTCTTTACAAGAAGTGACTGCCTAGCTTAGATATTAACCTGAGATTTAGCCCCTGGCTTTTGTGGAAAAGCCTTTTCTCCTGTAAGGTGCAGGAAAGAGTCATGGAATGATGGATTGAAGTACAGTCTCCTTCAACCTCAGAAATCCTTCAGCTGTGGAGAATTTTCACTTTCACCTACAAACAACTCCATCTAAAAATATTCTTTAATGAAATAAAGTGTGTCCCATAGCCCTCTAAGCTGGCATTACAAGCTACAACAAATACCAAGTGATCTATCTTTCATGTGTACATTTCTCATTTGAACCTGATTTTCAAAAATGTCTCTTGTTTCTGCTGAAAAGTTCCTTTAGTCTCTAAATTACCCTTAACTCGGTAGTGATGTTTTCAAATTGGATGAAGTTCGAATCCAAATGAGGATATTTGCAGTTTTATAAATATTTAAGCTCTCCTTTTGGATTTTGTGTTCTCATTTTAGGCCATTTGTCGCCGATCATTTATTTTATCCTTATTTCTGTCTCATGAAGTTCAAGACGTGTGTGTGTGGGGGGGAAAAGTCCCAGAATGGCATTTATTATCATCCACATTGCAGTTGTTTAAGTCACTGTATTGAAGGGAGCAACGATCAGGCACTTTTATCACTCTCCTTTATGTATAAATGCGTTCTGTAGGGTATGCCGTTTGTCATGTGCTATTAGATGATGAATAAAAATTTCCCCTGGATTGCCTTGGTCTGAATTCTTTGCTGATGACCCATTGGTCTCTAGGCAGAGTTGAAGGTGTCGGTTATGATCTATGAAATAGTAATGGCCTGGAAGCCCTTTCCTATATCATTCTGTCACAGCTGCGTTCAGGACATGAAGAGCATACGGTTGCCTGAACCAGTGTCCCCATCTTCAGCTAGGAGACAGGAGGGGTGGCTGGTCATCTTCATAAGAACTGAGGTTCTTGAACTTGATCCCATCTAAAATTATTATCCAGATTTAATAAGATGCCTGCCTGATTGGAGTCGGAAAAGGATTGAAGGATCCTTCTTGGGTGTTGATGGAGTGGAAAGGAGGTTCTTTTCTTTGGCAGGTGGCTGGTGGGTGCAGGTCCTTTTGAAACCATTATTTTGGTGCTGCTGGATCTTGCTATAGGGTGAGTACTAGGGCTGTACGAAGTTTTGGTCCCTGATTCGATTTGGCTCGATATGGCCAAATCTGAATTGAATTGGAGGACCCTTTAATCTCTCCAAATTGATTCGGAACCCTCTGAATCGATTTGGAGAGATCCGGTGATTCGGAGGTAGATATGGCTTTAAACACTTTTTTTTTCCTACATACATCTAGGTAGCAGGGGCTCTGAACACTGCGGCAGTGCAACAGATGCAGTGTCCCACAGAAGCATGGGGGGCTCCCCAGCATGCTCAGCAGCAGACCCAGAAGTGGACCAGAAGCATTTCCAGTCCATTTCCTTGTCTACCGGGGAGCGTGCTGGGAGGCCCCCCCATGTCCTCCCGACTCAGCGACTGGTGCTTTCTGGGTCTGTGGGGGGGCACCCGGGGTTCCCCTGCAGCCAATCACCAAGCTGGGAGGGCCATCAGCACACTCCCCAGCAGACCCGGAAGTGGACCAGAAATAATTCTGGTCCGCTTCTGGGTTCGCTGCTGAGCATGCTGGAGAGCCCCCTGTACTCCTGTGGGACGCTCCATCTGCCCCAGCACTGCAGCGATCGCGAGCCATGCTACTACCTCGAGGTATGTAGAAAAAACTTTGGAAGCTGTGCCTGTGTCCGAATCACGAATTTGCCGAATCAGGATTGAATTGTCCGATTTGGATTCAGCCGAATTGAATTGGGGGCAGTGATCCGAATCAACGGATCGAATTGCTGTCCCTGATTTGGGTCAAATCTGAATTGAATTGGGTTCACACACCCCTAGTGAGTACTGCATTAGGACACTTAGAGCTTTCTATTATTATTATTATTATTAGTCAAATCAAACTAACCACACATCTGCCAAAGGATTTAGAGAGCCAGTCGTCCTGCCTTCTAGGTACTTGTTTAATTCATACTCATGCAAATAAACTCCTGTGAATGTGAGCATTGGCACTGAAACTAGATGACAGAGGCAGTTAAGTCCTAATTCAGACTAATAGTTAAGCATGTGCTTAGCTTTAGCAGTTCTTTGATGTTAAAGTCATTTGGGGTCATCCCCTGTTCCACCTCATAGACATCTAAGGCCCATTACAGAAGCAGACCTGTCCACAAGAAGCTGCACTCTTGGTGTAAATATGCTTCAGAAGAATAGAAATGCCTGGGCATGCTTGTAACTCTGGGCAGGTCCTGAAACTTCAGTTGCAGGAAAAGCCAAAACTTTTTGGTGGGGAGTGAGGCCCTCCCACCGTTGAGCCCAGTAGCATAGAGGACTTGCCCAGAGAGTAGGAGAGCCAGGGTTGAGGTGCTCTCCCTGCCTAGAGGGGGCTTGGACCTGCAGTGCTGACTTCCTAGCAAACTACTCTAGTCATCAGGCTGCAAGCCACTCCTAGCTCAGACCCTTCTCCAGTTGTGCTCTTCAAGCTGGCCTTTTGGGCATCCGGGGGGTGGGTGTTGTGTGGGACCAGGAAGAGGAGCCCATCCCAGAAGGTGTGGGGCTCAGATGCTGCGGTACATGGTGCGGTACATTGGGTTCTAGCCTGTACCCCTGTGCCCAGAGGCAGAAACTATCCCACTGCTGTTTATCTCTGACTATTTCATGTGAGGTGGTGAGAAGTGGGAACTTAAGGGGAGAGGAAAAGTTTCACAGGATTCAGAATCCCAGCTTACTTGGCTGACAGCTTGCATTTATAGAGCCCCTTTCCTCTGAGCAGCTCACAGTTGTTATCAAAGGGTAGATCCTGGTGAAACACAGGCACAGGGAGGTCTGATCACTTGTTCAAGGGCAAAATGGTATAGGAAGGACTCCCTTGCCATTGCTTTTGCCTCAGGAATCTGCTACTTACCCTACAGATTCAGTGTTATGGGTCTGTCCTGATAATGGAAAACATACTCCCTGGAAAGAAAATAATTACCATTTACAGACAATCATGTCACTCTGATTTATACATGAGAATCCAACTGCAAAAATTTGTAAAGGAGAAAACCCTAACCTTTTATCAAATGACACTCTGTGATTTATAATTAGATAATAGCTGCTGCCTCCTGGGGGGACTGACAGCTTGAAATGATTCTCACCAGATTATTGTGGGATCAATACTAGCTGAATAATTAAAATTCGATAGTGCTATGTCTCTATCAATAACACCGTGGGGAATGATGTATGACAGATTTAATTGAATTTGTCAGATACCATGGCTACATGCATAGATCACCAGGATATTTTTAGAGTTATGTATTTCATTTCCTGATTATACTTGCATTGTACCTTTTAACATTCATAGTTACTTCCAAGCAATAAGACTGCTTGCTCAGGGAACAGTGACAGACTGTAAACAGTGACCCTGAGTTTATGCTGAACTTTTAGTCTAAATGTTAAGAGCCTTAATGGAGACATCTAGTAATTAAATGTGGGGTAAATGTTAAAATACAAAACAATGGTAAACCGGGGAAAAGAGAGGAGTCTTTTCTTTCTCACTCTCATTTTTCTTTTTTAACAACCCACTATTTGGATTCTTAACTCGTTTGCTGCCAGCTTCTGGTACTAGCTATGTTGTCAGCCTTCCCTACATCTGTACAGAACGTGAAGATTGCCCCCCACAAAGAGTATGTGATAGAAGTAGAATAATTTGATGTTCAGTCTCCTTCAGGGGTTTAATGGCACCTGAAGATTGGGTTGACTATTTATTGGCCCAAGTAAATTAAAATGGCAACATTCTGATTCTGTCAAATCGCAATTAACCACCAAATTCTCAATTAATCTTTGAATAGCATTCAGGTATCACTCCCTCAAGAGTTGGCTATTTCCAGAGCAAAATGGCAACCCATCTCTTCAAGCCCCAAAGCTAAAAAATAAAATAAAATAAAAACATTCCCAGACAACAAGGAGAGGTAACAATTTGAGCAAATTCAATGTTACTAGCTGGCATAAAGATGCGTTTTATATTGCCTGCTATTGCATTGATAAACTTTATTGCAATATTGTGTCATGAATTCTAACACTGGATTTTAAATAATTAGCAGCGTGATGGAGCTGAGCAGCTGTCACCACAAAGGAGCTGCCTCCTGATAGTCAAGATTTTCCACCATTCAAAGTGTGATATTGTTAAAAGATTAAGATTTATTTAAAGAACTGACAGTTATTTTTCCATTAAGCAGGATGAAGAGAGGGTAGGAACATCAAGCTTATTGCACCAGAGTATTACTAAGCTTATTTATTTTTTCATTTATAGTCCGTTATAATTGTAAACTTTATTGTCGGCATTGTTAATATTCTTCTTAATTAATCAATTTATTGTTTCATTAGAGGTCTGCTTGGTACCTTCCACACAAATCAAATTGATAGGCTCTTGTCCCACTCTGTCAGTGATGTGTTTAAATCTTGTATTCGTGTCTTTCACACATTCATCAACACCAAGCAGGTATCAAGGGCAAGTCTCCTAAAATCCAAGATCTCACAATCAGAAACACAAAAATAAAAAAAACAAAACAAAACAGTAGGGCCCTTCATTAGTTTCCTGGGTTTTAATTCTTCAGCCTACATGCAAGCCAGGCATTCAGACACTGTTCTGCTATCCTGGGAACTAGAAACTAACCCCTTTAAAAAAAGAAAGTTGAAATGTTCAGGAAATAACTCCAGGAGCTGGGGCTTTAAGAAAAACGCCAAATATTGCGACGTCTGTGATGAAATCTTGAGAGCTGGCAACACTCCCTCGCTGGATGTTGCCAAAGCTAATGCCAACATTGACGTTCTGTCTCTGAAGATGTGCAGAGTGGTGCCTTTAGGTGCTATTGGGGTACCCCTACAGCCCTAATTCCTGGCTGGAGCATGTGGAATAGGAGTGGGTGGGTGGGGCTGATTTCTGATGGCACCCCGAGAATGTACGAATCCTCTTTGGCTTCCTTGCTATGCATTCGAAGGCAATTATCTTCCTCTTGTATGAATGCAGAGTTTAATACCTCTTGGATTATCAAATCCAATCCCTGTAATTACAGGCAACCTTGTTGTAATAATCCCACTCATAAATGGATCAAGATCCATCTTAAAAGAGTAGTTAGTAGCAGTAGGGACAATAAACCTGTTGGAAGGCTAGTCTAGATCCTCAGTTATCTTACAGCTGAAAAGCTTCTCTTCATTTCGAGCCTAAATTTATTCCTGCGTGACTTGTTTCCATTTGTTCTTATCCCAGTATTTATCTGTCACATCTAGTTGCTTCATTCCCTTCCCCAAAGACTTTAGAGAGAACAGTCACAATTACCTCTCTGCCTTTGTGTTTCCAGAGTAGATAAGGCATGCATTTTTGGTCTTCTGTCAAACCTTGCTCATCCCAATGACCTTTCTCTTCATCTGTTCCAATGTGGGTTCATCTTTCTTGAGCTTAGGTAGCCAGGATTGTGCACACTATATCAGGATATCCCTTTTATGATGCCATTAACACTTCCCTATCTCAACTGGGAATTTATCACTTGACACATCCTACTTGCCTTTTTCTAAGAGCTGCATCACACCGGTGACTCACAGTCATGTTCTTAGTGACTAGTATGCCTGGGTCTTTCTCCTCCTCAGTCATTTTCAGTTGATGAGTGGGTTGCTTCTGGTGGTGTCAGTCAGAAGGGACACTTTTTGTTTTAATGATCCAGTTGAGAGGTAAATGAGAAAAAGAGTGAGGCAAGGTTAGACTGGAGAGTGAAAGGAGTCATTTTAAATGGTTGTAAGGCCATTTATGTGAAGCAAATGAACACTTACAGTTGGGTAACCCAGAGGAAGATGGGAATTTTAGAACAGAGCAGTAAATTTGGAATGAGAGTAGATAAAATTTTAATTCGCCAGAAGTAATGATATAAAAAGCGTGTTTGCAAGTGGAGAAATACCTTGAGTGACCTCCAGTGGATCAGCAGTCAGAAAGACGGTAGACATTGAAGATGGCATTCAAACCACGCAACAGTCGTTTGACCTGGGGTCAGCACCTGCTGTCAGCATTATCACCACGGAGGGAATGAGGTCCTGCCGAGCCCTGGGACAAAAGACAGAGCTAATTGGACTGGAAACCCAATTTTTATGATATGGAAATTTAGTTTTTGCTGAAAATGGCATTAATTTGCTATTTTTCTTAAAATTCATTTGGTCCATATGAAGGGAAAAATTAGAGTAGTCTGTTTTCTTTGGGGACCAGTTTATTAGCATGGTTTTAATGGCCCATCATATTGAATACAGTTTTCTTCTGTTGAAAAATGTCTGTAGTAGAAATGCTCAGGGTATTAGGAAAGGGAAGAAAAACCTACTGCAAAATGAAGCACCAGAATAAAATCAATGATGGGAGTTGATGGGAGTTTTTCAGCTGCACTCATGCATAGTGCATTCATTCTGCTTTTGGTAGCACGTTCAGAAGTACAGTGGGTATTTCGGGTTGTAATGCAACCAGAAAACACCCAGTGTACAGTTGTAGTTTCCCTCTGCTACGCCACCTATGTTTTAACCTGCAAATGTGAAACAGTGGTTTTAAGCGTTTTCTCAGAACAAATGGAAGGAAGATTTGATCTGCATCCAATTGATCTCTGATAGTGTTTAATGCTGCTTCATCTTCCCTCAGAGTATTGCTTGATTCACAAGAGCCAATTTCCACTACAGTAGGATTGCATCAATCCAAACAGAATCACTGAAAACTTCTACCCAATACACTAATGAGACCTAACAGTCAATCTGCTCACATGAGACCCGGAGAAGCTGGAACGACCCCCAAATTGGAATTGGGGTCTGAGAGTATGCACAACTTTAATACGTATGTAATCTACTCTTTCCTGCAATGGAGTTTCAGCTTCCATTGTGCTATCAAGGTACACTGCTGAGTCTGCTCTGGGGATATTGCATGCATCTTGCCATGAGCTGAAGGAAAGTCTTAAGCTTAACTGTCCATTTTTTTTTAAACTTTGTTTTCTGCTGTTTAAAAAAATAAATAAATTATTACATGTAATAGAGTATCTCCAAGAGGTCTCATGGTCCTGTTGAGTTCAGAGTTGTATAAAGCCTCCACAAAACAGAATGCAGCTGATTTCTGCTCTCAATTACAGTGACTTATTTAAGATGGCTAATACAAATATTGCCAGTTGCAATAGTGCAAAGAAAATGACATTTTCTTTTGTGATTCTTTTCTGGGGGGGAAGGGCCATCCCATGTAAAATGAATTCAAGCATCTGTTTTCTAGCTTGCCTAATTGAAATATTTCTAATGCTTAAGGTGTTGGAAACCTAACACTAGAAATGGCTGAGTCACTGTCTGCGGAGCTTCAGCCTTCCATGCATTTTCATAGCTTTGTTAAACCCTTCCAAATAAAGTCTGTAAAGAAAATGCTTCCATGTGCATAAACAGAACCACTTTCATAGAGCTTATGAGGAGGCTAATGCTGTCTTCAAAGTTGTATATCAAGTGAAACAGAAGAGAATGAACTGTTGCCAGGAAGCTCTTTGAAATAGCAACTATGGGCTGGATCCAAGAAAAGGCTTAGCCAGCTACAGTATAGGTTCTGCCATGCTGAACGTTTAGGTGCTTGAACCCTAGAATAGATTCTAAACCCCAAATTTAGGTACCCAAGCTCCTTCTTTGTTGCCCAGGGAAGGTCAGAAAGGCAATCCCAAAAACTGAGGTTGGCCATGGTATGTCCTTCTCTCTCTGTTTGCAAGCTGGAGCCTGTAGCACTCTCTTGGGGGTGCAGGGGAGGGACCTGCAAAAATTCTTTCAAAGAATAAAGCAGGGCTCAGACTTCATTGTTTTCTCTAGAAAATGTGACGGAAGAGGAGGTAGTGGTAGTCGGGGTGGTCCATTGTTTAATTTGGTTATTATAGCACTTGTTCAGGAAGTGAGGCTGTAGTTTTCAAGGCCAAATGAGAAAAATAGAACAAAAGAGGGGCATAGACCTGTAAAACTTTCACCTAGCAAAAAGGAGCACTGGGCTCCATCAGTACTTTATGCTTTTTACAATAACAGAGATAATCCTGGAAGTTTGGACCAGAACCTGTCGGTATGTGTTAGACATGTTCAGAACATACTGACTGGTTTGGATCCTGAGGAGACTTTGACACAATTGGCTGCCTATACACATGCTGGTTTATATTCTAACCTCGACCAGAGTTAGATAAAGTGCCCCTATGGCCATTTTAAATAAATGTGTGGGGGGTTAATACATGTGAAACTCAAGCATTTTAATTAGAGCAGCTCTCCAGGAACAGCTGTAATTAAAACACATTCGCCAAGCACCCCCACCCCCGACCATGTGTATAGGCAGCCATTATGCCTACGTTTTGCATCTCACTGGGGGTAAGGTAAGACTTAGGTCAGAGCAGCTCTGGTCGTAAGTAGAAGTTTCCAAATGCCTAGGGGCCATCAGAGACCAAACAAAGAATCACCTAGCTAGATTTGGGTGCCTCCAAGGTTAGGTGGACACAGAAAAGGGGCTTTGGATTGTACTTTTTGGCTTTTTAGGTGCCTAAATCCTATT
>NW_017729029.1:49062905-49081502 GCF_001723915.1 Gavialis gangeticus
TGTATGAGAAAATAGTCAAATATAGATTTACAGATGGTAATTAAAGAGAAATGCTGCTGTGACTAAATTAACATTTCTAAAATCTGAAAGTCAGCATTGAAGGCTGCCATGTAAAACTTGAATCACCTGTCTCCTAAAATGTTCAGCATGCAGTGTTAAATCCTTTTTTTTTTTTTTTTTTTTTTTTTAATACCGTCCTAACTCGAATATAAGATTAAGCACCAAACTGGAAATTATGCAGGAAGATTTTTGTTATCAGGATGCTTGAAACACAGCAATTTCAGAAACAAAAATAATTTTAGTCATTTTTGTATACAGAGGGATATGTTACCAGTCAGACTTAAATAGGAAAGGAGGGATGAATAGGATGGGAGAATGGTTGATTTTTATTCTCCGGGTTTGTAACCACAGACTCTGGTGGAGGATATGGCTTCTTGTCTCTTCTATACTACACTTAAGGTTCCTACCATGCTAATAATGGTCCTAATTTTTATTTTAATGATTTCTTAATGTTCTTGTGTATAGAAGAGAGAACATATTCAATACTCATGGGAAGGAAAAGGCTGGCCTGCCATTGTGTGTGCAGATGGGAGCTGTATTGCAGGCATGCTGGCGTACCACAGAGTGGCAAGCATGCCATGCCAGATTTCTCAAACTGTTGAAATGGGGTATGGGCAAATTTCTGTTTTGCAATATGTACAGTAAATCCCATTGGTTTTTGCAGTTTAATTCATCCTCCTTTTTGTTTTTCCTTGGATCAACGGCTGGACATTGTTACGATACAAAGCAGGCTTTCAAGTCAGTCGCTAATTTCCTCTTCATAGATATTATTGTTGGAAACTGACACTTAAATAGAGTCTTGGTTCACAAAGGTTACAGCAGAGAAGGGGAATGATTTAAAAAATCTGCTATGAGTCCTTGAGGAAGCAAGGTTGAGTACTGTTTGCAGAAGTCAATAGGGTTGTTGTAAGCAGGCATTGTATGTTCTAGCACAGAAGGCTGAAACAAATCAATTTCAATTTACTTGTCTAGCAAAGAAGCCATTATTTAGAACTGAATAGCCATAGCTGCTGTAATATATTGTGAAAACTTATTGCAGTTTTACTGAGAACTAGCTTATGATGAAATTATTTGTTTAAAAGCAAAGTGAGAGTGTTTTCTGCATATAAATTTCCAAGGTATTGATTAGAGCCTGTTGGCAAATGAATCGCATTTCTTCTCTAAACCTGATATCAAACTTAATATCAGCTTGACATTGATATTAGAGCTTATTGCTGTTGGAAAAGGGACCTACAGAGAGTTATTCAGACAACGGTAGCAATTTGCATCATAGTTGGAGCCACGCTAGTTAGAGAAATGTAAAGTTAATATATGAAGCACCAGCTACTTCACCTTTAAAGAGCAACCGGACTCATAAATTTGGTTCACTTACATTTTCCCATACACTGATGCCTGCCCTGAGCTCTATATATTACTTTAGCTCTACTGCTCAGTATATTACCAGTAAATTGTCGAAACTCCCTGTAGTAGTAACATTTAAGGCCTGAATCACTGAAGTTTTATGCTTCCCTTTGTGCACAGTTTACATTAAAAAAACAAGACATTTGGGCTCTGAAAAGGATTTATGCAGTAAAATTGGCTGATTGTGTCTTTTTTGTATTCTCAGTGCCTCTTCACACATCTTTTCCCAACCTGTGCTGCAGCTCAGGGGTTTCAGGGATAGTTCAGTTGAGCCCAATGATGGGAACAGCTGTTAAAGGAATAGTTCTGTTAGGCAGATACAGTTTTTGCAGAGCAAAATTAGATTCTAAAAATATTGAAGGAAGTTCTTCAAAATGATCACCTGTCAAAGAAAATTCAGTTTAAAAAAAACACTTTTGCTTGGAAAGAGAAATATATGAGAATCTTGACATGCCTATAGAACCATACCTTTTGTGTTTCCCATTGCATTTATACTCCTCATTCTTTAAAAAAAAAAAAAAAGACTAAATAAAAATAGACATCTAGGCTTTGGAGTGAAATTATCCATTTAAATGGATCCCACTATAATATACCACAGTACCTGCTCAGCATCATTAGAATAAGATTTCCCCAAAGTATTAGTATAAAAATTCCTGCCCATCCAATTTTGTTTTTTTCTGGAATAGATGTTCAATAAAGGATATTGTAGTGGACATGTGGCTATTTTGCAATTAAAGCACTGTGTAGGCTTCATCACACCTATGCATTTTTCTCTGTAAACTATTATCGGTGGGAATCACATGTACAACACTCAGCAGAATCACACACAATGCGCTGTAATAACATTGACGGATTTTTACTGGGGTTTAAGGCTTATTTCAATCTGAGTATACCATGTCCTTCTGGATTTACAGCAATAGAACAAATAAAAGAATGTAAATTGGAGCCAGACTAGCTTCTAATGACATTCATAAACAATTGCTTTTGCAGTCAAATCTTTTACTGCAAGTAAAAGCTTTTTGGATTCATTATTTTATGAAGCAAAAACATCCTCCAGCAATCAGTTGCCTGACCTATATATTATTGTTGGACTGGATGTGTAGTGTAAATGCAGAATCAGGATCCATTTTCCTCTTGACTGAAAGAGACTGAATTCAAACTGGCTAGGTTCTTAGCTTGTATAAATTAGCATCAATTCTTTTAAGTCAAAAGAGCTCTTCCTATTTGTACCCATTCTTAAAATTCACAACGTTTCAGATCTTTGGGATTTGAAAATTGTTTATTCTCACATGGGACCTTTTCAGTGTGACTTAATTTTAAATATGTGACAGCAGTAAGTTGTATCTAATCATAAGCCTTTGTCCAGTGCAGCAACCATGGGGAGGAATGTTATTTGTGGGTGCTGGGGTGGTTAGGTATTTGGTTATGTGGACATAATGGATCATCCAACTTTTGATGCTGTTGTCACTTGTTTTATTTATATGTATTCTGAAGGGCTCTCTTTCTCCCAAAGGAAAAGCCCATTTGTGCACAGATATTTACACTTTACTCTGTGCAAAATGTTAGGCATCAAGACTTGGAGTCCCCAAAAGTCAGGAGCTCATCTCTCAATTTCCAGCACAGCTTGGGTGCCATCCTATTGCATGCTCATTTGGAATTGCTGAGGCTGCATTGTGCATATGCCCAAATCTGGGCGTGCAGTTTTGGAGAGTGGACTGAGCCCCTTTCAGTATCTTGCCCATCAAACTATCTTGTAGCTAATCAGCAGATTCATTTCCAGCTTGCCTGTCATGAGTTTGGAAGGTTGCAACTGCCTTGAATGTCCAACTCTTGGCAACATCCGATAGAAAAATGACATCCCGAGCTTACATGGCCTTCTGAGCTAACGGGGTCATAGCTGATTGGCTGTGAAAAGTGAACTGGTTTGTGGAATAATTGCATAAGCAGAATTGCTCAGATGTATTTGGATGGATTCTTTGGTCTCTTACTGAGGGCAAATCTAGAGTAAGTCCACTGATGCAAGGAGGATTACTTTAGATCAGTGATGCTCAACCTTTTGGTGCCATGAGCTCAATAATTGGTACAGGTCAGGCCCTACACTGCCTCCAGGTGGCCCCTGTGTACCTAGATTGGGTCCTGAGCTACCTTTGTGCACCAATTTAGTGCGCTATTTGGCCTATGGGGCTCCCCCAGGGGTCCAGAAACTTGGCAGCAGGGGAGTATCAATTGCTGCCACCACTTCCTGACCGCCAAATTTTCAGATGCATGGGGAATCCTGTGGTTCAGATGGCATGACTCCATGAGCCAGATCTGGCCTGTGGGTCAGGGGCTGAGCATCCCTGCTCTAGATTGGCAGCACAAT
The DNA here is from genome assembly GCF_001723915.1 of Gavialis gangeticus. Classification (NCBI taxonomy): domain Eukaryota; kingdom Metazoa; phylum Chordata; order Crocodylia; family Gavialidae; genus Gavialis; species Gavialis gangeticus. Next base: position 49,066,729 of record NW_017729029.1, read on the forward strand.
AACTAAGAGCCGAAGCAAGCCAGTGCATTCTTCCCTGGGCATAATTAACATATTTTTTTGCCATTCTGTATTTGCAGCATGTGTTTTAAATCTTAATACACAGACCTTTGCTGACAAATAAGGAGCATTTCTTCTCAAGAATTCTCTACACAAAAGAAAAATTTGAGCGAAGCATATTGCAAATCAAACAATGCAGGTTGCATGTCTCTGCTTTCAAAAGTTAATTATTATTTATACTTGGGAGCTGTGTTGCAGGCTTTAGGAAGTTATAACAAACAAAAGAAGTGAACTTCATGCTGGTCTGAGATCATATAAATCTGCTGTCAAAACAGTGTTGTGATCTGGCATCTGGTGGAAATGAACGGAGTATGTTCCAGTCTCGTAAATTGTTACCAGACTAACCAATCCCATCCAAAATTGAATATACCAGCTGAAAACAATGGGTCTGATTCTACTCTCATGTAGTGGTTTTATGGTGGTGACATTCAGTTAATGTCAATGGAGTTACTTCTAGACCTACTCTAGATGTTGTTTGTGAAAAATATATACCTTAGAGATTAGGCTTTGAAGATCAAGGCATTCTTTCATATCCTCCAAAATTAGATTTATTCCTGTGGTGTTTGGTATCTGTTCATATGTAGTTATAATAAGCTGTGTTCAGTTTTATCATTGTTATATGTCTGTATTATAGTATGTAACCCTGGGTGTGACACAACCCATGCCTTCACCTGAACAGTGGGATCCTGGGATACCTGGTAGCCAGTGGCCCCGCCCAGCTCCCTGGGTAGCTGCTGCAGGGTCCCTGAGAGGAGACCCTCCCCTTACAATCAAACAGCCTTGCAGGCTGTTATAAAACTATTTGCAGGATTTAACTATTTACAGGGTAACATATAACTAATGCAATAGAACAAATGTTACATTGTATGACCTGGTGATGGTGGTTTAAGGATTCATGCTTCTTGGATACACATTACACTAGGGGAAGGTGTACAAATTACCCATGATAAATAAGGAACCAATACAGAAATACATTGATACTTCAACTAATAAACCATCAAGAACTTGTTTACACAGTCTATAACTTGTACACTGTGTACTGAGGACCCTGTGTGCACTGCCCCTGGCTGGGTGTTGCAGGGAGCAGGTTTACATCTGTCCCTGCACAGGATCTGTGGATGGTCCCTGCTGCCGGTGTCCCTCTCATGAGCTCCAGGGGTTTCCGTGCAGCATCCCTGCAGTCCCTGCAAGAGAACTGATTCCTGCCCAGACCCCTTCCCTGGCAGTGTCTGGGCTGCAGGTTGTAACAGTTTCCCCTGCCCCGCACAGCCTATAGCACCTGGCAGATGCAGCCCCTCCCTGGGCCTTGCCTGCCTCTGAGCCTCTGGTGGCTGGAGCAGTCCCTGCCCATCTAGCCCAGGGCTCCCTCCAGCACCTCAGCCTGCCCCTCCCCGGTGCCTTCTCACTCGCAGCGGAAAAACCAGGGCAGTCTCAAGCAGTCTCCCCCTGGCCCTGTGTCCCTCTCCCCTCCTGTGCTCACCCAGCTACTCAGGGGCTTGCAGGAGGGTCTTCCCAGGTTCAGAGTCTCCTCACAGGCAGCTCCTCTTGTGCCTGCCCTGGCAGGGCTCCAAGGGGAAGTGGGGAAAATGGACACAGTGCAGCACTCTTGGTGCAGCCTCTCGCTGCTACTTCTGCAGGCCTTGGGGTGGGGGAGGGAGGGGAGAGGACGGCCATGGGGAGATCCTTTTCCTGGTCTCCAGCCTGTCTCCCACCCCCTCTCTTGCCTTTGTTCTCCGCACCGGGAAACCTGCTCCCCTCTTTTAACCAAGCCTCTAAGCCAATCCTGGGCCAGGACTTTTCCTGATGTCTCTCATTCAAACTCTGCTGGTGTTACATCACCCCTCCAACTTCCAAGAGGGCTGCCTCCAAAACAGCTTCACTGTCCTTCAGAGCAAATGGTGTGCCTATTGGGACAAACTCTGTCTCTTCACACTCTGTCCTCTGCAGGGCAGCCTTTCCTATTCCTTCAGGTGGGTCCATTTTTAATGCGGCTACAAGTATTTGATATAAATTTACTTTTGTAATTTCATGGTATTACTAGAAGTTAAGTAAGGCGTTTAGCACACACAAAGGGACGTCCAGTTGGCATGCATCTTGGGCCTGACAAGGTGGTGACAATGTATGGTTTAAAAATAATAGCCATTGTAATTGCAAATGGTTAGGTAGGGTAGTTAGCCCACCCTAACATCTTCTCAGCGTGGAGTTTGTCACACTCATTCACAAAGGAGAAGCTTTGAACTGATATTAAAATGTAGCTGCAAATCACACCTATTTTAAGTAGCTATCTTGGCTCTCAAAATATTCCAAAGATTTAGGATTTACTCACAAGGGAGTAACAAGAGTGTATAGGAGTCAACATGGCTGTCAAAACAACTTAAACAACTTTGGAAAGGGGAGCATCAACACTCGTAGATGTGACATAGCTAGATTTTTGGTATTGTCTCATGTGACCTGTTTGCAAGGTAGGAAAATGTCTCAAAGTAAAGCTATTACAAGGTGGTGCATGACTGTTTGGGAAACTACTCAAAGAGTAGTTGTCAGTGGTTCACTGTCAGACTGAAGGGATGTATCAAACAGGGTTCTGCAAGGCTTCTGTCCTGGCTTATTAGGATTAGTCAATATTTCCCTTAATGACTTGGAATAGCATGTACATGTATTAAATTTGCAGGAGGGAAGGATTGCAAGTACTTTGGAGGACAGGATTAGAATTTAAAATGATCCTGACAAATTGGAGAAATAGTCTGAAATAAATAGGATACAATTCAACATGGACAGTACCAAATACTACACTTAGGAATAATCAACTGTGAAAATAAAAGATGGGGAACAACTGCAGTTCTGGTTTATAACAGATCAGAAAAGGAACATGAGTAATTATGTCCTACTCGGGTGACGAAAGCAATCTACGTAGTGGGATGTATGAACAGAAGTGTTTAGGGGCGCTTACAGAAGTTACATTTTTCATGCAATGAGGCCCCTGAAAGCACACTACAGCTGTAATATAACAAATGTTAACAACTGCAGAGCACTTTTAAAATGGCCAATCGCATGAAAATTTAACTCGTCTGATAAAATATCTGATGTACGCTCTAAGGCACAACACCTTAGGGAACCTGTGTTCCCTGCAAGGGTTAATTTTTGGGTGATTCCACCCATGCCAGCGAGCACCCTACCCCCAGGCCTGTGGGGGGTGGAGAAAGGGAGCCCCCTCTACTGTGTGTGCCAACAACCTTTGCTGAGGTCCTGGGGGAAGCCAGGTCATGCCCATGAAGTGGGGTGGGGGGGCTCCCTTACCTGGGCTCCTATGTGAGCATCTTGACAGTGGCAGAGGCTGCCTTGCCTGGAGTTGGGGGGGAGGGGAAGAAAACGAACCCCCCACACCATATGGGTCTGGCCTGGGTCCCCATAAGACTCCAGTAGGAGTATCTGGGCTGGGCCTGCATGGCGGGGGGGGGCTCTGTTTCTTCCCCTACCTGAGGCTCTTGATGACAACAGCCTCATGGCTGCCATGTCCAGAGTTGGGGCTGGGGGAGGGAAATGGAACCCCCCTGCCTTGTGAGCTCAGCCAGGCTACCTCTACTGGGGTCTTGTGGGGGAGCAGGGCCAGGCCTGTGAGGTAGGGGAGCTCTGTTCCCGCCCCTCCCCCGCCCCAGCTCTGGGCACAGCATCCTCTGCAACTGGAAAGATGCTTGCATGGGGCAGGGGAAGGGAGGCCCCCACACCATGCAGGCCCACCCTGATTTTCCCCAAGACCCCAGCAGGGGTGTCAGGGGGGTGCACAGGAGGGAGGACTCCATCCCTCCCCACCTCCTCCCCCCAGCCACTGCTGACAGTTGACAGCTGGGGAGAGGCATGAACTGGCAATTTCTTAGGAGGTTGCTGGAGTGCCCCTATCTTCTAGCTATGGCCAGTGCAGGCAGGCTCTAAGACCCCCCCCCCAGGTGAATGCCTGTTGGGTTCAATGACATGCTAACTCATGGCACTTTGTGAAAAGGCTGCCTGCACTTGTGTACATGCCTTAAGTGAAGTGTGTCCTCCACTCTACTCAACAATGGTAGGGCTTCAGTTGAAACATTATGTCCAGTTTTGGGCATTGTGGTTGTGTGGACCAGTTGGAAAAAGTTCAAAGGAGAGAAACAAAAACAACTGGACATGTAGATAACATGAGAAAAAAATGAAAGGACTGAGATTAATCTTGAGAGAGAACCACTGAGGGGAGAAAGTCTGGTGTTCCATTATGTGAAAAGATTACTGCAAATAAGGTCATGTACTGTTTTTTCCATCGCATGGGGATAGGACAAGCAGTAATGGACTGAAACAAGGTTAGACTTTAGGGGGGAAAAAAGTGAACAAAAACCCCCTTCCTAATGCTAAGAAGAGTTAAACCCAATAGTAGATTATCTAAGGAGATTATATACTCTCCATCATTGGGTTGTCTTAAAGCAGAGGTTTGACAACCATCTACCACAGGGGTGGGCAAAATGTGGCCCAGAGGCTGGATGTGGCCCACTAGGCCATTCTATCTGGCCCATGGGGCCCGTAAAAAATTTTAGGAAATTAATATTTATCTGCCCCTGGCTGCCTGTCATGAGGCCCTTGATGGCTTGCCAAAACTCAAGAAGTTGCCCTTCACCCAAAATAATTGCCCACCCCTGCTCTACCAGGTATGGTTTAAGTATAATTTCCCTTTCCTTGGGCCAGGGCGGTGTACAAGGTGACTTCTCAAGGTTCCTTGTAGCCCTAGTTTCTATGATTTTATGATTAATTCTTATAGGGTGAGTGTTACTTTCTCAGTAGTGTCATCATCACGATAGTGTAACAGTGCAAAAAGGGTTATCTCAGTCTAATGAAGGCAGGTCAAAATGTCACTAGTTGAGAGAGGCATAAGCTTTCATAAGAGACAGCTATGACATGGCTATGTATAGCTAAATATCTCCCTCTACTCTTCCTAATGGAGTACACATTCCAAATTTTTAGACTGGATAACCTAATATTTTTTCTCCAGAAGACAGAATTTTATATTTTGTACAACTTGTTTCTAAAGGGAAAGTGTTGAGTGCAAGAACTCTAATATGTAACTTACCTTACAAATGTCAAGGTCAGTGGTTTGAGAATCACATTTAATCTATTCAAGGTAATTTAATTAATTGGTATAAGTAGATAATTTACAGTCTTTTCTCTCATATTTTAGCTTGGTTAAGGAGGTCTGTCTTGTGGGTAAGGAAATGGAAGGAGAGTCCAAAGACTTGAGTCAAATTTCTGCTCTTTCACAGATATCCTTCTTGACTTTTAGTTTCTCTGTGCCTCTGTCCTTCACCTGTAGAACAGGGCTAAAAGCACTTCCTTACTTCACTGGGAAGTTGGAAAGATGGCTGTGTTAACGATTACAAGGCATTAAGATGCTATGTAGAACTTGTCGAGAACCTGTTCTATTTCTCCTCTTGCCCTTGTGTTGGGATTTGACACCTGGCTAGGTGTAATGCGTCTCATTTGAGTACCCATGGAATATAGGACACAGCTTTAGCTTAACTGTCCTATGCAATCTTGTTCTAACAAAACCAGGCCAGTGTTTTCTTTGGAGGGCACACACAGGCATGTTGATCATTGCCTCTCTCCCCTTGATCTGTTTGCTCAGTAGAGATTAAGAGGCAATTGAACTATACAAGAATTGCATGATCTGCAAGGGCGGGAGAGCAGTGTTCCTGTGTGGGCACAGAACACAGTGTTCTTTATGCATGCGTGCAGTGACGGCATGACCTGCAGGTGTGTACGCTCGACTCGGGGAAAATAGAAGTGGACAGCTCTAATATTAGTCCTGCCAATACCCTTTCAAAATTAAATGTGGGAAGGTGGCTATTAGCTTTGATGTGAAAGTGAGGCTTCATATCATCCTCATTTTCTATTTCATACACTGGGGCTTTCCAATATAGTGAGTGGTACCACTTCTTTGATGAGGAGGCAGTTTTATTCTTCAGGTGTGCCAAGGCTGTGTCTCTTACAACCCTAGGCATCAGATTTAGAAAAGGTATTTAAATACCTGAAAATGCTGATAGAAGGCCAGGCTTCATTGGAAATTAGGCACCTAATCTGCCTAGGAGCTTTTATAAATTCCACTTGGTACCTTTTGGTATCTTTAAGCACCTTAATGCCTTTTTAAATTAGGCTCTAAATTCATACTTGCACATAGCTTAAGACAAGCTGTAATATGAAAGTAGTTTTCAGTGGCTTCTAGTATTGCTGAGTTACCTGAGTGCATTCACTGAAATTGCTACCTTGACAGTAGTAAGCAGACAGGAGCAGTACAAAGCATCACAACAGCGAAGGAAAGGAAGAACCATGCAGTCGAGGCCCAGAGGAAGCATAAAAGCTTTTTTTTCTGGATCATATAATCAGATCTGTGTCAGATGATCATTGAAGCTGTATCACAGAGAGACTTTCTATCGTTATTTAATACAAAGCCCAGGACACTGTCGAATATGAAGAACCCATTAAAAGAAACATTTGGAAAAATGAGTGTGGTACTATACAGCCTTTGAAATTGCTTTTCATAAGTTATCTCCTAATAATCGAATACAAACTGAGAGGGAATAAAAAGAGCCAAGCAGGACGTGGCAGGTACTTAGCTTAAGAAGAAAATAGGCACTTCTGTGTTATTGTTTTTCACCAAAGTAGTAGTAGTAGTAATAAAAAACCTACAAGTGATTCTCTCTGCTCCACCTGTAAGTGGAAAATCACCCTTTCTAGATGTGTCCATCCTCCCAAAACATCACATCCTCCTCCGCCTCCCTTTTGTTGTCCCTTGACTCTCTTGCATTTCATTTGGATATTTTTCTCTAGTTATATTTGCTGTCACGTGATGCCCAGGTGAGAGAGATGGGGCTAGATTTTTTCCAGAGTCGCATATCAGGACCATGCAAGGGTTGCACCATCTTGGAAAGACAATTCCTTGTGGAGCAGGAATGGCATAAGACCAACATAATTGAACCGTAATTATATCACCTTCCATCGTAGCATCTCTCCGGGATTATCTCCAGGAGTGGGAAGCTGCATGTTGTGGATGGCAGTAGTTCTGGTGCTCAACAGCCCTGAGGAGATGGATAGACTCCTTTGGCTGCATTGCACTTTCTGGGCTGAGCCTTTCAAGTACAGGATCCCTTGATTTGAAGAGCGTTCCTGAGCAACAGGTGCTGCATCAGCCCCAGCAAGCTACCCCTGATCTGGGAAACATGTTCACCTTGGGGACAGTCGTCTGGGCCACCTTTCTCCCAAGGAATAACTACTCTGACAATGAATAGGGGAGAATCTCTCAGTCCACGTTCACTTGCTGCAAAGGGAAGTAAGCAAACAGGTGAGTAGGGCCCTGTCTACTGCAACGTGCATACACCCTAAATATACACTCCTAGCCCAGCTAGGAGTAGGAGAAGGGCAACTCTCTGACCCTGCCCCATTTGTAGTCAGAACCACAATCTACCCTATGCCTCTGTCTAGCATCTTCACATGTGCAAAACACATGTGCAAAGATGATGCCAAGAGTCTGCTTGCCGTAATTGAGATGAGCAGCTTCTCAGCACAAGAGCAACCCTTAGCCTACTATATATAATATATATAAATGTCTAAACAAACTTTATGGATGACATATTGGCAAAACACTTCTGGAATAAATTTTTATGTGAGTATAAAAATATGCTCAGTGGGTGTAAATTGTGTGTGTATGTGTATTTTAAAATCTAAACTTGACAAATTGATGGGCTGGCAGGGCAGATCTGTATTCTTTCTCTTTTTTAAGGTGATAAAAAAAAATTCAAGTGACTCAGATAAAAATAAATGTGATCACATAATGTATTTGATTTAATTTATGAAGCACTGCCTGGCTGCCTCCTCTAACAGAGTACTCAAGGCATGTTAAAATGTCCTAATGCTATAGTGCATGAGCTGATCATATTAGTGTTAATGCATTCATTACCATTAAGTGCTGTCCTTGGCTATGAGTGTAGATGGCACTTTGGTACCACTGTTTCACCAGTGCTTGCTGTTATTCACTGTTCATTTTTCACTCGCTCTCCCTTTTCTCTCTTTTTTTTCCCCTCCTCAGCTGTGAAGTTGTCCAGCCCCAGAATTTTTATTTTATTTTTATTTTTTTGCTTTCACACTCCTGTTTTGGCATCATGGTTTTAAGTGGCAGATTTCTAGAAACAGGGCAGTCTAGCATCTCTCTTGTGATCTTTCTACCAGCATCTTAATTCTGTGTTGTCTTTTCTTCAGTAAGCCATTAATCCAACAGGGACTCATATATATGAATCTCATTGACTTCAGTAGTGCTCCATGCAGGGTCAGGGGTTCATCTTTCACTTGCAGGACAGGCTAGACGTACTCCTTAAGTTTCTGAGTTTGGTCATGGGCTATTTAGTATTTAGTTTGCTTTATATACCCGTTTCTGTTTCAGTTATATTTATGTATTTATTTCACTGCTTGTGGGTGCACATCCACTGTGGATCACTTCTCCGTGCTTCTAGACTAGGAAAAATGGGCAAAACTGTTCCTATCGCAACCCAGTGCCTTCCCACTGCTCTTTGATTCTTTTAGTGTCTTGTGGCAGACCCCAGTGTCCCTCAGTCTGGAAAAGATTACAAGGCAAAGATGGTATAGGTGCTGACCACAACTGTAATCTCACATGACACTGGGATTCTTACTGGCTGCAGCATCCAATGATCCTGATAAGGCTGGCAGAAATTGGCTGCCAAGGAGAAAGAGCCGAGCACTTGGGCCATTATGCCTGAAAATCCCATTTCTGTGGAGAACAACATTTGTAAAGGTCAGGAGAGTCTTTGAGCAGAACGGCCAAGGAGCCAGATACAACATATTTTCTTAGTCAACTGCTTCTGCCAGAATATCCAAGTCCAAGGAAGATGCATTTAAACCTCAGAGGATTTAATTAACAGATTCTGAAGAGTGGCTCTAATTATAGCTCAACCCCCCCCGCCCCCCAACAAACAAACATCTGGGTCTGGACTTTGAATAATACCACTGTGAGGGTGGTCCAATCTATGGTTCAGGGTGGCACCTTATAAAATCAGAGCTGTCTTCAATATTTGGATATGGGCTTGGATTAAGTTTTCAAATATCAATCAAATTCAGGATCAAGAGTTTTGATTTGGGTTAGTTTCTAATTAAAGCTCACAATTAACATTATTTCTTCCCAAGGAAGATATGAGACGCACATTGATTTCTCCACTGGCACTTAGACCAGTAAATGGGATAGTTCAATTACAGACCCAGACGTTGCAGCCTGGACATACCTTGCAGTTGAAAAGGAAAAGAAGTTTGGGTTGCATATTGATTGTTCCAGCTTCAAGGTCCAACTCTTAGTTGGATGACCTCTTGGGCTGCAGACAAAAGGGGAAAAAAATGGGGAAGAGAAGACTTCAGTAATGAAACAGCACCTGCCACCATCAAGATTATAGGTTAAGTAGTAGGTGAACAAACCAAGCCACTTGTAATGCGTCTCAGAAACTGACAGGATATTTTAAAATCTCTCGCTCCTTTTTAACATAGTGCTAGCTCTCTGTATCGTACTGCACTGTAAATGTTAGCGATCGGATTGTAATAGCATATCTGTTCCAGGAAATAATGCTGGTTATGTGGATGGGAATAGATTAATGAGTGAACAAACCTCAGCTGGAAAGCTACGTGCCTGCAGTCTGCCAGAGCTTAGGAGTGACTTGGTGCAAATGGAAGAATGGCAGGCTGTGCCCTGAATTGCTAGGTGAGTTTGAAGGCAGGCATTGTGTTTGCAGAAAGCACCCAGAGACTACGCTATGTTTGGCTCGAAGGACTGGAAGTGAGGATTCAAGAATAGAGTAATCACATAGCTCATACCCTCCAGCTAGCACATTTCTTGAGACAGATGTTTGATGGAAGGCCTTTGCCGCAGAGAAGCTGAAATAAACAAACATTAGTCATGCAGAAGGCAGTGATGAGAATTATGAAGGCATGGGGAAGTGAGGGTCAGTAAAAGTTAATTTGTAAAACTTATCTTTGCCAGAACAAAACAATTACAGTATCTAGAGAAAGCACAACTATCTTGGAACAAGGAAATATTCTTGGCAGATGCATGATCATATTCTGCACATTTTCTGTTTGTGAGCAAATGCCGAATCTCGCTGCTGGCCTAATGTGGTGTTGAATTATGTGAATCCTTTTTCTTAATGTGCTTCAAAACAATCTGTAAAGTCTAACAAAGCGATTGGAAAGAGTTTAATTTGGCATAGAATCTGGTTTGAACAATTTGAATACTTAGGAGTAAAGTATGGCTGCCTTATTTAACTTATTTGCTCTATAGTCCTGATCCCATAGACCTGATCTCTGTGGGAATCCTTTTAACTGAGCTATGGGCACTGAATTAAGCCTTGTGTTTCTTGTCAAGTCATATTGGGAGACTGTTGGTAAACTATTTTCCACTTGGGTAAACTTAGCATTGCAGACTCAGTCCAGGTGTTGGAGAGTGAGGTAGAGTCCATTCTGCTTCATGTAAAATAAAATCACCAGTTATCTAGTATTTCTTTTTATTATCGATTTCTTAATACTTTATTGGCAGTGACTGCTGTCAAAGACAGGAAAAATACAGTTTAATTTTAAGATCCCAAGTTGTATTTTCAGTTGGACAGTTAAAACAGAACAACAGTAATGCAGCTTTTGATTTGCAAACTGATCACATTTGGTATGGAAGTCACAGAGGGGATTCTTCAATTAACAGCAGATGAAATATACCAGATTTTTAAGCAAGCGGTAGCATATTAATTAGGAGGGAAAACCCAGATTCAGCATGGGAATGTAATTTTCTCATATGATGCTTCGACTTGAAATAAGATGCTGAAATCCTAATTTGCCTAATGGACCTCAGCATGGCTTCTAAAATTGTACTTGCAATGTTGTCCCTCCATTTTTGAGTCAGTGTCTGTTGTATGTGCTGAGAGAATAGGTTTCTTGATTCAAGTGCTCGGATATATAAGTACAAAGGATATTGTAAAACTAACACCTGTGTCTGCAATATATATATTTAAGTTTTGCACTTCCTGTCCTGGAGAATGCTTTAAGAGGAGGAAAAATGTAAAAAGGAAGAAAAACTGAGTTTACTATAGGGTAATTAGGTTGTGTGAGTATTGCCTGCTTGGGTTACTGTACTTGCTGTTTTTGCATAGTATTTTCGTGATGGGGTTTGCTGACCCAGGGCAATGTCATTTTTTGGTGCCTTTGCCTGTAAGGGCGTTAATGGTGCTCCATGCTCTTCTGCTTAAGTGGGTCAGATCTAGGGACCTATTGATTTTTGTGGGCATTTTGTGATGACACCGCCCTGGTGGCTAGAAAATGGTATTTAGATGTTTGCTTTTTGGCAGTTGGTTTGTAAGTAAAGTAGATGTTAGTAGATGTGTGAAGCTTTGGGTACTGATTCGATTTGGAGGAGATTTGGCCTGATTCAGTGGCCAAATCTCCAAATCCAAATCGAATCAGGGGACCAATAAAAAGATTTGAATCGATTCGGAAAAGATTTGGAGGGCTTCGTTGATCTGAGCAGTCCCTGCCCACAGCAGCTGGGAGCTGGAGCCGGGCTCAGAGCTGGTAAGTAAGGGATGGAGGAGGGGAAGCTGGGGGAGGGGACCACGGGGGAACCCCTGCCAAGCCCCATCCTCTTCCTGATTCGCCGAGCCCCAGCGCATAGTTTCATAGTTGGAAGGGTCGGAAGGGACCTGAGCAGATCATCGAGTCCGACCCCCTGCCATGGCAGGAAACAGTACTGGGGTCAAACGACCCCAGCAAGGTGTACATCTAGCCTCCTCTTAAAGACCCCCAGGGTAGGAGCCAGCACCACTTCTTCTTTTGGAAGCTGGTTCCAGATCCTAGCTGCCCTGACCGTGAAGTAGCCCCTCCTGATATCTAGCCTAAATCTCCCCTCTGCCAGCTTGTGACCATTGCTTCTTGTCACTCCTGGTAGTGCCTGGGGGAACAGCTCCCAGCCCTTTAAAAAAAAAAAAAAAGCCCGGACTCACCGGATGCTGCCTGGCAGGGGGGCAATCCCCTACTGCCCCATGCTACATGGGGGGCTCTGCATGAGGCCCTCCAACCCTCCCGTGCTGTCCCAACCCTCCCCCCCATGGCTGCCCCACCTACCCCAGCTCCTGTGTTTTAAGAAAAAAAACCCAACAAGTCCATCCCCCCCAGACTCACCAGCTCCTGCAGTGGCCTTGTGGCTTCAGGGGGCTCATGGAAGAGCACCCCCAGTGGCACAGGGCAGTGGGGGGGGGCAGCAGGGATCGCCCCCCCATGGGGCAGGAACCAGTGAGTTTGGGGGTTTTTTGGGTTTTTTTTCTTAAGGTTCTGGAGCTGGGGCAGGTGGAGCAGCCATGGGGGAGGGATGCTGGGGGAGCAGGCAGGGGTTGGGAGGCTCATGCAGAGCCCCCCCCGCACAGCGTGGGGCAGTGGGTTGCAGTGGGGATTGTCCCCTCCTGCCCAGCAGGACCTGATGAGTCGGGGCTTTTTTTTCCCCCCAAAGTGTCGAGAGTGGGGGCAGGCAGGGCAGCCATTGCTGGGGCTGGGAGAGCAGGTGGGGATGGGCCTGTGTGATTTGGAGATTCAGCTGCAGTTGAATCTCTGTATCAGATTTGGCTGAATCGATTTGGGACAGTGTCTGACACAGGCAAGCAGACACACAGGCAGGGAAATTGAAGACATGTATTACACTGTTCCATAATGTGAGATAAGGAACTCTGCTACGTTGGCTAGGCCACAGTGCCCATCTGCAGAACCCTTGGGATTTCTGGTTCTGAGGAACAGACCAAACCAGAAGACTGGGAAAGCCCAAATTAGGATGTGTGCATGTGATCGGTTTGTGAAACAAACAAATATGCTGACAGGACAGAACGTGGACAGCAGGATAACTACAGGTAGACCAGGCAATGATGCCCAAAAATGAAGAGTCATTAGAGGAAGCAAAGGATACATGAAGAGGGATTTCAGAGCAGCAAAGGGGGAACCCGAGGCCACCATGGACAGCGGGCACACTACCAGCCCATCTTGCCCACCCTGCTGGCAGGGAAGGGTGGGCCTTGATCTCCAGCCTCCAGGGTGCTGATGTCTGATATTCAAGAGAGAAGCTTAGGGTGAAGCTCACATATTGGCCAGATGTACCATGACTCTGTGAACCCTGGGACTGGTACATAGAGAACTGTTTGCATTATTCTTATCTGGTATCACTGTGTATTAATAACATTTGCCTATTATCAAATGGAGAGGTCATGGTCAGTCTGAGGTTTGGGTCTGCCTGGAACAAAGTATCTGGGCCATAAAGCCAGTGCCAATATGCCTCTGGGTGCTGATTGGGGGAGGAGGGGCAGAAGGGCAGCTACCTTCTTGATTGCTGGCTGCCCTTTGTGCCACCCCACTAGCTGCTGCCTTTCCCCTCCTGGGAGCAAGGACCACTGGCTCCCACTGGGGAGCCAGCATTTTATTTTTATTAAGTTTTTTTTGTTGATTTTTGCAGATTTCATGGAAACCGCAAAATCCACAGAACCATGACTTAAGTAGATCCACGGTCATATCGAGTCCTTCTATGGTAGCGAGCCACCTCTCTTTTTTTTAGATATTGTTCACTGTGGTAGCCAGCTGTTCTGAAGTTCTTTTTATGGTTGTAGGGTCATTGTATTGCTTGGTGATAATAAAGAACTGTTCGTGTTGCTTGTGCCAGCATGGAACATAATGGCTTCTATAGCCTCTAGGTACATAGAGTTTGGCTATTTCAATTATGCAATTTGTAAATCTTCTGTAGCTTTGAATATTGGTTTCTGATGGTTCCTCTAGTCAGTTTGCTCTCCAGTTGGTCAAACTTTGGTATTTCTGCCATTCTGCCTTCTGAAAGTGCCATCTTGGAGCTGATCTGGATGGGGTGGGCTAAAAATCATATTGTCAATACCGATAAGTAAGGGTCTGTGCTGAGATGATGGAAACTTGTCAAGTACTTCTCTTATTGGTATTATTACTTGAGTTGCCCTTCAGGCAAGATCAGGGTTTACCTGAATGTTCCATCATCCAGAGTGATTGGTACATGGCTCCTTCAGGTCATATGCGAGGGTTATATCATTCAGGCTTGCCCAGAGGCAAAGATTGTCACTTGCTCCTGTTAACAAAGTATCCCCAATCTTGATATTGACATTTGAAATCTGCTGCATATAAGGTCACCCAGGCAGGCATCTACGCATGCAGAGACATGGCAGCAAATTTGATGGTCTTAGCACCAAACTGCCGCCGCTTCTTGTGGGCCTGTAATGGGCCCCTGCTGCCACCAGAGGGAGCTTGAGGCTCCAGCTGCAGCTGCTGGCAGCTGACAGGCATCTTGAAAAGCCAGCCCCAGTCTCTGATCTCTGGCCAGCCACTTCCTTGGCCAGGAGCAGCATGCACAGTGAAGGGACAGCACATGGCAGCTCTCTCCTTGCCACCTCTGCCTTCCTGTGCCATGGCTATGAATGCTGTGCACCCCCAGTGGCTGGGAGGGTATGGTGAGCTCTGGCAGGTGGCACTGCTGGGAGTGCGGCGGTGGTAAGCGTGGAGCTCCCACAGGCAGCCGCAGCACTGTCAGTGGTGGGTGCCGACTGGCAGGTGCCAGGGCTGGCATGGCTCCTCTTGGTCTTGGCTGATGGCAATGGTGTGCAGCTTTGGGTGGACTCTTC
>NW_017729029.1:49081871-49086618 GCF_001723915.1 Gavialis gangeticus
CCCTCCTCCCCGCCCCCTGCCAGGGAGGAGCTAGTGGATGGTGGTGACATGGCCAGCTGTGCCTTGTGGCTGGGGCTGAGGCTGTGGAGCTCTCGGGGCTGGTGGTGGCACAGGCTCCCTGAGCTACTGGTGGAGGCTGCAGGAGAGAAGCACAGTGAGATGGGCTGCTGGCATCCTGAGGGGGACCTTCTCCAGTGATCCTTCACCATGGGTACCAGGCTGGGGCAGGTACTTGGTCAGGCCACCTGTGCTGGTGTACATAGCGCAGCTGTGGCCTGGGTCCTGGGGCATGAGGATCTCTGTCAGTTAATGCATAAAGGGCATGGACTTGCAGGCACTCCATGACTGATGATAATTGTGGTAGGTGACGGTGACCCACTATGCCTGTGCATAGGCCTTGAACTTTATGTGGCACTGCCATGCCTACCAGTCATGCCCATGCTCCCATATCCAGCCTGACAGCCCCTCGTACACATGGGCATTGGAACGCCCACCCTGTGTGAACTGGTGCTGTGCCTCCACCTCACCTCACAGTGCCACAAAGTCACCAGTCTCCTGTGACCAGTTGGGACCCCAGATGGTAGGTACTGGCATTGGCAATAATAAGGCCATTGGGGCTCCTGCACCAGCTCTCTGGGCCTTTGGGCCTCTGTGCTGCTGGGCCTGGGCAGCTGCCTGCAATACCCAGAGCAGGGTCATGGTGCAGGACTAGCAGCTGCATGATGAGGCTATGGTCCACATCACCTGCAGGTTCTTGGTGGCCAGGAGCTGCCTGCAGCTGGGCCTGGGTGCTGGCAGGCCTGGCAGGAGCCTGGATTAGCCTGCAGGCCTGGATGGCATGGGCCTGGCAGCTGTGTCACACTGCAGTGCTAGGCAGGGGCACTGGGATGCAGGCAGGCTGGTGCTGCTAGCCTGTGGCCTGCCCAGGGAGACACACGGGCCTGGAGTGGCCTCAGGCCTCAGAATGCCTGCAGGGTTTTAAGGGCCTGAAGCTGGGGCTCCCATGGAGCTATCCCAGCCCTAGGACAGGAGATGCTCCCAGCCTGGCGCCCTGGGGCTAGCCTCAGGCTGGCCCCCTAGTGTCAGGGCTGACCAGGAGCAGATTTACTCCTGGTTGGCTTCTACATGTGCATTGCTGCACAGTAACTACTTGCAAGTAAATTTGCTACTTGCATTTGCAGGTAGCAAATTTTACTTGCGAGTAGCATCATTCACTGAGTAGTAAGCATGTTCACGTGTAGATATGTGTGTTTACTGCATGGTAAGTGATGCTAGTGCACAGTAAAGTGTCTGTGTAGATGTGCCCATGGAGCACATAATCCTGAATAGAATAGAGAGTATCACTGATCCTCAACTCCCAAAAGAACAAGCTGGCTTTCAGAAAAAACGTACCACTGACCAAGTTATATTACTTACATATGACATAGAAAACAATTTTGAAATGAGGCAGAAAACAGGTGCAGTCTTTACTGGCCTCACAGTCACTGATGACACTGTATGACCTCAAATGTAAACTGTACTCTGCGATACATGACTGCAAGCTATGTGCTTTCATTATGAACGTGATCTCCAGCAGATCATTCAAACTCACTACCAGCCGAGGAGAAAGAAGTAAAGTATGAACTCTGAAGAATGGAGTTCCTCAAATATCAGTGCTAGCGCCAGTTCTTTTCAATGTATATACCTCAGACTTCCTGCATACAACTTCTAAGTGATACATGTACACTGGTGATGGATGATGTCACCATCGTAGCCCAGGGAGTAGACACGACAGAACTGGAAAACACACTGAGTACTGCCATGGAACTTGTTGCTGACTATCTCCACAAGTAATGCTTAAAGTTGAGCACCAATAAATTGGTATCTTTGCTCTTCCACCTAGACAACCATCAAGCCACGAGCACACTGAACATCAAAGTAGGCAACCACATCCTTCCCCATGAGCATACCCCAGCTTATCTAGAAGTTGCATTAAATCATGCCCTTACCTATAAATATCACATTCAGAAGGTCAACAGTAAAGTCTGTGCATGGGTAGGTGCCTTAAGATGTTTAGCCAGTATGACAGGGGATGCCAACTTGAAAGTACTGAGAACCACTGCACTTGCAATGGTATATGCCCCAGTAGCATGTTGTGCTCCTTTATGGTCCAGAAGCTGTCGCACTAAAAGCCCTGATACTGTACTTAACAGTGTGCTGAGACTCATAACAGGCTGCACAACTTACACACAACACAGATGTACTTCCTGTACTCTCAAGCATTAGATCAAGTAATATAAGAAAACTGACCCTGACATAACTACTAGGGCTGTGTGAAGCTTCAGTCACTGATTCGATTTGGCAGAGATTTGGTGGCCGAATCCGAATCGAATCAGGAGACCCTTTAATCTCTCCAAATTGAATTGGAACCCTGTGAATTGATTCGGAGAGATTCAGAAAGATTCAATGATTCGGACATAGAGACAGCTTTAAATGTTTTTTCTACATACCTCAAGGTACCAGGCGGCTCGTGAATGCTGAGATGCTGGGGCAGATGGAGCGTCCCACAGGAGTGCAGGGGGCTCCCCAGACCACTCAGACCCAAAAGTGGACCAGAAGCACTTCCAGTCCACTTCTGTGTTCACTGGGGAGTGCGCTGGGGGGCCCCCCCATGCTCCCCCAGCTGGGCCATTGGTATTTCCTGGGTCTGGGAGGGCAGCTGGGGTCCCCCTGTGGCTGATCACTGAGCCGGGGGGAGGTGCAGGGGGCCCCCCCAGTGCTCTCGGCAGCGGACCCAGAAGTGGACTGGAAGTACTTCTGGTCCACTTCCAGGTTCACCACTGAGCATGCAGGGGCCCTCCTCCATGCTCCTGTGGGATGCTCCATCCGTCCCACCATCACAGAATTTATGAGCCTTGAGGGTACCTCAAGGTATGTAGAAAAATCATTTAAAGTTGTGTCTATGGCCGAATCACTGATTCTCTGAATCATCATCGAAACTTCAGATTTGGATTTGGCCGAATCGAATTGGGACAGTGATCTGAATCAATGAAATCATGGTCCCCGATTCAGGCTGAATCTGAATCAGAATCAAATACAGCCTGTTTTGCACACCCCTAATAATTACTGGCAATAGAGGCAAAAGATGATGGAAATCACCTGCTTCATCAACTGTAAATTGAAGATCCAAACAGATAGAGGCTTAAAAGTCAGAAACTGTTTGTAGATGAAGTCCACAAGCTCCTGGAAGGGTTTGGGGATGCTGAACCAAACCTGTGGGCAGCGGGTCAACTGCTGGGAAAGGTCAGAACTATTCCTACAGCATTTTATAGCAATGCCAAAAGAGTCCCCCATTGGGCATGAACTTGACAGAGAAGCATAGGTCAAGCTGAACAGACTGAGATCTGGATATGGATACTTCAAAACAACATTTCACAAGATGAACATCTTGGACAGCCCCTTGTGTGAATGCAATGTGTTACAAACAGCAAAGCACTTAATTGAACGTTGTAAACTTTACAAATGCCCAGATGGGGTAGATGGCATCTGCACGTTGAGTGATAATACCAGGCAGTGGCTAATAGATTTGGAAGCTGATAGCTGATGCCATAGAAAAGAAGAAGAAGATAGTGTAGGTGATGGATGGTTTTGATTTTTTTCCTGATTTGGTCAGGAACAAGATTTGGAACAGACAGTGAGGTCAGCAAGTCATTGATGACAGGTTAGTACTATGTAGGTTGATTTACATGGTAAATTTAGAACTTTGGAGAAAATGAGAGGAAAAAACCAGTAGGAAAACTTCCGCTCTGGTTTTGTCTGTGTAAAGAAAGATGTGATGGAACCATTAGAATACCTCTGGCTATAGGCGCCTGCTGAGAGGCACACTGAATTTTTGAATGCTAGTGACATTTAATGAGAAGCCAAACCTGAAGGCAGTTGAATTGAGAAGAAGAGCCCATTATAACACAGAGAAGCTGGGGAGCTGATAGCTAGGCATATAGGAAGTAGATGACATGTCTGGTGTGTTCTTTAGAGGCATGATCTATTGTAGGCAGGTGAAAAAGAAGGAAAAGATAGATTGCAATATTGGAGGAAATGAGTGCTGCTTTCAAGGCTATACAATGGGTTATTTTTGGCAGAAACTTGCAAAAAAAGTTAGATCCCTGAAAGATGAGGTCTTGAGCTTGGGTGAGAAAACTGATTAAAATATTACTTAGCAGATGGTCACCTATTTAAAAAGTGGGCCTTAGGATGCTAGCTCAGAAGGGCATGAATTTTTCTTCTTCTTCTTGACCTGCTGCTCAAGAAGGCAGTAGACATGCCAGGAACAAGCAAGGGTGTTTAGTGCTGTCTGCCCACACTGCCCTTTCCCCCGCAGAAGAGTAGGACATCAAGGACGGGTCAATGCTGTGATTGGATCAGGCAAGGATATACCCCAGTGAAGCAGGCACAAACAAAAAAACCCTCCAAAACAGATGCAATGTAAGTATTTTGATAGGTTTAAATTGAATATTAGGAAAAAATGTCTTCAGTGTTAGAATAGTGTGGCAGTGGAATAGACTGCTTAGGGAAGTTGTGGAATCTCCATTGTTGGAGGCATTGAAGAAGAGACTAGCAAGTATTAATCCAGAAGTAGCTGTGCTTATGCTCTGCTATGGCTTTTCCCGATGCTTCCTGGCTTTCCTGGTTGCCCATGGGGCTGGGAGGGAATTTCCCCACCCTCTGTTGCTATGTGTGTTAGTGTTTTTTGTCGTCCCCCCCCCCCCCC
>NW_017729029.1:49086802-49089610 GCF_001723915.1 Gavialis gangeticus
TCCCCCCCCCCCCCCCCGAAGTGTCGAGAGTTGGCTGCAGCAAAGGCTGGGGATTATGACTGGAGTGTGCCATTGCCCCTACTGGGGCTTAAACCTGGAGGTTCCTGACTACATGGTCTTGGTCTTGCCCCTCTGCTTAGGATTGCCATATTTGGGGTCAGGACAGAATTTTACCCCAAGGTCAGATTGGTCCATACCCTGCGGTTTTTTGCCTTCAGCTGTAGCAGAGAATACAGTCCTTTTCCTTGAATCTCTCAAGCCTATTTGTAAGAACTCTTGGCTGGCATTGTCCCCTTGCTTTACCTGTGTCAGGCTAGGGTGTTGACAGAATTGACTGTCTATTTTTACTAATAGGTTGGACAAGCCTGGTGCTTGGGGCACTTAGCCATGGAGGAGGAGATCCAGATTCTAGGCCTTTCTCATCCAGAGGAGATTTAAAGCTCATCTCAATTTCCAAGCAGTGCTCTAAGTTCTAGTTTTGGGGCTAGGAGTTACCCAAATCTCTCTCCTGCTGGACCATTGAGCAGCCGAGAGGGAGATATGTGGGGCCAGGAGGCAGAGCATGATCCAGAGGGTATGTAGGGAAGAGATGGATGGTGTCCTGGAAGGAAGATGGCGTTGGCTTCTAGCTTTGAGTCTTCTTTCCAGTGGAGCAGAAACTTTCCCAGTGCTGTTTATTCATTTTAGTTAATGAATGTTAAATACAAGGGAGGCCAGCTTGTTCTTTTTGGTACCGTATGGGGTGGGGTATACTATATACTCCCCTGTTGTACGCCCAGGTATCTGCTTGGGATCTTTTTGTTTTGTGCTTGGGTTTCAAAACAACCCTTAAACTAATTGAAACCTTTTTGTTTCAAGTGATTTTACCCAATAAGTGTGGGGCTTGAATGGATTTGTCCCTAATCTGTAAATCTTACTTACTGCCAGGTTGTAAGAAAGGTTTGCAAACTCTAGAAAATGTCAGTGATCCTGGACTGAGCCAGTGACTGGAAACCAGGTGGGTTTCCAAGGGTGTTTAGAAGCTTTGCACAGCCCCGAGCTCTATTCATACCGTGGGCATGGACAAGCCAGTCATATCATGGGTTACCACAGCAGGTCAAAATGCTTTCATTCCATGTATGGCAGGAAAGATTCACAAATCTCATTACGTGAGAATGTCTTTGGCTGCAGAAAGGAGAAGAAAAACAAGGCTGTGCATGAAGCTGTTCTCATAATGGTGATTGTCAGTGAAGTGTGAAATGGCACACATGATGTACCCATTCTCAGAGGAAGAGAAGGATAATAACCAATGCAGTCTATTAAAGGTAGAGAGCTAGAAAGTATATTCAACAACCTGTTTTGGTTTTTAAAGCCATATTCAAGGCAGATGGAAAATAACAGCTGTAGATGCCTGGAATGTAAGGTGGTGGAGAGGGTTAGATTGTGTCCTTCTTTATGGTATCCAAGGCAAAACATGATTATATTGCTAACTGCTTTATTATTTTAAAATGTTTTGTTTTTGGTTAGTTCTGTATTTTTTCACGGCTTTTTGCACTAAGAGTATAGGCAGATGAACAAATCATGCAGGTTAATGGCTATGGGGAGGGGGAAGCCTGCTGCATATCAGCTCTTCTGCAGTAACTGTGCCATGTCATGTGTCTGTTCCTATCCTATGGTATGTGAGCTAAACTGAGGAATTTGTTGAAATAGAAAAACAGGGGAGCAGTACCCTTGCAAGGAAGGTTGGTGACCGGGTCAAGCCCAGCAGCCCGCCCTTGCCTCTTGCACAGATCCAGGGGGCACATGCCCCCCCATGCTTGCCCAAGAGCACGCACAGCAGTGGGAGCTGCCCTCTGCCTGTCTCCAGGCCCTTTCAGATGAGTTGCTCATGGATTTGTCCTGTGTCCCACCCCAGCTGGGCGGCGCCTGTTGGCACCCCTTTGCCTCTGCACACGGGGTGGTCACCCTGCTTGTCTCTTCCCCCCTCCCCCCCTTGCTACGGTATTGCAGGGAAGACATGGAGGGAAGAAAAATGAGACAAATCAGGAAGGTGGAGAGAGAAACCAAAAGGAAGGGACCAAAGGTAGGAGCAGGAGACCCATCAAATGGTTTCAGTCCCAGTAAGCTGCCCTGGGTTAGTTTGCTTGCAGAAGCAGATAGGTGAAAACAGCCCTGGGGGGCAGCTGATGTTCAGTTAACTCCCCTCCTCCCCTCACTTTTTAACTTGGTTTAGTTTGTCTCTTGATACCCTAACAAAAAAAGTCCAAAACTGTACTGAGAAAGACCTGGGATAATCCCTGCCCTGCTCCCTTTACTTCCATTTGAGGCACCGATGTCCCATTCGTGATTGTCTGCTATTAAGCTATCTTGCCTTTCCAAGTGGCAGCCCCCTGTTGCCCAGTTTTCTGTCAGAGGAGACTGGAAAAATGTTTAGTATTTTAAAATGCTAATTCTCTCATTTACACATGTTCTGAAGAGATGATATTTTCCCCGAGGTTCTAAGGCAGCACTGCAAATACTACAAAAACGCACTTCCCGTCCTACCATGTTTAACACATTTTCATAGTTTCTAGGGTCGGAAGGGACCTGAGCAGATCATCTAGTCCGACCCCCTGCCATGGCAGGAAGAGCACTGGGGTCAAATGACCCCAATAAGGTGGTCATCCAACCTCCTCTTAAAAACCCCCAGGGTGGGAGCCTGCACCACCTCACATGGAAGCTGGTTCCAGACCCTAGCCGCCCTGACCGTGAAGTAGCGCCTCCTGATGTCCAACTTAAACCTTCCCTCCGCCAGCTTGTGACCATTGTTCCTGGTCACTCCTTGCGGCG
>NW_017729029.1:49090128-49091338 GCF_001723915.1 Gavialis gangeticus
TCCTTCCAGGTCGAGAAGGACCCATCCACTACCACTCTCTGGGTGCGACTCTCTAACCAGTTGGCGACCCATTGGACTGTATGGGTGTCTACGCCACAGTCCCCCAGCTTCCTAATGAGAATGGGGTGAGAGACAGTGTCAAAAGCCTTCCTGAAGTCTAGGAAAACTATATCCACTGCCACCCCTGCATCCAATGATTTAGTGACCTGGTCGTAAAAGGCCACCAGGTTGGTCTGACAGGACCTGCTGCTGATGAACCTGTGCTGGTTGCACCTGAGCATGCAGCTCCCTGCTGGCCCCTCCTGGATGTGTGCCAGAATTTTATTTTAATGCCCTCCGTGTCTGCCTCCCATGGCTTCCAGAGGTAGGAAACAAGTGCAAATTCTGACTTGCCATCTCAGACTTGGGAACATCAGACTAGCCAAACTGGATGAGCTACATCTCATCTACCTGTCCACAAGTGGGGTAGATAGGAGCATAACCTCTTTTCTATGGAAGGCTGATGGCACCTCTCCCTAATTGCATGCCTCATGCTCTTTCTTCATGATTTCAGACTGGGGACAGCTGATCCCAAACTCTATATACCTAAGTATGTAGATACTTTGGGAATCCGTGCACAGTAGAATGGAGATCCGTGGTATACTAAATTAGTGACTCTAGTCTCAGAACAAATAGAGTAAAACTTATGTTAAACAGGGTATTTTGAAAAATCCTCTCTTTTTTAACTTAGAACAGAAGGAGTAAGTAAAAAGAGAAGAATTCTAGATGTGTTTCAAATGCTATCTCAAGCTGTAGCATTACACTATTCATTTGTATGTCTAATTGCTTAATCTACTGTAATAAGTATATTTTAGTCTGTCATAAAATAGTGATTTGGGAGGATTCAGGTTGGGACACATTTTAAAAGGGGTGTTATTTTCAGACGGTGCTGTTCAGAAAATCTTGGTCAAATCCTGTTCTGAAATGTTGCCTGCACCAACTAGTGGAGTTGAAGGCATGGTATGTGCGCGTCTGAGGGGTGACTTTGTTTTTCTGAATCACAGTGGGTACGCTGGAGGAGCCATACATTTTCCATTGTTGTCTTTTTAATTGCACCACCATGTCAGACATGTTGTTTGTATTTGGTATGTCACACCTTAGAAAAAAGCCATCCATGGAGTGGCAGAAATATCTAAAGGAGCTTGTTATCTCTCTCTTAAAAAAAAAAAAA
>NW_017729029.1:49096338-49103484 GCF_001723915.1 Gavialis gangeticus
GCGCGTCTGAGGGGTGACTTTGTTTTTCTGAATCACAGTGGGTACGCTGGAGGAGCCATACATTTTCCATTGTTGTCTTTTTAATTGCACCACCATGTCAGACATGTTGTTTGTATTTGGTATGTCACACCTTAGAAAAAAGCCATCCATGGAGTGGCAGAAATATCTAAAGGAGCTTGTTATCTCTCTCTTAAAAAAAAAAAAAAAAATTGGATGGATTTTGATCTCAGTCATGTTGATATCAGTCCTCAGAAGCAATGGGAAGTCGATGGGAATACTCGAGCTTGACATTGATACAAATTGCATCAAAATATGGTTTATTACAGATCTTTTTTTTCTTGAAAGACTAAAGGGGTAGCTTCATTGGTAATTTGGCTGAATTCTTAACTTCCAGAGAGAATCGGTATTATCTTTTTAAGGGCTATGGGAGATTTGTTGGCATAATACTATCATGAGCCTTTCCTTTATGCTCACAATTGGTGTGGAACATAATAAAAGTTGAAGAGTCCTGCATAAGACTATTGTCTGATTTAATAAGATAATTGCCATGTTCCTGCATAAATGCTGTGCTTTATTGCTTTTGGTTATTGTGGCACAAGAGGGATTCATAATTTATGTCAATTATACTGGCCTCAGAGACTCTAGCGAAATGGTTAGGAGCAACGCTGCTTTTCTTGCGTTGCCCTAGATTTTCTGGAAGTCAGACAGTCCTGCACTCTTTGGACAAGAACTACCATTTTGTTCTCTTTCAGAAGCACTTGCATGTGGCAAATACTGCTGTAATCTAAATATTAAATGTTGGTTAATCTGATTGGTTTAGGGGGTGTAGAACACCTGGAGTCTGAGCCTGGTGGGAAGAGGAGAAACAACAAAGAAATAGGGAGGAGAGAAATCTGAGTAAAGAAAGGAACTGAGTGAAAAGGAAGCTATATAAAGCGAAAAAGGAGAACTGCAGGATTTAAGGTGAACAACATGGCTTTTGGGAATAAAAGGACAGATAGATAATATCAGTGATGGAAGGGAGGGCATAAAGGGGTAGAAGAGAAATGACCAGTATATTTGTGCATGCACTGAAAATGTCATTGTAAACTCTCCGAACTGCCCTACGAAGTATCACTTTCCAAGTTTTTCCGAGCATTTCACACCTTGAATTTGACAGTTCTCACCAGCTTCTAGCCCCTGGGTCATAATTTCTTCCTCGTTAGGATATCGTTGCTAATGCTTCTTATGTTGGGGTCTTTCTTGTTGTTCTTCCAGGATTCCTTTGGGGTATGATGCCATTTCCTTTGTCCTGAGTTTGCACTGAGTTTGTTAACAGAAGCCACTGGCTACTGAATAAGCATAATGACCAATGAGCAGTAAACTGGACGTATTGTGAGCAATCCATACTTCAGAAATGATCCATCCCAACTACTTGGCGAATTCTTATGAATTCAATGTCATTGCAAAGGCAAAAATGGGGACTTTATTTCAAGGGAGTGTAATATATACCAAATATTTCAAGAGTGCTCTTCAAAAACAACTGTTGTCTCCCTTCTCTCATCTCTATACTTTGTTCCTCAGACAGATGTTCTCAAAATGTCTTTTAGCGGAGGGCTACACCTTAATTGATTGTCTCTTGGATAACTCATATTTTCTAGCTTTGGGACTCCCCTGTATGGCTCCAGTCATATAAATATCCCCTAGAAAAAACATTTAGTGATTTCATGACATTTTGCAAGTGGGACAGTGGATGTCCATGTGGCCACCTGACTCTCCATAGACCATTAGATTTGATGCACTTAAGCTCCCAGTAAAGCCCTGTTTTGGAAGCCTCCATGCTAATGTAAATTCAAGCAACTGCCTTTGTGGAATGATAATACAATAAACTGATAATGTCACTCCTGGCAGGAGGGTTTGATGCATTACTGGCATTATGCAGCTCCTAAGCAACCTAATATAATACACACTATTCTTTTATTGTATAGAAAAGAGATTTGCCTTTATTTATGCTCGAGAGAGCTACTCTGCTCCTCTCTGAAGTTCAAGTAGGTCAGGAGAGAATATTGCAAATTGAACTTTTCAACCTGGTGTTCCCATGCTGTAATGGCAGCCAGCAGCCTGACAGGAACACAAGTTCAGCAATAGAGAGTAATAATGAAAAATGGAGTTTTGCAACTTTTCTCTGTCAATAACAAAGCTCATCTGTTTGTGCCAGCAAGACATTGCATGCAGCACACATTTCAAATTCAGTTAATCTCAAAATAATTCAAAAATCAAAGAGCTTATTCAACCATCAAGATATACCAGATTGACTCGCTGTGTATTCATAGAGGGGAGAGGGAGAGAGAAAAAAGAATCCAATATCAGAATCAGTAAAAGCAGCACTAGTTTTTGTTCACTTTAAATTGTTTTTAGACCACACGAGCATGCTATGAATACTAAGAGAGCTACCAAAAGAATATTTTATGATTGCATTGTTTGAATTACTCAACTAGGAATAAAATTCATGCAAGTAGGAAAATGGCAATTACTTATTTTCTCTTGGTCTCATTTTAAGATGCCATGTGTTTTTAACGTTGTTCAAAGAACACGCGCACACACGCACATGCACAGTCTCATTAAATGTTAGGTCCCCAAATACCTAACTTTGGAAGGCTGAGCTTGAGTTGAAGGGAATAGAGTTGTGTGCATGCACAGCTGATCAGAAGACAGGTTTAACCACAGTAGTAATATTTGTGCAATTAGTTACAATATTTTTCTATTAAAGATACTCTAGGACAGGGGTGGCCAACCTGTGGCATCCATGCCATGGGTATCCTTGGTGTGTGGCACATGGCCAGTCAGGGAACAGGCAGGCAGTACAGTGGCCTTTTGGGTAGGAAACAGAAAGCAGGGCAGCAGATTGGGCAGGGAACAGAAAGCAGAGTGGTAGATCAGTCAGGGGAAGGGGATTGGAGTGCTACTTGGTAGGTACAGGGCCAATTTATAGTACACCTGCCAAAAAGGTTGGCCCCCACTATTCTAGAAAATTATAAAAACATCGTTGTAAATGGGGATGCCATGTATCCATTTGAAATGTGGGTCTCCATTTTAATAGTGTGCCCGCTAAAGATAGAAATGGAATGGAATCAGGTAGTGGATCTGAATAATGGGTATTTTTTTTATTTCGCTGTATAAAATGAATGTGCATCTAACACATCTTAGGCCATGGGCTGGGCCTTCCTCTGGTGCAAATCAGCAAAGCTCTGTTGGAACGATGTTGCATTATACCAGCTGCAAGTGTGGCGCTCCGTTTTTTTTGCATGGTTAAATTGTTGGTGGGGGGAGGGCAGGGGGAAAGAGATGTCTCTGTTTCAGCAATGATAATGGAGGACATGATGCTTCTGAGGGGAACAAGGAGTCTCTATACCCTAGCAAAAGTTTGTCCTCACAGCTCAGGGGAGCTTACGGCACCTATAAATTTTGTGCAGCAATCCAGTGCTCAGCCTAGGCTGGCTTGTTGTGAAATAATGTCCATGAGACGAGTCTCTGATTCCTGTATTGCTACTTTTCTTTTTTGAACAAGAAATAGGTTGTTTGCCAGTAAATTGCTCTCATCATTTTGGTTCCAGACATATGCTATTCCCATTGTGCCTTTCATCTGCATCTTAGAAACTTTCCAGACAATAAACACCAAATTGCTGTAGACTCGCATCTAATGTTGCCATTTTCCCCTGTCAAGTATGAAGGACTTTATCTTATAGGTTCCAGGGAGCTGAATAAACTAATTTTTCTACACCTGTTAATGATCAGGGTTTGTTCTGTCTTTACACAGTAGTATGTAATCCAATACAAGCCAATTACAGATCTCATCTTTTAATTGTTAGTCAAGCAGCTAAATGGTCAGTCTCTCGAAACACGTACTTTTGTTCAAAATGGGAGTTGCAAGTATTTGGCAACTTTGTTAATGCTGATGATATGACACAGAATGACTTGAATCGTAACAGAGAAGCAGGGGTGGGTTTATAATCTTTTTGGGACTAACTGTATAGCTGGGAGAGATACTAGAGACACTTTTGGGTACAAAGTGCCCTTCCTCAGATCTGGGAAAGAAGCAGATACAGCTTAAGCTAAATCCCAGATAAAACAGTGACTTTTTGTTCAACTTCATTAAGTAAATGAAAGTGAGAGAGGTAGGTGGCTGTATTAGTGGCTGACACTGAAGGTATTGTGCCGGGTCCCTTGAGTATAATAGGGCTGTGAAGAAAGGACTGTGAACAAATATATAGTTTGTTCAGTTTTCAAAAGGAAATTTCTCTGTGGTAGGAGTCTGTCACGTGACCTGGAATCCTGAAATCTGAAAAAGTAGATCATGAAAATAACCATGCAAATAAAAGCATTTCTCAGTACCACCCTGCCACCCGCCCCCCCCAAAAAAAAACCCAACCAAACCCCACCACTTATTTTTTCCCTCAACAAGATGTTTCAATCTACAATTGATTAGTTCTCATGCTAGTGGATAAAAGCTTACAACTGAAATCCAAGGTTTACTGGTTCGGTGACATAGGAATTGTCAGCCTAGATCACACACAAACGTCTATCGCAGGAGCTTGTGTCTGGCAGCGAACAGGTTCAGGTGCTTCAGAGAAAGGTGGAACAACAGTGCAGCAGGAAGGATCATTTGCCTCCAAATACTTCTCTTCATCTTGTAGTCTATGAGCAGCCGGAAAGAGTTTGGAGCGGTAAGAACCCCCCCTCGCATCTCAGTCTGGTAGCTCGCACGTCTGCTCGCTGTGGGTCTTTGATGGCGTTATCCTGCTGAGCTCCAAGAGGGACCGTGGGCTCTTGCGTGGGGACAGAGCCAAGCCATGACTTGGGTCCGGGTGTAGGGAGTACCGTGTCGTCGCATGCCAGTATGTAGGGAACACCACGTCGTAGCATGCCAGGCGTCCGTAATCCAGTCTTGATGAATAGAAGTGTGCTTGTCTGGATTGTCCCACCTGCCTGCTTTCGGTCAGACATCAGAAAGGTGTCTGTAAGACGTTCCAACTTGCTCTTACTTTCAGAAATATTTTAACATTTCCCATGGCTTTCCAGCCAGCTCTGCTCTGGATTGCATAACTCTGTCAGTCTGTTGGGCAATGATAAAACTGGGTCATACCCACAGTAAAGAAAGAAAGATAAAGGGAGAGTACAGGAAAGTATTTTCAGTTGAACTTCTGCTTTAATTGTTCACTGTTGACGTGAGTGCCAGTATATGTTCTTTATGTTAACATCAATTATTTATATCACTTTGGCAGCAAGCCATCCTTCCACCTGGCTTTCAAGTAATTGATGTGGTGAAGTGATTAGAGGTGGCATGCTACATAGCTGCAGTTATTATCATAACCAGGAGGGCATGAACAAACAGTGTACAATCTATCTTTAACTCCGTGTGTGTGTGAGAGTGTATCTATAGCTGTAGATAAATAGATATATTCATGGCAAAGATATGGGTCACTTACAAGATGCATTTATTTTTCTTTTCCCCCCAAGAGGCCTGGTGGTACAGTTGTTCAGTGCCTTCAGTCTTCCCCATGGAGGCTGCATCTGGCACTAGGAAGATTAATAAAGAGAGGCTGGTGTTCCTACCACTTCCATTTTCAGTCCTCGCACAGCGTCTGTCAGGTGCCTGAATAGGGCTCATTGGCAAAGCTGTGAGTGCCGCTCCTGTGCAGAGCATCTGCCCGCACGTTAAACTGAGTTCCAGCAAGTGCTGTCTGACTCCTGCCTCCCTGAGCATTAATTAGATAAAACTCCAAGAAGAGCTAAAAGCCTTTATCTGATCTGGACATTGATTATGGAAGTTTGCAATTGTTAGTGTCGACAAATTGAATCAAATTAAAAACTACTCCTAACTGCCTCATCTTCTTGATAAGTGAATACCAGGGGTCCTGACTCTCCTCTCACTTTGCACAAGTATCATTTGCGAGTAAATCCATTGAAATCAATAGAGTTAGGCACGAAATGGGTTTAAGTGAGATGAGAATAAGTCCCCCTCAGAGTTTCATTCCCATAGTGATCAGCTCTATAAAGTTGCATCTTTCTTTCCTGCTTTAAACTCAAAGTTACAGATATTTGCTGTTTGATACTGTCAACTACAATTGCTTCCTATCAAGCCTTTTAGCTGTCTAGCTGGAACCATTTATTTTTAATGTAAAAGACATATAGGCAATTTAGAGCAAGTAGTAATGGAAATGTATTATAAATGTCAGAGGGTCTGAGCAGGAACTGTTATAAAACTTTATGTACCCATTTTATACATGCGCAGCTTTCCTCAATTGTAATGAAAAGCCCTAGTTAACATTATTTCTTACATCTTTATTCTCATTAATGTTTTTTCGCATCTCAGCATGCTATGGGTTCACCAACCTCCATATCAGATGCGCATATAGTAATATATGGTCCAAGTTGATGCCTTTTTTATAGCTTTAATAATACAAAGGACAGCCAAATTCTTTGCAAGGAGACACTTTAAAATATCAAGTCAAAGTACAAAATACCCAGAGGGTTAAGGTGGGCACTAAGAAATCTTGGAGACTTATTCTGTGAATCCCATAAGAGCGGTATTTCTAATGGCGTTATATGGACAGGTTAACCTCTGTAAGATTCATAGTAGGCTTGTGTAGCGTTTGTAGTAGGCCTGTGTGAAGCACTTAGTATTTGCTTCAGCTTCAGATTTGGCCGATTTGGGGACAGTGATTCGATTCGGTGATTTGAATCATTGTCTGGAATCGATTGGGCCAAATCCAATTTGGAGATTCGGCTGCTGCTGAATCTCCAAATCAGGCAGGCCCATCCCCTGTCCCTCTCCCAGCCCAGCAATGGCTGCCCCAGCTCCTGGCACCTGTTTTTTAAAAAAAAAAACAGCTCTGGTGCACACCGGGTGCTGCCAGGTGGGGGGTGATCTCCACTGCCCCATGCTGCATGGGGGGGCTCTGCATGAGCCCCCCCACGGGTGCCCTGCCTGGGCCAGCTCAAGCCCTTTAAGAAAAAAAACCTGAAAAAACCCCAAGACTCACTGTTCCTGCCCAATGGGGGGGGGGACAGGCAATCCCCGCTGCCCCCCATTGCCCTGTGCCACGTTGGGGGTCGTCCACAGCTCCCCGAAGCCCGAAGGTCACCGCAGGAGCGGTGAGTCCCATG
>NW_017729029.1:49108484-49126027 GCF_001723915.1 Gavialis gangeticus
CCATGGGAGGGCTGGGGGAGCATGCAGGGGAGGTTGGGGGGGCTGGCAGGAGTCCCCCCATGGTCCCCTCCCCTGCCACTAGTACTTACCAGTTCAGAGTTGCCTGCAGCTCCCTGCTGCAGCCACTGGGGACTATCCCAGTTATGAAAGCTCTCCAAATCTTTTCTGAAGATTCAGAGCTTTGAATTGATTCGGACCTTTAAATTGGTCCCCAATTCGATTTGGATTTGGAGATCTGGCTGCCAAATTGGGCCAAATTTCCTTCGAATTGAGTCACCGCCCAAAGCTTTGCACAGCTGTAGTTCGTAGTATATGTTGGTTTTGGTTTTTGCTCCTTGCATATTGCTTTGAAGGGCTGAATTGGTAGATAAAATGTGAATGTAGCTTTGTTTAAACGCTCAGAAAGCTGAGCCAAATTCCCAGCTGGTGTAAGCTGCAATGCTGATTAACACTGCCTGAGAATCTGTCCCATCCTCTCCAAATTATGCAAAACAGTATGTTTGCACCTGAAATTAAAATTCCTCTCTGAATTGCATTGCTAAATACCCCTGAAAGTTTAAAAAACAAAGCACAACTGATGCAGGCTTCAGGCTGCAGCAAAATCCAGAAATCCTCTCCCTGTTTCTTAATGGAATAGAAATGGTAAGAGGAGCCTTTGGTTTTATAATATTTTGTGCTGTGTGTCTGAGTGGGTATGTACATATCCTCTAATGACTTGCTTACAGGAAGATGCAAGATGCTAGTATTTCTGTTTAAGAGCTTTCCCCATTAAGAGGTTAAAGGCTTGTGTGTTTGGAGATGCAACACCAGGGTTCTAATACGCTCCAGGGGTGTATCTGAAATTTGGTGTAATTGTATGTTTTCTGCAGAATAGGGATTCAGCTTTTTGCTACTTCTGCTTCTACTTTTGTCTAGAGAGAGAGAACTACAAAGTGCTGCACTGGTTTTTCCATCACATGTATAAAGAGGAACAAGGTCACCCATCCATGCCAGCCTGCCTCAGCAATGTTGAAGCAAACCTGACCTCTGTGAGCGTGATTTTGGGCTGAGTGGAAGCAGGATGTGAGACTGTGCATGAGAAGAATTGTTGGCGGAGTATTGCCAAAGCAAGTACATTTTCTCTTAGGTTTCTCTCTGTCCAATCCTTCCCCTGCTCATGTCACCTGGCAGACATGAGCACAAACAGAATATCACAGTAAAAAGATTTTCCCAGAGGCCTTCTGAAAAAGTCACCTTTTTCAGCTTCAGAAATGAATGTGAACGGTTTCAAGTTTCTTTCTTCTTTTAAAGTTAACTTTTCCCCCTATAGTTATTTTCTGACACTTGCTACATTCAGAATTTTGGCTTCTGCCTGTGTTTCCTGAGTTTTACCTTCTCAGGTTGCCTCGAATCCCATCCTGGTTTATTTGCTAGTTTAGAAGCCTTCACCAAGATCCCAAACCGAGCGGTGGCAACCTGTTCGCATTTAGCTCTCTTAATGAGAGCAAAGTTAACACTTTTCCTGTCTGCGGGTTAGACGCAAACAGATTTTGATTTGTTAGTTATTCAAAACAGTTGTGGGAACATTATTTGTTAAGTGAACTATTTGTTTCATCTACAGTTCTCTCTTTTCTGATTTATTAATTATGTTATTTGTGCTTTTTGCCCACCAAAAGTATGCAATAGGTTTTTTTTTTCTACTCAATAGTCCTGATTACCAATTCAGGAAGGATGCTGAAACGTGTGGTTAGCTTTTAAACGCATGTTTAAGGCTCACTGAAGTCATTTGAAATGGAAACAAGTGCTTAAGTTCTTTTCTGAGTTGCAGAAGCAATTCCTCTCGTTGCAACAGCAGACCCACTTAGACTAACAGCTGAGTATGAATCTGGAAGCTTGAGGACTAAAAGCATTATCTATATTGCTAAAATGAGGACTTGGTATACAATTTTCAAAAATTCCTGAGTTTAAAATCCCAGGTCTCGCTGACTTTCAGTGGGACTTAGTGTCTTAAGGCAAGGTTTATGTTGCCTCTCTGGCCTAAAACGGGTTCTCAACCCCCAGGCCATGGCCCGGTGCTGGTCTGCAGCACAGTCAGCTGCCAGAATGGAAATGGCCACCAACCAGCAAACTGCGGCCCCCCAGAGCCGGGCGGAGAGGCTGCAGCTCCTTCTGCAGGGTCTGCAGCAGTGCAGGGTTTGGCCCACTCCCCGGAGGTGCGGGGGTATCCTTACCTGTCTTCCGGCCAGAAATTGCGGCTGCAGTCGGTTATGACTGCTGGGCCGCGGTTTGCTGGGCTGCGGCATAAAAACTTTGGGAACCCCTGGCCTAAAAGCGAGATCCACTCTTTCACTCCTATTCCAGGCATACGGAGGACAATAGAGCTTAGAGAGATTCTGCATATGCTCCCAGCTGTCAGCCTCAGTTTAGGTCACTTGGGCACTTCTGTAACCTTAGGTAGATTAGCAAAGAGTAACTTAAATGAATGACCGTACAAATAGTTGTCTAGCCACGGTCCCAGTAGATAAGACTCCATTCAAACTAAGGTCATTTTCTCATTGAAGCAAAGTGAGGAATTTGTAATGTATTGTTTTTATTTGACTAATTCTGCCTCTTCTTTTCATAATTTTTTTTTTTAAATTTCACACATTCTCTGTAAGCAAATTATCTCCATGCATGTTTATTTTTGAAAATTATTCATCAGTGGTTTGGTGATTAATTCTTAGCCTGTTGTTTACTAATGAGAAGTTCACTGTGAATATTTTACCCTAGAAGCTGAGACTTCCAATTATTTTGGCTGGCTGTGATTGGACAAATATGTCACATGATATAATTTCTTTTCCTTGCTTGGACAGCATTAGTTTTGGAGTCAGGTTTCAGATGCCAGGACCCTTAGCAGGATCCATCTGCAATGGAAAGGAGTAGGAAAAGATTTCCACCGCACTCAGTAGCCTTTGGGCATCTGTACAAGGACTGGCATAAAATAGTGTTGAAATGATAGACTGAGGAGCAGTGGATTGAAAAATGAACTGAGTGCCCAAGGCCCTTCCGGTAATTAATATGTGAAGAAAGAGGCAGGATGTGTAACAAGGGGTGTTTGGTAACAAAAGGCCCATGCGTGGTACTTGTTAGAGCTTTATTGATTTGTTCTGTGTAGCACAAGGGACTGAACTGATTTGTATGGAGTGCCAAGTACTATGTCCTACAAACTGCAAAGCAATCTGATTTTCTTTCTTGAAAATCTGTTACTACCTACCAGCTTCTGGAAGGATGTGCTGTTCAGATCAGACGGCTGTGATTAGCTGAGGCTGAAAGTTGGCCTGAATAGATCAAAAGTTCATTTCACTAGCCTAAGCTCTCCCAGGCCAATTTAGACTGACAAGACACATTTTGGGTTCATTTATGCACTTTTAGGAAAAGGAAAAAGCAAGAAATGGAACATATTTTGGCTTTTTCCCCCCTTGGAACATCCCCTGTCCTCCTCACTGGATTTTCCCTTCCCTTCTGATCCAAAGCCCACTCCTTCTTAGCATATGGAAAGGTTATCTGTCCTATGTAGCATACCTTTTCAGTTGTGCTTACATATCCTTTTGTGTCTGATCTACAGGAGAAGCCAGTCAGGTCCTAGATTTCTTTCTGTAACTCAAGATATGGAGGCCCATTTTTAGCTCTGGCTGTTCTGTGTCCTAGTAATAACTGAGATGATGATCGATATAGATGCATCTATTTCTCCAATGGCAAAATTTAATGCAACTTGCATGTAATAAAAATTGTATTCCCTATTCACCATGTGAACACTTCCAGCTCACAAGTGATAGGAAAAGAAAATCTGTGAGTATTAATTATGCAATGCAAAGGCTTTACACTCCAGAAGAAAACTTATTAT
Organism: Gavialis gangeticus; assembly: GCF_001723915.1. Taxonomy (NCBI): domain Eukaryota; kingdom Metazoa; phylum Chordata; order Crocodylia; family Gavialidae; genus Gavialis; species Gavialis gangeticus. The sequence goes on from NW_017729029.1 coordinate 49,112,347, forward strand.
CTTAGAACTGGTTGCTAGGGCAAATTAGTAGCATTCAGCACAGATTTTTGATCTTTAAAAGCATGATGTAAAATTAAAGCTTGTGGCTTACATGTTTCTTAAAAGAAGACCCAGCTCTTCAGGGTTTGATATCGCTCCAGTATAAAAGACTTATGCTTGTCAATATTTGATGTTTTTGTAATCCTTTCAACCACCAGCACTCACGAAGGAAAGAAATCGGGCAGTCCTAGCAGCTCTTGATACAAGTGACATAAGAAATATGTAGAGATAGGGAGATATTTTTTTTAACGGTGCCGTTAGTTAAATACTGATAGAAATTGGTGTACGTGGAGGCAAGGCAAAGCTGTTGCTCCTCATGATTAATTATTTGTATTGCTATAGTTCCTAGGGGCACCCCTTATGGGCCAGGACTGCATTGTGCTAAGTGCTGCATAAACACAACAAGAAAGATGCCCTGTCAACCCAGGGAACTTACAGCCTAAGTATGAAGTTAGGGGAAGAACCAGGAGATGGAGTCACGGGAAGAAAAGGTTTTGTGAAGAGCAGGAGCATAGCTGACTGTGGTGAAGGTGGCTGACTTCAAGGGAGGGGAGGATGGAGTTTCCGTTCTTGAGATTTGGTTAAGAAAAACTCATTAGACATGTTAGCAAGCACAGGGTCATTTGATAGTGAAATCTGGATGTGGGGGTGGGTCTAGAATGGAATTGGAGGAAATGTATAAACTGTTTTTGAGGCAGAGCTTAGACTGGAAGGAGAGGGGGTAGAAGAGGTTGGGGGAAGGGTGTTTTCTGAGATAGGAACGATTTAAAGCGTGCATGTTTTGCGAAGGGAAGCAGTCAGAATACGAGGTTAAGGAATAGGAGGAAGGTTGAGAGAAGGTAAAACAGAGCACCTATACACGAGCAGTGAAGCGGCTCTGATGCATTGGAGTTCCAGCACGTTGGAGCAGACTCGATTAATCAAGTCTGCCAGAGCATGGCAATTGCTGAGCTCCAGCAGCCTCCTGCATCTTGTGTATCAGCATCCCCACACTTAAAAATGGCAGCGGGGATGCTTGAACTAAACCTTGTCAAAGAGCTTTAGTTCAAGCGCCTTTGTTGCCATTTTTAGGCATGGGGATGCTGATACAGGAGATGTGGTGGCACTCCAAAAGCCATTCAAATTAAAACGCCGCCTCCCCCCTCCCACAGAATATGTGTAGAAGTGCACACAGAGATCAGGAAGTGGGATGGGAGGGACAAGTGAAGGGATTAAAATAGGAGAATAGACAAGAAACTGCTATTGTAATGGGACAAGGGAACAAAGAGCTGTAGGTGGGGGAGATGAGTTGAAGAGGAAGGTCATTTTGTAGAGTGCCAATTTTCCTTTGTAAGAAATAGGTAAGTGCAAAATGCTATTTCCTGCAGGGGAAGAGGGAGAATGAGGCAGGATGCAGTGCTGTCAGGACCCAGGTTTGTTTAAGACCAGGAGCCAAACTCAGGTAATAAGCCAGGGGCAGGCAAAATACAACCCACAGGATGGATTTGGCCCACCATGCACTTTCATCTGGCCTGCAGCACGTACCAGCAAACTGTGCTGCGCTCACCAACAGATTGCACCCCGCCCCGCCCTTCCGCCCACACGGATGGGAGTGAGGCGCCCACATGTACACACAGTTCCCAACATATCCTATTGCACCTTGCTCCCAGCCTTGTGGGTAGTAGGGCCTGGCTGGCCAGCACAGCTGCTGCTGCCTCTGCAGCTCCCGGGACCTCCTTCATTTCCCCCGTCTCTTGCTGGATCTGGGCAGCAGGTTGGGAAGCAGCAGGGATAGGGCTGCAGCTGGGCTGGAGCGCGGAGCATGGGGCTGAGGCTGTCGGCAGTGTGGGACCCTCGCCTAGGGGGGTGGCAGCAGCATGGAGCCTGGCTGGGCAGTGTGTGGGTGTGAGGCGTGGGAGGGTGTGAAGATCCCTCCCCACACTGCCCCAGTGGTGCACAGCCCTAGCAGGCAGTGGCAGCAGCAGCAGCAAGTGAGGCGCTCAGGGCACAGGTGCCAGTGCTGCATGGTGCAGCCTCCACCAGGTCATCTGTAGTGCCAGCAGTCCCCACTGTGCAGACGCAGCCCCGTTACTTGCACGGCAGGGGAGGGAAGCCCCACATGCTGGAGCCGGCTGCCTTCCCTGCCAGGGCAGCAGAGCACTGGAGACAAGCCTCAGGCACTGGACCTGGCTGCCTTCCTTGTCCCCACACCCCCCACCTTCCCTCACACACAGGCATCCCATTCACATTCTACCCCACACACGTGCCCACACACCCACATGATACACCCAACCACACATCCACCCGCCCTCACATCCCACAACAAACACCCACACCCCATCCACATACCTACACAGACCACATACGCACCCCTGCACACCCACGCCACCCACATACCTATGCACACTCCACACCCCACAACACCCCCCCACCATACAGACACCCCCACCAAACTATACAAGACTAGGAATTTATTTTTGAGTGATTTATGCAATCACCTCTATACACACCACACAAACACAAATTGTGACAAAAGTGTTTTTCATAATAAGGTTGAAGTATGTTATAGTAGGTGTTTGACTTCTAGTATATGATTTGGTTTTTTTCTGGTTCTAAGATGGCAACCCCTGTTCCCAAAAGGAGTGTTTCTGGGGGCCAAGGGGAGGGCCTTCTGGTGGTAAAGGTCAGGGGTATGGGCTGGGACTTCTGGCCCCATGATGGCAAAAGGGGGCGGGGCAACTGTCAAGGGGCGGAGCTACCCAGGCAGCCCTCAGCAACTCACCAAAACTTGTTAAATGGCCCTTCACCCAAAATAATTGCCTGCGCCTGCAATAAGCCCTCTGAGGCCATGGCACACCACCAGATACTGAGTCTTGTGCTGGATATCTTCTTAGATGGAGGAAAGTATCCTCTCCCTCAGAGGACTGGGTGATGGGTTCTTCCTGTATCGCAGGAAGTCTGTGTAGCAGTATATTTTCTCACTAAACATCCTTTGTCAGCTGTGCCTGCATGTAGGAGATGAACCCTGGTCGTGTATCTAATGTTATTCCTTTTTCAGTTTCTAGAATCAGAACATAATTATTTCCTTATTATATTGCAGATTAATTAGAGGCACTTAGAAATGAATAAATAATACTTTTACGTCTGCTGTCTTCACCTTGAATTTTAAGGTGTGCATGCCTTTCATTAGCTGAGGCTGTCTAAGAAAGATTTCCCTGAAGCCTGGCTTTGCACAAGTCCACATCAAACATCTGCTAGGTAAGGTGCACACTGTTCTTTGCATGGTGTTGGTTTCAGTTGAGATAAATCCATATTTCCTTCATTGGAAAAACATTCCTGAGTAGTGCTCAGCTGGTACAAGTTCAATTCTGTGCAGCAGCTCATCACAGGCATAGCAGTCAGAGATTTCATGGGCACAGCAAGCTGACATTTCAAAGCAAGGTCCAAAGAAGGGGAAGGGTAGGTTAGTCATTTGGAATGGAGGCCATTTGTAAACTCTAGGCAGGAACATGAGTGGCAGGCAGCGGACAGATGTGGTTGATTCAGAGTAAAATGGGAAAGAAAGAGGCTGACAAGACATTCATTAACTTTGTTCTGACACGAGTTTATGTCTTCATCTCAGCTGACCATCGCAAAACGATTTCTGGTTTGATCAAGTACCTGAGCAACACTCAGCCTTGAATATCCAACACTTGGAGGAGTGGAAACGTTAGAAAACGAAACAGATTCTTGTTGATCGGCACTGCCTTCTGGCTGGCACATTATCCTTTGCTCTTCCTTGTGATAGAAGCAGCATACAACCTGCTATTAAGGTTCATAATGTTGAGGTCACCATTGATCGTGAACTATCTTTTGATTACCACTTTGGTTGCATCACAGAAACCACATTCATCCTTCTCTGGGACACCGGGAAAGCTGTGACCAATGCTGTTTCAGGAGGATGCCATGTCATTAATTCATCCCTTTGTTATGTCTCAGCTGGATTATTAGAATTCTGGGCTTCTGGACTGAACTCTGCATGTTGCAGGTCACCCAGAACTGCTGCTAGAATTCAAACCACAGTGTATCATCTCTCTAGTATTAACATCATCATACTGCCTTCTGGCAATCTTTCAGAATAGCTCTTCGTGATACGTTTAAGTCCTTGGCCTTGCCCTTGCTATAGTACATTAGAGAACTGGTGCCCCCCTCACCTTAGACTCCTAGAAAATTATTATTGTGCTTATCCCTGCAGTGGGGTTAGAAATAGTGAATGTTGTTGGCTAGATAAATCAGATCACAAAGACAGGTAGGAACTGGACATGTGTGTCAAGTGCCTCTATGTTAGGTTTTTATCTGGCCTCCATTTCTATATTACCCAAGTAGCTCACAGTGTTGCTCTTGGGCAACCAAGAGAGAAGTAATGTAGGGACATGGGTAAGAGAACAAGCCAGAGGGCATATGGTTCAATGAAAGGAGCAGGACCCCAGTGCATTCCCTCTATTTTATCCAGTGAATAAGCAAGGTGCAGTGGCTTGGGTTCAAAAAGAGGGTTGGATAACTTCTAACCTGTGGCCTAGTGGTTAGAGAATTATGCTGGGAAGTCAGTGATGCAAGGGGCAGGAGTGGCATGGGCACCAAGTCATACAGTTGACAGGCCAGACGTTACAAGTTTGAGGCCATAGCAGAAGTGCTCATGGCATGGCCCTGTCAGATTTCAATGAATCTGTTAATTTTGCTAAATACCTTGTCACACAAGGACATGAGGAAAGAGGAAGATGCAGATTCATCCCCTAGGATGAAGGGGGCATAAAACCTGTTTCTCCTACTCAGCCATCGGGCTAAAACTCTGAGAGGGCCCTGCTCTTCTGTTCCACCCATATCAGGACCTGTGCTTAGGTATGTGCACATGGTACCACACACCTGCTTGGCCACAGCACAGCTTACTGAGTGTGCCCAGTAGCCATATGCATGATTGAATGTCCATACTACAGGGACAGTGGGATCATAAACTGTGTGTAAGCACCCAAAATGGTCAGCCCCAGTTGGATGCGTACAGTGAAACAAGTCTTTGCTCTAAATGGCTTACCTAGGACCAAACAAGAAGTCAATTGGAAAGCATGATGGAAGCCTGTCTCCTGCAGGACTGCCGTGCAACCAGCAGCCCCACCAGGCCTTCCTGCCCTGGCAGGGCGCAGTTTTAGGTCATGCCCAGGACCAATGAGGGCTCCTCTGTCCCCATAGCCTCACCCTTACCTCCAAGATGTTTCTAGCAGAACTCAGCAAAGAGATGTTTCCCTTCTGCTGGCTGATTACGAACTGCTCTCGGTTCAGGGACCTGGACCTTAAAATGGTTAACCTAATCAGGCACCTGCCCCCCACTGTTAGTGCCCTGCCACACCTGGGAATCCCCCTGTGCTTGCAGATGCATACTCTGGGAATTTCTTGTACAGGATCTGCTTCTGAAGCCCCAGAAACACATGCCCAAGACAGATGGGGCTGCCTGAGCTCTCCCACCATAATCAAACAGGTGCCACAAAAAGATGGCACAAACTTACCAGGTATGGTCATGCTTACAATTTTGGCATTTGTGATGCAACAAAGGACTATGATGTCTGTTCACTTGGGTTTTTAAGGCAGCACAAAGGCAATGTCCATTTACAGCTGGAATGGTGTGCATGTGCCTGTGCACTGCGTTTCCACTCCTCTTCATAAATTGCTAATTACGTCATTTTTGACTAGGGACAGAAGTTACACATAAACCGGCTTAAGTGATCAGAAACTCGTTTAAACCTGTAACAGAATAGATGTTCAGTGTACATAAATCAGTTTCAAAATGGCTGAAACTGGTTTAAACTAAACTTGGTTGAAAGTAGTATCAGACTTAACTGATTTAGGTCAAACAGGTTTATGAAAGTTCTGTCCCAGACCCCTTCCTGGTTCAAGTTAAATCACAGTCCCCAGCATTTCACAGCCCTGGGCTGGGCTGGGCTGTGCTGTCTGCTTCAGAGAGCATGGCTGGAACTGCCCCTCTGCTCCCTCGCTGAGGCAATGAGAACTGGCTGGCTCACTGCCCCCTGCAGGCAAACCCTGGCTGGGGTCTGGGGCCAGGGAGGGGCATTAAACTTCCCTTCCCCCAAGTAAAGAGTTTCCCTGCCCTGCTAAACTTACTGATGGCCGCAGCTGTGGACTACGAATCCCAGAGACTCTTGAAGGCAGGAAGGGGAAGTGATGGAAAACCGTGCAGAGACCTGCAGCTGTGATTGGGGACTGCAAATCCCAGTAAGCTTGGGGGCAGCAGGAAGAGGAAGCAAACACACAGCTGGTGCTGGCAACATGCCAGAGAACCATGCTCTAATGCTCCCCAGCTTTTGCCCTGAGCCACTGCGGGCATGTGGCTGCATTTTCTAAATCAAAAGTGAATGTCTGCTCATTTGCTTTTTGGTGCAATCTTTGCAGCTTAGACTAACCTGCAAAGACTGAATCAATTCAGACTCGGGCTTTTGGACAGTCTGTACTTAGCCTTCAAAAAGAACTTTGTTTTTTTAAAAACCAAGTGCTATAATGCCAAATGAAACCCGGTTGCTCATTCCATCTTTTTAAGATGGTGTCCATTTAGGAAAAAAGTCCTCCATCTTTTTAGATAGCAAAAATAGATATTGTGGTCCCTCAAGCTACTAAGTGGCAACAAAAAGCATTACTTCAGGACAGAGCTGAAGTATATCAGACTTGTGGCTGGGAAACAGTTGAATATTCAAGTTGGTTGAAATATGTAGTAGTTGAATAGTTTCCATGCAAAATTGACAGCCTCTGAGTTAGTTGCAGACTGTTTGCTTTGACTATTCTCTTTTTATAATTTATGATATCTGCCTTGTTTTTTAAGAAACGTGACATTGTTTCTGCTGTCTGATTGTAGGAGCAACTTTAAAAAAAAAACAGGCTTGTAATGCACTTTTCAAACACATTTTCAGATGAATAATTTTCAGAAAGCACCTAGCACAAGGAGGCTCTCACCTATTTGAACCTTATAAATTTTACAGTTCTTCTACTACTAATAATAATGCTGAAACTAATAGAAACTGACAGGATTTACAAAAACCTCCTAGCAATTATCTAATCCTTATGGAAAGCAACTAATATAACCTTGTGACCCATAACAAACTCAGCAAGTTTTTATTTCTGGAAATGTTACTTATCACTTTTTTTATTTCTGACCAGTTCTTTAAGCTGTAGATGAATGCTCTTAAACTTGTTAAGAAGCTTAGTTATGCTCTGTCATTTCCTCTGCGTGAATGCAAATAACAAATGTGTAATGAAAACTATTTCAAGATTAAAGAGTAATTTCTGACTTTTGATAAATGCAGCTTCTGTAAAGGCTTCTCTTATAAAGTTATAAACCTTCCAACTTTGTTTCAGATTCACGATGTCTGCATTGGCATTGGAGGTATAACTGGAGGACCTTTTCTTTTTCCTCAAGTATATTCAGATCGGGCTTGGAACAGGATGTTTGCAAGTGAGAGATGCTGCCATGTAGAAAGACTTTTTATTTTTCTATGTGTACCCCTGTTTAATGAAATGATTAAAATATCTTCTATTGTTCTGTCAAAAGGTAATTAATGTGCTTACTATATCTCTTGCTGTGATCAACCAGTTTGGAAATTTAAATCTAAATGTGCCATAATCTGAAGCTCCAGGAAGATTAGCAACAGTCACAAGGAAACAACCTCACATTTACATTTAATAGATGGCCTTTGAGTGCCTTTCCAATTTAGCCTTTCCTGGTCTACTAAAAACAAAAACAAATTTCCTAAGAATAATGGCAAAAGAGAGCAATGTTGCATCAATTAAGCCACAAGACACAACAGGGCATGCCTTAATGGGCCATTAAGCCCGGGGTGCATTGTGAAGCACCAGGATAAAGCACAAATTACTTAAACTGCTGAAGAAATACATTAATGATTCATTAATACATGCTTGGCAGGGACAGGGTCATTTTACATTGGTGACGCCTCTTTTTCAGTTCCACCTGTAAACTAATGGAAAAATAAACACCCTGAGCCATTGCCTTGTTCCACCTTCAGAAATAAGGGAGGTATGCGTGTAAAAGATGTGCAGGAGCGCAGTGCCAGTACGACCAGGTTCTCAGAAACATCTTCTTTCGAAGTGATTGCCAAACACTTCCAGTCTGATGAATTGCTGCTTTTGATTGCTTTGATAGAAATGCTGCTCTGCAGAATGCTTTCTTAAGCAAACAGGATGTCTGTCTCCACCCGCAGCTTGGCAGAGTAGATGGCTTATAGCTCTGACTCAAGCGATCAAGTATTCTTCTGTTCCTTTACCCTCCTGTGCTAAAGCAAATGACAATAGGTCTAGTACCACTGCCTATGCTAGTAGACTTGCACTATTTTTTTAAAGGTAATATGATCAGTTTTATTAGGAAAGCAGTAAAATATGTGGTCCTGTTTTTGGCACAAATCTGACAACAGTCCCAAAGGAATTTGGCCCAGTGAAAAGGCTAATGGCATATATTTGTATATGTATTTTTGGCATCAAATGGCCATTCAGACATCTTGCACTGAGAGATGCGGTTGGGACTTCCCATAATTTAGACCATCCCTGCATAGGTTTTGGATGGAGCCTACTGTACATTTTAAAGCTGCTCCCACCAAGTGAGAGACCAGGGAAACTATGTGACCACCTTCAAGGAGAATTTGTTCCTTATATAAAGGTACAATTTATACCTCTCACTGGGAGGAGTTAATTCAGATCTGCTTCTATTTCTAGAATGAGTGAAAATTTCTCTTTTAGGACTAGAGTTTAGGAATCTTTACTAGCCCCCAAAGCATTTAAATTATGCGACAAACTCTTTTAGAATTGCTGACTGAAGGAAGAGTGGAGATTTCTAGCACGGGCATCTTCTTATGCCTATGTTGTATATAAAACCTAATTCTTGAGGAACTACTGAAGTCAATCATTTTGGCTTGCTTCTGGACCCCTGTATCAGCTAGGACTGTAAATTGTTTTGAAAGGTGTATTTTAGAACAGCTACAGTGGCCCACTCATTTGATGGCTAGAAGGGACTCTTGTGATCATCTCATCTGACCTCTTGCACTAGGTGAAATTCTGTAAAGTAAATTAAATATCAGGTTTAGAATTAAAAAAAACCCCAATCAGTTGTGCTGTTTTCTTTTTGGTGCTGGTCCAGGATATAATAAATGTACATTAAAGCATCTGAGGTCTCTTATTTTCCCATTATAAATAGAATAGAAGCCGTGTCTTGTATTGCTTGGAAAACACTGATTTTTTTTTTTTTTTTCTGTAGGGTTCTTTAAGGTTTCTCCTGTCACAAGGAGATACAGACAGATTTGTTACTATTAGGTTACCAACAGTTGCACAGTATAATTGTGGGGCATGGTTAGGACTCTGTCAGTAGCATGAAAATTCCCCTGGTTATAACACATTGCTTAATATAGAAGATAGTGAAAGGGAAAAACCAAGATTTCCATCCTTATCCTTTGGAGACAGGAGTATACCTGAGGCTTATATTATATTTGCCAGCTTGTGTTCAGCTACTAGTGTAGAACTGGACACAAAGAGCCCTCTGGACATCACTACAGTCCACATTTCCAAAACTGACACTTGAGCCAAGTCCCTCCCCAGGCCAAAGGCATCACCTTGTCAGATGATGCAGCAGAAATCATCTCCTTAGATCTGTGCTGTGTGTACCTCTCACACGCAGTTTGCTTGGTAAAATACCAGTAATCATCACTCTTTTTCACTATTCCACTGAGATTTGTAGTCTAATGAAACAGTTTGTGTGAGGGTATATTGTTAATCTACCCAGCTCTTAGGACATGGCAGTAATAGTATATTATGATAGTTACATTAATGAGATACAGGTAGCTCTGACATGCTCTGAATTCAACCACAGATGAAGTTAAGACCAATGCAACTTAAAGTGTAGCATTTACTTTCCCTGCAATTGATTGTGCAGGTATTTGCTGTTTCTCTTGACTTAACACAGGTGATTTACAGCCAATAGGGGGGAAAGTGGCTATTAAAATTCAATGAAGTAGATTCCCTGGGAAAGTAAAAGATCTGACAGGTTTGCCCTTGTGTATCCTTCTTTGACTAGATAGCTGGGTAGCTACAAAGGTAGATCTGCATGAGGAGAAAAGGGAAGTTGAAAGGTGGAAATCAGATTCCCTCTTCTATGGACTTAAGTGCAATCATAAGTATGTAGGCCCCATGAAAGTGCTCCAAACTTTAGTGCGTCCATCCACTGTAGCCCAGCAGCTGGAGAACATCCTCAATTATTTAAGGGCAGCATGTTTCTATCCCACTGGTGGTGAATTCCTAATGCAACGAGTCACCGAGGTAGTATACACTGATGACCTTGTGTTCCTAAAGGATTTGGGGAAGTGGGGGGAGGCCTTCCACAGCAATCCTTTTTTTTTCTCTTTGTCAATCAGAAAGATTGTCAGTTTTTCTGATTTGGGAGCAGCAAACCCCTGCAGGGGAGAAGAAACCTTCAGGGCATGGTAATTTTTTCTAGCTCATAACAGCATGCAATGTCATTCATTACTTAAATGAAGAGTAGTTTGTGCTTAATTGAGTGGTAAAGCCAAAGCAAAATGCATCTCTACTGATTCCATTCCTACATCCATCCATCCCTGTAGACAGCCGAAGAATTCAAGTCATGCACAGTAAGAAAGGAGCTCTGAGGCTTTTCTGACTTGGGGAACTTTTGGTGCACTTAATTTAGGGGAAAGGAAGAAGAAAATGATTTGATGGGCAGTAAGTATAGATTCATCCACACTTTTACGACAACTGTGTTAGGGAAGAAAGATGTCCTTCACGAAGGTTAAGCAGAAGTTGAACACAGGGATGTGGAGGACACAGCTGAAAGAGTACTATACAAACTACTTTTTAATAGTGTTTTTACTGTTTTGAGTTCTCTTGAGGTGGCTGTTTCTGTAGCATACGGGGATTGTGAAATACATGTGGTGCCATTTAACATAATGGATTTGCCTCAGCAATATCAGTATTTTGTATACATCTACTCAAAGGTGCAAAACGGGCTGGAATAGTGGGATGTGTTCACTTGAATAATAATTTATGCTAATAGTAAAAAGGGTTATGAATTAACAGCTTGGAACAGTAAACAAGATTAGAGTTAAGTGTTTTTTGGGGTTTTTTTTGTTGGGGGTGGGGGAGGGAGCTGTGTAAGAAATAGTCAAAGGCTGATTGCACAGGAGAGGGTGAGGGAAACCTATAAATGAGAAGGGGTGAAGCTGGAAAGTGGGTTGTAAATGGTCAGGTAAAATGCAGACAGTGAAAGGAAATGAAATACCAGAAAGACAGTGGGTGTTTCACTAAGTAGAGAGCAAGTGAAAGAATAGATTGGTGATTAAGCAGTGGGTGCTGTGAGAGATTCTCATAAGAAAGGAGATAGAGCTGGATAAAATAGAATATAAGATAAAACAGTAAAGGATAAAAGATCATATTGAGTTGGCAGGAGAAACTGAAAAGACTGAGAAATTGAAAACACAATATCTGAGGTTGAGAATTAATAGGGAAATATCAAAAGCAGAATAGAGGAGAAAATTAAAATGAAGCATACTTCTGAAATTAAAGAACGAATAAGGAAGGAAAAATAAAATGGGAGACAAAAACCTTAGGATAAAAGCAAGGAAGACTAAAAGACAATGGAAATCTGCTTTGTCCTACCAGAGTGGTTGAGTCCAACAACCAGGTGAGAGTTTTTTGGGAATCCTCGTTCTGGTTTAAGAAGCCATTTTGGACGGCACTGCTTTAAGTTTCTAGTTCTAGGGCAGGAGGCACTGAATAATTTATGAAAGCAATCTGAGCATCGCATTCTTGTGTCTCACTGTCCCAGCCCAATTCATAGCTCATTAGCTCTGCTTCTCTTGTAGTTTCCACCATATCAGGGTGAGAGCAAGTCATGATACAGTGGAAAAGCACGGTATTGGAGATGAAGTCTGAACACTCATAATTTTTTGCACATATATGATCCAGCTGTCTCCAGGTGTCTTACTGAGACTAACGAATGTATCTTCACCACAGCTCACAGTGATATTGCAAGTCAGTTGTATGATCCCCTTTTCCTAGAGAAAGAAACCGGGGTGCACAGTGACTAAGGACTTTCAAGCTATTTATTTCAGTAGTGGATACTGAATTGGACTGCCTCAGTTTTGAAGTTCCTTACTAGGATTTATCTAAGGGCCTTGTTACACCTGACACTGTGAGATGCACAGTGTTGATAAGTGTTAGTGTTAGCTCAAGTTTGGGGTAGTCACGCTTCAGGGCAGTGGGAGCCTGGAGGACTGAAAGTTTAGACCCCCTCGCCTGCCCTGGCCACACTATCTGGCTCAAGGGATCAGGCTGGGAAGGGTTAATCTGCCTTCCCAGCCACTGCTACCCCTGCCAGACTACTGCTCTTCTCCAGGCTCAGCCTGCCCCCAAAAGTGCAGTGCCAGTGGCTGGGCAGGTAAGTTAACCCTTCCTTGCCTGCTGCCCTGGGACAGGCATTGCGGACAGCCACAAGTAAGTGGGCAGGGGGGCAGTGGAGCAGTGAGAAGGGTGCTGAGGACGGTGGTGGAGGCAGTGGGCCTGATCTGGGCCAGAGGGGTGGTCTTTACACTAAGGTGTAGCCTAGAGTGGGTGGCTGGGTAGCAAAAGTTGGAGATAATCCTGTCTGGGAGTGGCGCAACTTTGAGCCACATAACAAGTGCTTAAAGTTAGTTTCAGATATTAATGTGTGGACAGTCCAGGTGTTAAGAGCTCCAGAAGCTGCTGCTCATAATAACCATGTAACAAGGCCCTAGGCAAAATGAAAGAAAGCTGCAGCTAATTCATTACATTTGAAAATCATGTCAAAAGTGTCCTGCACCATGCACTCCTGGTTTGAGGGACTCAAACTAAGTTTGTCAAGAGTCTCGCCAAAAAAAATCAAACCAAATCATATTTTGGTGCATGTTTTATGGGGAGACTGAACCCAGCATTTGTGACACCCAGTTGCGGATTTAACTACAAGCAGAATTATAGCAACATTCAATAAGCTCTGGCATGGTCTGCAAAGAGGAAGGAACAGAAAAGGAAGCATAAATATAATTAAAGCAAACATTAAAGCTACGCAGCAAGTCCACATTAGCTGCAACAAAGACGAGATCTAAAGCCTTGCCACTGTCTTTCACGGGCTTTGGATTGCATGTCCAGAGTCTATATGCAATCTAGTTTTGCTCTTAGAGCAGCAGTGATTATTTTTTGATGTGTTTTTTCCCAAGGAAATAGAAACAGCACTTTTGAGCTAACTCTGAACAAAACTGCCCAAAAGAAACCAAATAACAATTTTCCATCTAAATCTCCAGTAGTCTAACCTTGTAGGGTAAGACAAAATGGCTTAAAATAAACACAAAGTGTAAGAAAATGTGGGGGGAGAGGGGAAGGGGGAGATTTATATGCTGAGACAGTGAATCAAACACTCTCGTCTTGGTTCATCCCCCCCACTGTGGAAAGTTCAGCATGGATTTGAGAAAACATTAAGAATGATGAATGAGGTGTAAATAAGGGATTCTTTTTTTGACTTCAGGCTATAGCCAGTAAATGGATTAGGCTGAACAGCTGTAAGCTTAAGAGTGGACATTATGCAGCTGCACAGGAA
>NW_017729029.1:49131027-49141169 GCF_001723915.1 Gavialis gangeticus
ATTCTTTTTTTGACTTCAGGCTATAGCCAGTAAATGGATTAGGCTGAACAGCTGTAAGCTTAAGAGTGGACATTATGCAGCTGCACAGGAATTGGTGTTGACTGTAACAGGTATCAAATCCTATTGATTTGCTGTTACATGAACAGTAATAAAAGTATCATTATTAATAGTGATGAAAAAGTTTGCATCCACAAGTAGCAAGCTAGCTTTAGGTTTTCAATTTATTGCTGAAAAACAGGAAGATAATTTGTATGTTATCATTGAATTCAGACTGGCAGGACGCTCTGATGTTCCAACATTACTTCATCTTGAAGGAGGCATCTTATTAGTTTATCTCCTAGTAAAGAATTTCAAATTTCTCTTGCAAGAAACTGTTGCTAACTTTTTGTGAACTGTGGTCCATATCAACTGATTTTTTTTCCAACCTCTATAATATTAAAGAAGAGTAATCTTGCTTTTCAATATCAAGTCAAGTTTCTCTCATCTAATCTCTCACATTTCTTGCTTAGATGTAGGCTGAGAGGAAATGCTCCTATAAAAAATATATTTGCTTAGGAAAGATTAAGTGTTCATCATCACTGACACCAGTGAAAATGTGAAAAATGTTTTCTAAATCACTTGGTGTTATCCTTCATTTTTGGGAGGAGGTGTATACAGTATGGAATATTTTGCTTAATCTTGTATAAATTATTTTAAAAAGACAATGTTCTATTTAACCATGTATTGTATCCTAGCTGTTCTCACTGTGTGGTGAACCACACAGGCTCTGTTCTGAAAAATCTGTTGATTTTTAGGTCCATCATGGGGTGCAATGGTGCCTTTCTATCCACCTGATTCCTGCTTCACCCAAAGTTGAAAACCAACTCCTTGGGAGAAAAAGTGGTGTCTTATTCAGGCAGCACTGAAGGAATCAACTGACTTCACAGGTATCAGTGAGCCATTCTTATTTATAATGGTCTTGATGTTCCACTATTCAAACTACCCTTTCTTCTGCAATTTGACTGTCTGTTAGCCATTCTTGGTAATGTTTCTCTTCTGTTTCAAAGTCCTGCAGACTGCTTTTAGCTTTAGCTAAAAACCTTAACTCAGGTGTCGGCATATTAACTTAAATGTACCTATGGCTGAGTATTGGAGGCACTGTTGAGATGTTCAGGAAGACCAGATTTTGTTTTATTAATCTAGATAAGAGATGTACATGCAACTATAATGACTACATGGGACTAGTGAAATAATATCTTTTGACTAGGACTATTTTTGCCTAGTTTGTGTTTTTTAAATCTAAGAAATTAATGCACATTCCAATAAAGCTTTTGCTTTGATCTTAAGCTGAATAGAGTAGGGCTTAGACCCCTTGCATATTAGTAAATCTTTTATTTCCTCTTCCATTGGAGAAATATATTTGTCATGTTATCTGTGATGATGTGTCACAACTGCCTCCCCCCTTTTCAAAATCCTTAATTGCCGTGTCTTCCAAGCTGCTTTCACAACGGCTGCCACCGCTCCCCTCCCACCAGATTTCCAGACCTTTGGGGAGCTCCACAGGCCAGATAACAAGCCCTGTGGGCTGGATTTAGCCCATGGGCCAGAGGTTGAGCACTGGTGATTTAGACCATTTTCCACTGATCCCTTTTTACTGGATATCTTAGGCAAAGCAAGGATTAGCAAGAATGTACATTTGCATGGAGGAAAATGAAATGAAAGGAAGATGTGGGCACAAAGGAACATTATTTAAAAAGGGCTAATTCCCATGCATGACTGTAATGTATGTAAAAGCCTTATTTCTTATCGTACTACTTGAGACAGCACCCAGATTTTTGCCCATGAAATAGTGGCAAAAAAAGCTAAGATTTTACAAAAAAGCTGAGCTATTTTCTACATGCTGGACTCATGGTTCGAGATAATTTTTCTTTCTTTCTACTATAAGGAAACTGCTGTGTGGGGGATAGGAGGAGGTCGATAAGGTACAATGTAACCAATTTCTTGTTGAGAGATCTAAAAAATGAAAGAGCCGGAGAGCCACTCCTCTGACAAAAGATGCAATGCATGGCCATAGAGACCAATATGATTTCTTCAAGCTGATAGCACAGAGTACGTACAATAAGATTTGAGACCCTCTTCATTTGGAACAAAGCTTCTTAATTCCTTTGAAGTCGGTTGAGTTGCACCATGTCATACCAGCTAAACCTCTAACACTTGCTCTGTCGTGAGGGCTCTGATTTACAGCTCACCTGTTTAGGGAAATGTTATAATTGAAGTTCATCACACACACTTTGAAAAAGGGTTTCAAAATGAAATGCGCTGCCTTATCCTGCACAAGAAGATGCGGCTCCAGAAAAAACAACCAATTATTCCACTTCCTGTCTTGGGTTCCTCGGTTTCCTCATCAGCTTGGGGTATTCTTTAGAGCCTGGGTCTGTGTCCTCCAGGATTTTGAAGCCCCTCTTCTGTTACTACACGTCTCATGCTTTTCCTGGGGACCATGGTGTCCATTCTCTCTCTCCTCCAGCCAATTCACTTTCATCTTCCTTGGTAAGGAGGTCTCTTCTCCTTTTAAAAGTCTGTGCCATTTGTTCCTCTTTCCTGCCTCAAGGTCCCGTAGTGTTTTACAACCCATGTTAGGCAAGAGTTAATGCAGGATGGCACCTCTGGCCCATCTGCGGCGCCACACACCGCACATTCAGGTGTTTCCTGCACTGTTACCTTGCAGCACGGGGGGCAGGGAGGGGGTTTGCCTCTGGGATCTCCTGGCGTCCAAAAACCGGCCTGGGAAAAAAAGCAGGGCAGCATACAAGGCTGCAGCACATGCTTCCCAAAACCGGAGCCTGACCCTCCAGAGCCATGTTTCAGCTGCCGGCCAGGCTCCAAGCTGCAGGAGCAATGCGGCTGCAACTTCCCTGGCCCCCAGGACCCCTGTAAGCAACTGTGTTGGCCCCAGCCTTCCCTATCCTATTTGGGGTAACCTTGTCCCTGGGGAACCAAATGTCCACGCTCCTCTGGATGCAGCCTTAGAGGCTATCTAGTTCAGAGAGGCATAAGCTTTCATAGGCAAGAGCATATTTCATCGGCTGACAAAGTAGGTTTTTGCCTCTAAGGTGCCAGATTGCTTCTAAGGTTGCCACCTTGCCCTGCCTCCTGTCTGACTTGGGACTAACATAGCTCCCCGCACAAAGCCCATATTCCCAACCTGTGATTTTTTTTTTTTGTTCTCCTTACTGGAGATTTTCCTCTCTCCCAAACCTCTCTTTCTTCCTGCTGATCAGGGATAACAGGAATTTTCCAGCTCAGGCACTCTCCTCAGCAGATGCATTTTCCAGTCTGAGCGGTGTTGTTTAGACTAAGGGCTAATGCTATTCTATAGCTGCTTCTTGGTACCGTGGGCCGTATGGGACAGGGCCTTTGTCAGCTCTTGGCTGGCTGATTGCACAGGGAGGGATTCAACCATTTCAAGAAACTAACAATTGAATCTCATTGTGTTTTATGTAGACGGATTTCTCCCAGTTATTACAGAAGGACCCAGGAGTTGTGCAAGACATGCCCCAGCATGAGCGAGTCACCCTAATTGCACAAACAACGGACGCTGGCTTCAAGTTCAACAAGAGGGGTAGAGTCTTCACTTCTGTAGAGCAGAAACTCTGCCCAGGGGTCATGTTTGGCTCTGGGTTGCCCACCTGGAGATGGTAAACCCTCTGTGGACTGGGCTGGGTTGGACCAGAAGCTCTGACTTCACAGCAAGGGCTGATTGGCAGTGGCCTGAGCTGTGCGGGCAGAAGGGATCCATCTGTGCTGCAGCAGCTGTGAAAGAAGTGGCTGCACATCAGTGAAAGCCTATGATACAGACCTCTCTGGACTGGAGCAAGGAAACACCGGATATCCCTGATTCCTTTGAATAATTTGGTAATGCTTTAGGTGGAGATTGCTCTTGCAAGTAAAAGTTTTGGACCTTACAAAACAATTAATACTTGGACCTGTGATGCTGGCTATACTGTGGATATGCTGGTTGGGTTTGATCTGTTTGTTGTGTGCAAATACATAATAGGTTATTCAGGCTCCTCTGTTGGGACTTTTCTTATTCTCCAAATAGAGGTTTTAGTAATTCCATTTTGCCAAGGATTTCTGAGTGCTTGCAGGTGGGGAGAACCACCTGTGAAGCTGGGTTTTACTTGAATTTCCCAGATTCAGAGGTAGGATTACGACAGTGTGTGGTTTTAGCCAGAGTTTGCTCTCAGTACTGAAAGCTCAGGCATACTGAAGCCAGTCTTTGTTACTTCTATTGACACTCAGCAGATTTATACCTGGAAGTGTGAACATAAGCTTACTCACCACCCTAGGTATGTGCACAGAGAGAATGGCATTGCAGTTCCATTTTTCCTTCAGTATTTCTAGCCTGTGCATTTTGCAGAGGCAAAAGTATGGAAATTAATGTTTTCTGGTGCTCTATATTTCATGTTATAAATATTCATTGGAAGCTCATGCTGAGCAAGCAAATACAGGAACCCACTTCCTTCACAGTACGGAAAGATGCTTGTAAGTTGACAGAGGTCACTCAAAAACAGTCGCAACATGAGGTCTGGCTTCAATAACAACACAGCACTCCAAGGATAGCAGTAAAAGATCCAAGCCATTTTCTGAGATTTCCCTTTCCAGGCTGTACCTGCAGGTGATTTGTCCCACCTGCCTTGTATTCAGAGGGGGAAGTTAACAAGCGATGCCTGCTCCAATGAGTTGGCAGTAATTAACCTGCAGCCTTTGCAATATTTATTTTCCTACTAATGAGATGGAGCAGGTGGAGAAGTCTAGCACTCTTTTCCAACCTCCTGCAAGACTTGCCTTCTCTCTCTCAGCAACTCTTCCTCCGAACTATCTACAACAAATCTGTTTGTTGCTATTTTCAGCCCCGCCATTCTAGATGTGCTATAAATGTGTATCCTTGCATTTTACAGCTGCGTGAGGAAATTTATTTTTAGTGATGTACTTCAAGAAATCTGATTAAAGTAGCAAATGAATGGTGGCTGAAGTGTCATTTTTATGGTGTTATATTTTCAGGGTAGTGTAATTATATAAATGATCTTACACATCAGACGCTCAGTCACATAACCTGAATTCCCCTTTTATTTTTTTTTTTTTGAGTGGGCAATGCTACTTTTATACTTTTGTTATAAGCTTCTTGCTTCAATTGTGCATTAAAGGGTTTAGTCACCACAGCTGTAGAACGTAACTCAAATGATAAGGCTAGATAATCAAAGCCATACTAGTGTAGACTTTATTTGCTCCTGCAGGGGATAAGCATGTCTGGCTCATTGAAAGGAGTGACTGAGGTACAGTGTATTTCTGCTTAGCCCTGTATGCACTTTTTTACTTTAAGTGGATTAGCTGTAGCTGCATCAAACTGGGCTGAGTCTTTCTCTATCAGCTTAGAGCAATTTCTAGCACCCTCTGTTCTGTTAAAGTATAGCTTCCACTGGATCCAGGCGCAAATGGGAGGGTTAGAATTGATGAATAAAGAACAAGGGCAAGGAGTTTGGATAAACTTTGTAGCTTTAGATAAGGTTTGGAGGGAGAAAAGAGATGCTAGGAAAACTGACTTTAATAGCAATGCTGCAGTTAAAACAGTAACATAGCTACTCTTCCATAGTAGTGTTGTAAACGGCCACAGTTTGGGCAATCTGTGATGCTTTTGGGAGTAGACTACATCAAAGTGCTCTACTAGCTGCACAAACATTTGCCTTAGTTTGGGTCATTTTAGGTTTCTGAAGATTTTTGATAAACCCTTAACATGTTAGCTGGAGCTGACTGCAATCACTAGTATGGACACTGTGGGGCCAATTTTCCCACCCTTTTGTTACTGGGGATAATTATATATACAAATACCTTGTTTATTGAAGAAGCATATCAGTCATTAGTCAAAATGCACCAGTGGCAGTTGTTCTTTAAAAGCTTAATGACTGCGGCATGACATCATGGTCTTGCATGTTCGAAGTCCTGTAATGTTGCTGTGATGAAAGTAAGAGGTAGTTATGCATATTAATGCACA
Source organism: Gavialis gangeticus (assembly GCF_001723915.1). Lineage (NCBI taxonomy): Eukaryota > Metazoa > Chordata > Crocodylia > Gavialidae > Gavialis > Gavialis gangeticus. Next base: position 49,137,059 of record NW_017729029.1, read on the forward strand.
TGTACCTGCCTGTGCCTATGCCTGGGCGCTGGTGTCAGCCCTCTCTCTTGCAACTGAGCTACTTGGTTCTGTCTGAGATTTGACCTGGGATCAGGGAGGCCCAGGTGGTAAAACCTCAGCTGAACAGGATATGCTCCCATTGATTTCAGTGGAATTATTTCTGTCAGTACTTCTTGTAAGAGTAATGGTGGTTAGGAGGATCAGGCCTTAATATTTCTCAAGAGTGACAATGACTTCAGCCCTGTTCTTCTCATCCTTGTTTGAAAATATCTAAAGAATATTTTTAGGTCTGCATTACTAGAAAGTATGGATCAAATTTTGGAAGTTGCATCATCAAGCACTTCAAAGGTAAGAAAGGCTGAATTTATTGTTGTCCATAAGCTTTAATTCTGCTTCCTTATGTGTGCTGTTTCCCCCCTGGGCTGCTGTCTTGCTGTATGCATAGCCTTTGGAGAAAAAACATAGTTTATGAACCTGAAGTTTAAAGATTGTATCATAATGCCTATGCAAAAGGGAGTGGCAATAAGGCAGTATGGTAACTGTAAATCTGACATTTCAAAATATTCACATGTTTGACTTAACCTTAATAACTTTATTTTACTATGATTTATTTTATGTAATTTCCTAGGGTTTTTTTTAAAAAAGATGAAATAATTCCATTGTGTGCAACTGAGTGGCACTGGGGTTTTTGCATCGCTACTAGAATTTGAATGCTAATCCTCTAGCATTTCAGTGTAGACGCCGAACACTTGAGCTACAAGAATAAAAACATTAGGAAGGAGCAGGAGAAGGCTCTTATGGAGTACTGGTACCAAGTTCTGGCACCTGGGTGAGTAGCAGAAGCCCAGCTTGGCACAATCCTTATGCCGTGGGAGATGGTAGAGGATCCTGCTCCTTGTGATGACCTGAATGCAGAGGAGGAGTTGCTGAGGCCATGTGCTGGCCCTGAGAACATCTGGCTGGCTCAGTTTGTTCCTCTATTGTTTTGGCAGCTGCTTGGTGTTTCCAGGTCTTTAGGATGTTTGTTTTTGGTTGTTTTGATTGGGGAGATCTGCCTGCTCTGCTTCTGTGACAGCTGCTCCTGCCTTCTCCAGCCAGAGCTGTAAGGGGAGCTGTTCTTGCACTGCCTCTGTATCAGGGCTGTCGGGGGACACTGGAGGGGGAAATGGCCTGCTACCGCCACTGCCACTACAGTTCCCAGCTGAGTCTGAGAGGGATTGGTAGGGTCTAAAAGATGGGTAGGATCACACCCCTGCATCTCCTCTGGTTCTGCCCCTGATTGCACATACTAAAGGTCTTAGAGCTTCTTGATCCAAAAGGTCTTTGGGATCCCTTATTCTGGAAGCTCTTAGCCTAAGAATTGGATCAATATTTGTTCCTGTTTTATAAATTGTATAAATCACACTTGAAGCATGTGACCAGCATGTAGATATGTTTAAAAGCTGTGTGACAGCCAGGGAAACTAACTTTCTGATTTTTTCTTTTTTAGATTTATAGCTATTTTTCTATGGACATTTATTAAGAACAAATGAGACAATTAGTGCAGAGAATCTTGGTTCTATATTTCAATATTGTTGAACTTATCCATCCTCTCTTATGCAAGCATAAGCTATCACCATTTCTTTGATATAATGGATTAAAGAAATGAGTTTCCTGGAACTGAGGGTATTTAAATTTGCTTATGCCATGAACAAAATATCACTTTTTGAATGAAATGTTATTCATGCTCCTACTGTGTCACTGATAATTGTTATTAATGGAATCTATGTTATTCTCCCTGGTAGACCTGCCAAGCCAAAGAATAAAAGTCCAAGGAATTAGAATTAATAACTCCATTGCAATGCATCATATGGAGAAGCCAGTAATTGCAAGGTCAGATGAGCATACATAGATAGATTGTTAACTGGCTATGCTATAATGAAAGCACAGACCTTTTACATACGTTTATGAATAATGTTTCTCATAAGGACACTAGATTGATTGTCTACCAAGACATCTCATGAACCAGAAATGATCAACAATCGTAATAATGAAATATTAAACACAAAATTGAGAATCCATATTAGAAGTAAATTTCAAGACCTTATAACTTGCTGTTCACTTACTCATTTCTTATTCCTGCAATGAGATAAATGAAATATTAGTCAGATGAAATATTACTTGGATAAAATAATGTTCCATCTTTCTTCTCTTACCATATTCAATCATTTTTATTATTGGTGTATCCTTCCTATTTATCTAGAAGAATCAAATAGAGTAAGCTTCTATTTATTTTAAAAACAAGGAATTTAAGGAACATATGATGTGGGTTTCTTTTAAGGAGCCACTGTATAATTATATCTTTGTGTTATAAGAACTACATAAATTAGATTTGTTGGTTTCCTAGCAACTAAAGGTCTCAGGGTTTGAAGCTGAAGATCAAACTTGTATCACCTGCTTAGAAGTACAGAGAGATATGTATTAATAAAAACAGTTTCTGGAACAATTTCAACCTAGAATGAGAGAGGTAATACATAGGTGGTTAAAAAATGCCCAGCTCCCTAAATCAATACCAACCCTAATTCTATATTGGGAATAACTGAAAATTTCCATATCTTATTCAAGGCATTTATTAAAATCCATGAATGTCCAGCCCCCTCAGAAGAGAAAATATCATCAAATATTAGCTGGTAGGGTTGAGGGCACAAGGGTTAGGTTTTTAAAATAATAATCAAGTGGGATATTGAAGTTCATGAATCCCATGTTCTGTATCAGAGACTTGAAAATATTCATTTTTATTGTCTCTTCTTTTGGCCCTAGTGCAGTGATTGCCGACTAGGGGAGCCCTAAGGTGGGAGGAGGTAAGCAGATGACACAGGCTTAGGTTTATCCTTGCCTGGCCCCTCTGCAAAGAGGTGAACCGTGTAATATATACGTTTAATTTTTTTAATTGGGTGCCACACAATTCACAAAGTTATGGAGGCGTGCCTTAAGTCCAAAAAGGCTAAACCGATGCCGTAGTGGCTAACTGTGATTTTTACTAGGATGAGAAGATACTGATAGCTGTTTCTTTCTCATTGTGGTTATTTACAGAGACATGCGAGATGGATAAATCCAGTCTTCTGGGGTGATTGAAGATCTCAATAATGTATCCAAACCCAGACAAAAGGGGCATAGTGATGTACAGGGGTGTCCATACCAATATTAGAGGAATAGATGGGGGTAGGAGAGTTGAACTTTTTAATTTCCTACTTGTGCCAAAATGAAAGTGGCATGCTTCCTCCGATGGCTCTGGTGGTGGCTACTGAAAAGGTTAGGGACACAGGTGGCCATTGGGACTAGGTGGCCATTGGCCCTGCTCTATTCAGGGCACTTCTGTATGGTCGAGCTGTGTATAGGAGACTTGTTACTGCTTCAGCACAAGGCTGGCAGAGTACATCCCTTAGAAAATCCGTTTAATCATGCCCGCAAGGACTGGCATTAATACTGGAGATTGTTTTATGTGAAATGATTAACACACGGGTCCTGTACAAGCCTGGTATTTGTTTACCTCTGCCCCATGTGTGAATACTGTAACGGCAGATTTTTCTTGACTTCCAGTCTAACTGTGAAACAGCTTTTTACCCAGACAATAAGGTTTTTACCATGCAAAGGCTGCCGTTGTGTTGCCCTTGAAACTTCTAACAAACCGGGTACCAGAAACTTGGCCTTAGGATGCAACACTCCCTACACAGTAATGTGAACTATTAAGCAAATGGCACAGAGTAATGTTCTTTCACTGAGTAGAAATGCTCTCATTTAGGTAAAATTTCAGCCTGCTGTTGGCAGTTACAAGCCAGAATGGCAAAGCGAAATAAAATGTAAAAGCAATATGAGTTTGAATCAAATTATGATAAGAGTCAGATGGTGCCATTACCCAGATCCCCATAGGCAAGCATTAGTAAAACTCGCCATAATGGAATGCTGAAATGTAATTCTGAAGGAAGTGGGGGATGCAAAGATTCAAAAATCAACACTTAGCTCTTTCACAACCCTGGAGGTCACTGATGGACAGATTCATAGGCCCTGGTGCAAAGAAACACTTAGGCACATAGTGGTCGTATTGAAACCAATGAGGGGACTTGGCTGCATC
>NW_017729029.1:49146169-49147707 GCF_001723915.1 Gavialis gangeticus
ATTAGTAAAACTCGCCATAATGGAATGCTGAAATGTAATTCTGAAGGAAGTGGGGGATGCAAAGATTCAAAAATCAACACTTAGCTCTTTCACAACCCTGGAGGTCACTGATGGACAGATTCATAGGCCCTGGTGCAAAGAAACACTTAGGCACATAGTGGTCGTATTGAAACCAATGAGGGGACTTGGCTGCTCAAGGCTGAGCTCAGTCGTGTGCATTGTGCTAAGCCGGGTCTGTTGAATCTGTTGTCTTCATTTCCAAGTAGGACTGCCTGGAAGCTGCTAATAATTAATATTCTTTTCAGAGGGAAGTTATTTGGACCCGATCATATTTTTGCTGAAATCTGTTTACCTTTGAAATGAATCAACCTGCATCTAGTTAAGTGCTGCCGTGTATTATTTGTGACACGTCACCAATGTGTCACATGCTCTAGGCATGCAAAAACTAAGGCACTTCCTGTCTAGATCTATTCAGCCTTCACAAGAGATGTCTTGCAGCAGCCGATAAGTTTATCAAGGGAGGACAGCAGAGAGTTGGAGATGCGCTATTTACCAGGGCACCCCTAGGAGTAACTAGGAATAATGGGTACAAACCAGTGGAGAGTAGATTCAGGTTAGACATTAGGAAGACATTTTTCACAGTAAGGGTGGCCAGAATCTGGAACGGGCTGCCAAGAGAGGTGGTACTATCATCTAACTTGGAGGTCTTCAAGAGGAGGCTAGATAGGCACCTGTCTGAGGTCGTCTGACCTTGGTCCTTTTCCTGCCTGGGGCAGGGGGTTGGACATGATGATCCTTTGGGGTCCCTTCTGACTCTACAGTCTATGAAGAATTGTGCCATTCTCTCTGCAGCCGATTGGATTTAGGATTTTGTTTTTTGTTTTTTAAATTAATTCACTTGTTTGAGCATTGTGAAAGGGGCTAGATTTCAGGCAATGGTTTAATTAGGGGGGCAGGTTTAGCTTGTTACTAGAGAGCTCTAAAAATACAGTGGGCCAAGTGTAAGCAAATCAAAGTACCAGTTGTACAAGTAGGTATTCCCCTTAAAATCAGAGGTGTTCTTATCATGAGTCGTTTGTGCAAGAAATGAGTAAAGTGTTTATAATCGGGTCCATAAAATGCTCAGTCACTCTGCATTGGTGGTAAGGAATACTCTGCATTCAAAAGCAGGATGTGTGTTTTTTTTTTTTTATGTTGAATGTTTTGCATCAGAATGATTGGAAATCTGTTGATTTTTTCATTCCCACTTCTCATGTAGAGTGTGTCCATTTGAGGGGAATAAGGAGAACAGAGAGATGAGTTACAGGTTCAGTGCATTTGCACAAGGTAGTAGGCCTGTGTGAACTGGCTAGGATTCAGATTCAGCCAATTTGGGGGACACTGGTTCAATTCAGTGATTTGAATCACTGTCGTGAATCGATTTGGCTGAATCCAATACGGAGATTCGGCTGCTGCTGAATCTCTGAATTACACAGGCCCATCCCTTGCCTGCTCTCCCAGCCCCAGAAATGGCTGGTCCGCCTGGCCCAGCTCCCAGC
>NW_017729029.1:49152707-49186098 GCF_001723915.1 Gavialis gangeticus
CCCCCCCCCCCCGGGGGCCTGCTTGGGGGGGGGGGTGGATTCCCCTGGCCCCAACCGGGGGGGGGGGGGCTCTGCATGAACCCCACAACTCCCCACTGCTGCCCCAGCCCCCACATGGCTGCCCTGCCTGCCCCAGCTCCGGCCCTCTAAGGAAAAAAAACCCACGAGCTCCCTGGTTCCTGCCTGGCGGGGGGCAATCCCCGCTTCCCCCTGCTGCACTGTGCCATGTGGGGGGCTCTTCCATGAGCCCCCCACAGCCCTGAGGCCACTACAGGAGCTGGCGAGTTTGGGGTTTTTCTCTCTCTTTTTTTTTTTTTTTTTTCTCTTTCCTGAATTGATTCAGAGAGCTTTGAATCAATTCAGAACTTTTTATTGATTTGGAGATTCGGACCCTGAACCAGGCCAAATCTCCTCCAAATTGAATCAGCACCCAAAGCTTTGCACAGCCCCACAAGGTATCCACCTGCCCTAGTATGACCTTTTTGGGGGAAAATTGAGACTGATTTATGAATACCTCCCTCCTGTCAGGGCTAGGATTTGAGGAAGCCACTTAGGCTGGCACCTAGCCCACTGGCTAGTGATGAAATCTGAGTACAGTGACACTTCACAGCTTTATGGCACTTCATCTCCACCAGCCCTCTGCTCCTTCGCCCCGTCTGGCTTTCCTCAATGCTCTCTAACTTCTTCAGAACAAATAACGTCGTTTGCTCTGTGTTTGTTTAGTGCCTAGCTCAGCGAAGCTGCAATTTCACTAATACACTCTATAAAATGAGTAAGTGAAAGCATTGCCAAAGTCTCAAATTAAGTCTCAAACCTTGGTCAGGTTAACTAGGTTTTTTAAAGCTATTCATTCTCGTCTCTGCTGACCTTTTATTTCATTGTTTTAAATTTCTGAATCAATTCTCTTATTCAAGAGAAACAGTAAGAAAATTTTCTTTTCAATTTGAAGTGCTGGTTACTCATCACTTGCTAGAAAATTGTCTGGGAGCTCCTGCAACTCTTGACATTATCTCGTGGACTTTTATTGAACAAGGAGAGAAAAGACTTATTGAGATGGGTAGTATTTTCCGAAGAAATTAGTGAGCCACATAAAACAAACCAGCAGGCAGCGTATAGAAAAAAGTACCCGGTAGGAAGCTTCCACTTCTTCTGACAGTTCTTACCCTCTTGGTATTAGTTTTGTGAGAGAGAGCTCATATCTTATTAGTGTGCAGAGCTCTTTATCCTTTGCAGTGTTCTTTGAATCTTTGCTTATGTGCATTTTAGGGGGGATTACAGAGTAACTGCAAATGTTGAATCTAGTTGGCATTGCTTTGGAAAGATGGTTTGGTTTTTTTAATTTATTTTTGTGCTTTTTTTGCTTGCAGAAAGCACATGGACTTTCCTCATTCTGTACTACTTATATGCTGCAGAAGGCTGCTTTTTAAGCAGAACAGCATTTTAAAGTACAGAATAATTGTGGCTATGGCTAATGCCTGAGAATTTCAGAACTGGCTGGGATGAGACGCTATTAAAAGCAACTCCTACAGTATGATTCTTCCCTTCATTTCTAGACACTGTGATTTGAAAGAGGAGGGGTGGTCTTCACAGCATGATCTGATTGTTAAGTGTTTTGGATCTTCAGGCTCTGATACCAAGTTGATGATAGTGATTTTTGATTTGCCAGGAGGGGTTTAATTACCTGATGTAAATGACAAGGCTAGGAAGGTGAAGAAGAGAGGGCATGATACCAGATAAGCTCCTTTGGGTTCATTTGGAGAAACAGTAGAGTTGTATTGTGTGCGTCTCTCTTTGCCTCTCCTTGTTCCTGTCACACACACGCACAATAGTTTCAAGAGCTAAGAGTGTCTGTCTGCCATTAAAGTTCATTTCCACTGAAGCACATAATAATTGACTGATAATTACTAAGGGCAAAGGTAGTGTGTCACTTTTCTGTGGAAGGGTTGTGACCCAGACAGGCAGTGTCAGCAAACGTTGGGGAGGAAAAAAAAAAGCTCTGTTTTTTTTATAAGTGCCTCAGGCAATTGGGTTGGGATTCTTCCGAGGTGCCTAAGTGAATTAGTAATGAAATCCCAGTGCTGGAGCCCAAATTCAGTGGATGTTGGGTTATATCAGGTGTGTCAAATATAGGTCCTGCAGGTTGGATCTGGCTCATGTAGCCCTAGTGTCTAGACCATGGGGCTCCCAGAAGGAACAGGGATACAGGGGCCATCAAAAGCTGAAGCATGGAGGCTCCTTGGGGATGTGTATCAGTGGCAGGGAATGGATGAGAACAGTGTTAACTCTTGCAGCTGTTGTCATCTGCCCTGCCAGTGCATCTGGATCTGGCCAATGAAGAGCCCCATGGTTTGGATCTAGCCCAGGTTTGGGAGAGGTGAGTATGACACTCTTGGATTAGATGATCCTGAAGTGTTGAGATTGGCATCAACTTCCTTTGGATTCCTTTGAAAAGACATAATTTGTAGTCTCAGTCCTAGTGAAAATCAATGGGACTTGGGGCTGAAACACCTCAATCACTGAGGCACTTTTCCAAATTTTACCTCCAGGTTTTTTTCCCCCCCAATTCCTTTTTTGGCTTGTCCACAGACTATTACATACGTGTTTTAATAAAGCATCCCACACATGAATTTGTGCAAAGTAACTGAGGCAGAGCCATTAGCTCAGAGTGGGAATTGTAGACGTATACTCTTGTGAAGTATGCTATTGAAGAAAAATATACTGCCTTTTGATAGTTTTTCATTTCAGCAATTCACCCCACATTTCATTTTATCTGAATTGATCAAGATGTTGAGGGATGGGCAAACAACTATGCATCATCCCAAACCTGCCTGTCCTCTGCATCAAAATAATCCATGCTAACAGTGCAAGAGATGTGCTTATTAGGAGGGTTAATAACAACCGAGTGACAAAGACTAAGGCTGAAATAAAGCCAGCATTTATAAAAATAGGGGAACTCATTGGTGTCAAGCTAAATGTCTACTTTCTATGGCATGTTTATCCTGACGCATGAAGAAAGCAATTTCCTATTGTAGATTTTTTTTTCTGAGTATCTATCAAATTAGGTTTCTGAGTATTTGCAGAGCAATAACTCAGGATTGACTGGTGGAAATCTTATAATCCGTGAACGTGATCCAGCACAATATCATCCTAATTTCCAATGTGAGGATTAATTCTGCTGTTTCTTTCCTCCATGACGGTGAATATAGCATGTGGTAAATAGTGCCCAGTAAACACATTCTGATCTCCCCTAATCTTTACAAATACTTTCAGGTCACCTTTTTGTTGGATGTCCTTTAAGGGATTCTAGGATATTACCAAAAATTGCCAAGGAAATCACTGATAAAGTTAGCAGGGCTCATTGCTTTTGCTAGCTATGCTCATCTGGCTATCTATTTCTATAGGATATTTTTCTATTTTGTTGTCTTTTTGTTTTCTTTAATAGTTGTTTGGCTTGACTTAAGGAAAATAATGATAATTTGGGCAAGGAAATCAAACATTGAAAATGTACTGGTGGATTGTTTGCTTTCTCACGTGTCTTCTTCTCTCCAGCCTGGCCAAAGACTAGCAGTGTAGCATTCCACATCCACATTTTGCTCCCTTTGCGGGTGACCATGAAAACCCATAGTGTAGGACATTGGTGAACTGTATCTAGAGTGTGGCCTGACTACAGTGCATGATGATAGGCTACCAGAACAGGCCCCAGCAGTTGTATCGGGCATTTTTATGCTTAAGAGCCCCCACCACCATTTTGAAGCACAGGGACACTGATGCAGGGACTGTGGAGGCTGCTGGAGCATGCTAATTAGCATGTTCCAGCACACTTGATTAACTGAATCTGCTGTGACATGCTTTAATCACAGCATGTTGGAGCAGCCTCCCCACATGTCTCCAGGCACCCATTGTTTCCCCAAAAGCAACTCCTTCTAGCCCATCCTCCAATCAGCCACCTCCCCAGTACAAGCACTTCATTGCCTTTTTACCAGGTAAACAGTTTGTAATTTTGCCTGATTGGACATCATCTTCTCTTTTTGTCTGGCAAGGCCACTTTCTGGATTGTAATGCTGAAAAGCATCCGAGGCTAACACTTTCAGGCAGTCTGCCCCCATTGCTCATCTTAGACCCGTATACCATGTTCGTGTGCAACAAGGACACTCCTGGCAGAAAAATACTTCATCAGGATCTTCAACACCTGTGATTCTGCCTAATAAAGTCTCTATAGCACACAGTTTTATGCTAAAGTTAATGATGCTTTGAAAAAGCATGTTAGGACTGGGTTCTGGTTGAAACAGCTGCCATCAATTTCATGTTCTCTTGTCATTTTTGCTGTTTGACATTCTATCCATTTGTTTCCCAGGTGTCATCCATCACTATTGCCTTGTCCAATAGTCATCTTAGTATCCACTTCTAATTTCACCTCTTTTTAAGTATATCAGGAAGGTTGCATTTATACTGAGCAAGAATTCAGCACTATGATGACTGCACTGGAGAAAAAGTGAAAACAAAACCTTTTTACTTGCGTTCTGGCTTTTCAAATGGCTAACACCCCAATCAAGTAGGAGTGGATGTTAACCAGAGAAAACAAGGAGCTTATGTGGAAAAGGTCTGGCTTTTATCGTGTTGTAATTCTTCCCTAACACTTGATCAAAAAAGCTATATTTATTGCCAAATAACTGGTTACTACAGACATCTTCAGATTAGATCTGAGACCTTCACTACCAAATAGGCAGAGATTTGCCACTTGTGCAAAACGAGGCCTTTTAGCTGTGAGGAAGGAAAGACTTATGGTCACTATTCCGGCCACCAGAGGGAGATGCAGTCACACTAACTAAGCCTGTATGGGTATGTCTACACAGCAAAATGTAGTGCTGTAAGAGATCCTCAAGGTACCTTTGAAAAAAGCTAGCTTGGGTACTGGTAGCAGCTTGCCTACATTGGAGTCATGCTCTGCCTGGGCTAATTAAGCATTTCTCTACTCTCTCTGGCCCTGCCTGAGGCCAAGGCACCATCACCTCAAAAGTGAGAGAATGAGTTGATCTCCATAGCTGTGCTGTCAGATCAGGCCTGCAGAGGCTTCACCAGCAGCAGTGCCCGTTATCATGGAGGTTTTGGTGTTGTGGACCCTTGCCTACTGGGCACTGGCTTTGATAAGGCAGGGGAGATATGTACCTTATACACTAACTAAATAAGTTGTATATAGAGCAGAGAGAGTAGTTGGCAAGCCCCTTTCTTCTGTTAATTGGCATATAATTTTATAATGATTCAGTCATGCTCTGCAGCCATTTGGGCACAAACTGAGAAAGTAGAGTGGGACTTCTGTTTCTTTACTAACAGGTCACTACAGTTCCAGTTTTTGTTCTTCTGACTGGGATTAATGAAGCACCTGGTGTTTTGGTTCTTTGGACAAGCACTATAACCTACTGGAAATTTAGACGAGCAATATAACCTACTAGGAATTTGGTAGGGTTTCTAACCAAATTTGTTGCTCTCAAGTAAGTTTGCTCTTAAATTAAGTTAACATTTCTTCATGGTTAAAAATACCCCCAGAAGCTCCTGTTTCTAATCGCGTCATCAGTGCAATAAGCTGCCTTGGCTCAGAAAAATCTGGTAAGAGGTTTATACAAAGAAAACTGTATCTAGCCCCAAATTGTTATGTTCCAGCTACAGTCTGCCTCCTGTGAGTTTCTGAGGCCTGCCTAGTGGAAGGAGGTTTTGTTGACTTTGCCTTTTCTTTCTTTTGTGACTCACTTTGTGCAAGTGAGGAGGGCACATCTTTCACATTTTTCTTGGTCACTTCAAATCCCATCAATACCTTCCTGTTGAGCAGATGTTTGTGGTGGTCCAGAACAATTTTCTATTCATCTTCCTTTCCTCTCCATGCAGTTATTGACCTTCTTTCAATCCTTCTCTTTGATGATATTTAACCTTGTTCCCTGCATGTTTTCTTGTCTGATTCCTGACTTTTTAATAAGCACTTAGTTCTCCTGCTTCTCAAGTGTGAGCTTGGCACTTCACTTCACTTAGTTGGCAGCTTTTATCTCCTTTCTGCTTGTGGACAATAATGTCTTTGCTGAACTAAATTCATTTCCTTATTCAGTTTATTTTCTCAGTCCCCCCATCTTCATTTATTGTCCCTTTCCAAGCCATCGCCCATTTTGGTTTCCTCCTTTATCAAGCACTCTACAAATAAGGGACCATTTGTATTTGGGTTTCTCCCACTCCCATTAAGATGAACCTAGTGTTGTTTTGTAGGTTGACAATGATGAGGTTTTCAAAAGGAAGTATATTGGGAATTTGCAAGAGGTGCAAACAGAAGGGCAGCTCCTGGGTCCAACTACTGGCATTTTACAGAAAGGCACTCTGCAATGGAGTGCCTTCATCTGGACCCTCATGTAATGAGGGTTCAGATTCTCGCGGGATTAGGCCCTTTCAAAACGCTCTGTAGCTGTGCACTTGTGTTTGGTCATGGCTGTAGAGTGCTTTCACGCCAGATGGGATGAAAATTGTTACTTCTGTCTTCTCCTAAGGAGCCACAGTTTTCACCACTTTGCCTGCTTGTTAGTCACATTGGCTGCTTGCAGACATGGGTGGGGGGTGGTGGGGGGAGGGAAACAAAATGGTGCTTTATTTTAAACTTGGTGCACTCCCATGCCGAGCCCAGCACATGCCCAGAAGAGGCAGCCTGTTAGTTGCACCTGGCTTTCCCAACATCTATAGGGATCGGGCATTTTAGTGGGGCTTTTGGGGGCTTTTATCTAATAGCTGATTGAATCAGATTTAGCTAAATGCGCCAAGAAAGCCTGATCTATACAGACAGATACTGCAGTGCCAGGTTGAAGTAACGTGCTGCTGCTTCCAGTAGAATGTCCCCCTCCCCCACCCCCGCCCTTAAGTAAAAAGAGTGTAAAGTGGTTGTAAACAGACACTCAAACAGGTCACTTCTGTACATTTACCTCTCATTCAATTTGCACAGCTGTGCATGACTATGGAGAATCAGGCCTAAAGCATCACTTCTGCACTATACACATGGGCCTCAATCACACTTCTTTTAAAGTTAATAGAAAATTGCCCACTATGTTTAACGGCAGCTTGCTCCTGTTCCTAACCACCATTAGTCTAAAAACAGTACCTCTGGCAAGACTTCACACTTGTGACTTCTAGGCTAGGGACAGAAGTTGTACATAAACTGGTTTACGTGATCAGAAACTGGTTTAAACCTGCAACGGAACATAAGTTCAGTACACATAAACCAGTGTCAAAGTGGCCAAAACTGGTTTAAGATAAACCTGGTTGATGTATCGGATTTAACTGTTTTGGGTCAAGCCCATTTATGGAACTTGTGTCCCAGACTCTTTCCTGGTTTAAGTTAAAGCAGAGTGCCCCAGCATTCTAGCATGCTTTTCAGCCCTGGTCTGGGTTGGACTGGGGTGGGCTGCCTGCTCCAGAGAGCAGGGCTGGCCCAGCCCCTTTCCTCTCTAGTTGGAGCTCCGGCTGGCTGAGGAGGTGAGAGACTGCAAGCACAGCAGCATCTTCCTGGCTTCCCCCTGCCTTATGCCCCCCTTGCCGCTCACTGCTCAAGCAGGGATTCCCCCACTCCCCTCTCCCACAGCACAGACTCCAGTGACACAGACCCCTGCCAACATCTGGTCACGGTCAAGCCACCCTCATTATAGCTAATGCTGAGAAGCGTTTATGTGTGTGTCTCCAGTTTCACTGGAACATAGGTAGACAGAATAGTGTCCGCTCAGGGCTCTTTGGAATTAATCAGCAGGTCAGCTGGTAATGTCCCTCCACTCTTCCTTACAAATGCCTTGAAAAAAAGCTGTTTTTTGTTTTCTTGATGGGCTGATGAGCTTTGTGTTCCGATAAGCTCCCTGCTGGCTTGCTTTAAAGGCCACAGTCTGACAGTGTTTAAGAGGGGTCAGAGAGAGGTGTGAGAAATGACCTGGTTCCCAATGCATGGGACCTATGAGTTTCATCAGTTTGCTGCAGACAGTGTGAAGCAGCAGGGAGAGGGAGATTTGAAAAGCTCAGTATCATCAACAGAGGCATGCAGTCCTCCCTCCCTCCCTCCGTCCACTTTGCCTGAGAGTGCTAGCTGGGGTCTAGGGTCTACACTCCTGCCCCTTGAGCAGGGGGTGGGGACAGATGCCTGGCATGGGCTACTTCCCTTTCCCCCTCCAGGCACACCCCAGCTGGGCACTGTGTAGGCCAGGGTGGAGGTTTAGGCCTGCCGGGTCCTGGCCACTAACACCTCTGCTCAGCATTGTGGAAGGGAAGGGAAGGCTCACTCTAGCTCCCCCCAGCTTCTAGTCTGAGCCACTGAAAGCATATGCCTGCATTTCCTGAATCAAAAGTGAATGTCTGTCCACTTGCAAATTGGTTCAATCTCTTCAGGTTAGACTAACCTACACAGGCTGAATCAATTCAAGCTCAGGCTTTTTGAATATCTGCCCCCAGCCCCAAAGCCTTAAGAGATTTTGTTTAGTTGCATCCTGAAAAGATAATTTTGTTTCTTGATGGTCAAAATTCCAGTCCTTTCATCTTCTACTGCATTCAGAGTGGTGACATTTAAGCTTCCTGAAATGAATCCTCTCTACTAAATATAGCCAAAACAATGCCTCTTTTACCAGCAGGACTTCTCCTGCAGTTCAGAAACAAAGGAAGGACCTAGAAATAAGACACTAATGAAATATTCTGTTTGATATGCCCACATATGTGTCTTTTAATAAATGGCTGAAGTGACACAACAGACCCCCATGGAGTTACCTCATAAGGTACTGCTAAAATATAAGAGGATGAATATCATGGAAAAATACAATTATGTTTTCTGGTGTAATGAACATAGTGGCCATTGGGCACTCGGGAGAGTCCTTCGTAATACAGAGAAATCTTTCATCATTTGAAGTGGAGAGAAAGTCCATGATATCTCTGCCACCTGGATGGATGTATATAGACTGAGCAAGAGTTAAGAAGTTGTGTTGGCTTGGCAGAATGATCCTTGTTACCCTGACAATTAATCTAGAAGAAGGAATAAAACCTGTTGAGATCTAAGGAAGAAGTGGAATATATATTCATTCCACTTACACGTGTGTGTGTGTGTGTATATGCATATATATATGTGTGTATATATATATAGACATCCCCCAAATTTGAGAAATGCTCCTTTCTCTCTCTGTTTTTGTTTCCCTTTGCTATGTCAAAGCTTGATGAGTACGAACAAAGCACTAGCCCTGGGACACTCATTAAAGAAGTCCTTGCTGTGTCAAGTTTTTATTCTATTAAGAACCTAATAACTATAGCACCCTAGAAAAGAAGAAGCGCTTCATGGCATGATTTTCTATGCTATGTCCTGTCAAAACAGGTCATCTACCCCATTGTTAGCTCTCTCCTTCAGAAACAGAATTTTTCATTGTGAGTTTCATGAATTGTGAACATTAGCACCACCTGAGATGCCTCCACCACCATTTTCCCTTAGGAGAGAGCAGTGACTTTATTAACGCAGATCCTTTATGAAAACTTAATGAGGCTGTATATCAAGAGTAATGAAATAAATTTGCTTACTCATTGAAACAATAAAACCCCTTTGTGAGTTGTCTATTAATATCCCTTTATAATGGTTTAAAATCTTTTAAGAGCCGATCTCAGATAGAGAGGAACTTAGAGAGCTAGGGGTGAGAGGTGAATTTGGGTGGGATGTACCTGGTAAGATGCTCCTTGAATTTTCCTAAGCATATTCTATGCATGCCAAAGTTATGAGACTAAAGAGCAATGTCAGTTACTGGATCATCGGAGCAGAAGTGGATGTATTTTTAAAGCAAGAGGGCTAGACAGTTTTTTTTCTTAAACCTCCCCATTTAGGTTGAATTTGTTTTTCTTCTCTACTGTCTTTTTATTACCAACCTGACCTTTCCTTGCCTCTTAATAGAAGCAGATTCAACACCAACTCCTGGTGGTAAAAACCGCTAGTCTCAGTACATACTGCATGCAGATCTAGAGTGGATCTTTTTAAAGCTTGGGAGGAGTGGGGGTTGGCACCAATATTGCAGAAGGCACTGAGATAGGATCATAGGACTGGAAGGGACCTCGAGGGTCAGCTGGTCCAAGCTTCAGCATGGACATAGGTTTTACTGTACCTAAACCACCCCTAGTGGATGCTATCCAGACTCTTCTTAAAAATCTCCAGGGAAGGCAATGCAACAGTTTCCCCTAAGCAGGTGGTTCCTCTATTTGGCTTGTCTGACATTTAGGAAGTTTTTCATAGGTTTCAACCTGCGTTTGTCTTCCCATGGTTTAAAGCCATTGTTTTTTTGTTTGTTTGTTTTTTGTCCTTCCTCAGCTGATAGGGTGAATGTGCCCTTCATAGCTAGGGACTTACTTAATTTGTGATTTTTGCAGATTTTGTGGAAATTAAGAAATTGGGCATTGTCTGCAAAACTGGGCACTGTCCATGAAATCCATGAAATAACTAGAAAAAACAAAACAAAACAAAAAAACCCCTTACTAAAAATATAATGCTGGCTCCCCAGTGGGAGCCATCAGTCTTCATGGCCACTGCTGCCCAGCCTCACAGCCTGCCAGGGGTGGGGTGAGAGAGCCACTGGCATGAAGGGGAGCAGTCAAGACAGAACCCCCCACCCTGCTGCTGATTGGCTGAAGGCTAACCAACACATGGCCCTGCCCCTCTTAGCCAATCAGTGATGGGGGGCAGGGTCACAAGATGGAAAGCCCACTTGGGCAATCAGTGGTGAGGGGTGGGGCTACCAGGCCCCCTCAGCCAATCAGTGGTGTGGGGTGGGTTTGCCATGGAAAGCCATGAAATCAGCTCAGTGTACTGTGAGTAGCCCACAAAAATCCCTTTCACTCACTGCAACGTGGGTAGATTCCTATTTGTACTATCCCTTCAAATATCTGAGAACAGTTATCATGTTTTAATCTTTTCTCCAGATTAAACACTCCCAACTCACTCAGCCTTTCCTCATGCAGCTTCCTTTCTCTCTGAACCCTCGATCATCTTTGCTGCTCTTCAATTTGTGCACGTTCTTCTTAAATCGTGGTGCCCGAGAGTGGATGCTGTACTTTAGTGGAGGCCCAACCAGTGCCAAATACAGGGGTACTATTACTTCACACATCTAGAATCCAATGATTCTGGTACTGCAATTCATGCTGGCATTTACTTTTGTTTTTTCTGTTTTGTTTTCTTTTTTTACAACAGAATCATGCTGCTCTCCTGGGTTTACTTTGTGATCTGCTGCAACTCATTAATTCTTCTCAGCAGTTTGCTGCCCCACATTCATAACTGTGATTCCCTCCACTGCCCTCCCCCCCTCCCCCTTTTGACAGGTGACCTGCCTCGCATGTATCTTTGTTTGGATTTTACTGTTTCCAGACTAGCTGTACAGTTTATTAAGAGAACTGATATCCAAAATAATCCTGTAAAGCTGGGTTCAGCAACCTATGGCCCTTGGATTGGATCTAGCCTTTGGAGCCATTTTATGTGGCCCATTGAGTTAAGGGACTTTGGTGGTGGGCAACTTAGCCAAAATTTTGGCCAAGCAGCAGGGAGCAGTCATGGGAGTGGTGCTGTGGGATGGAGAGGTCACTGTGGCTAGGACTGTGAGTGTGGCTGTGGCTGTGGCTGCAATTGCAGAAAAGGCGGGTTGGAAGCAGCCCATGCTTGGAACCCACAGTCAGTCCTTCAAACATTGCTGACTCTTGCTCTGAAGTGTTTTCTGTCCCACCTAACTTTGTCATCCATAGATCTGGTGAGTTTGTTTTCCCTTCTTTATACAAGTAATTAATAAACATGTTGAATACCACTGGACCTAGGACCAATCACTGTGAGACCCATTCACTATTTCTTCCCAGCTTGACACTGATCATTACTACTCATTGCCTATAGTCTCTAATACAATTTTGCAGCCCCTGCATGGTAATTCCTTCTGCTCTATCTTTCTTCATCTTACTTATGGTACTGTCATGAGGTACTGTGCTGAAAGCCTTACTGGATGTATTATGTCTTCTGTGGTCCCTTTATCGTCTAATCCAGTTATGTCAACAAAGGAAACCATATTGATTTGGCATAGCTTGTTTTTAACAAGTGCGTGATGGCTGTTAGTAACCATGTTTTTATCCTCTGAATGCTTACAAATTGGCTTTTTAAAAAATTATCTGAATAACTTCTTATGTATTAAAGTCAAGTTGACCAGCCTACAATTCCTGAAGGTTTCCTTCCCCCCCCCCCCTTTTTTTAAGATGGGTACCATTTGCTTTTTTGCAACTTTCTGCATGCCCGCTTGCCTTCTGTGACTTCTCAGAGAGAACTGCTAATGGCACCAAGATATTATTATCTGTTTCCTTCAGTGCCTGTGAGGCATATTTCATCAGGCCTTGCTGACTGAATTCATTCAAACCAGTCAAATATATTTTGATGTCACTTTGTTCTGTATCTCCTCATTCACTCTGTTTATGTTGACTTTCCCAACAACCTGTTTGCATTTGACCTTTTTGTAGAGATGGAAGCAAAGTAGCAGTTGAGCTGATAGGCCTTTTCCATGTCTTCTGGATATAATTGGTCTTGCCTATTAATCAGTGGCCTCACAGTTTCCATTATCTTTCTTATTTGTAGAACCCCTCCATATTAATGTTCTTTGCCAGCTGTAATTCATGCATCTTTGCCTCCTTTATTTTGTTTCCTTGTGCATCAACTGTTCCTTTAAGTAAATCTTTACTGTTGGTTCCCACCTTGCATTTTATGTTGGAGTCTCTTGATTTCCCCCCCCCCCCCACAATCATTTAAAACTCTCATTGTACAGAACAAACAACAGTTCCTTACAATCTGTCCTGGCTTTCCTGTGCCTCACAGTGGGTAGCAATTGTGTACCTAATTTCTTCAGGATAGCCAGCCCTCCTATACTCCTTTTATTTTACTTTATCTGTGCATGGGGCCTTATTGTCTAATCCTCTGAGTTTTAGAATCAGCTTTTCTGAAGCTTATTATTTTTATTTTGCTGTTTGTCCATGTCACTTTTCAGTTTGTGATCACTTCCATCTAAATTATAGACCACCTTTTTATTTATTTATTTAAAAATAATTTTCCCCTGTTGGTCAGAACCCAATCTAAAACAGTTGACCCTCTGGCCAATTCATCACCTTGTAGTACTAGAAAGCTTTTTCCTATGCCTGTCTGGAACATGCTGGACAATAGGGGTGTATGAAGCAGGTCCTACTCGATTTGGATTTGGCCCAAATCAGGGACAGTGATTTTGATTTTTTTTTTTTTTTTAAATTCGGATCACTGTCCCTGATTCGATTCGGCTGAATCTGAAGATTCGATGCTGATTCAGAGAATTAGTGATTAGGACATAGACACAGCTTTAAATGTTTTTTCTACATACCTTGAGGTAGCAGGCATGGCTTATGATTGCTGCAATGCTGGGGCACATGGAGCATCCCACAGGAGTGTGGGGGAGCCCTCCATGTGCTCAGCAGTGAACCTGGAAGTGGACTGGAAGTACTTCCAGTCTACTTCTGGGTCTGCTGGGAAGCACACTGGGGGCCCTTCTGTCCCTTCCCAGCTTGGCAGTCAGCCTCAGGGGAACCCCAGGTGCCTTCCCCAGACCCAAGAGGCACCAGTCACCGAGTCAGGGGGACACAGCCCCCCCCCCGCCTGTGTGCTCCCTGGTGGACCTGGAAGTGTTTCTGGTCTACTTCTGGGTCTGCTGCTGAGTGTGCTGGGGAGCCCCCCATGCTTCTGTGGGACTCTCTACGTGCCCCAGCATTGTGGCATTCATAAGCCTCCTGGTACCTAGAGGCGTATAGAAAAAATATTTAAAGTTGTCTCCATGCCTGAATCTCTCCGAATCAATTTGGAGGGTTCTGATTTGATTCAGAGAGATTAAAGGGTCCTCTGATATGATTCAGATTCAGAGATTTGGCCACAGAATCAGGCTGAATCGAACTAGGGACCAAAGCTTCACACAGCCCTACTGGACAATTTGGGCTACATTTTGTGCCACCTAATATGTGTCTAATGATTTTTAAGCTTCCAGGGGCTTGCTTATATCACTACAGTGGTAGGACCTGGCATTGTGCATCTCTTGTACCCCTGTCTTACCCCCCCAAAGTCCACAGATATGCTTCAGACTTGGAAGTTCACTAATGAGGTTGCTCTGGCATAATCCCCATCCTTCTTAGAAGCTGATCTCAGATTCATTAGAGACAAATGATTTTGGAGCAAAATTTCGGATAAAGGAACAAGCGTGTATTTCTATGACTTAAAATTTAAACATAAAGATGCTCTTCAATCTTTGTTGGATAAATCAACTTTTATGATCATAGGAAATTTATAGGAGAAGTAACCATAGAACTTACTACTTGTGCGTCCAGTGAGTTCTTCAACGGCCACTTTTATCTTCTGTTGTGTAACTCCACCCACAGCCACAGGGTGAAGTTACACTTGGACAATACTAAATTTGTGGAACACTTAAGCAGTGTTAAAGCTAGAATATTTTGTGAGCAGTTGCATGTTAAGAGTTGATACTGTTTTTTTCCTGCACAGATTTGACTTGCCACTAGAGCGCTAGCAAGCAGGGGTGTGGTGAGAAGCTGGGATACCTGAGCTCAATCCCTGCTCCAAGTGCAGGGAAGTGGGGGCTGGGAGTGATTCATCTTGGGATGCTGGGGGATGGCAAATTGCTCATTTTCTCTCTGTGGAGCAGACCAAAGTTATCCTAATATTAGCTAGGTTGTACTGCTCAGAATTAGCCCTTGCCTGAGTATAAACTTGGTATAAGTTTGAGATGCTCAGAGGGCACTCAGTACAAGTTAATGAGTTTTAATGTGTGAATGCTCATGCTTTAAATGCCCTTCATATGGTTTAAGTGTAACATGTAACTTCACCCTAAAAAAAAAAAGCAATGAGCTATGGTGTCACACATGCATATATCTTTTGGTTTCTATTAAAGATATTTGTTGCTTTGTAAAGTTTGGATTGGCTCCCAAAATATAATAAATTGAGGGAAAAAGTTCAGAATTTGTTTTGAATTCTAAAATATTTGATATTTAAATACCCAGAGTAAATCTAGTGAAGTCAGTCTAAGTGCTAGGTTCAGGACCACTGAAATAGATCTGTCGGCTAGAGTTGTAGTTGGCAATCTGACATATATCCAGAGTAGAGGGTCTCTTTTGCAGGTTACAGCATATCTGTGAGCTAATGTACCTAACATATCATGGCTTGGAAAGTCTCCACCATTGTCATGCATTCAAATGGGATATGTGTTCCCTGTCCTAATTTACACTGTCAACCTAGGTCTTCTAAGAAATTACAGTATGACTAGTTCCCACAATTACAGAATATTGACCAATATTTTTGAATTCTCCTTTGAATATATTGATATATAGATTCCGTTTCATCTGGCTTTGCAAGGCTCTTTTGCTAGCTAAATAAGGCACTATTACTTGGATAGCTACTCTTTTGAGTAGCTATGCAAGGCACTATTACTAATCACTGTTGCAGTGCCTGTCTTTGTTGGTATAAGATACTGGGCTATAAAAGCGGGTTACTGCAGAAAATTTAGGGATTTAAAACATTTGAGTCTTTTGACTGGTGAGGCAAGGTTCTTTGGGTAGATGTGATATTTTTTATTAGACCAACTGAATAGTTGGAAAAAATGTTCTTTGCAAGCTTTTGGGCACAAATGCCTTTCTTCAGGCATAGAGAGACTCCGCTGGTGTTATGTGTTCTCCAAGGTAGAAAAGAAGTTAATTTGCAACATGTAGGTCTGTGAAAATGCAAATGAGTGATAGTTTGGGAGACAATGGATAGAGATGGGAGGTGGGGGAAGAAGAGGATGGAAATGTGTGAAGGAATGTAGCTGGTCAGCTGCAGGCAGGATACCTGGTGTTATTAGATGGCAGGCAGGTTGTAATGGGTCATAAATCCAGTGGCTATATTTAGTCCATGTTTTTTTTGTATCCAGTAGATTTATGGCGAAGTTTGTAGGCTCGTCTATGAAAGGTGTTTTCTAAATTTCCTTTGAGGATTAGAACTGATATTAGAGAGAGAGAGAGTGATTGCCTTGTGAGAAGTGGCACCCGCAGGTATTTGGATATCTTTGTCTTTGATGGAATTTCAGTTTGCATTCATTCTCTTATGCAATTGTTGTTGGTTTTTTCCTAAATATTTTCCATCAGGGCATTTGGTGCACTAGATGAGATGTAGATTACATTTGTGCAGGTGTAAGATCCAGGAACGGTGATGGTTCTGTTTTGGGATGTAGTAATTGTGGGGGTGATGGAGATGGCTTGGCAGGCTTTACATTTGTGTCCTGGCATGGTCTGGATCCATTTGGTATGGTTTGGGCCATAGGAAGTTTGCTTCTGGTGACCAAGTTAGTGAGGTTTGGTGCTTGTTTAAAGGCTAGGATGGGTGGTTCTGGAAAGATCTCTTTAAGAACTGGGTCGTCTTCTAGTATTGTTTGTTATTGTTTGAGGCTTTCCCATATACGTTCCAGAGATGGATGTTATATCATAACTAATGGAGTGCAATTTGCAGGGATTTTCAGTTTGTACTGAAGCAATTCTTCACGTGGTATCCGGGTGGCTCTTTCAAAAGTGCGATCTCACTCTCTGGAGGAGTGTCCTTGTTGGGTGAAAGCTCTTTTGAGATCTGTGAGGAGATGATTGCAGGTATTCTTAGTGCATATTTGGTGATGTGGGAGGGACTGGCTGTATGTTACAGCTTTCTTGGTGTGTTTTGAGCGATTGCTGAGTTTTGAGGTGAAAAAGGGAGTTGGATCTTTCTCTAGTTTTTCATAGTAGATGGTGTCAGAGAGCTGTCTGTTGGCTTCTTTTATGTAGTCTTCATAGTTGAGGATAAATATAGCTCCTCCTCTGTCTGCTGGTTTTAATACTATTTGGTGGCTGGAGCTTAGAGATTCTATGGCCCTTCTTTCTGATAGCGAGAGAGGTTGTTGTAGTGGTGTTTGATTATTTTATTGTTCATTCTTTCTCTGAAGCAGCCAATATATAATGGTCAAGGTTTGAATTTCATCTACTATAAGGTGTCCAATCTGGTTTTTTTTTGTTTTTTTTTTGGTGTTTAATCTTTTTGTTTGTCATGGGATGACATGTTGTACAAAGTGGATTTGTTTTGGTTGTGGAAAAACGCCTTAAGATGGAGGCATTGAAAAAATTCTTCTAGTTCATATTATAGGATCTTATTCGGATATTTTCTTGGACAGAAATTAAGGCCATTTGAGAGGACAGATTTTTCAGTTCTGGTAAGTGTGTGTATGGAGAAATTGATAATACTTGAGGGTTGACTGGTTCTTCAGTTTCATCAAGTAAGAGGTTGGAAGGGTGTAACATTGGTCTGGTTTCTCTGATGGTTGTTTTGTGGCTGGGAGAGTTGTTCCTCTAGTAATGGGCTCCATTTCTTTTTTTGCGTGTGTTGGATGGATGTTGTAACAAATCGTTGGTAGTCTTTTTGTATATGTTGCATAACGTTTAGGAATATATCCAGATTTATCTCTTTGAAGTTGTTGTAGCATATGCTGGTTTCCTTCTTGAGTTGATTTCTTTTGGAGAAGTTTAGGTGAAGGAGATGATTTCTAAGTTTTTTTTTCCGAAAGTTCTCCTGCATAGTTGTGAAGCATATTTAGTTGTGTGTGGTAGTCAGAGGGTTGTAGATGTTCAGTCTTCTGGGAATGATGCTGTGTTTCTTGCATAGGCTTAGAAAGTACGTGTTGCTGTTGAGTTTGGCTTCTTTCTTCTTCATGTTGTGAAGCATCTGAGACTCTAAACTTGGAGTGAATGATAAAGGATGGCAATCTGTGCAGTGAAATACAGAGGCTGCAATGTAAACACCTTGTTAACATATCCCAGTGAGAGAGACACAAAGCCTTGCCTTTAGCAGCATACTTGTAGAGTTTTTCTCAAACTTGCTGTTGAAACACAGTCCGTGGAACAGGTATTCCGTGAGGATTGTAAGACTACCCAGTAATGCTGCCAAACTCAGACAGCTGTCATCTCTGTTACTTGTTAGACGCCAGCAGAATAATTCCATCAAATGCAATCAGGATGGCATAGGTCAGGCTACCAAGGTACAAGAAGTCTGCTCTTAAGAGTTTCGATGGAGTTTGAAGCAAACTACTTCAAATCCTTTTACTTAAAGAAAGCTTAGTTTAAAGCTTCTGTAAAAACAAAGATGCAGACTGGGCTAATAATACACTTTGAGGAGGAGGAACTAATATTATCCATTGGAATTGTTTGACTGTAGAGGAGTCACCTGCAAGGTACTCTCTGTCTCAACAAATGTTGCTGTGAAGCGCACAGAGACACAGAATAGGGATACAGAAAAAACAGCTTCCTTCTCTCTCTTCTCCTTTTTCATTAAGTATTTTCATCAAATACTGCCACTTAGTGCATTTGGTTTTATTCCATCAACCTTTTAAATTCAGTAGTTTGAATTTCACAGCAGGTTTGGTCTAAGCCTTTAATCTTAATAATGATCCCTTGATCTGCCATGGTCTTTCCAATTCAGAGGTTGTTAGTGGTCCCTTCTGGGAACTTTCCAGCTGTTTCTGTTTAGTTCATGTATATTTATTTACATGGCTTTTGAACCCCCATTTGAAACCAAAAAGTGCTGTGCCGCTTAGCTGTAGTTATTGTTGATCATTTTCCAGAAAAAACAGGCTATAGCTGGGGAAAAAAAGCAACATATGGCAGCATTTTCTGTATTGAATGTTTATTATGTTCTGGTGTGACCTCATCAGTGCCTTTTGACTACACTGCTATCGGTTATAGAAAAATGCTTGTGGTTTCCCTCCCCCACTCCTCCCTTAGCTTTCAGAAGAAGCAAATGCGACCTGAAATTAATTTGCATATGCAGCACATCATTCTTACTGCAGGTAGCATAATTTTTGTCTTGGGGAGAGGAGGCAGGAGGAATTAAATGGAGTTTTTTTTGTACTATATTTCAAATGGGAGATGTGTGTATATCTTTACTGAATTAGAGCTGTGTAATTGGAATATGTGTTAGCAGCATCACAAACTATCTGCGTTGATTAACAGTCACTCTAGTTTGAATGCTGATAATTTTGTCCAGCCAGGACCTCAAAATGCTTTACAAATCTTAACAAAGCAATGATGACAATCTTATAACAGATATAAGAATAACTTATCTCTTGTTTTTTGTATGTGGGGAAAGTTAAGTACAGAGGAGTTGAGCCATTTTTTCCCAAGGTCACTTGGAAAATTTATAGAAAAACAAAGACAAGACTCCTAGTTGTGTGTGTGTGCCCTTACACTGTCCCTTCTCCCTATGGAATAATGGAGAAAATAATTAGGCACTGAGATAATGAGTTCTAAAATATCACTCGGGGACTGGGCACACAGTACATTTACAAACTGGGTGTAAATTACACCAGAATCCGTAGCAGGCAGATGACCAGTTATTCCGAAGTAATGACTCACAAGGAGCTGTCATTATAGCTACTTGCTACCATGTGACTAGGAAGTGGATAATAGCTTCTTTGCCTACTGGCAATAGCTATCTTGGATAGGAACAGATGTACAAATGCTTACGCTGGTGCACACTGATGTTGTTTTACCCTCCCAGTAGGCGTTATTAAGCCTTTGTTCCACTGAGCGATGGTAATAAATACAAAAACTATAGTGGGATAGCACTAGACACACAATGCTTATACTACTATAACATTATACTTCTGACTTTCCTGAGTAGAAAGTGGGAATTTGGTGTGGGTTACACATTGTGTGTCCATTTCTTCTTTATACTGGTCTAAAACTGGTTAATCACTGAGGCTGTATTGTTCAAGTTCTTAGTCTGTGGTGTGAATTTGGTTTGGATAGAGTAAGACTATGACACACCTTCATATTTTTGGGGGTTTTTTGGTTGTTTTTAATTTGGTCAAAATTTCAAATACAGTAATCCCTTTTTCTGACCAGTTCCATAGGTAGTTGAACATAATTTCAAATAAGGGCAAAAAAAATTGTTCAAGATAGTTTTTGATACCAGATGATAAATATTAATAATTTTTTTCTTTTCATGAAATACACATACATCTAAATCTACTTGTTCCCCTCCTGTACAGAAATAGCAGTGTTAAGGTCATATCCTCTTTCTGGATGTGTGCACCCATCGCCAAGACGAAGTCTATGCAGATTTAACATGTACATTCATCCTCTAGACTTGCTCTTCAAGCTCTGATCTTGCAAACATGTATACACTTGATTAATGTTAGGAATGTGAATTGTCTCATTGACTTTAACAGGAATACTCACATGAGTACACTTACCCAGGCGCTTAAGTGTTCGAAGGATCAGGGGCTTAATGTCCCAGTTAAGTGTCCTTCACATTGTGGCCTCTTTTGAGTATTGCCTTCTTATCCATTTGTTCCATTTGATTCCTAGAGCTATGGATGTAATATTTTGATGTCGTCTTAAGAGTCCTGAGATTCCAATCCAGCAATAAGATGCTGAAGGTATTCGAATGGTAGAACTAGAAATAACACAGAAAGGGGTTGTATACACCATTTCCCCAAACAAATAGAGATCACCGAAGATGGAAAATATTTTTTGAAATGGGTAAAACTGGTAATATACTAAAAAAATCATCATAGTAGGCCAAAAAAATGTAAGGATGAAATCCTGGCTCCATTGATATTTCTGAGAGTTCTGCCAGTGATTTCAGTGACACTAGGATTTCTCTCCAATTTAGTCAGTTAGGTCTTGTACAGACATTCAGTTTCTCCTGGGAGAGTTTCTGCTTTCCCAGAAGAAACCATGAATGTGAAGATGTTCAGGCTTTTTTCCTGCAGTAAAAATGGATACTCCAGGAGAAATTTAACCTGGGAACAAGGGCTAAATCACTCCCAGGAGAGTTTCTTCTGAAAGAGTGAATGTCCTTACATGCTATGTCTTCTCTCCCACCTGCTGCCCCCTCCCCCCAGACAGACAGCATGTTCATTGCAGGACTCTGGTGCTCCAGTGGGGAGCAGAACATGCCCCCTTTGCAATCCGCAAGTTGTGCTGCAGGGAAACAGGCTGACCACGGGTGGTCTGGGTTGGCCAATAAAGGCTGCCCTATGCACTGCTGCTATAGGTTGCCAGACAGACTAAGGGAGCCTGCAAAGCATACTGAACTGTGTGTACAGACTCCCACCCCGCGCAGTCAAATATTTGTACATGTAGCTTTGGGTAAGTTTTTCTACCAGGAGAACAAGCCTGGGTTAATTCTCCCAGATTGAATGCGTTTATGCGGCCTTAGAATCTGCTGTGTGGCCTATGTAGTGCTTGCTGTTTATGTCCTTCTCCCTGGAACAGTAGTAGTAGGTAGGTAGTATTCACATGTTTTTCAATGTCAGTCAGTATAAAACAATGCCAAAAAATTTACCTTTTAAAAATGCTAGGATGATGCAAATCTGATGTCTCTTACCATTTTAAAACGAGCTTTTGGTGGGGGGTGTGGGGGCAGGAGACTGAAGATGGTATCTTATTTATTTCAAAATATTTTCTGTGCCATTCCTCTTCTTTTGCCTTGGTAGCACACAGCTTTGCTACATGTATCAGTTTCCTACCATGACACACAAACATTAGTTCCTGTGTTAAAAAGTGTGCTGCTGGACCCCTGCATGACACTGTCAATACAATGAAACTGAACATAGGACTCCTACCTGTATGGACACAGGAGGAGTGGGGGGGGAGAAAGAGAAAGAGAAGAAAAAAAACTCTTAAGAGTTGCAAATCTTTGACTCAACAAATCTAGAGGTTGCAATACACAAAGGTCTCATCTCGCTGAAAAAGGAGAAATCAAAGGTGCTGCTGCTTATGTCAGCAGCTGGTGGTTAGAAATTACACTGAGTTCCCAATAAAGTCTTAAACAGGCGACTCAGAACAAGAGACCAGAGAAAAAGATTATAAATGATAACAATATATACTGGGAGGCCTTGGTAAACAGGAAATAAGGGAGAGAATTAAAGATGTGTGAAAGGGGTGGATACAGGGCAAATTCATTCTCCTACCCTGCAGTGGTTGTATAGAGTAGCTAATACCACTGATGGAATGGATAATTTGTCCCACAAAGACTAACAACATCAAGGGAAAAGAAGAGATAAGTTGTGTTTTGGGTACGATTTTTCTAGACTGCATTATTCAACCAGTTTATCTGTTGAATTTAGAGGATAGTGGGCCATAAATCCCAACTAAAGCATCATGGACATTTGAGGTAATTAGTGACTATATGAAGTTTTAAAAATGCTCTGATATGAAAAACACATTAATTTCTGTGATATTGATCACAAAAGCATTATGTAGCCAAAGGTCAGAGCTTTATGTGATCATATCCTGAGCAGTTCCAGGAAAAACCTGTTAGCTGCAAAGCAAGAGTAACTCTGAGGCGGGAAGTCATGAAAAGAACAAAATACAGAATTTAGCTGCTGGAGTGGTCTAAACATGGAGAAGCGTATGCTTCAATTTGGTTCCATGAGAAGAACTGGATGCTTCTTGAATTATAAGGAAGCAGCTTTGTCAGACTGAGAATGTGTTTAAATGCACCTGCATTTCATTTCTATACACATATAAGCATTTGTGTGAACATGCATGCAAACGCACAGTTGACAAGAGAGATTTCACTTCCAGCATCTTCTGCAAATACAAATATATTGCCGCAATAAAATTAATCAGAAAGGAAGTGAAGAATGTCAATGAAAGATGCATACAGAAAAAGTCTTAGTTCTTTGATATCCAGCTTGATATTCTGTGGACTGCTGACCTTTCTTGCATTATTAAAGATGTCTTGACTAATATTGCATAGTGTCTCTGGCAGATGTTGACAGTAATATGCTCTGGAGATTCTTCCAATCTTCTGTAGAAAAAATTGCTAGCAGCACTAGGACAGGAAAGCTTCAAAGGGCCGAGCTTGAAATATGTCACTAGAATTATACGTTCTGTGTATCCAGTTGCAAGCACAGAGAGTAATTTAAATTTGAGGAATGGAAATCTTGTAGAAATAAGCTAAAGTCTTCAGAAGTTGGAAGAGAAAATGGTAAAGAAATGTCTGCAATTTTGACTGTTACATTCATGTGCGGGCAAAAATGCTGCAGTAGCCTTACAGTAAATAACCTTTAAAAAAGAGTCCCCCTGCCCAAAGAAACACGTCTGACTTGAAAATATCATGTTCCTTTTTTCAGTGATGATGGTAATGGTGTTTCATGTAGAAATGAGTCCTGCAGGTGTTTGGATATCCATAATAGAATAAGATTTGGGTTCAAATACAAACTGGAGCTAGTGTCATTAGTTTCAGGTTTAAATGTCCAAAATTTGAGAACCTGTTTTTATGAGTTTTATGGTTTTATTTGTGAGCTTTCTGTCACTTAAGAATCCATCTACACATTCCTGTCAGTATAAAAGCGTATTTCTACAAGTTTTCAGCTTTAAAAGCAAAAAAATCAGTCCAGACTGGTGATAGTCCAGGAATAAATTCTAGGATCAGATTCAGAATTGAACATTCATATTAACATTAAAGGTAAACATTACAGATACCAAATGCCATCCTTGAAATGCATGCAATTAGGACATGAGATTGCTTGAACATTGGGATGGCTTTTGGACCAGTTCCAATTTCTTGAGAAGGGGAAAGAATGATTAAAACAACCTTGCAGCCAGATTTTTTGGCTTTATAGGGCTGGTTCTAGTTTTATTTAAGCCATGTTTGTTTGGGACTTTGAACAAACGCTTCTTGTTTTGACACATTCTATCTTCCTCTAATATATCACAAAATATATATGGTAATGCCAATTACTGCCAGAATATAGTAGCTCCCAAGTCCTGGTGAGAAAGGTATTGGTTTGATTTCCAAAGAAGTAAGCAGGTATGACTGCAAGCTTTGTAACAACATGCTACCACAGAAGGAACATGAACCCCTATAGACTTCACATATTTGGGATTGTTTGAACAAGGATAGTGCTTCATTTTCTAGGTTATGCATAAGGTTACATTGCTGGCTGGACCCAAGAAGTCTAGATTCTCTTGTTAATTGGGTTACTCCTGTGTCTCTAGTGTTGTAATGGGTTGTGGAACTGAAGTTCTTGGTTTAAATTCACAAAAGTAAGTCCAACTGCACACAGTACATGGTTCCTACTGTCATGGTCTGATCCTTGCTTTTTGCTCCCAAGTCCTGTAGTCTCCTGCTCTGGTTGTCTTCGCAGCTCCAGTTCATTATGATTCACAAACGCTTTGCTTCTGGCCTCTCCCTTGACTTTCACAGTTTTTGAACCTTGATCTGGTTCCCAGTCCCCAGCCTTAATTCACCCTTTTCTGGGAAAAAAATCTTTCAAAAAGAGAGCAAACAAAACGAGCAGCATTAGTCAAAACTAGAACACCGAGCCCTAAATACAAATGCGCAGCACCGTGGGGCTGGCTGGGAGAACTCTGTCCTGGCAAATCTTAAAGCAGAGAGAAAACAATCCTTGCAAAGAGGCTGAAAACTGCTGTCAGTACTTCTATGCTAGCAGGAGGAGGGCAAGGTCTAACACAGACCTATTCTTCATAGACACTGTTTGTTTGTTGAAATGACCAGGAATAAACATGTTCAGTAGCTTCTTCATGATCTAAATTAAGTGGTAATTGGATAGGGTGGATTTAATAGTGAGCAAGGGGCATCCTGTATAACCAATGGGCTGTGGAGGATTTGGTAATCAACAGCTTAAAAAAGGAAAAAAAAAAAAAAAGAAAAGAAACCTTTTTGCTATGGAAAGTAATCTGTATTGACTTGGAAAAAAGTGGAACTACAGCACCATAATTTTGCAATAATGTAGGTGTAGAAGAGGGTTAAAAGCTACACTGCAGTGGCCTGAGAATGAAAGACGCTGCAGGTGTGCATCTTAACAGGACATTAATTGGATAGTGAGTGAACATAAATGGGAAACGCAGAGGGTATGTGGCGAGGATTTGTTGCTAAAGGAGCGGTGTGAAAGCTATTGCTGAGCTCAGTTATAAAGCCCAGCTGAACTCTATGGTTCCCCGTTGTAGAGTCTGTTGCCAGTTTCTTTTGCTAGGGCTGTGCGAAATGGAACTGTTTTGTTTCAACTTCCATTTAGACGGGACAGTGTTTGGTTTCGAGTTTTGTTTCATTTAGCTTCAAAGCGCTGTTTCATCTCGTTTTGTCGAAACGGTTTTGACGCCGTTTTGACATTTTGCCCATAGGCTCTAATGGGGAAGCATGAAACTGCCTATAACTTTGTCATTTTGTGGCAGATTTGGATGAAAACAGCAGGGGTGGTAGCTGTTTTCTGAGGGCGTGAAGCCTGCCAAGTTTCAAGGAGACAGGTGCAGGGGTTTCTGGGAACCTGCACCTCAAACTGCTGACAGGCAAAACTTGTGACTGTGCGTGCTAAGGCACAGCTGTTTTTCCGTCCCTCCCCTGGAGCACTGGGATTGGACGGGACCTCAGGGAAGGATCACAGTCACTGGCCAGCTACACAGTCAGTATTGGAGGACTCCTTCCCCCTCCCTCTCCTGTTTCCCCGCAAGCAAGTCCAGCTTTGAAACTCGAAACGTTTTGACTGCCCTCATTTCATTTCAAGGCTGTTTCGAAGCCTTTTCTTCTGTTTCGATTTCACTGTTTCAAGCTCAAAACGAGTCAAAGCAGCGTCGAAATGGACCACCCAGCAACATTTCGCACAGCCCTAATATGTATATAATTTTATAGACCAAAGTGCCAACCTGGATAAGTGGTATGCTTGCAGTCCATCCCAGATCAGGAAAATGATGGCTGAAGAGCTGATTGCCGAATCTGCCAACCTGAATCTTGGATAATTAATAATATTCAGTTAACTCGAGGTGGGTGATGAATCCGTTGTGCCACATCCTAACAAAACGTTTTCATTAGAATCCCTTATCTATTCCCCACCAGCCCCTGCCGCAGGTATTTGCTGCTGTTTAGGATGTATCCAAGGAACTCACTGTGGCAAACTGCTAGCAGGTGCACCCAGCATATGTCGGAGCTCTGTGACTGATCACACGCATATGTGCAAACATTAGCAAGAAGGTGATATTAAGCCTGGTGAATATATCCTTGCTGGTGGATGAATTAAGGATTTGCTCTTGTAACATGCTGAGCTTACTAAGCTTGAGCTAGAAAACCACTTAAGAATTTGTCTAACTTTTAACCACAGAGGTCAGTGAAAGCTCAAAGCCTAAATACCTAGGAACGTACACAGATGGTTGAGAAATGAAGCGTTCAGACATAAAGCAATTATAAACGTGAGGGCTTTTTCTGTCAGTTTTGTTCAGCCAACTTGATCCTGTATATTGCTGCTGCTATTTACATCATTACCACCCAAGGTTTAGATCTGGAAGATGGACAGAAAAGAAGATCTGTTCGTTGTCCTGAAGTACTTAAAAACCAAAGACAAAATGCTAGCAGGTTGCATGCTTTGTTGCATCTCTAGGCTAAACTCCAGAGCTCTTAGCAATCCTCCCAGTCCCGCTTCCAGAGTGTCCCACCCTGTCTCTCGTGCCAGGGACTCTGTGGGCCCCCATTTGCAATGTCCCCATCCCCTGCCAGGACTTCAGTGAGCACCTCTTGGCCCTACCCAGTCTATGCCCGGGACCTCATTCTCATCTCCTAGGCCAGGTCTCTGCAAGCACCACCAGTTCTGTTCCTTCCCCACCATTACTATCTTTTCCCCTTCTACGTTGGAGATAGAACATTTGATTATTACCCAGACTGATTTTTAGGAGAATGGGTAATGATGAACTGGGGGAAAGTTTTGAAAAGTGTTCACGGGGGCTATCAGCCAGTTCTTTGACCTCTAAGAAGTTACTGAAGTGTTGGTGGCAAGGGCTCTTTATGTCCTCCATTTTTTCTCCCTTCTGGGTTTTCATTCTCCAGAAGCAACAGGGCCCTTCCCTCTGATGCTTAAACTTTTCACTGAAATTTTCAGCTTAGCTGGATGCAGGATTAGAGAAAATACTGCTTTACATTTCAACAATGGCATGCTGCACATCTTCCTTTCGTTTAATTCTGTAGTTGTCCTGAAGTGTCTGAG
Organism: Gavialis gangeticus; assembly: GCF_001723915.1. NCBI lineage: Eukaryota > Metazoa > Chordata > Crocodylia > Gavialidae > Gavialis > Gavialis gangeticus. Next base: position 49,179,776 of record NW_017729029.1, read on the forward strand.
GGGAAAAATGAACAAAATCCAACTGAAGGCATTATTTTTTTTGGTGTTCCTCATGAAGATTGTAAAGCTAGCCAGGTTCCTCACTAAATTCATCTTGAAAGAGAAACAGGCAAAAATGTAAATTGGAATTTGAGAAGTTTTCTGGTTTTGCTCACAGAGTAAGGATCCGGTCAGAGAGATCAATGGGAGTCTTTCCACTGACTTCCATAGATTTTCATTTAAATTTATAATTGGCTGAACCAATAATGGGAATCTCTCTAAACCAAAAAAAACCCCTTTCTAATAAGACCAAGCATGGAAAAAGTCCTCTCAAAAGAGAAAAAACTGAGCTGAACTAATCAGGATTTGAACTAAAGGAATATTTCTGGAAAAAAAAATGGACATAACCAAAAGAGGGGGTGGGGAGGGAAACAGCATTTCTCAGCATCAGAGAGGACAAATATTGCATACAAATTCTGTGCTGTAGTCTTTGGAAGCCAATTGGACAGAGCAGGTGATGGGTGTTTCATCACTGTGAATGATCATGCTTTCTAAAGGTGGTTCTTAGTTATTTAATAACCTGTCAGGCCAAATGACACAGACTGCTAGAGTGCACTGTTAAAAAGCCTACACGATTATGTATGCTAAAAAATGTCGTGGCCATATTATTGTCCTCTTAATTAGATATGTATGATGGCAATCAATTAGTAATGATAGTATAAAAGCCAATAGAAATAATGCAGTTTTCATTAGGGATTTCTAATTTGTTGCAAGTGTGTAGCTGTTGAGAGAGTTCCTGTTAAAGAAAACAGTATCTTTTATTATTTAAGCCATTTTATTGGATTATCTTCCCTTTAGTGTTGATTGCACATGGCATAAAGACTAAAAACAATTTCACTGTGTGTTAAGGCTTTTATTAATTTATAAAATCTAAGATGGATTAGTAGATTTAATTCACCCCTTACCTTTAGTGAGGATTTGGAGGATATACTTTCTCTCTTTTAAACTCCGTCTGCCTGCCAAGTTTGCTGCTGCTTTTTGGCATGTAATGATAAAAATACATCTGAAAAGCAACAATTTAACTGTTTCAGTGTCTCTTCTAACCAGTGGATGTTTATTTCTCTTAGCTTGTCTCAAGGATGGATGATATTTAAGAGCTTTGGAAAGCATCAAAACTACTCTGAGCCTGCAACATTTGATGAGAAACTGTTATGAGGCTAGGTGTTTATTTCCTTTGAGATTTAGAGTTCTTCTGCTTCTGTTTCTAGCTGTATACCCTGCGAGCAATACTTGCCATATTTTGGCATTTCCCCTACTTCTTGAAAGTGCGCAATCTGAGGAATAATGAAAGAGCAGGAGAAGGAAGCAATTGTCTACTGGTTTCAAATACTGGAAGCAAGTCAGCCTGGATTATTGAATGTTTCCTGCCATCAGAAGAAGTTGTCATAAGCAGTAATATAGCCAAAAGTACTGGTTGAGATCAGGGGTGTTCAAATGGTGGTTGGCAGACCACATATGGTTCACTAAGGGTTAAATTGTGGCCCTTGGGCTCCTACTTGGCTGCTGTTCCAGATGTAGGAGCAGTCAGGGTCTTCAGGCTTGCTCTTCCTCCAGTTTCCTTTCCCCCGAACTAAGAGGATGAGGTGGGGCAGCTGGCAATGCTGCAGGAGCCCGTGGCCTGGGGTACCTGAGGGGCACGATGCAGCAAGGAAGCCTGTGGCTGGGGAGGTTAGGGCAAGGTGGGGCTCCTGGATATTTGGTGCAAGGTGGCTGGGGGTGGGAGCACTAGGGGTGTGATGTAGTGGGCAGGTGCTTAATGCACCGTACAGGAGCAGGGAACATGTGGTATGTAGCCCCAGGCACTCACTGGTGTATCATGATTAAGATATTTTGAAAGTACCATGTGATCAATCCAGTACTACTGAAAATTTAGGAGTAACAGACCTCAGTGTATGAGAATTGAGTAATATCCGTCCACATAATTTGTGAGTCCTCTTGATGCCTTTCCTGTCTTCTCTTATAAAAGTTCCAAGAATCTAACAAAGAGCATCAGTGTATGTAGGTAACTAGGCCTTGTATTTTTGTATACAGACGGTAAGCATAGTTACCTGGAACCTAATTTCCATCTTCTTAAAGTCAAGTAGAAACCAAAGAAGTAGCACGTAGCAATATCCACAGTTGGTTGTTAGAGATGGAGACGCACAAGTGCAAAGTATTTAGTAACTGTTCAGCACTGCATCTTTGCTGATGAAAAGGAAATTTTATCAGCATAATGAACCTGATTAGCTAAGTGAGTTCATGTAATGAAAGTGGTGTAACTATAATAGGGATGCATTTGTTTTACTTTCCGTTCTTCTTACTGTCCCCAAAAGGAAAGACTAATGTGTTATTTCTTATTGCTGCGTAATTAAGGACAGGAAAAGAACATACGGGAGATAAGATGAAATGCTTTATGAATAAAATATTCTATGAATGTAATGAAATGACTATTGTGACCTTTCAATATTTGGTATTTTGAAAACTACCGCTTCCTTACAGGTTAGTGAGCTTGTAAACTTGGGAAACATGAAGCATGTTAAACTTAAAATGGCGAACCAGTCAAATACAGAATGTGAAAAGGTCAAATTGGAACTCCACCTCCCCTATAATTTTAGAAGTATTGCATATGACACATTAGAAATACAACATCTCAGTCTTGTAACATTTGGCTTTGAAAGAGCTGCCAGTAGTACATCACTCCTTTCCTCTGACAGTCAGAATTAAAAATCTTACAAGGGTAACTTTTACTCTGTGAAAGGCAACATGGTGCAGTGGGCTGAGCACGAGACAGGAAAATGGGAGTTATTGAGTTCTAATCTATATTCTGACACTAACACTATTCACACTCAGATGCTGCAAGGATAGGGACTTATTAGACAGGCAGACTTCCTTAAGAATAGACAAGTTGTTCAACATCTGAGTTTTAGTTCCCTATCTGTAAATAAATAAATAAATAATAATAAAAAAAAAATTATAACCATGCTTTGCTCACAAGAGTTCTGCAGTTACTGAGTAAAGGAGAAGAGCTGTATTGATTTCCACAATGCTATGCCAGTTTACATCAGGAGAGGATAAGGTCCATGCTTCACAAATATGTCTTCAAAAATATGAAGTTTGACATTTGCAAGTAACTTCTTTTAGTATCTTCACGTCGTCATGTACTGCTTTTGTGGTTCTCTGCCATCATGCACATTGGACCAGGAAGAAAGTTTTACTGAGAGGATCAGAGCACATTGGGGCTAGGTACAGACAGTCAAAAAGCTGAAGGCTGAATCAATTCAATCTGCAGGTTAGTCTAAACTGGACAGATTAAATTGAAACAGATGTGAACAGACATTTATCTTTGATTCAGGAAATGGAGCCACGTGCCTGCAGTGGCTCAGACCAGAAGCCGGGGGGCACAAGAGCATGGCTTTCTGGCTGTATGCTCCCTTCCTCTTCCTGCTGTCCCCAAGGTCACTGGGATTTGCAGTCCAAAATCATAGCAGCAGGACTCTTCAGGACTGCTCATCACTTCCTCTTCCTGCTTCCAGGTGCCCCTGGGATTTGTAGTCTATATTTGCAGCTAGCAGTAAGTTTAAGCAGGGGAAGGGGTGTTTAACCCACCATCCCCAGCCCCAGCCAGGGTTTGCCTGGGGAGGGGGGCAGTTTCCCCCCTGCAGACTCAGCTGCATCCCCAGCTGGGCTTGTTTCCCCCTCACCCTGTTGTTAGCCAGTCCTCACTACTCCAGCTAGGGAGCAGAGGGGCAGGGCCAGCCATGCTGTCTGGAGCAGACAACACAGCCCATCCCAGAGCTGGAAAGCAAGGTAGGATGTTGGGGGGCTGTGATTTAACTTGAACCAGGAAGGGGTCTGGGGCAGAAGTTTCATAAACCAGTTTGACCTAAATCAGTTAAATCTCATACTACATTCAACCAGGTTTATCTTAAACCAGTTTCAGCCATTTTCAAACTGGTTCATGTGCACTGAGCTTCTGTTCTGTTACAAGTTTAAACCAGTTTCTGATGACTTTAAACCAGTTTGTGTAACTTCTGTCCCTAGACTGGTAGGGTAGTTTTAGTAGCTAGAACACAAGACTGGCTATCAAGAGAGCTGTCTTGTCATCTTGGCTCAGCTGGAAGCTCTTTACACGATCTTGGGCACTTCACTCAGCTTCTCTGTACTTGAACTGTTGGAAATTTTCTGGAGGAGTTATTGGCTGCTGGATAGTGCTGATTCATCAAAAATGAAATGTTTCATATAAATGTCACTTTTGATGAATAGTCAGGCAGAACATAGGCAGACTTTGATAGTTGCTACCTTCCTGCCAGCTTACATGGATCAGCTCTTTTGTAGCCCACCTGACAAGGTGCATCAGAGCCTAGGCACTGAAAAGCAGCAGTGGGCAGCTGTGAAACTGACAAAAGTGTCAATTTCAGTCAGCACTGGTGTTCTAGGGAGCAATCTCCCTTCAAGAAATGTGGTGTGTAGGTGTTTCTGAAGCAAACGGTTTGTGGAAATTCTGCTTTGTAAGAACTTCCAGAAAATTAATTTGGTCCAAATAAGAATTAAACATCAAAATTTCCTGCAAATTGGGAATTCTGAATTTTACCTCTAACCTCACAGTTTGCTTTCTCCATTCACGAGTGGAAGGTAATAATGCCTACCTCCCAGGCAGGTACTGTGAAACCTGATTATTTGAAAAGCCTACATGGTAAATTCCAGAAGAGCAGAAAGGAAAAAAAAGTTTTTTTTTTTTTTGTTTTACCCTGTGTTTTATAATCCTTTTCTTTTTATTGTGATCAGGACCAGAGCTAAAAGACAATTTTTTGGGTTTTTTTGCTCAATAGCCAAACAAACATCAGAAGAAAAATTGATTTGGGTTAAAAAGAAAAAAAAAATTGATATAATTTTTTTTTGGTGAAATTAAAAAAATGAAAAATTTAATTTCAAGCCACTCTGAAATGTTTCATTCAGTATTAAACTGAATGCTCAGTTTGTTTTCAGATTACTATATCTTTTAAAACCCTTTTTTTTTCTTCTTTCATTTTAGGTCAGTTGGAAAAAATGTATTTCCAAACAAAAACCTGTAAAGTTTCACTTTCACATGAACTGTTTTTAGGTCCTTCCTTCCCTATTTTTTCCTTAATTCAACCCAGTTTCAAAAAATACCTTTCGCCCCTCACACTCCACTATTTTGGCAGATTTATTATTTGTCACAATTTTTTCACCCATCTGCCATTAAGAACTTAGCCACATTAGCTAAGGAACTCTGTAACCTTAATGTGTATGTGGCCTGTCCTTTTTTCACTCTTATCTTTCCCAAGTATTTATAGAAGGCAACATGCCCAATGGAGCTATGCTGATCCAGTCTAAAAACCTATGTTAAATATATTACACTCCTTCAAGGGATTTGTACAAGACTGGCTAGAGAACAAGAAGAAAAGAATCTACTGGAGCAGGTAAATAATGGATATTGCAGTTATTGTTAGCTTGAGATGCTTGAGATTCACTATTGAAACAAATGAGCTAGGTAGAAATGGCACATTGAAGTCATTCCCTTATAACTAAAAATCCAGGGATCAGTCAACGAGGAAGCTAGAACAGTGCAGAATGAGATGGAAAATAAGATCAAAGGGGATAGTGGAATTATTGAAGTATTAAAGTTTTTTTAATGGATTTACAAGAAATGATACTAACAACATACTAGCTGTCATCATCCAGTTACACACCATCATACATGACTTCAGAAGCTGGTGGCAAGCTAAAGAGACATAAAATCAGCAGTCTCTGGAACCAGATGCTGTTAATCCTAATTCCCAACGGAGGCCCCCAACAGCCTTTCTTGGTAATTGCAGGATACATTTAGGAGAATGTGCCAAGTACTGTGTAATGTTAAGCTTCAGTATGTTTAAGAGCGGTGTTCCTCTTGTGCACGTTAAGAGGGCAAACTTCAACGAGCTAAGGAGGATAGTTGGAGAAGCGCTGAGGTCCCGGAGGGGAGGGGAGCCAGGTGTCCAAGGAGAGTGGTCATTCCTTAAGGAGACGATCCTCTAAGCCCAAAGGAAGGTAATCCCAATGAGGATCAAAGGGAGCAGGAGAGCACACAAGCCTCCATGGCTCACCAAAAGCATCCAGGAATGTCTCCTTGCTAAAAAGGAGGCTTACACCCATTGGAAAGAAGGGGTCATCACCAGGGAGGGCTATTCTGCAGTTGCTCGGGGATGTAGGGGGGTAGTTAGGAAGGCCAAGGCAGAGATGGAACTGGGACTAGCTTCCCAGATTAAGGACAATAAGAAGTCCTTTTTTAAATACATAGGGGGTAA
>NW_017729029.1:49187077-49205873 GCF_001723915.1 Gavialis gangeticus
AGGCGCTATTTCATGGTCAGGGCGGCTAGGGTCTGGAACCAACTTCCAAGAGAGGTGGTGCAGGCTCCCACCCTGGGGGTTTTTAAGATGAGGTTAGATGAACACCTTGCTGGGGTCGTTTGACCCCAGTACTCTTTCCTGCCATGGCAGGGGGTCGGGCTAGATGATCTGCTAAGGTCCCTTCCAACCCTAGAAACTATGAAACTATAATAAGAAACAAGTCAAAGGCCACATACTGCAGCATACTCAGTGAAAATGCAGAAGCAAGAGTGTTAAAGCTGAAATTACACAGTGTTCGAGCCAAAGGTTATAACCTATTTAGATTTTTCTCTGCAAAATTGAACAGCTGTTATAGTATTTGAATAGATACAGCTCAGGGCAAGAGGCTTCACTAGGATTTAATATAATCAGCTATATAAACCCGTTAAGAAGCATAACCGTCTTTGGTACCATGCTCACCTGCGTATTTTGTCAGTTTAGCTTGTTATTGCACTCCCATTGATATGGAGATTTTCTGGGATGGGATATGCAGAAATAAGATTTCTGGTAAGGCAAGATGAGGTCCCTTCTTACTGACTGTGCCGGAGGGAATATTCCTTATGGTTTGCCTACAGAAACATCTGCCCAGAGACCCGCAAAGCCCCTCATTTGCATCTTGGCTACAGTAATGTATAGGACATGTACTGCAAATAAAGTCACTTGTAGGGGCACTTGCTGATTGTTAAGCTAGTGCCAGCTTCTGGCTTCCTGTTGACAGAACTAAAAGGTCATATTTATCAGCTTGTGAACAGACTTCTGAACAGGGAGCAAGAATATGGGAGGAGTGAAAGAGGAGCAAGACAAAGGTAGGTTATCTTCTTCTAGTTTAGGGAGAAGATGACTTTTCTTCTCACTGGGCCAGTGACTATTTAGGGACCTTTAGAGGGTCTCTTTAGATCATCCTAAGAGATAAGTGGAAAGTTACATTTTTTTCTGATGCTACAAAACCACTGATGTTGGGGCAAAGATTCAGTGAGGATCAAGCCAGGCCTGTACTGATATCCCAGACACAGAACATTAAATATTGTCTTTAGCATCTCTTCGCACCTCTGGAAAAAATTGATATGGGTCAGGGCTTACTGGCAAAGGCATGTACTCTGTTATTGGTGAGGGAAGCCTTGAAGCATTTGAGAAGTGAAACAGAGTCTAATGAGAGTAAAAATCCCAGTAGATGGAAGTTCCTGGTCTGACAACTGAATTTAGGTGCTTTGAGGAAGCTTTTGGCACTTTGGGAGTTATTCTCATCTGCCCTTCAGATTCATCAGCTATCATTAGTTATATCTCACCAAAGCAAGGAAATGTAGGGGCTATGGCAAGCTAGAAATAAATCGGGAGGGACACAGCATCAACAAGATGCAGGGCATAAGTCTTAGTTTTGTTTCCAGTTGTCTTCTGGCATAGGCCTATGCTATTGTTTTGGGAGGTGGGGGGGAGGAAGATTGCCAACTGAAAGTGAGGAAAAAGCAAAATGGTGCCATTGAGTTTCAGAAAACTTCAGCAGTGAAAATACAGAATTTCACAGGACCGATCTGAATCTCATCTGATATCCTGGGACTCTCACCCGCAGAAGCTACCCTTCCGAAGGGAACGCTTCTTCGATGCTTGCATCTGATCTAGTTTTCAGTTGTCAGCAGACATTATAAATAAGGCAATGCTCATTCATTTCTAAAAGTGGGCAGAATAATATATATAGTGTGTGTAGAGAGACAGTATATAAACATTGTGTGTGTGTATAATTGTTTTAACAGGTAAATTGTTTAACAAATACAAAGCATTGTATAAATATTGTGTGTGTGTGTATGCTCTCCTCGGCTTTGTATCTGTTAAACAATTTGTACTAATGTTCCATTCAACCCAGGGCTCAGCAAGCAAAAAGTCCAACCTCCTATTCTTATTCACACCCACAAATACATAAGTTAAGAGACTGATCTTCATAAAGGTAAGAAAAGGATGAGACTGTAACAGTAGAGAAAATGCTGCAGGAGTCAGGCAGCTAGGTATGTCATTGAAGTGAGCATTGATCTAGCTTGCTTTATTTTTATTTTTTCTAAAGCACTAACTGAAAGTGAGTTGCAAAAGAAAATCAATCCCTAGAATCATTAGGGTTGGAAAGGGACCTCTCGTGGGTCATGCAGTCCATCACTTCTATGATTGCTCAAAACCAAATCTAACAGTTGGGTATCTACTCTAACCCTGAATATCTCTTTATGACATTACAATGAGCCAGAGGAGGATGTAACAATAACATTAAAACAAATACCTTTAAAAAAAAAAAAAAATAACAAAAACCCCAAAACAAACTCCGCTGTAAAGGAAAGTGTTGCTACAGGGAACCTTTCACTGACAAATAAGATTCAAGGCTCATTTCTTTTATAAATGTTACCATAGTTGCTTGTCTTTCCACCTTCTGCAGTGCACCATCAGAATTGGAGATATTGCTGCCTTTGGATTTGTATTCTTTTTAGTTTCCCTTCAACTTGCGTGTCATAACTGTTCTGCTTTGTTTAAATAAATATTTAGTGGGCAGGACAGAGAGCAGCTCTGTCACCAGTGGTTATGGGGCACATCTGGAACGTGAGAGCCCCTGCCTCAGGTTCCTGTGCCAACGGATGCGTCTGCAGAATGGAACAATTTCATCAGAATGAGACTCACCTCACAATAGCCAGTTGCCTGGCGGTTAGAGTACTTACCTGGGACGTAGGACCCAATTTCAAGTTCTCTCCCTAAATTGTACAGAGCAGTACCCGGCCCTGCATCTTCCCCATCCTGGGTGAGTAACCACCAGGCTGTTAGTTCTCACTTGCGCTTTCTTCACCCTTTAATTTCTGGCGAATATTTGAAATGTGAAAGCATTTGAAATCTGGGAGCCTAAAAATAGCTTCTTGTCCAGCTTTAGCTGTGGTCCCACTACAAATGATTCTGCCTCTGTAAGAACTGTTTGAAATGTGGCTCTCTATTGCATCTGAGGGATACAATCATTTCTAGACTATATGAAAACCGTAACTCTTGCATATAACAGTTTTCACCTCCTAGATTTCAAACCACTTTTCCCTGGAGTCTTATTCACTGCTGCAAAGCCGGGGACACTAGAAGTTCTGGGTCTCTTATCTTAGGGCAGCTGCCCTGGTGGGAATCCAGGTCCCAGATCTGAGGCAAACCCACCAGGGGGGATACATCAAGGCTGGGGACTGCAAGATGCTAAAATGCTGGCAGCCTGAAATCACTGGGACACGTGCCGCGAAGCAAGGTTCACTTTCAAGCTCTGAGCAGGGTGCCTGGTACCAGGGACTTCACTTCTTGGTGCAAAGAAGCGCAGCTGGAGCCAGGGCTCTGAGAGCCACCAGGCTTCCCATTACTGAGCTGGGCCTTGGAGCCCGTAAATCCAGGGGTATGCCCCCGAGATCTGGGGCTGCAGGCACAGCCTGTGGGTGCTCAGTGAAGCTGTCATTTTGTTCAGGGCTGTAGCAACTGGGAAACCAAAGTGAATAGCAAACGCAACTTCAAGGAGAGGAGAGTTTCTGGTTGTCAGGAAATTTTGAAATTCCTTGGGTTTGGTCTGATCAGGACCTAGAGACCAATTAAAGAAGTAAATTTAGTAAATAATAAAAAAAATAGTGAATCCTGTGAATCAGTTGGTTTTTTTTTTTTGGTCTGTTCCCCTGTCTCACTCTTCTTTAAGACCCACGCTCCCTCTGGGGCATGCTTGGTTCCCTGATACATGAAGTAACTGTCACTAACCTTGGCTCACTTTTCAGTCTGAAATCCCTCTGTCTGTGAAGGAGAACATAGTGCCAAGGATAGATTTCCTTTCCTGTGTCTGGCTCTACCTCTTGGGTGCTGCAGGACCCTGCATCCAGCAAGCAGCTTTGAACAGGTCTCAGGACATGATGACCGAATGACAGAAGGCACCATCCTGCCCGACCCCGTTCCAGGTTTTATGCTGTTTCTTCCCACATTTTGCCTCCAAAGGTAAAATGTAACATAATTCAATAATAAATGAATGCTTTCCCTAATCTGGCATCTCATATTTTTCATGCTTAGAAAAGAGGCATTTAAATTATAATATCAAGAAAGTGGCAGTGTAAAGCTTTACTTCAGTTGCATAATTTTGCAACAGCAATTACCTCGGCTACAAATTTAATTTAAAAACTCTTTGAAAGCACTGTCTGTGTTATCGTGGAATATACTCGAAATCAATGAAGGATGATTTCATTCCAGAATTGAAGATACCATTTAATAGTCAGGGTAAAAAATACCTTCTTATTTATTAATAAATTCCTCAATTATGAGTCTCAGCTTCCACAAATTCAATTATTCTTGGTGAAATATGAATTATAAACAATGTTTACCAATTTAAGGCAGGAACATCCTAACACCTAGTTGGAAAACAGACAGGAACTCTTGAAAATGATCCTCATCATGAAGTTAATAAGGAAGATGCAGAGAATGTCCTCTGATAAGCATCACAGTGTCTGCCTTCCTGCATCTACCATTATTTCCTATTTTCCTTCATGATTCATGGTATCTTAGCAACCATACAGGCCTGATAGCTTTAATGGGTCTAAAAATGATGCACTTGGAAATCTATCACTTAAGGCCTGGTGCTCAGAGTAATGACACTCTTTCCTTTGATGGCAGATCTCACGCCAAATAGATATGCAAGGATTAGAGCAGCTTTCTTTGCCTGGATTTTCATATTTTGCTTGGTTATCCAGATTGGTCATGCAAGCGAGAGGGCTCTGTAATCCAAGCTTAATCTAAATAGATTTTAAATGTGCACACATCTCCTAATTAACTGTGTGAATTCAAAAGCATCGCAGAAGAGCATTGGCATATTGACTGCTGGGGGAGAGACGCAGGTAGGGAGGGGAGGGAAGAGGGATTTTAGCTTCCTATCAACCAAGATGAAAATTCAACACTTATTATCCATAAATGAGAAGCCGGACATTGTCAGGCTATTTGTAAAGTCTATTAACTGCTTGGCTGCTGCTGAGCGCTCCAGGTCCATCTAGGCTGAAGGCACTTACTAAGCTGTTGAACATTAAGGGAAAGTATATGTCAGGTCTGTATTAATATTCTACCAGTGTTGACAGCCCAGCAATGGAAGTGAGAGGTAAACCAGCAAAGTACTGCTTTCCTGTTCACAAAGGTGTGGACTTATTCCAGTGGCCTGGTCATTCTTTGACTAAAAGAACCTAGAAGTAGAAATAAGTCCTTAAGTGCATTTTATTTATTAGTGTACTAATAGTGATGTAGTCAAGTTTGCACGTTATGTGCTGCAATATGGGATAAGCTAATTTTGAAATCTAAATAAGAAATCTTATTTACTTAGCATGTCAGGAGCTGATGCTATCAGTGAGTTCTGTAATAGGTCTGTGACACAGGGTTGCTACCAAACTTTGTTGCCTCCTATCCAATCACATAACTCAGGTCAGCATTACATTTGTCACGGAAGTAGGGGGGTGTGAAGTGGGCCCTATTTTATTTGGATTTGTATTTGGCCTGAATCGGGGACAGTGATTTGATTTGTTGATTTGGATCGCTGTCTCTAATTCAATTTGGCCGAATCCGAATCTGAAGATTCGATGCTGATTCTGAGAATCAGCGATTCGGCAATAGACACAACTTCAGATGTGTTTTTTCTACATACCTCGAGGTACCAGCGCAGCTTGTGAACGCTTTGATGCTGGGGCGCATGGAGCGTCCTACAGGAGAGCGGGGGAGGGGGGACCCTCCACGTGCTCCAGTGTACTTCTGCTCCACTTCTGGGTCTGCCAGGGAGCATGCAGGGCCCCCCCCCCCACACCCCATGACAACAGGCGCCCCCCAGACCCAGGAGGCACCAGTCGCTGAAGCAGATCGGAAGTGCTTCTGGTCCACTTCTGGGTCTGCTGCCGAGCGCACTGGGGAGCCCGCCATGCTCCTGTGGGATGCTCCATGTGCCCCGGCATCGCAGCATTCACGAGCTGCCTGCTACCTAGAGGTATGTAGAAAAACCATTTAAAGCTGTGTCTATGTCCGAATATCCAAATCTTTCCAAATCTCTCTGAATCGATTTGGAGAGATTAAAGGGTCCTCTGATTCAATTCAGATTTGGCCATGGAATCGGGCCGAATCTCCGCCAAATTGAATCGGGGACCGAAGCTCACGCAGCCCCACTCAGCAGTCCAAGTAGTCTTCAGCTGAAGTGGAGACTGAGACTAGAAGAAACCCTCCCATCTCCTGACCAGGGGGAGAAGGGGTAAAGGTAAAAATGTCGGTGGGAACTTGTTGCGAGACAGAAGACTGTGCTTTCAAGCCATTTACTGTTTGGCGCACTAAACTTTGATGAACATTATCCCATAAGAAACCTCATAGCCAGAGGGTGTTCTAATGCATACAGATTGAGAATTTGGTGTCACAAAATTTTTCTTACTCTTACACTCATAATTTTAGCTATTATATGCCGAGCACATTGTGTTTATGTCTGAAAATCCCAGCAACCAAGGCAGCCACATAGGTTAATTTATGCCCCTTATGCACTCCATGACAATGCATTTTATTGGCCATTTTCATTGGCAGTGATAATAGAAGAAAAACCTTTCTGGTTTCTCTGGCCGTTTAGGCTCTTGTGTTGCAAAATAAAATTTTCTGTGTAAAAGTCTAACCTGAGCCTAGAGCCACTGTATTGCACCAGTCTCTCCACAAATTATTTTTGGGCTTCTGTTTTCCTTTCTGCTTGTCTCATTACTAATCGTTATAAAGGATGTGGAATCTACAGGCAAAGGTGGTGAGTTGCAACATGGATACTCAACATGCCTTCTACCTCTCAGATATGCATGGATGCTATGAAAATGAGGGTATAATATTGGCAGGATAACATGGTTTTTCCTGGACAGATGAAGAAGATACTCGATTAAATAATTTTAATGCAAATTGGGAACTTGATGTTTCCAGGTTTGTTGGAAACAAGGAACTTTAGAATGAAACTTTGCTAGAAAATGCATCTCAGTGGATGAATAGGCTTAGTTTGGTCTTGGATTATAATCCTGAGATCCACAAAGCAGAATCTTTTGCATGTCTTGTGTGGACACCATCACTGGAGCTGGTCAGAAAATGTCAATCAAAATAAAATTTTGGCAGCACCCAGAAAAACAGCTCGTGGAAAAAATGTTTCCTGTTTTCCAACCAGCTTTGACTGCTATGCAGATCAAATTTGAACTGCTCAGATATTAGATACAGAAGTGATCAGTCCATTGAAAAAGTTGAAATAAACACTGAGCCTTTGTCTGTGCTCAAATGAGATCTCATAGGACAAACCATGTCAGTTGATTTCATTTTTTATTAATAATTTATATCCAAGTTCTTTTCTGGATACTTGCTAAATATGAAGAAACAACTTGTTCTTCTGAGATTTCCAGACATGACAGGTTTATGTTGTTTAGAGTTTACTAGAAGCAAGCTTTAACTTCTGGACCTTTGGTAGTTCATATTTCAAATTAGGCCTTGGACATACTTTGTAGCATTATCTTACCCCTTTATAGAACTAAGTGTGCACATTTAGGTTGTTTGGATCCACTACAAAAATGTTCCTGCTCCTCAGATCCCCAGCATCCCAGAATGCTTCTCTGTCCTGCCAGTCCTCCACAGGGGGAGGGAGGGAGTTGCTGGACCCCTGACGGTCTGTACTCAAAGCTGCAGCAGCTGCACTGTTGGGCCAAACAGTGGATCAGCTACTGGTGCTGCTCCTGATAGGCTTTTCTGGGGGTGGGAAAGCAGGAACAACCTCTGTCTCGGCTGTTTCTTTCAGGAGGAATGCAGGTTGCAGTAGATGCTCCTAATTTTCAGTTGGATTTTGGCTAACATGCTAGAGACCCTCTCCCTTTTGATGAAAGCAATAGGAATTACAGTCCAGGGCCAGAGGATGACCCTCTGGGAGTACCTGGAAAGTTGATGTGGAATTGGAGATTGCCCATTGAAACCATTTACAGTTCTGTTTCCATTTATGTATAGAGATGATCAAGAGCTTTGAATTTTAAAAATTTTCTGTGAAAAAGGGACACATTTTGCAGAGACCTTTCTCAGAATATCTTCCTGGTTTTGAGCAGCTATACTCTGGACCTTATAGTCACCCAGTCCTTGCAGTGAAAGGGACTATACTGAATATAATTCACATGGTCTCGTACCTGATGTGGGGCATCACTTGGAGGGAGCCATTATTAGACCCGTCTCCAGTCCTGCATGGATAGACTTCCTCAGGCCCCGCACAAGAGCAACCTATCCAGGCTCTGGAGTTTTCTCCTACTTCAGTGGTTAATAAAACCACTGGTAAGCCATTCAGCAATGCTACTATGCAGTAACTCTGGCTACTGTGCAGTCATTTAGTACTTGTGTAACAACTGTGCAGTCAGCACCTTGTGTAGACATGGCCGCTGAAAACTTTGAGCATCCTCAGCTCAAGATTAGACATTAAAGATAATTTTGCTAATAATTCTTGGGAAATTTGAGCCACTGTGCAATTATAGCGTTACTTTTGGAAGCCAGGTTACAAAGTGCCCTTATTCAACAATGAAAACCAGACATGCTGTCATGGATGCATCAACAAGTCTCTTATGTAATGTCCTGTTTCAGAGACAGTGGAAGAAATGTCAGAACCAAACAATGAATACTTGCATTATGATAACAGCAATTTGAGATCCAGTTTAGTCTTTCTCATAAGTTTCTCTTCTGGTAAACCTATGCTCTGATGTTTTCTTCCAGTAAAAGAGATGTATATAATCTACTCTTATTAGAGAATTGTTTTTTTGTTTTTGTTTTGTTTTTTTAACCCCTCCCCCCCCAACTTTCGATTTTTTTGGGGGAAAAACATACCAATTTTGATAATACAAAAGTAAGCTAACATAATTTCCCCAGGTTCAGTTTCTGGAAGTGGTATTTAGCAGTGTGAATCCCACATCACACAAGATTAAAGTTCATAAATAAGGTCCCTGTCTAAACTCATCCAAACATCTCTCAGTCCTTAGACTAGATTGGTAGTGTAAGAGTGATCGTGTATCCGTGATGGTCCAGAAATTATGCGAGAGACAAGGATGTCTTAGGGCGGTATCTTTTATTGGACCAATTATATAGTTGGGATAAAGTTAGACCTGAGGAAGAATGTCTTTTATTCAAACGCTTGCCTAAATTTATTTCAACTATAAAATATATCACCCCAAGACATCCTTGCCTCTCATTTATAGCTGACGCAAATTCTTATTTTGCAGGACCCAATCTGTCTATCTTGCATTTTCAAATAAATTATAGGTTTGGGGTGTGATTTTCCTCCCTCTCATGTTGGGGTGAATCAGAAGGAACTGATTTAACACTTATGGAGTTACACTGGAAACCAGGGGAAAAGTTAAGTCTGTGGATTATTTTTTTTATATGGTACATTGTATTTTAAAAGATGCTACTTACCTACCTGTCAAACTGAAGCATCTGTTTTAGATGTAGGAGTGAAGGAGATAAGTTGGTTCTATGGAAGCTGTATTTCTTTATACAAAGTATGTTTTATGGGGCAAGTCTTCAGTTGCTATAAACTGGCACAGCTTTGTTCACTTCAACAGAGCTTTGCTGACTTATAGCAGCTGAGGCTGGGGTCCTAGATGTTGCTTTCTAGTGCTTGATGGGCTCCGTGACCTTGCTTGGCTTGTTTACCTGTTACATGTGTTTCTTGCAGACTGAAGGTTTTGCAGTCAATGTGAGGTCAAGCTTAGGCAAGCAGGCTCACATGCTGCAGCTTTGTGTGCCTGCCCCTGGAGACAAAGAATAAATGTGCTGTTACTACATGCTGCAGTCCTTTTCTCTCCCCTTGCTCCAGCTTTCATGGATTATTAGGTCAAGTCCTGGCAAAATAAAAAAAAGAAAGGGAAGAAATGAAAATATAATTAATTTATAGGGGTCTCTAAGTTTTCCAGTGAAGAGTTTAAAAATCAGGGCAAAAGAAGTCAAAGGTCAGAAAGGCAGGTGAAGCCTTAAGGATTCTGTGTAGCATGTGCTTTGCCAATTAGAAACTACTTTTTTTCTTGGTATCAAAATATTTATTGTATGGACAATTCATTTTTGCACCACTGAATTTTGAATTTTCATTTGTATTAGGAATGGGTAAATGTTACAGCAACAGCATCAAGGACAATTGAAAAAAATGTGGTGATTAAACCTGCATGAATTCTGGTAAAGCAATGAGAACTTAAGGGTTTGCAAAAAAAAGAAAAAAGAAGAGTGTGGGGGTGGAGAGAGAGATTTTCTCATCTGTAATCTTTCCTGACACTTTAGAGTGACTTTTCTTCAAGGATCAGAGGACTGTGGGGAGCATCTATGCCCATTTTATGGATGAATAAACAAAGGCAGATGGCAGCTAACTGACCTTCTCAAGGTCTCAAACTCAAGCGGGGAAGAGGGTATGTAAGAAGTGGGAACTCCTGATTCCCAATCCATTCCTGTGAACATGAGAGAGCACTCCATGCTTGGACAAGGAGTGTGAGAATAAACAGTAATATGCCATCAGAAATGGGTAGTCTTTTATGGTGTTTCAAGATAACTGGTGGGAAATGTCTTACAGTGTAGGTTTGTAGAAACTTAATACAACTTCAAGTGCATGTATAGGCCATGTTCTGTATCTGGGCATCAAAATGGCTGGTTACATGTTTGACTAGGCATTATATACACATATGCATCTTGTGTGTGCACATTTATTGCTGATCTCCATTGCATGCAATTGCATGGACACTCATGCATTTCTGGTTTTCTCAGGGCTTGTGTACACTGGGCTGTCAACCCCAAGGTATCAGCTGGTACAAACCTCTAGTATAGACGAGAAACACCAGAATAACTTGTGATTTGCATTGGTACAGCCTATCCTATTTTGAGCCTGCTACAAGTTGCACTGGTATTGTTCATACTGTATCATAACTCTGCCTGCTACAGGCACTGTATGCATCAACTGCCTCCAAGGGAGGCAATATAGTCAGGTTAGCATATGAGAGAGATCATGCTGCAGAGCTTCTCTCCGGTTGGAGTACAATAATGCTGAGCTCTGTTACCTACTTTCTGAGATGTGGCAGGTGATGGGAGAGCCAGTGGGAAGGGTATGCTTGACAGTGGTCCTGGGTAGATCCAGGATTTTAAAAGATGGAAGCAGTGGCTGCTGGAGTGGCTGCATCCCCTGCAAGCACATCATGCCATGGAGCCACTGGTGGGAACTTCTTTTAAAGTCCTCAAATCAACTAAGAATTTTTCTTCTTTTCTCCTCTCGGCCACCCTTCCTTCCTGTCTGTGCTGTGGTCCCACTCCCTTCCTTGGCCTCTCCACTACTCCTCTGGGTGCAGGGGTCGGGGAGACTTGCCTGCCACCCTCACTGTCCCAGCTATTCCTGTCCTGCTCCCACTGGGGCTATAGGGAGTGGCTGTGCAAGCAGCTGTTCCCTCTCCCTGCCCCTGCTCTCAGGCTGTTGGGAAACACCAGAGGGTGGGCAGCCAGGTGCATCCTGCTTGCTGCTGACACCATGCACCACAGCTGGAGTGGGGCAGCTGCAGCTCTGGAGCTCCTGGGTTAGCCAGAGACAGTGGGGCTAAGTATAGAGAGTCAAAAAGCCTAAGGGTGAATTGATTCAATTTTTGCAGGTTAGTCTAAACTGTGTGGGCTGAACCAATAAGCAAGTGCACAGACATTCACTTTTGATTCCAGAAATGCAGCCCACATACCTGTGATGGCTCAGGCCAGAAGCTGGGGGGCACTAGCGCACTCCTCCCTGCTTAGCTGGAGCAGACTGTTTGGGTCGTGGCCAGCTTGTCCACCCTGCGAGGGGGGGTGAGGGGTTGCAGCGGAGGTCCCAAGCATCCTGGGATGCTGGGGGACTGAGAGTTAACTTAAATCTGGACAGGATCAGGGACAGAAGTTAAGTCTGATACTGCATTCATCCAGGTTTATCTTAGACCCATTTCGGACATTTTGAAAGCAGTTTACGCACACTGAACTACTGTTGGGTTACAGATTTGAACCAGTTTCTGATCATTTATATGGGTTTATATGTAATTTCTGTCCCTAACTTGGCAGTGGCAGATAGGGAGGAGGGTAAGTGCCCCTGCACACAAAAGGCAAGGGAGGAGGTGAAGAGAGTGTGGAGAGCGTGTAGATTTTTACCCGTTTCCAAGACAAAGTCCCCGGCTGATGCTCCTGTGAACCGATAGGTATCCCCATGATCCAAAAGGGAGTATGATGGCACCATTGCACCCTCCTTTGGATCCTTCCCTGGGTTCAGCTGGAGATGGCACAGACACATCCGTAGGAGCTTTTGAAAATGTTACTTCAGATTTTGTGTGGAGAAAGAGGTTGTGAAAGTTTCCTAGGGGCTAGTAAAGGGAGGGATAATACCTGGGACTTATTGAGTGGCCCAGGAGTTGAATGTTATTTTGTTAACATACAGATGGATTCTGCTTCATTTAGCAGTTTGTTGGGCCTGTTTTAAAAGTAAAACTTTTCTTAATGCAGTAGGTGCTGCAAGTTCACCATCGCTATCAAGCAAGGTTTGCCTCGGGGAGATCTGTGGTGGTGGAGCCTTTGCTGAAAAGAGTAATAGAAGCAACAACAAAAACAAGGAAAATAAGGCTTTTCATAAGGCACGTCTTTTATCTGTACCACTTGCTGGTCTCAATGTATCCTTTATTCTGACACGTTCTTTTTTTTTTTTTTTTTAACCTGAGTTGCATGCAGTAATCTAAAAGCCACTGCTGAGAAACTATTTTAATTAGGACACTTCTTGATTTATGAAATTCAGAGCACTGGGAGGAAGTTGTCCCTGTTGATTAAAATGCTGGCTGAATGATGACACACATTATCTTAAGAGATCCATTAGCAAGCACTTTCCGGGATGTGCTATTCTCTGTTGTGCATGTGTGTTTCTTTCCCATCCCCTGCCTTCTGGAAATCACAGCGGCTGTATATCCTATCTTCTGTTAAGGATCACATTAAGCATTGTGGGTGACAGAATAAGTTGCCTACAATTATTTTACTAGATACTTTCTTGCTGAGAGAAGCTAGTATCATCACCAAACTTTTTGCCAGTGTCTAAGTGACTAACAATTAATTTCTTTGAGAGGGTCCAAAAGAAATGCTGAAAAGGACACCTTGCTGGGGTTATTGGACCCTAACAGTCTTTCCTGCCCAGAACAGGGGGGATGGACCTGATGATCTCATGAGTCTCTTTCAGCCTTAACCTTCTGTGAGTGGGGTTTATTCTGTTGGAAAACTTACTTTCCTACTCATGGACAACTGGTGGTACCTTAGTCAAGGGGGGCACAGGCCCCCCCGTGACCAATCCTGATCACCCGTGGGGGGTCCCCCCACCGGTGATCCCATGACGGCCAGTCATTGTGGCTGATCGTTCTGATCACTGCAGCTGCTCCCAGAAGTGGCCACAGCCTCTCTCAGAAATAGCTGAAATGACTGCAGTGATTAGTCAGCACTTGCAGGAGGGACACTGGTGCTCCCACCTGCCCCCGCCTTCCCATCGCCTAAGTGGTGCATGTGGCCGGTCAGGCGGTTCACTAGTGCTCTCAGGGGGTGTACATGCACCCCCTGCATGTTGCCACTGTTCCTACTGGGTGATCTGTGCCATAAATCAATTTATACCCCTCTTGTGTGCACCTTGGGTGACAAGCACACATTTTGGGTCAAAACATGTGGTTCAGTCACTTAGACTGAATCTCTGTGCTGCAGTCCCCTGATTCCTAACTGGATTAATAACAGGCCCAACTAAGTTTTGGTACTTGGAAGGGTCTTCTCTTAGGAACTTGGGACAATATACTTTTTGCAGTGCCACAGAAATGGTGTCTTCCAAACAAAACATGATTTATTCCTTCCCTGAAAATACAAAGGATGAAAACAATGGAAGGTCTATATGCCTGGCTTTACGTCTACCTTTTCTTGCCAGCTTCTGTAATTCTTCTCAGCCCAGCTAACTCTGAATCTGGCAGTTAGAAGCAGTGAACTCTTCCTTTCTCTGTGTAAATCCTTTTTAGCTGTCAGCTTTTATTGGCACATCCAAAGTAGTCTCTGGCCATGCTCTCAACTACTTCCATTTCTAGTATCTTGGAGGGTAAGGATCCGCTTCCTTTCTAGTCTCTACCTAATTAGTTGAATTGATAGATCGTCCTCATTGTTTCCTCAAGGATTCCTACCCTTATCATTGCTTTGTTTTCCACGAGTCATTCTTTACACCTACTTCGGATTTAACTCCTGGCATTTGGGCAAGTTAATACCAAGCGATAAATCTAAGGAGCAAATGATATTTATAGTCAGTACTGCACTTAAGTCCCTCCTTGTCCACGTTGTCTAAATGATACATCTGGGGTGTGGCTGCATGAGAGATGTACTGTGGAGCTGCATGATTAGCTCTGCAGTAAATGTCTCAGCATCTACACATGCAGTGTTATTAAGATGGAGTAAACTAATTAACTCTACTGCAGGATAGTACTTGTAAATATAAGTACTATCCTGCGGTGGAGTGCTTTACGCTACAGTTACGTGCAGGTAGATGCTGATGGGGCTGGCTGGGGCACAAGGCTGCCTGCTGGCTGGCCCCACACTGGAGCATCTTTATGCCCCAGCCAGCCCCACCGCAGCATGTTGAGCTGGGTCAGAGCAGCCCTAGGCTGGCAGGGTGACCTCCTGGGCCCCATGCCAGTCGGGACCTGGAAGCAATAAACTCTAGCCCAATATGCATCCAAGTTTATTGCTTCACCTTAATAGCATGTGTAGATGTGCCCCCTGCCTGCTATTCTACTTACATTGGGCTTTCAACAGTTAAAATGAGATTGCAATTCTAATTTAACCTCATTCATGATTACATAATTATTCAGGGCTGTATTGGTTAATAGGAGCACAATCCCAATTTAAGTGGGAGCTGAGAATACTCCTTACTGTATCAAAGCTCAAGCCTTAACTTAAAAGTACGCATTTAGCTCAAATATAAGAGCAGTTGTATTAATTTTCTGTAATGAGTCAATCTTAGGATCATATTTAACCCTGGTACAATTAGATACACATCTGTTTACTTTACTTGGTTATTCTTTACCCCAGATTTTAATTTGATTTCAATTTTCTTTTTCATGAAAGTTTGAACATCAATGTTCATCACCTTGTTCTGAGACCCAGATTTTGTTTTTTGTGAAACTGCCAAGAAATTGTAGTTTTTCATTGAAATGGGATTTTGCCCCTGCCAGCTGAGAGCTGGATGGTTGCCGACTAAAAAGTCCAATCAGAACTGGAATTCACACTTGGGAATAGTCTTATTTTCAAATAAAATGGAGGCTTTTCACAAAAATTGGGCCGATTTTCATAAGACACAAACACACATTTTGAGGGTTTAGACTCTGTGGCAGGAGCTACAGAAGCCCTAGTCATCATTGAGGCCCTCTTCCTCCATTTTTATGTAACCTAGCCATAAGGCAGGACATACAGGGCAGGAAAAAGGCATATGTCCATGCCACCCACCACTTCTGCCTGCCAGAGTCCAGCTAAGGAGGGAGGAGCAGGCTTCACAGGTCCATTATTTGTCCTTGATGAACAGACAGATGAGGTAGAGCATAGGGCTTGGCACTATCACCACTGCCAGCTAGCTCTAAGGGGTTGGAGTAAGCTGTAACTATGAAGACAATAAGTAAATTACTTTTTCGCTGGAGCCAAGGGGAAGCGAGGAAAGAACTGTGCGAGTCTCTCTGTTTTTCCTTTTTAAGGCTTCTCCTTCCTTATACACGTTTCCCTCACTTTATGTAAGTTTTGTATGTGCAAATTCACTCTTATGTGATGACCCTTTTTATACCTAAAATTCATTATATGCAAGGTAAATTCACTCCTATGCGATCGGTGCGGTGGAAGCCCGCAGTCAGCTGCTTTGTGCGGTGCATTGTGGGCGAGACACGCACCAAAATATAGTCTCCTGTGTGGTTCTGTGCTCCTCGCTCGTTGTCCGCAACACGTGTTTCTGTAGCTGCCATCCCCATCATGATAGTGCCCTGTGCTTGAGTGCACTGTCTGCTGTTGGCGAGTACCAAAATTGTCCTGCAAAAGTGGTAGAAATGGGTCTGGGGGTCAGTGCAGTCAAGGTCTTGGAATGTATCCCTATTTGTTACATTGTAAAGTGGGTTCCTTTTATGTGAATTGGAGTTGTGCCGTTTTCCAGGAACGCATGTACAGTATAAAGCGAGGGAAACCTCAGCCTGTGTTCAATGCCCTGTACAGTCTAGCCTGAAAAGCAGCTTGCCTGCTATTCTGTCTGGCGTTCCCTCCCTTTGTCAGCTCCTGGCATGGCAGCCTGACTGAAAACCCATCAAAATTCCTGTCCAACTTAAACATTTTGCTTCATACCTTTAAAACCTTCTGGAATATTGTCTTAGTCAAAGCAACTACTTAGTGAGACAAGAGGCAGACCGAATCAGCCAGGAGAAGCACGCTTGGTTAAAGCTAGAAAAAGTAATTGAATCAGAATAGATAAATAATACATGTTGCCCAGCCGATGGTAAAGGTGTAGAGATTTACCGACCTAATGTTAGAGTCCTCACTCTCCTCTGAGGATCCCTCAAATAAGAACAGTACTATAAAATCTGCTAGCTGGATGGTGGTGAATGAGTCAGGGCCAGCTAAGGGACCAGTAATCGAGTCAAATGCAACCAGCATTTTCACTGTTAATACATTTCACAGATTCACAGAAGTTGAGGGCTGGAAGAAACCTCATGAGATCATCGGGTCCAGTCCAGCTCTGGGCAGGAAAGACTCCTGGGGTCAAATAACGCCAGCAAAGTGTGCGTCCAGTCTCCTTTTGAAGATCTCCAGGGTAGGTGCCTGCACCACCCCTGCTGGGAGTCTATTGCAGTCTGGTTGCACAAACATTTCACAGAAAGATGGGTTGCTGCTTCATTTGCAAAGGAGACACCCTAGAGGCTGCTGCTTCATATTAAACAGGTGCTTTTTACCTTTGCTCTGTTGCATATTCTTTGGGCTTTTCTTTGTTGTCTTATTCAGGAGTTGCCAAAGAATTGTACTTTCTTTTGTATCAGATTCACAGGGGAGAGCTGGTGCTTTGCTCTGAGGTTATGTTGCTTTTGCTGACAGTGTCCCTCTGTCACCAGCAAGGGACTTGTTCCCATGTGTTCTCAGCCCTCACTCCTTTCCCCTTGTCCCTGTGTCTCCTGCCTTTTTCCACCTGTAATGCTGTGCCTCCCATCTGTGTCTCTATCCCATGGCCCCCATTGTCCCTCCACTAGCTAGGGACTGAGGTTAGAAGGGCTTAGGGGAAGAAAGAATCAGTGGGGTTTTTTTTCCCTATCTGGAGAGAAGGCAGCAGAGGAGGCTGCTGGGAGCTACTGTGGGGACCAGCTGGTGTGGAGTTTGCATGGGGCAGCTCTGCAATTACTTTGTGGGAGTTGCCTAGAACCAGTGCAGAGCAAAACTGGCTCCTGACCCACTGGACAGGCCCAGAGCAGAGACAGGTCCAGCAAATGGAGCTACAACTTATCCCCTCCAGAGGCTCGGGTAGGGGCCAGTGGAGCTGGAGGAGAGACAGCTCTGGGATCTGGGGTGAAAAGCTGCACACTAAGCATGGGAAGGGTCATGTTCCCTAGGTGAGTGTGGAGGGTGAGCTTCTGGCTAGTCTAGGCCTGGCCTGGGGTGCTCTGTAGCCATGGCCATCTCCCCTCTCTGCAGGAGATTTTCTCTCTTTGCCCCTGCTTTCTTCCTCCTGCTACCCGCTGCTGTTTGCAAGTTGCAGCTCTCATTTTATACTGGGTTGGGTGATGTGTGTTTAGAGGACAGCAGCTCCTGGAGTCATGTTATAGGAAGAAAAGAATCCCCCTCGGCTCTCATTGTGGTATCTGGTACTTTTCTGTTCCTGGTACTTTGTACTTTGTGAGACAGCCTGGGAAACTTGAAGCCTGAAGGCTCAATATATAAGCAAAGGAGATGATACTATCTTAGAATCTGTTATTGCTAATAAATGATTTTTAAGCCAATCTCATGATTTTGGGGGGTGGGGCACGGGTGGGAGAAGAGGGCCTGATGAATGATTTGTGGATACTAAGGACTGGCAGAACCATTAGTGCACAGCTACTTGCCTGAGCTGTCATCTACTCTATTTTCCCTTGATATTACATAGACCACATGCTAGCAAGGGTTTTCTCACACTCTTCTGCTATGAAGATCCTTAAGCGTGGTAGGGTTAGAAGGTGTTTCATGAGTTGAGCTGTGTCAGTCACCTCAGAGGAGACTTATTTCCAGAGTAATGACCTTGGCTTCGGTGAGTAGGTTTCAAAAGCAAATGCAATCCACGTGAGTTTGAAATCCATGTGACTGCAGTCGTCTCGTCTTGTCTCGTCTCTGCGCAAAGTATCGTTAAGGCTTCTTGAAGCGAGTTGCAGGCGTGTAGCAAGAGCTCAGCACCATTGAGGAGTTGACTGTGTCCATTTAGAGTGAGATCCCTAATAATTAGCTCTTTATATTATTATTTCATGAGTGCCGTGAGAGAATTTAGTTTGTTTTAGTTTTGTCTTGATTTTAACCGTGCTTGTTACAGATACAATTATTAACAGTCTAATAGGATTTCCTAGGGAACTGTCACCATTGATTGAGTCTCAAATGTGTTTTAAAAAAAATCTAAGAATTATAAAAATGTTGAAGGTGTGTTGCTATGGTTGGCTTAAAAGGATTGCGTGAAGACACAATTCTCTGTGATATAAAAAAAAAAAAA
>NW_017729029.1:49210873-49217139 GCF_001723915.1 Gavialis gangeticus
GCATATTTTAAGTAGGCACGATTAGGGTTTAAGGTTTTTATTACATGGTATCATACAAGAGCAATCTCTTCAAGAACAATTATGACATAATACACACAGTTACATTCTTACTTTGTATTAACTACAATGTTGTTCAATACTTATAACTAACTAAAGATGTGATGCCTTGAATAAAAAAAAGAAAAAAATGGATATCTCCTCTTTACCCTTAAGAATTTTCCTCTGTTTCATTAAATCAACTGATTTTAAAAATGAAGTTAAAATAAAAACAGCACAACATTTAATCTTCTATTTACTTTTTCAAACAATGGTGTGTTTGAGTGCTACTACTATGTAACTAGTTACCAAGTGAATAACGGCTGTCATAAATTCAGTCACAGGAAGAAATTGCTTTAGCTTAATGTACAAATAGATAGTCAACTTATCAATTGTTTTGGTGTCTTACTGAATTGAAACAGTGCACTGCTGAGTTGAAAAGGTATATCTTTGTAAGGATATCAGTTTATTTTTCTTTTATTGCATAGTTCTCCCCATGTTCAAAGAGCTTTTCAAGCATCACCTAAATCTCTATGTGAGATTTTTTTTTCAGATTCAGTTTTGCTGAGGTGGAGTGGAGGTGGAGTCTCATGGTCTAGCTTAGATTTTAGGAGATACTGGGTGCATTTACATGAGCATATTAAGGCAATGCAATAAACTGTGGTGCTCATCACACCACCGTTTATTGTTCCTGGGTACACTGTCTACACGTGTGCCTGGGCCAGCAGCATGTTGAGCCAGATTGAAGCAGCCCCAACTGGCAGGGGGCCCTGGGGGTGAGCCTGCCAGTTTGGGTCTGCTCCCCTGGTTCAACACACTGTGGAGGGGCTGGCTGGGGCACGAGGGTGATTCTGCAAGGGGCTAGTCAGGAGGCAGCCCCTGCACTGAAGCACCCTTGTGCCCCAGCCGGCTGGGCCAGCATCTTCTCATGTACTGCTGTGGAGTAAAAAACTCTGTAGCAGGATAGCACTTGTATTTACAAGTGCTGATTCACTGATGCAGTGCTCTCAAAGACCACATTTTGTAGGTTGGCCCTTACTTATCCTTTGTAGTTGGTAATTATACTTCTTGGGTTTCACTTGTGTTCCTAATGGGAATTCATAATGAAAAAAAATAAAGGTTTTTGCAAACAGAAACTTTTCAAGGGTAAATACTACTGAGGATTTATCTGCTAATATGTATTCTCCCTGTGAGTTGAGGTGTCTCTGGTGTCTGGAGTTATCTGCATCTCTGATGGATGAGTTTTGACATATTGTTAATCTTATCTTTTGTTTTAAGAATAAGATGCAAAATGTGCAGCTCAGTTGCAGTAGTGACCAAAAGAATAAGGGCCTTATTAAATCTTACACTGTGAGCTGCACAAATGCTGATCGGTGTTCATGTTAGTTTGGCGTTTGGAGCAGTCACACCCATAGTTTAGAAACCTTCAAGACTCTCCCCCCCCTGCACAGCTGTGACTTGCCACTAGAGGCCTGTCGAGCAGGGGCAGGACTAGGAGCTGTAGCCATCAGTTGCCATTAGAGGTCTGGTGAGCCAGGACTGGCTTCTGCCTCTGCTGTATGGGTGGGGTGTGAGGGAGCCTGGGGTACTGGAGGACTTCAGTTTGGACAGCACATCTGTGGGGAGTGGCCACACCTTAGTCGAGGGGTGGGCAAACTATAACTGTGGGCCAGATCCAGCCTGCCAAATGGTTCTATCCAACCCACCGCTGCTCCTCTGAAGGAGAATTGTATCCGCCCTGCAGCTGCCCTGGCTTTCAGCGCTTCTTGCCCCTCTCCCATGCCAGCTGGCTGCAGCAGCTCCTCCCCGCCTTGGACTGGCCCACACTGTCCCACCCTCTATCCCCGAGTGTGCATGCTAAGGCAGGGGGCATTGAGCTTCTGGCCAGGCTTCTGCTCAGTGAGGCTGTCTGTGCGCTGCTCTGGCCCTGCAGCCAATTTACAGACCAGAAAGCCCAGCCCGCCATGAGTCGAAGTTTGAGTAAGGTTCTCCCCACTGGAGGGGGAGAGGTGCAGGGGCAAAAAGGCCAGAAACTGTGGGTTATCTACGCTCTGCTGGGCCAGGGACTGGTAGGGGTGTGAGAACTGCTAATGTGGTGCCATGCTGTGTTCCCATGTCCTGCTTTGGGCTGTGCCATGTGGCCACAGCTGGAGTGCGTGGCATGGCTCTTTCCTGACCCCAGCATGACTTCTGCCTGACCCTGAGTCCCTAGGACAAGGCCAGGTCAGTCAGGAGCTGCGCCAACTGCACCCATGTGGTCTGAAGCAGTGCATGGGAGCACAGTGCGGCATTGGCCTGGACCAGCCCAGCCACGCCTGGATAATCCATGGCTCCTGGGCCCCTTCTCCCTGCAAAGCTTCCTTGTGCTGGGAACTTGGTACGTGTGCCAGGGACTCCAGGTGGGGGTGCAAGGAGAAGGGGGAACAAAGGTTAGGTTCCCTTAACCTTTGTCTACTCACCTCTCTGCTCTTAGATCAGGGATGGGCAATTATTTGGGCTGGAGGGCCACTTAGGGAGTTTTGGGGATGGGGTAGTGACCTGGTCTGTGACAGGTCACCAATACTCCCTAAGTGGCCCTTTTAGCCCAAACAGTTGCCCACCCCTGCCTTAAAATAACAGGAGCTGGGTAGTGCGAATCAGAGGGAATCCTGCCACGGAGTGGCATAACTTTGAGCTACATAACAAGATCTTAAAGCCACTTTAAGGTGTTAGTGTGCGGACAATCCAGGGGTAAACAGCTCCAGGAGCCTCCCAAAATGGCTGTGTAACAAGACCCTAATTCATGGGGTGTACATGTAACTCCATTTTAAAAGAATATATCTAGAAATGGCAAAAAGTCAGTGTTCCCACATGCTTTCAGCTAGAAATTGTTTCATGTTAACAATGTCAAAGGTGTTTTGATCAATTCAGTGCCTCCCTTTCACTGCCAGTTGTTTTTGTATTACTGAGTTCAGCTAGCAAACCACACCTTCAGCTTGCTGAAGCGTTTCCCCCTTAAATCTTTATTGTAGCACTGAACTCTGATTTTTTTTTCCCCTTTTTCCTACCATACAACTCCCACTGTCATCAATGGAAGATCAGAATCCTTGAGTCAAATGCTGCTTCATGGATCTAAGAGGAGAACTTCACTTCATGCTCAAGGCTCAATGGCAGGTACTGGCAGTATGATGAGGGTGTTTCAGAAAGTAATGGCGATTTTGAAATAAAACCAATTTGTGTGCAATGAGTGGGAAACTACACAGCACTGGGGAGCGCTGACGGTGGCATTGTTGAATGCACCCATCGTTAACTACTATATAGAGAAGTGATGTGGTCCAGTAAATGATCGTTGCACACAGTTTTTTCCCCCCAGCATTTCCATTAGTGTCTGAAACCCTCAAATATTTGACACCTTGGAGCTTAAGTTTTATAGAAAAGGGTTGGCTAGCCTGTTAGAGAAGAAGGTAGCCAACCTGGCTCCTGAGATACAAATGGGATAAATTATAACACTTCTGTTAATCAGGAAAATTATTAACAAAAGTTTTCACACCTCTAGGGTGTTGGATACAAGAGGCTGGCAGATTGCTTGGGGGTCATTTGACTCGCTTGCTTATTTTCAGCTGTTATTTCACAGGGAGAAGAAAAGGGTTGGATGATGATAATGAATAGCAGATCATGTGGCCTGTGTGAAGTTGAAAGGGGAGACAGCCCATTAGGATGTAGGCCATGCTAAACCTTGGCAGCAGTGAAGAGGGGTCTCTTGATGCATGCTTCAGTGAACCCAGAACCTTCAATACAAAAAAAGGGGGCATCTGGAACTAAAAGTGAACTTCTTTTGCAGCATTAGCATTTGTATTTATTATTGGAATTGTAGAAAAATATATGATGGGGAAGAGCATGCCATCTAAGAGGTGGGCTGACTTCATGTTGCTAGGTAGGAATAATAGTGAATTTATGAGTGGTTGGATTTTTGTCTAGCAACACATCAACGATAAGCATATGCACTATGCCTTACCTTCTACAAGGTGTCTCATCCCTTGTTAAAATGAAGTGGTGGGATATTAATGGGTACGGAGCTCTTAGTCTCTCTCCTTTCTGCCACTCACTTTATATTTGAGTTTGAAAGAAATCTTGTTTGTCAGTTTTCAAATCTGCAGCTTGCAGCTGTGGCAAAACATTTGGATAGAAACCTGTTTTCTAAAATCTACTTAGGATAAAATGGCCTTTTTTTATTGTTTACTTCCAGCTTTTGAAAGAAGTTTTGTTAAAGCCCAGCTCCTGCACCTGCGTTCCACCCGAAAACTGTCTCTTCAAATTCTCCAGACTGATTTGTCATTTTCTTACTTGCCACAACCAGTTGTATCTATTATTGCGTTACATTGCTGACATAACATAATGCCTCGTGACAGGTGCAGCTGTGTATCACTGAGGCTTGGAAATGTGAAGAAACGGCAGACCCGTCTGGCAAGGGATGGTTGCTCCCCTATGTATTTCTTATTTGTGGAATTTCCTTCGCTATTTGTAGAGGGCACGGGAGGCGGTGTGCTGACTGAGGGGAATCTTCCTGTATTTCACCTTTCCTTTCTGTACGTCCTCGTCCCCCACCCTCTTTGCCTCCCTCCAGAGGGCTGCACGCGGCTCTCCTTGAAACGCGCTGTTGCAGAGCTGAGCGTTGAGCAGAAGCACGGTCTGTAGTGACATTCAGTATTGCCGGCCCCTTATCCCACCAGGCTGCAGTGGAGTTGAAGAGCTCCTAGCCAGCCTGGGCAAAATGAAGGACTAATGATGACACCAGCTGATCTCAGTCTGAATATGTGCCCTGAATTCATCTTGAGGATTATGGGATCCAGGTAGACCTAAACCCATGTTCTGGTTTTTTGGGAGATGGTTTATTTTTTTTTTTAAATCAGGAGGAGGCTATGTGATCCTTTGGTCTGACCTAGAGGCCGTGAAATTTTACATAGTAGTCTGCTGCAGTTTTAATGCATTTTGGTTCGATTAGAGGATCTCATCTACAAACCCCCCCCCCCCCCCCAAAAATCGAATCTCCATTTTTAAAAATTCCACGTGAGGTAGAATTTACTCTATCTCTTCCTCTTTTAAATGGTTCCTGTGTTTAGTTCCTTTTGCAGTTAAACATCTGTGCTTTATTTCCAGTTTAAACTTCACTGATTTCAGCTCTTACTCTTTGGATCTTAATATATCTTTCCCTCTAAACAATGAAATCCCTCAGGGGCAGGACACTGAGCTACATGGACCAAATTGCCTGTTATGTTGTCATTTTTTCAAAGTCTGCTGCATCATTGCTAAACCAAGAGGCTAAAGACAGATATCCCAAAGAGATTTATAAACAGGCATGCCTGTGTTTGCAGCAGCCAGTCATGCCCTCAGCACCTTTTGTTGCCTTCTAGCTAAACTTTTCAGTTAGCTGCAGCTGTGATTACTAGCATCTCCCATTTGATATCTGGTCTTGCTTTGAGTGTGTGGATGCGTGTCTTTGTATTGCACATCACTGAGTCAAAGGCATGAACAAAGAGCCTTGCAATCTATGAGCAGCAGCTCGATCGTGTAAAGCCAAGCAGGAACTTTCCTTTAATTGAGCTTGTAGCAATTCAAATAAGCTTTTTGGACCTGAACTATGGCATATCAGCCATTTGTTCCTATGTTGCATGTATGCCCTTTACACTCGTATGAACAAGCTTCTCCCTGCTGTTGTCATGGGCCATGTGGAGACAAAACAAGGGGCGTGTGTGCATGGCACTTTAAAGCAGGCTAAATGCTTTTGCACCACTTTAATGGTGTTGGTGTTTGCATGCCCGGCAGTGTATTGTGCATTAATTCCAGCTGCTGGTAGGAAATTCAGTGGTGTAATGCACCTTAAATGACTTGGGCGCAGCAAACTAAAACTCCTCCAAGGAGTTTTAACTTGCTGCCCCTTCAGCTGTGGAGCAAAGCACTGGGCTCCGTGCAGCTCAGGGGCTCTGTAGGAAGCCCTGCAGGCAGCCTGGCAGCAGCCTGGGAAAGCAGGCTCTACCCAAGAAAAGCGGCGAGCCTGATCTCCTCCCTCCCCCCCCCACCCCCCGAGCCTGCCTGCCTGCCTGCTTGATCTGTATGAGGGCCTGGTGCTTCCCTCTGCCACTCCAGTGCCCCCCAGGATCGCCAGAGCTGGGTGCCTCCTGGGGGTTGCTGCAACTGCTGCGGAAGGAGACACCAGCCCCCCCCAACAGCTCAGGGACTGCTCCACCCACTGG
>NW_017729029.1:49222139-49222454 GCF_001723915.1 Gavialis gangeticus
GAGACAAAACAAGGGGCGTGTGTGCATGGCACTTTAAAGCAGGCTAAATGCTTTTGCACCACTTTAATGGTGTTGGTGTTTGCATGCCCGGCAGTGTATTGTGCATTAATTCCAGCTGCTGGTAGGAAATTCAGTGGTGTAATGCACCTTAAATGACTTGGGCGCAGCAAACTAAAACTCCTCCAAGGAGTTTTAACTTGCTGCCCCTTCAGCTGTGGAGCAAAGCACTGGGCTCCGTGCAGCTCAGGGGCTCTGTAGGAAGCCCTGCAGGCAGCCTGGCAGCAGCCTGGGAAAGCAGGCTCTACCCAAGAAAAG
>NW_017729029.1:49222525-49230658 GCF_001723915.1 Gavialis gangeticus
AACCCCCCCCCCCCCCGCTTCAATTTGTACGCACGCCAATGGGTGGTATCACAGAGTACAGACCCAAGTGTGAAGCAGGTGGACTATTTTCTTTCAACCTAAGTGAGTATAACTTTTTGGCTGCTGCAAAAAATGATGAAAGTCAAGGCTTATCGACTGTCTCAGGCATTTTACGGTAGAGGCTGGCACATAAGCGTGCCTTTCAGACAAAGTCTATCAAGGGTTTCAAAAGCAGAACTATAAGCAATAACAGCTGAGGGTTAAGAGGAAATAACTTACCACTGGGTGGAAAAAGAGAACCATTTTTAACTTAACTGACCTCTGAGATCCACAACTGCTCATCTTGGTACCTAGACGTGTTAATAAGAATTTGTTTTACTTTTAACTAAGGTACCTCGTTCTTTTTGTTGGGAGAGCAACTTATTACAAAGTGATACGAGCTCTCTAGCTTCCATGCCCTTTTTCTTGAAGATCAGGTAGCTATGCTGAGCTGGTCTTTGAGGTCCATGGCACACGATGCCTAGTTTTGCAAAATTAACCTTTTCCATTAAGGCTCAGATTGTAGCTGAAGGAATCAAGGTTGCCAAATACTGTCTTGCAGCCACAAGGCTGAGCCACATTCTCTGCGGAGAAGTATTTCTATCATTACAGGAACTGAATTTTTGATTATCTCAAGTATCCAGGTTGTAGCCATATTTGTTTAGAGGAAAAGGCAATCAGGACTTATAGTAGAGATGCTATCTTTTATTAGACCAACAAGATTTTTGCAAAAAAAAAATTCTTTAATTACAAGCTTTGAGGCACAAACACCCTTCATCAGGCATTGGAGAAAGGATTGTAAAAATTTTCCTGGGAAGAAATGAAAGTTCATATTTCATAGGATTTCACAGAGGAGTCAATAGATGGAAAACTCTGGGCAGCCAGTTCATAGCTGGTATGAAGCCTTTCACCTCCTGTGAGGATCGGTGATGATGCAAATTACCTTGAAACAAAGGCAGGAGCAGGATCTCAGGTTTCAGGTGGTCATGGTTGCTTCCTGCTTGGGGAAAATAAGAAGATTTCATTTCAAAAAAGAATTATTACTTGGCTTTCTAAGCACTGCCGGAACATAGGTTTTCTACATGGCCTTGATCAACCTTCAGGACTTTCTCCATTTCCCCATTTGTAGTATGCGGATAAACCTCTGCTGCTTCATAAGATGAAAGAGAGGATGGCAGTGTGCCTTATGGTTGTAAAACATTGCACATGCACTACACTTCACTAGAATATACTTGCAGCATGCCAATGGTTATTCAACCTATTGAAGCATTTTTATTAAAGCATTTTTTAAACTAACTCCCCTTTTGTCCTACAAGGTGCAGTGTTCAGCTGCCTAAGAGCTCATCCATCCTTTATTATTTTCTGAATTATTTTCGCATCTCTGTTTCCTCCTCATCTTTGTCTGTGCTTGTCTTGTTTTTTTTCTTTTCATTCCATCATATGTTAAACAAGCTTAATAGCGAGGCACACAGGGCTGTCTTAGCTTTTGTCATCTATCATCCCTATTAGAATATTCAGTGCTTCAGAAGCATAATTGTTCTCACGTTTCCAGTGGTTACAGTGCTGGCTTCTCCTGGCTTATTTTCCTCTGTTGTTGTTGTATTATATGTAGCTTGGAAAACAGAGTGTAATTGCTTAGATTTCATAGTATGTAAGAGATCCCAAGGTAGTCTGAAAGAAATTGTGATTCTTTCCTGGCATACACACCTATTGATAATGGTCATTGCCATCCAAGGGAGTTTACAAACTTGAAAAGCATGGGGAAAAGGCTTACAGAGCTTAGTATGGCATGGGTAATTTAAAGCTTCTGTTGGCCTAGAAGGGATAATTTAGGTTGGGCAACACATGTTGCATTGAGTTTTTATCATATTGCTTTATTCCCTGACAAACAATTTCCCTGTCTATTTGTAATGGATATCATTATCCTGAGACTCTTGCTGTGTGCTAAAAGAACTTTCTATTTTCTTTTTGTAGAGCCTCAATATTACATATTACAATAGAAAAAAAGAAACAGATAACAATAATTTTATATGCCATCTTATATGCTTTTGCCAGACAGATGTGACTAAGCTAGAGTCATTATAGGATTATTGATAAGTATTTCTGTAAAACCTTGGATAGCCCTCCCCTCCAACGTTACTTATTTCCTCTTCTCTAGTGCTTGGTTTTTCTTACTTGTTACAAGTTATTCACTTGTAGTAGAGGGAGATAATTGTTTATGCAGTATTTACAGCTAATCTTTGTGAACATTGGTTATTGAATGGGCCTTCCAAAATATACACAAGGTGAATTATGGCACGGGAATAAAAAATAAGTAGTACCAAAGAAAATATGAGAGAAATCGCCCCAACTCTGTTGCAGTCAGAGGGACTTGCCAGGGCTCTGGACCTTTGAAAATCCAGGCATTGTGTAACAGCTTCATTTTCATAACACAGCATAGCTGTTATAAATATGGCTCTGTTCTGGAAAACAGGTTGAATGTAGGGCTGTGCAAAGCTTCAATCTGGAGGAAATTTGGCCCGATTCGGTGGCTGAATCTCTGAATCCGAATCGAATCAGGGGACCAATTTAAAGGTCCGAATTGCTTCAAAACTCTCTGAATTTTCGGCAAAGATTCGGAGAGCTTTGATTCACGCAGTCCCTGGCGGCTGCAGCAGGGAGCTGCAGCTACTCTGAGCTGGTAAGTACTAGGGGTGGAGAAGGGGGGCAGGGGGAGGGGATCATGTGGGGACCCCTGCCTGTCCCCCTGACTCCCACCTGCTCCCCCATCCCTCCCATGGCTGCCCCTGCCCGCCCCAGCTCGGTACTTTAAAAAGAAGCCCCAGTGCTCACCGGGTGCTGCTGGGCAGGGGGGCTATCCCCACTGCCCTGCACTGCCCCATGCTACATGGGGGGGCTCTGCATGAATCCCCTTGACCCCCCCAGCCCGCTCCCCTGGTCCCCCCCACAGCTGCCTCACCTGCTGGGGCTCTGGCCCTTCAAGAAAAAAAAAAGGCTGAGAAAAGCCCCAGGACTCACCACTCCTGGTGCAGGCTCGGGGCTTTGGGGGCTCATGCAGAGTCCCCCACATGGCATGGGGCAGCAGGGATTGCCCCCTGCCGGCAGGACCAGTGAGTCCCAGGGTTTCTTCAGGTTTTTTTTTTCTTTCTTAAAGGGCTGGAGGTAGCCCATGCGGGGCAGCAGAGGCCTCTGCTGTCTGTATTGCAGAAGCGCAGCGCGAAAACCTTCCTGATTATCACCTACTAACTCTTCATTCAAATTGAAATTTGATTTGAACTGCATGATGCAAATCAGTTAACATGGGTTAGAAAACAGTGAGCACCTGTACAAAAGGCCTATTTTACTAACTACCTGGCAGCGGTAAACTCCTGGATGACTACTGCAGGGTGAATACCCAGGATTCATAGTGGCATTTCCTGTGCCAAGGCAAATGGAAAATGGCAGGCTGGGATTTGTAACTGCAGAGCAAACTGAGATTGGGGTTTCTTGGCACTTTGTTCAGGAGTGTGTATACTGCTTCAGCAAGGACATCCCCATCTCCCCTCTCCCTGCTACCCTGTCCACTCCTGCCAACTTCTTCATTGCTTTCATACGTGCCGTCTCTATCTCGTTGAGGATGGAGCCTTTGCCAGCTTGCCTTGCTCTTATCCAAGTGCGTTCCTTGCCTTGGGAAAGTAAAGATGTTGTATTGTCCTTGCCCGGTGGGAACGGGATGGCACAGCTACATGCCAGCAGCACAGTGAATAACCTGGAGGCAGTGTACTAAGGGAGGGTTGGGGTGAAGATGACAGGCCAGACACTGCACAATGCCACTCTTCCAAAACCCTCATGGCAGATCCATGCTCAAATCTCTTTTCTAGATAGCTCTGAGAAAAAAGAAAAAGGATGGGAAAGGAGATGGACTGCCCTCCAAAATCTAGTCATTGTTTTTACCATGACTAGGAGTTTTGTTCCTTGCACAGTGCTTTCTGGCTAGCATGGGGGTGGTGGTGATGTTGTTGCCACCAGCTAAGAGATTTCTGTATAAGAAGGCTTCATCTGAGCTTTTATCCAACCTCAAGTGGATGGGTTTATCCTGTGAGGCTTTTTCTGCTCACACAGTTCACCTACTCTGTTGAACTGTTTAAAAACTTACCTTGGAGGAGCACTTCTCAGACACTCAGCCCACAAGGTTGTGTTTGAAACAAAAATTAATTTAAATTTCCAAGTCTAATCACAAAAGGTTGACAGTGCATCTTTAGGCCTAAGGATAGTTATTCAGAAAGCTGAATGGTTCACAAGGTTATGTGCAAAGCAGGACTAACAAGATGCTGAGAAATAATAGTCTCATAAGGGAAAGGCTTCAGACTGTAGAGTGTGCAGCATAGAGATTTAATGCAGTTTAGATGCACTTGAAAATCATCACTCATGGTTTCAGTCAGTATTTTTCCTGACCTTGGAAACACCTAGCGGGAGGAACCCAAACAAAAATTCAAACATCAGTAATCAGAAAACACACGCACGTGCCTTATTTTTTCATTACATCCCCTTTAGCATTAATGCACACCCTTCTTGCTAAGTTGCCTGGCCTCATGTCAGTGATAAGCTTACAGAGCAGCATTAACACAAGTAGATATAAAAAAATAATAAACCCTAATAGAAACCTGGGATCTCTCTTTCAGAGGGTTTTTAACATTATTTTTTTTTTTGGTGAAATATGGAATGTCTTTATAGCAAGGGTGGGCGCTCGGAGTGATATAGGCTGACAGGCTGACCAAACAGCCATAGCAATGGTAACTGCTTTCCTTGTGATAACAGTTAAGTAAAAGGTTATGCATATTGCTGCATCTCTCTGTCTGCTCATCTGTATGGCTCTAGACAAAAGCAAGAGCAGACTCTTATGGCAAAAGTATTTAGAGCTCGAGTTGCAGAATGCTGATTAAGTAGTGAAAGGAGGTAACGTTCCTCCCAGGGTGTATTGTCTCTCCAAATTAATATTGAGAAATCTCTAGATTATAACAGTTTGCTTCAAGGATTTAATTAAAAAAATTTTTAAAATAATAGTTGCTTGAGTAAACCTCTGAAGTGAAGTCCTGGAAGCCCAGAGAAAGTTAAGACAGCATTTTTTTTTCTTTTCTGAGGCAATGCTGAACTTGCAAGGCTGACCTAAACAATATTCAGTATCGACTTCAAACCTTCAACATTTGTCCCCAAAGCTCAGACAGCTTGAAGGACACAAACAAAGAAATCTCCTAGGTTTGTGGAAGTTCCTAATTGTTCCCAACACAGAATACCAGGGATTGAATGCATGACATGGATATGATTGTGTAGTTCGTTGTGTGTTTCCACGGGCAGCATTCATGCTGGGTTGGACATAAAATAGCATTCACAATAGCCACTCGGACTCCTGGTAACCCATAATGTTTCTGCATTTTCACTCTTTCGTTTGTTGGCCTGCCTGTTTTTTGGAGTTTTGCCACATTTGCACGAGCCATTTCTTAGACTATAAGCTTCTAGTGGCAGGGATCATCTTTATTCAGTGCTTAGTAGAATGGGGGCGCCTATACATGGGCCTCGAGGCTGTGCAAAGCAGGTAATTACCGTGCAGATTAATCGAGTCTGCTGGAGATGGTAATTACCGCACTCCAGTAGACTCCAGTGTCACGTGTATCAACATCCCTGTGCTGAAAAATGGCAACAGGGGTGCTTTAACTAAAGCCCATCCCATGAGCTTTAGTTAAAGCTCCCTCACTGATTAATCGAGTCTGCTCTAAACAGCACGTTGGAGCAGCCTCAAAGTGCATGTGTAGGCGCCCGTAGAGCCTAAATTACTTCAAAAAGGTGCTCCTTTAATGCCTGTGATGAGACACATTAGTGTGGCAGACTGAGGAATTGAGTACAATGTACCTGTTTTGTGCATAAATAACAAACTTTACCTGTCACAATGATAAATTCAAAACTGTCCGTGGAAATAAATTCACCATAAATAAAACAAACTTAATGGGGCATGAATTCTGTATATTTTGGATCTATCCTTCTTGACTATGACCCTGACTTAAGAGAAGGATTCATTAAAATCTGCTAGGCAGTCAGCCAGTTCTTTTAATTTATATCTCACTCAGAAAAGAGGTAAAATATACAGCTCTTTAAAGTAGGCATTTCAGTACTGTATTTAATTACCAAATGTCCAGCTCTGAGGTGTTCACGTGATGAATTTTGCAGTCCTAATTCAGCAGGGTTTTTTTTTTTTTAATTAAATGGGCCACCATCAATGACAAAAAAAACAGGACTCCACTGAGGTGTACTACAAGAGTGAATGAGCTAGATTACAGTCTCTAATAGCATGGCATACACTTAAGAAATGTCCTAAGTGTTTGCTTTATGATGTAGTTATGTTGAGGGTGGTAGGCTGCTATAGTCATCCAAGTTTGACCAGGTCAATTGTTCAAAGTGCTTGGGAATCGATGTACCTGTTTTATGCATCATACCCAAGGCGTTCTGCTCCAAAGTAATGGGCTTAAACTAAGTCTAAGTGAGGCTGCTGGGTATACCATACTCCAAGTGAAAACTGAGCTTATGCCAGACCTAGCTGGAGGAGGTCAGCAGTGTGGTTAATGAGGTATTCCAGTTTGTTTTAACAGACAAGGCCACTTTCTACCCTAAGTTATACTTTGTCCCTTTTGAATTGAATGACACTTCCTACGTGCCACCGAGCACAAAACTTTCCCAGAAACTAAGGCAGATTTCAATCCCATCACTGCTGTGTGATCACGTGATGGGCCCCGCACTCCGGTGCGCTCTGGGACTGCAGCAAGCGGATGTGGCTGATACCGTATACATGTTCTTTCTCTTTGTTTCCCCTAACCAGATCTGCAGACTTTTACCTGCATCTCATGTGTTTTGTCTTCAAGTTACTAAGATCTAATCTCAGGTGTCCAGTACTTTTCCACCCCTAGCTTTGGTGTATGAGACAGACGTGGCATTTTTGGATTTTCTGGGGGAGCCAGGTGGGGAGAAGCAGATAAGAAGTACCTTGTACACCAGAAAAATATTAATGTATATTATTAAAATATTATTCAAATCCCAGTAAACCAGTTGCAGTCCTGGTTCAAATAGGTGTCATCCCATTTGATTTCAACAGAGTTGCATTTAAGTTTTACTAGGACTCATTCTTGTTAACCATTGGCGAACAAACATTTTTAAGTCAGAGCAGCAAGTACTGGTTGCTGAAAATCAGTTACTTAGTCTTTTTTCCAGGGAAACGCAGAATAACAAAGAGCCACATCCAGCATTTCATAACTCTGTAATTACACAGCAGCGATTATGAGAATGATAGATATCTAATTAAAATCTGTGGAAGCGGCAGCCAGTGAGAGATGTGAGTTAAGAGAAAAATGCAATTTGGGGAGTTAAGTTCAACCATTTTCTTCAAACACATTTCAGAGCTGCCTTTTGATGCTGCGACATTTTCTCTAGCCTGTTATAATGAGGCACCTCTATAGGTCATGGCTAATTTGAACAGGTAACTGATGAAAAACAGAAAAAAAAAAATTATTTCAGGATGAAATGAGGGAAGGTTTTCATTTTGGCCTAGTAAGTAATACAGGTTGCAAGTGACTGGCAGTGGTTTTGGTTGTGAATTTTCATGCAGAAAATTCATAAACAAGAATTACATACCGAGTTTTAGTGTCTTTTAAACATTTTTTTAAAAAGCTTTGAAGCTCTAGCCATCTTCTTAATAAAGATGGCTTGGAATGCTGTGCATTGAGAAATCAATACGAAGGCCTGGTAGGATTGCTAGGGCTCTGTTCATTTCATTTAATCACTAAGTTCTTTTTTTCTAAGAATGTCACTACTTACATACCCTACAACACTCCCGTACATCAGTGTTCATTCAGTAGCTAATTACATCAGGTTTTCCCATGACAGTGACTAACAATTTTGATTTCTATTACAAAGAGCTGCATGCCAGCAAAGAGGCCCAGGAGTCTAATACTCAAATCTATTAGATGTTCTGCTATGGGATGGCCTGTGTGCATCCTTCAGCCACTGGTCAAAACAACATATTGCTTGTGGCGCCAAGCAGCCATCTACATTACATCCACATGCTGATTT
>NW_017729029.1:49230775-49240911 GCF_001723915.1 Gavialis gangeticus
TTTTTTTTTTTTTTTTTTTTTCTGCTGGAGAGAACAGGTCTTTAAACTCCAACTGCCCTAAAAAAGCAGAACATCTGCTAGACTTATTGGCCTCTGCTGAGCCTAAAGTCAGTCGATCGACTCTTCCGTAACCAGCTGAAGATAAAACCTGAAAAATGTTTAAATGGTATGCTAGATAGAAATTAAATGCACTCAATGCAGGTAGCATCCATGGAGAGTGAAGACATGATCAGACTGTGCTCTGGCTTATTTAGTCTCACCCTGCAATTGTATTATTTTCTGAGTTTACCGTGTCATCTTTTCCTGGTGCAAAAATGCTTCTGACTTCAGCTTTTTGACCTGATGATGATGAAGTTTAAGGAAAGGAATTAACAATATGGTAATCTAGTTGCACAGAATTATACACCTGTACGACTCCCAGGATCCTGCTTTTCTCACCTCTGTATTGTCACCAAGAGCAAGATCTTGTGCTGCTATAAGCATCGCCGGTCATAACAGTATTTAGTGCCTTTTTCAATCAGTGCAGGTCCCAGTGACCTCCTGCAGCTAGTGAATTAACAGGGGAGAATGTATTGCCTTTTATTGGTTTACATTTACCTGCATTAATTTGCTGCTGCCTCCTATTATGGGACAGGAAAAAAGGTATTTTTGCTGTCCTCTCCGTAATCTAAAACACTTCCATTAAAACCCATCTAACTCTCCTTACATGGGAAAAGGAACCAAGTTCTCAGCCTTTCCTCTTGTGTAAATATCACTGCACTATAATAGACAACTTGTCTATCCCTTGTGGACCTTTTCAGTCATAGCTTATTTTCTTTCCTTAATCTTTCTGATACCCCATAAATAGCTGGTCTGCATTGCTAGAATTAAAAAAGGATATGGGGGATTTACAGTATTTGGTTTTTTACTAGCGTTGAAGTCAGACTGTGAACCTTTGGACCATCCTTTTGGACAGCAAGTTCACAGTTTTTATATTGGTAGTTTTTTGCAGTCTACAATGAACCTGTTGCTTTCCACGGGAATGTTTTATCATTTATTGTGACATCCTGTTCTACACTTTTCCATTATTGGACATAATTTTAAATTTTAGCCCAGAGAAATCACGTGATCACAAAAGATTTTTTTTTGTTTAAACGAAGAGAGAAGCTGCTCTTTTTTAAAATTTTTTCTCTCCCAGTAATTTCTTTTTTTTGGGTAGAGAAAAAAGTAAATGCAAGTTTCAGACTTCCAGTTGTCATACAATGAACCACACTCCAGTCATTTGATTGCTCATGAGCAGAGAATAAAACTCAAGACTGAAGCCCCATTTTTATTCATCATCTAATCATAGCATAAAGGGAGCTCTACAAGGAGGACCAAAATGCACATTATTTTATAGATATCAAAATATGCTGGGAGTGCAACTTCTGATACAGTATGCAAAGGATTGGAGAGACGTGTACAATTTTTTAAGTGACTTCTGCTAGTAAACATCACATTTTTGAACCAGTGACTGGAAAATCTCTAATACTCCTGTGTGGCTAAGCATTCAAAAGAATGGTTCCTTGCATAACTTCTTGGTTCTGTGAAATTAGACTGGCAATAGTGCAAAACTGGCTGTGGTTGCAGATACCTTCTTCCACTGAGGCTGCTTATAGAAGTCGCTAGGCTCCATTTGCTACTGCAAAGGGGACTGAAATATTCATTACAGTGTCTTGCTGCAGTGACTGCAGCACCAGCGACGGACTTGAAACATTCTGAATAGACATCTCGAGGTAAGTCGAGAAAACATCATAGAGAACATTTTCCAAAAGCATTTCCAGTCCTCAAGCATTTTTTTGGATTCAGCTTTTATCAAAATTTGAGTGGCTGTTAAGATCTCAACGTAATACGACCCTGGTCAATTATT
Source organism: Gavialis gangeticus (assembly GCF_001723915.1). Lineage (NCBI taxonomy): Eukaryota > Metazoa > Chordata > Crocodylia > Gavialidae > Gavialis > Gavialis gangeticus. The sequence continues at coordinate 49,232,664 of NW_017729029.1, forward strand.
TCCAATAACATATAAATACCATGCTGGGTCAAAGCACAGGTCCATGTAGCCCAGCATTGTGCATCTCAGTGGCACAGAGTGGATGCTGAGGATGAGTATTTGTGAGGCTTATTTGTCCCCTGCCTCTCTTCCCTCCATAGCTTCCAGCATCAAGGCCTAGGAAGTCCTAATTTGGAGCTTGGGCTTGTAATTGTAATATTTGCTATAATGTTAACTATAATGAACGGTGCAGAAAAATTATAACAACTTCACAGAGGTTTCTTTAATGTCTCCTTCAATACTTTCTTCTTCCTTTTCCCTAACCCAGGGGTTGGCAAATTATGTCCTGCAGGCTAGATCTAGCCACCAAGAGGCCCAGTCATAGTTTCATAGTTTAATAGTTGTTAAGGGCTGGAAGGGACCTTGAAGATCATTGGGTCCAGCTCCCCTGGACTTGGGCAGGAAAGACTGCTGGGATCAGATGGGCATCAAGATGCTTTTTGAAGATTGCCAGGGTGGGTGACTGTACCACCTCTGGGGGGAGCCTGTTCCAAACCCTCGGCACTCGGCTTTTAAAGAAGTGTTTCCTTATGTCTAGCATGAAGCGATCCTCAATCAGCCTGTGCCCATTACTTCTTGTCCTCCCATGGGGGGTCTTGGTGAACAGATGCTCCTCCAGGCCCTGATGTATGCCCTTGATAGTCTTATAGGCTGCCACCAAGTCCCCTCTGAGTCTTCTCTTTTCCAGGCTGAACAGTCCCAAGTCTTTCAGCCTCTCCTCATATGACCTGGTCTCTAAGTCTCTAATCATGCACATGGCCCTCCTTCATACTCTCTCGAGCTTCTCCACATCCTTCCTGAAGTGCAGTGCCCAGAATGTCAGTCTGACCCACGTAAGTCCTATTTGGCATGGGATTGATCAGTGGCGTTGAACTGTGTCACTTGCCCATCCCCTCCACAGCACTCCCCTCTGCTCCAGAGCTTGCTACTCCATCCAGTCTGTGCTTACTCTTGATGCAGAGGGGTTCGTTATCTGCAGTGAGAGTAAGCACAGGCAGCTAGGCTCTTGGGAGTGAGGAAAATTCAGGCCTGCACCAAGGGCTGGGTTGCAAAGTGTGGCCAGTGCCTTAGTCTGTTGCTTGAGGTTTTACAGAGAGGTCTGATTCAACAACTCCAATCCAAATACCTCTTCACTTTGGCAAAGTTCTGACCAATCTTTGAATATTGTGGTTTGGGCTCCTCTAATGGATTTAGAGAGGTTTAAATTTCAGTCCTCTGGGTATGCATAAATGCTTTCTCATGATACTAGCTCCGTAGTGAACATGAACGGGTTCTAAATACCTTGCTTCTGATTCTGATTTGCAACACTGCAGTTGCATTGAATTGTACCACGTTCAAAACATAGAAAATTCCCCATAGAGTTGCTCCTGGTGTAAGTGAAATCAGATCAGGGCTTCAATCTGTATGCAAACTACATCTTGTGAGGCTTTTTCTTCCATGCCAGTATTATGCAGTTTTACCCAGTCATTCTGAGAAATATGAACATTTTAGTACCAGAACATTGTTATTACTTGTACAGTTACTCTATTTTAAAGTTCCTTCCAAAATGATACTGAGAACTAGAAGTACTGTAAAAATAACAAGGACCTGTATGGGTCATAAATGTGTTCTGGCGCTGAAAGGTCCGCCTCAAAATGAGTGTGGATAATTCATTTTGATTATTGTACCTACTCTGTCAATTTCACTTCCAAATTGGATGTGAATTAGTGGAAATGGGAATAATGGGGTGAAGGGTCAAAGATGCACAGTGAAAAAACCTGAAATTTACAAATATCTTTGAGCTCTTTTTACATTTAGCAAATGAAAAATGCAGGAGAAAAATTAGGTTGGAATCTAGAGCATGCCTAGATTTATTTGAACATGATTAAAAAATGCTCTTAAGAAAAACCAGTTCAACTCGAGAAGCAGCCCGATGGGTGAAGAAAAGATCTAGAACTGTGGATCAGTTACTTCCCAGCCCCAGATGGAGGAAGTACAGAAATTAATGAATGCAGATTGAAACTTTCAGAAGCATGGGCCTAGGTACTTGCATGTGCCTGTAACTGCGTGCCATCTGCAGACCTTTGTCACTAGAGGGCTGAAGAAGTATCCTTCACTTCGAAGGGAAGGGACTGAAGCTGCTCTTTTTCAGAGGATACATTTCCATAGCATTCTTTCTGCAAATTCTCCATTTCATTAGTAGTACACATACTTTGGGACTAAATTTCACTGTCGGGGGTGACATTTAATATTTTATGCAAGTCTAAGAGTCTGTGTCAATGCCTGAAGTCCGGACCTTAGATTAAATGCAGACTACAGCTTGGATCCTTGGTTACCATCCATTCATGGTTGTAGTTACTTCTGGTGCCTGGAGCAGCTGTAGCTCACAAAAGATGGACTTTTTGCTGCACAGGGTCCCTAGACAGCTGTAGCGTGTGCATCTATGTAATTAATGTAACCAAGTTCTAAAGCAGAGCTAGGATAAAATAGTTGGCAAACACAGAGAGGATGAGATGGCAGGGCCAATCAATCACTAATAGATGTTGGAAGCCATCCAGTGCTTTACATTTCTGCTTGCATTCCACTTAGCAACTTGCAGAGTCTCATGTCTATGTTATCGCTTCCTCCAGAAGGCTACCCATGCTCCTCGTAAGTCGAATGCAATTGATGCTATTAGTTCTTGCATGTTTTCCACAATTCCTTCCCTGCCTGGATGAAGGCTTCAGGTATAGTGAAGTAACATCATGTACAATGGATTCTGTGTATATAAGGTCTTAAGCCCCCTGGTGCACGTAAAGGAACAGAAAGAGCGAGTCTCTCACTTGGAGGGACCCTTTGTGTGGACAGAAGCAGTGCACTGGGGAAGGAGTGCTTTTAGGGCTGGCCTGCTGAAACCCAACGCTTAAGTTTACATCTAAGGGTGCAGGCAGAAATTATGTTTGTTGCATGATTGCCCCCCTGAAAAGGCTCTACAGTTGTGCCGTAACGCGTGTGCACAGCTGCAGAGTGCTTTTAAAGTGCCTGATCACATGACAAATTAACCCTCATCAAATGAGGAATCAGATGAAGGCGCTCCAGTTTAGATTGCTGTAGGGAACTTGTGTTCCCTAAGGTTAAATTGTGGTGTGATTGGGGCTTGGCTGATGCAACCCAGCCCTGCTGGGGCTGTCAGCAGGAAGGGAGGGGGAAGGAAGAGGGGGAGTGAGCTATGGGTTGGGGTTTGCCTGGCCTGAACTGGAGTTGGGGGTGGGTGGATCAGAGCCCACTGCAGCCCCACTCCCACCCCTACCCACCAGATTAGGCTAGGCAAACCCCAGTCTGCAGCTTGCTTCCAGCTGACAGCCCGAGAGCTGGGAGGGGTGATGGGTCTGGAGGAGAGGGGGTGGCTCCTTAGCTGTAGGCAGGCTTCTTGGGTTACTGCAGGCAAGCTTGATTCCCCACAACGCAGCAAGCAAATGTCTGTTGGGTTGGGGGGTGGGGAGTGCTGTAACTCATGGCGCTTATTATGTCAAGCACCATAATTAGAGTAGGGGCCTGCACATGTGTTGGTATCCACAATGTTCTTTACAGCTCCTTTAAAGGTAGGGCCTCAGGTTGCTACTGGTATAGTGAAAACCCAACACTTCAAAAGACAAGAGGTGCCTGTCAGAGCATAAATTTAACAAATACTGGTATGTTATACAGTAAACACAACCCTAAAAGTTAAACCAAATGATGAAGATCTTGTTGACAAGCATGCTTTTTGTGACTGAGCAGACAAGACCTAGTTACATACAAGTTAACTTTATGTAAAGCTCAACCTCAATTTCTTGCTGCTTTAATGGAGACTTGACATTTCTAATTAAGAAGTTTTACATACAGGCAAGTGAATTTACCCCCAACTGGGAAAACATGGCTTAGTAAGAGTTTTACATCTGCCCTCATTGATCTACAGATTATCTTACATTTGAGACTGTGCAGCCTTTAGGGGTTGTGAGGAGGGGAAGCAAATGTGGGAAAGTGCATACCATTTCTTTTTTTGACTTCAGGGTTAGGTAGATGAAGTCTGGCCCACTAGGGACAGGGGAGATAAATCTATTTTCTTTCTTTTTCATGATTACCCTTGATGGCATGTCAGTCTGCAGGAACCCTGAAAAAATTACAATGACTTCTCTACATCCGTCACTGTCAACAACTGGCATCTTATGTCAGATGCTCGTGACATAAATGTTGTATTGGAAATTAGTCTTAAAGAGCAAAATGGGGTATGGAAGTGATTTCATTATAATTGCAATAGTCAAATGGTCAGAGAACAGAGTGCTTAACTTGAATTCATGTATACATGCCTAAATTGGGAGTAAATCCATGAAAGCAGACATGCATAGTGCTCTGTGGAGTCATCCAAACTTTTACAAAGTAGGTGTACAATGATCTGGAGGTATTTTTAACCATGCACAGGTGTGACTCTGCACAGGTGCATGATGTTGATGAATCAGGTTTTATTAAATTGTGTTACTGTGTCTGTGAAACATGAATCGGGCTCTGAGGGTCAAATGCAGTAGAACTTAGTAAGCACAGCTTTCACTGATTTCTTTTGCTATGAGGGTGCTGTACAGTCCCCATTTATGTTACTTCCTGCCTGGGATGTGCAACAGAGCATAAATGTTCCAGCCTTTTGAGGTAAATGAAAATTATATATTTTTTCCTGAATTTTTTTTCTTGATTTTTAAATTGCATTAGTACAATGCAAGTTGTGTGTGGGTGACAGCTATAGGTATTCTGAACATACTATTCATTGTATACACGAGTATTACAACCAGGCTATTTCCATGAATATCTTTGTAAGAAAATGTGTTTGTACTAGATGATTAAAAGTACTGAAAAATAGGTGTGCAGGAAATAAAAGAAGATTAGAAAAGTTCTGTCCTATTCATAAGAGGCCCATGATTGACATGGGTATTAATTGAGGGTGATGGAGAAGATATGAAACAATTGAGTCATTCTCTGTTCAAATGTTAGGACATAGTCTCATGGGAGAAGTTATTTTAGCTATTAAACTGATACTATACTTGATCTTTGCCAAAGGGCCAGGGATTATCGGAGAAAATAAGAGAAATATAAATTAGGCTTCAGACAGAACTGTGTAGGTGACAAGAAGATTCTGGCAGAATTTTCAGTCTTCAGCTCAATCATAGAGGCATTAAGACATATTCCACATATTAGGCTGAATGTGCTAGTTAAAAGGAGCGTGGCTTAAATGGAGGAAGGGTATGGAAATTTACCTCATCACTAGTATGTAAAAAATGTTACCACACTCTTGCATTTCAAGCAATTTTTGTAAGAAGTGTTAGTGGTTAGTGTGGCAGTGTACTTGATGAGATTTAGGCAGCCTGCTGAGCCACCAGCAAGTGACCTGCTGAGCCACCAGCAAGACTAATTGCAGAGCCCCAGGGGGCTGGCAGGTGAGGCTAGGCCTGATCAAGTGAGTCACCTGATTGAAGGAGGGCTGGGTTTAGATGGGGTATAAGCCCTGAGAGTAGGGCTGGCAGTAACATTTTAGGAGCTGGTAAAGTAACATTACTGAGCAGGAAGGCTGCTGCTCCTGAGTGCCAGCAAAAATAATATCTGGAGGTTTGGGTAGGAACTAAGGGGAAGTAGGAAGTTCCTGGGGAAGCCAGTGTGGGGGTCCAGAGCCCTGAGAAGGGGGATGAGTGCCTGAGGCCTGTTAAGAGGCTGGATGAGCCCAGAGAGACAGCAGGTGAGTGCACAGGGGCTTATTGAGAGGCCAGGACAGCCTTGGGTGAGGGACAGAATCTGTGGGCCTATTAAGGGGCAGGTGAGCGCTGAGAGGGGCTGAGTATTTGGCAGACCTAGTGAAGGGTCTGGGTGAAACCAGTGAGTGGGTCAGAGTGTGGGGGCCTATTGAGGGGTCCAAATGAGCCCCAGCGAAGGAAGGGACTGCATTAGGGAAGACCTATGGAGGACTCTGGGTGAGCCCAGAAAGAGGAAGTGATATATGGAGGGGCATAAGAGAGTGGATCCACACAGATGAGAGGGCTGACAGCTGGAGGATTGACCCTGGGATTCTCAACTGGCCTGTGTGGGCCAGGGCCCAAGAGGGGCTGAAGAGTGAAATAGATGATGGCAGAGACTGTCAGAGCTGGGACAGCCTGAAGTTTTCAACTGGCCTGAAGTGGGGCCAGGGCCTAGGACAGGCCGAAGGTCCTTGTGTGGCCACAGCTGAGAGGAAGGGTTCAAGGGGCGTGTAGCTCAGGATGATGATAGCTGGTGCTAGGCCATGTGAGGAAGAAGGATTTGGATGGGAAATGGAGCCAGGGCCAGGGGGCCCAGTGGTTAGCAGCCTAGGAGAGGCATAGGACATCTAGGGAGAGCCCAAAGAGGGACAAGTAAGATCAGGAAGGCCTGAAGACTGGTCCTGGGTAAGATCTACACTGAAACTACACCCTACTAGGGCTGGTTAGCATGGTGGGGCTGCCTGTGGCAGGGCAGCCTCAATGCTGTAGTTTCAGAGACCCAGAAAGGGGCCGGGGAATAGAGTGCAGCCCAGTGAGGGGCCAAGGAATAGAGTGCAGGACCAGATAGATGACTCTATGGGGCTGGAGAGAGGCCCAGCAAAGGGGCCTGAGAAATATAGTGAGGCCCAGTGAGCAGAGTGAGACCAGAAGTGTCCAGTGGCCCAGCGAGGGGCCAGGAATGGAATGGAGGACTAGATGGGTCTGAGGGCCTGGAGAGCAGCCAGAGAAGTAGAGAACTAAAAAAGCTCCAGGACAAGGAACCAAAAGGGGCTGACAACCCAGAGAGGGTCTGGAAGCCAAGGGGCCTGGTAGCCTAGGGAGTGTTTGTTCAAGACCAAGGGGTCTGAGGGACCAGAGGAGAGACCAAAGGGCTTGGCAACCTGAGTGGGTTTGAAAGGAAGATTGAGGGGTCTGGCAGCCCAGGAAGGGGCTGTGCAGAGAGAAGAAGTCCGAGGCCCAGAGGGGGGCTGAGGGGTTGGAAGGCCCAGAGGGGTTGCATCAGCAAGTGGTAGAACACCTGTAAGGATGCCATCTGTGAGGGATGGGGCATGGTATAGGGCAGGTACAGAGCCATGCAATTGGCTCATAAGGCCAGGACCACAATCCAGGTAGTCATTATAGTAAGGGCAGCCACCTACACTTGGTATAGCAACTAAGATCAAGACATGGTGGATGAGAGCTGGGCAGACTGCCCATAGCATAGGGCATCTTAAAAATGTTTTTGGATACCCTGTGATAGTGAGTCTCTATATTTCTATGTGGTATAGAGAGACTAAAGCTATTTCAATGGTATTGCAATGTCTGAACTAGAGGAATAATCCTCAAAGGCAGGAGGAAATTCGTTGAGTTCCAATTTTCAGTGCTCTATGAGCACTTCATTTGGAGCATGGTTTTCCAGTTCTTGGGGATACCTTAGAGGCAGAAGAGATTTTGCTGCACAGCCTTGCAAACTCTTCATCAGCTCTGCAATGCTAGCCCCCAAGTAACCTGGCACCACTGTAGCAACACACCTGAATGTACGGACATTTCCTGACTTTAGTTAGGTACCCCCTTGTCAAAATCCTAAAGCCTGAGTGAAGAGACCAGGCATCTGGAATAAATACAGATATACGCCAGACTATTGTTTTTTTCTTTAATGGTTTTGATGAAGGGACAATTCAACAGAGTACAGTTGGCTCCTCTACATTCCCATAAAAAGTTAATATCCATGAAGCTGAAAACCTACAAAGTCCCTACATAACTAGACAGCATGCCAGAGAAGTAGATTGTGCGTGGATGCTTAAACTAGCTGGGAGCTACCCTAAGTCAATTTCTTTGGTTAAAAATAAATAAACCCTGATCCAACTCTACTTTAGAATGCCATAAGTTTTATATTTGTCTCAAAGAAGCTCTTTACTTTCGAAGTCCATGTCACCATTGTCTGCTCTTCATGACACTTGTTTTTATTCATACATTTTTATAGTCATAGTGAATAACTAGTAGGGCTGTTTGGCAGAGATTCGATTTGATTTGGCGGCTGAATCTCCAAATCTGAATTGAATCCGGAGACCCTTTAACCTCTGTGAATTGAATCAGAACGTTCCAAATTGATTTGGAGAGATTCAGAAAGATTTGATGATCCAGACATAGAAACAACTTCAAAGGTTTTTTCCACATACCACAAGGTACGAGGTGGCTCATGAATGCAGACATGGTGGGGCAGATGGAGCATCCCA
>NW_017729029.1:49240969-49246823 GCF_001723915.1 Gavialis gangeticus
AGGGATGGGGGGGGGGGGGGGTCCCCAGCGTGCTCGACAGTGGACCCAGAAGTGGACCAGAAGCACTTCCGGTCCACTTCCAGGTCTGCCGGGGAGTGCACGGGGGACACACCCCTCTGCCATTCCCTAGCTTGGTGACTGGTGCCTCCTGGGTCTGGGGGGGAACCCAGGGTCCCTCCATGGCCAATCGCTGAACCAGGGGGCCATGGCATGGGTGTGTCTCCCATGTGCTTGGCAGTTGACCTAGAAGTGGACTGGAAGTACTTTTGGGTCCTCTGTGGAGTGTGCAGAGCCCCCTGCCATGCCTTCCCAGCTTGGTGATTGGCTAAGGGGGGGACCCCAGGTGCCCCCCAACCCAGGAGGCACCAGTACCGAGCCAGGGGGGCGCCAGAGATGGGGAAGAGTGCAGGGAGCTTGGCAGCCCAGAATGAGGGCTGAGTAGGCTGCCTGATGGGAAGGGATCTAGTTGGGGTCCAGACCAGAGTGTTATGGGGCCCAGTGTGGGGCCAGAGATGTTAAGAGTTTAGATGCTATCTGTGAGGCATGGGCTGTACTGTAGGGGAGGTTTTGGAGCTTCAGATAATGCCCTCTGGCATCGGGGCAGAAAAAGTGCAGCCTCCCACCTGGGTAATATCTTAATCATTTTCCATCAAGGCGAGGCAGGTGGTTAGCCCAGAAACAGGTGGGCGGGCCAACATCAAACTGGACCTGAGAGGCCCTTTCTCTTACAGGCTGGAATGTAAATCTTTGACTTCCATTGTTAACCATCCCTTTCCCCCTTCACTTGTCCAGTATAAATTTAAATACTTTGGTTTATTAGTTTTGTAATAGCTGTGGCAGGGATTCACTGTTGCAAGGTGCATCTGTGTTATAGCTGTATTTTTTTTTAATAGGTTTTAAGATATATACTAGGAAGATATGACTGGATGACCTCTTATGGGGTCCTTTGAGAGAATAGTTCATTTTCTTCAAGTACTGAGTGAAATATGTATTCCATATAAATATTGTATATGTCTCAGTGACCCAGTTCTGTTGTTATCAGTATTCTTTTAGATGAGCACCTCTTTAAGTTATAATTTGATTGACAGATTTTATTGCTGATGTGTCCCTATTTCTGTTCTTAGTGAAGGCATTAAAAAGGTCACTTTTCTTTTGTGATTTTTACATTGTTGTTGCTGGCTAGTGTTAATCTTTTAATTAAAAGGTCAGATCACTCATCTTTCTCCTCTTAGACCTGCTGTGACTTTAATTATTTTCTTTACAAATGAGCTGATTTAGTATTATTTAATAGTGTTTGGTTTAAATAATAATCCTAAGAAGTGGAAAGTCTCTTTGAAGGTCTGAAAGCTTTGAAGGTTAGAATAAATTGAAAATAGCCAGGTATTTTTCAACTATCTTTCCCATTAGATATTGTATAAATCCTAGGTCCATTTCTTTCAGAGCCTGTGGTTGGTTACTGTTTGGGTCTTTGTTGCCTGGCTAAACCAGACTATTAAGAAGTAGTGTTAAAGTGCTATATATCGCCACATCCAGCAATAAAACATTATTTCTGCTATTTGCTTTCAAGGACTCTAAGGCCTATATTGAAGTGGAAATGCAGAAAGTGCATGGATATATATTTGCACTAAATAGGAACAGAGAAAAAGGCCCTTTTTCTTTTTATAAAATTCCCCTTTCATAGCATATATGATTAGTAATGGTAGTTGTCACAACTGACAAAAAAATCAGCATCTCTCCATTCATTTCAGAATCTACTAGAAAAAAATATTTTTGAAAACTGATACCATGAAGGAACTTGCCCCATTTACTCCAAATATTCTACTCTCCTCCCATATCACTCTACATATTTAATTTGTTGCACCCTCCATCCCTGCATACAGTTACAACAGTTGTGGTAGGAAATTCTTCTCATCTACAGCACTTGTTCACATGAGCAAGATCTTGCTTTTCAGAATAGCTGAAAATGTATTTCACTATACGTATACCTCCTAAAGTCAGAATGACAGAAGTTAGTATTTTAACATTACCTCTACTTTCTCTGTAATGTTTTGGGACAGAATTAGTTTGAATGATGTCATAGTAAAGTTGTGTCAAAAAATGCATGATGTATAAAACTAGGTAGTGATTTGGCCTTGATACCATTCTGTGTTCTTGCTACTTAGAATAAATGTATCAGGCTGATTAGTTTACTAATAAAGTTTAACAATTTACTATATTACTTGGTAGTTAGGCTCTGATCCAGCAAAGTGTATAAGTACAACCATAATTTTGAATGCAGGAGTAGTTTGCTTGGAAATCTTCAATGTTAGTTCATATGCATTTGATTAATAGGTCTAGTTTATCACCTGGTAAGTCAAGAAAGTTCTTCACAGAAGGTAAGTATTTATTGGTCTTGTATAGTAGATATCTTCAAAAGGCAAATGCCGAAAGTTAGTTATCAGCCCAATGTTAGAGTGAGCCAGTACCACTAACAGAGAGAGATCCCTTGCTGTATTTATTCCATTATTTTGCTGTCTAAATAGTCCCTAAATTGTATTTAATTTGTTAACTCTAGTCATTAGTCTGCATCCAAATAACTCACAAAATGTACATAATTTCTTAGAACTTAATATGTCAAATTATAGCACCATTTTTAATTGGTGGTGTACTTGCAGAGATGAGTATAAAATTGAGGAAGAAGCTGTGATATCGGTAATTTGAATACAAGGTTGTATTAAACTTTATAAGAATCCCCACGTGTACTTCTGTCTGGTTTAAACTGAAAGAGCTGATGTGATTAAGTGTAGGGTTTTTGATTAGCTGGACTTTGACAAGGCTTATTTGATTGTGTCAGGCTGGGGTTTCTTGAGGAACTGCCTCCATCTCAAAACTGATCCACAAGCTGACATATCTGGGAACTTGGGATTTCGAGGCTGTGAATCCAGCGGAATTAATTCTAATTGGCAAGAAGCAAAGACTGGGAAATTTAAAGCATTCTCAAAAAGAGCCCGAGCTGGCAGGCCAGATTGTTCTTCAATTGCAGCGTCTAATTTTTGGTGGTATCAATTGAACATACAATATTTTTTCCCAAGAATTTTCCAAATGTGCAGAAGTACAGAGTATCTGAAAATGTCTGTTCCAAAGTGTAGTCTGACCCACTGTGGACTGACAAGGGTGTTTAATTTAGCTACAAACTGAGCAGCTTGTGACAAGGAAGGTCAGGGGTGAATTTGCCATTTATTCAACATGCACAAAACAAAGTAAACTCGTACCCTTCGTGGGAGGCAAAACAAGCCTTAAGCTTGTGTTAGCGTTAGTGTTTAGTAAATACTTGGCACATCTACATGTTCATTAATGCACTTTTGCTAATGTGCATTAAATTTAGTACCTCTATTGTGAGGTAATAGACAAAGACACATTAACTTATTTTAATGTGTATTAGAGAGAGTGCACTTTTTTGTGATGCTTTAATGTACATTAACATAGGCTGATGCAGGGGTTTTCAACTGGGGCTATGTGTACCCCTGGGGGTACTTTGGAAGGCTCCAGGGGGTATGAAGCAGCAGCAGTGCAGAGAAGCTGGTGGCACTTCTGGCTTTGCCAGTGTGCGCCGCGCAGGAAATCCCCCCAACGTTGACGGGCCGCCAGGAGACTCCCTGTTTCTCGACTGGCTGCTGGGGGTACCCCAACCAAAAAAAGGCTGAAAACCCCTGGGTTAATGTGTATTAATGTGCATGTGTAGACACACCCACTAAGACCCAAATTGTGATTCTTATTTTTAAAGAAAATTCTGGTGGTGAAAGGAGAAAACGTCAGACAGCAGACAAAGAGCTAAGTTGAAAACCCGTGTCTTATATTCTGTACTCTCCCTTTCTCTTTTTTCCTTAAACACAAGTAGAGATGCTGGGGAGTTGTGATAACTTTTTTCACACATTCCTGCAACTGTCTTCGCTGTCATTAATTCCCTTAAAATGAGGTTCTGTTCTGAAAAATGTGTATGTGAAAATTGGACTGTCTTGCTGAACTGCCCCTGTACACATTCAGTGTCATAGCTCACTTCAGTGACATGTTTTTATTGCATTTTCCTGCTGCTAGCACTACAGAGGCAAATGCAGCTAGAAATGAGCTAGAATCTATTCTGTCTTGTCTATAATTAACAGAATTGTTTAGGAGCTTTCCTTCATAGGACAAACAGTTACCCTAGTACAAATTCATTTGAGGTAATAGGATTGCCCAGATATCAGCCAGGGTATAATATGAAGATAACTGTGAACATAATTTATACTCAAACCGAATGGTGACAACATAGGCTGGACTGTCAGACTGTCTGAGAATCAGTTTGCAAGGCTGACAGAAAAGCACATCTTTCTAGAAAACAAAGCAAGTTTGAAGAACTTGTTGAGAGACACTAGGTCTGGAAAACCTACCACTGCCATTTTGGGAATAGGTGCAACCGAGTGTTTCCAGCCTAAATCCTGTTGCACATTTTACACCACTGAGGAAAACTCTCTGTTCCCAAGACTATTGTAAGTTTACATTCTCAGTCATTTTAGGTCCAGGGCAGGTGTTTAAGATCAATGTGCAGATGCATAGTGAATAATATCCAAGAAGAAATAAAAAACCAGATAGCATCTAGTCCCTGAGCAGAGCATGAAGGAGAGAGAAGCATGGAAAGTGCCTTTTTTAGGAGCTGTGTTTCTGTCTGCACCCAAATGTCTTCTTGCATTCGTGAGCACGGTATGATTACAAAGGGTGCGCTTGTAGCCTGGGATACCATGAGACCACAGCAGCTGCCTACTGCTAGCCTCTTACAGGATGGTAGGAGGGGATCCAGACCAAAACCTGTGAATTGTGAGTGAGTTGTTTCACCCTTATATTTGTGTGGAATTTTATAGACATTTTCACCCACATCTCCAAGAAGTTCTTAATGGAAATGTCCCATTTTCCACACCGCAAGCTGGTGGGCTTATTCTCGTCTCATTGATTCTGGTTTAGTCCTCTTGTCTCCAGTGACATGATTCCTGATCTTCATGGATATAACTGAGAGCACAGTTGGAACCTGCAGGGTTTGCCCAGCTTCAAATTGTTACAAACATTTTATCTGGTGCGCTAACTGTGGTGTGACTGACTTGAGCCACTGCTCCCTACTGGGAGTGCTGAGACCCCGTGTAGCTGTCTGCAGGCCCTTTCTATTCAGGTCACTTCACTTGTGACAATTTTGCCCTCCCTTTGTCATCAGCTCTTCCTTTTGGAGTTTCCTTTTTCATTGCTCCGCTTTTGGCAGAGCGATCGTTTCTTCCTGGGTCATCGGGCTTAGCATTTATGCCACATTTTGTTCCTTAACTTTTATGGGAGGCTCATCTTAAAGTGCAACCGCCATCTATAAATGATGGCAAATCTTAATAATGAACTGCTAATGAGAGTGATTAATCTGAGTGCCTTGGAGGTCTTGCAGTACAGATGAATTTGCCAATATATTATAAGTGGTGTGAAAAGAAAGGGCTGGGTAGGAACTGGGAAGGTGACAATTTCATACTGGACTGTGACCACCCTTTTACAAGAGTCAGGAAAGTCGAGCACTAGATGCCATTCCCTTTCCTTCCAACCCCCATATAAATGGTTGTCCACAAATATGGTCCTACTGGTCTCAGTATTTGTTCCCTGCTGGCAACTTGGGGACATTAGTTACCTCAAAGGGGTGCTAACTGCTGTAGGAAAGCGCATGCAGGGCACCCTGAACAGTACACTGATGGCTGTGGTATCTCTGTGCTTAACTTTCCTGAGAGACATAGCATTCCTCAGTGTTCACACCGAGGTAGTCTATGCATCATTCTTGACATAGTTTCATAGTTTCTAGGGTCGGAAGGGACCTTAG
>NW_017729029.1:49246834-49256141 GCF_001723915.1 Gavialis gangeticus
GCTGATGTTTCCTCTGCCCTCATCTACCCCTTCCCCCAATGAGTTGTTAGACAACTAAGTATTTGATCAGAAATTAGACCCATCTAATTGCACCTGGGCTTTCCATATGTTCAGAAACCAAAATGAGATTTTGATCCAAGTTTTCCAAATGGTCTGAGCTTTGGATCTGAATGCACTGAGCTTTAGGGCCTACTGAGATTCGAGCGGGGATCTGAACAAGATGATCTGATTTCCCTGGAATGTATTTAGTGGACTTTTAATATCCCAGTGTTGTATGTATGTTGTTCACAAAGACCCCACTGCCTATCAGATGCTTTCTAGGTGTTCACTTCATTAGTAGGTTAATAACCCATAGGGTAAGAAGAAACTATGGACCCATGTAAAAGAAAATGTTGCCAGAACTGAAACAATATACTGTATCTTTCATGGTTAGCCTCCACCACAGATGCTATGTACTGAGGGCAGTGCATTGCTGGCTGGTTCCATCCTTTGGATGAAAAGTAATAGTCATCTTCCCATCTGGCTTTCCCAACGAGTTCTTTAAGATGCTGCATCTCTCAAGGCTCACGTTAAACAGGTAAGGAACAAGTTTTTGGGGGCAAAATGTCCTCTCTGTGAATGAATACAGGAAAGATTAATTAGCACCCAGACTGTTCCCAGCTGTACCGGCTGTAAGATGCTGCCGCTGAGTGGCATGACGGATGCCATGATGTATGTAGTCGCTATTCTACAGGTCTGTGATTCATTGCTCTGTCAGCGGTTTGAGATACAGCATATGAAAATGCCATATAAATGCAAATATAAATACAAACACTGAATTTCCTCTGTTGGCTAGTGATAAGGTGTTCATCCAGATGACATAGTATGATTCAGAAGTGGCAAGTAATATTTGTGAGGAGGGGAAAAAACAAAAATTGCTCTTAAAAGGCATTTTTTGTCTTTAGTGTTTTTTGTTTTTTTTTTAAGGAGCGTTAATATAAAAAGACCATTAGGGCCTTCTCCTTTTGCTATGTATGTGGCTGCCTGCTGTAATACAGCTCTGATTAATTGAATTAGAATGAGGATAAACTTTGAAACAGGACTGGGAAACAGTGCGAGTTGCTGTGCACAGAACTGTGCATTCCCAGGGAAGGAATCAAATGCATTCTGGTCACGTCTGCCTCTGAGCTCTTAGAGACTTTGACTTGATAATGGGGAAGGCTGGATGTTCCCTTTGCCTAATTCCCTGAACTCCTGCATTGCCTGCAGTTGTATGAGATGTGTCTTGCTAAAGAGAACTGGGATGGCCCCATACAAGGTTACCCTGGTAGTCAAAAGAAAAAGGAACATGTCTTTGGTTGGGCACAAAGGCAAAGGTACTGTACAAGCAAAGAAGGCTCTTCTCATTATACTATGACAAATACTTTGAAATTAAATTGCTTGCTTTTGTCTTTGTTAAGAGACCTTTAAGTAAATGTGCTTAACAGAAAAAAGAGTTTCCTCTTGTTCTGAAAGAGTTTTATCCTGAAGGGACCAATGTGAGCTGGTCAATCCAATTTGTGTCCCTAATGATACAGAGATAGGTACCAGTGGCAGACTTCTTTTTGATTTATTGTATTACTATGCTAATACTGCTATGTACTCCTCCAAATACAAAATCCAGTTCTACGTGAAAGTCATGTTAAAAGAAGATTGGTTAAGCAGGCAACTGGTGGGAAAGTTTTGGAGTTCAGGCAGAGATGATCTATTTCTTACTACCTAACCATTGCAGGAGTTTTTGACACGCCAGGTGTATTCACATGTTGATGGCTGGAGATTTCTTTGTTGGTAGAATGGTAGAATTAGTGAAATATGCACTGTACCTGGTCATACATTAGGAATATGGGAGGTCAATAAAATGACCTTAGTTTTAACTCTGTGTTTCCTGCTTTCAGTGAGTTGCTTTGATTTAAGGGTCTGAGTGAACAGGTTTCATTCATTTGATTTCCCTTGTATCTACTTGAGGTTTAGTGTGAGCTTCTTTTGGATTGTTAAAGCCTGTGATTTAAGCAAGTATTATAACAGCAGTTATCAATATGTCTTTCAGAAATGCATTTATTATTTTATTATGACATGTTTGCAACCAACAGTATGCCACACGCATTACTAAAATGTATTCAGTCTAGAGAGCTTACAAATGCAAGGATGGAGCACCAGAAACCAATCAAGATGAGCCTGCATCATGTTAACTCCACAGTATTTTGTTAGTATTAATTTTTCATACGATTTACTCAGGAGGAAGATAAGCTAGCAGTTTGGGGCCAGCTCCTCAAGTGGTAGGAACACACACAGTTCTCTCTACAGACAAGGAAACAGCTCCAAACTCTTCCTTCAAGGGAAGACTTAGATTTCTGTGCCTGCTGGCAGAAGAGATTTTTAAGGACAGTTTTGGAGGAAAGGCTGGGAAGAATGATGTGCCTGGGTCACGGAGGGCCTTTTTGGTATTACGGGAGGCATGTGGGGAAGGTATAGAAGAGAGGTCTGGAAAAGGGCACAAAAGAAACAAGATATGACTGGAGGAGAGCAAAAGGACACAATAGCAAACAAGAGGTGGGAGACAGGTTGGGCAGAGTACTAAAAGCAAGAGAAAAGGAGCTTGAGTTTGATGTGGATATGAGGCTGGCACAATGATGGCAGAAGTCACAAAAGAGAAGATGAAATGGGTGGCGAAGGGATAGGTTGTCAAGGCAAAAGATGATCCTGGACTAAAGAACTGGCTTGGCATTAGTAATTTGCACAATATACCATATAACATTATCAGGCATACACACATGCTGGGCTATTTCTTATTATCACCCAGTTCATTACATGTAGTCTGTGTCTTGCTGCAGTGTGAGTGGTTCATTTCCTGCATGATATCACTGAGTAGCTCTCTGAATCTGAATACTTATGTAGGGACAAAAACTAGGTCTCGCCATTCCTATCTAGCTTGGGTAGCTCTTCCCATCTCTCCTACATTACGACTCAAGGGTTTTCCCACTCCAAGCAGAGGGGATAGTGCGGTTATTGTGGTTGCTCTTTGTAGAGTGCTGCTTGCCTGGTTCATGTACCACATATTCATGCGTTCAGCTTTTTTTCAATTCAAAACTTGGATGGCAGCTATGTCTAGCTTGCAGAAACTTTTGTGCATGAGGTGCCTATGTCCTCTGTGCCCTCAGAGAGATTTAAAACCCACTCATCTCTTCAGAGCATGTTGGTACAATATTTTCATCCTGTCCTCAGGAGACAGGCATTTACAGAATTGTCTCCTCTTTCTCTGTCTGCCTCATGGCTTGTATATGTCAATGATTTTTTTTCTTGAGTTTGATTATTTTTTGATACAGCTCATTGTTAATAACAAAATGTGATAATGCAAGATAACATGTAGAGACACTTCTACTCCATGCTGAAGAGATGCTGTGTGCAGCAATAGACTCCACAATAAATTATGACATTTGCTAACTGTGTAATGTGATTACTAAGGTGTAACTTGGGGAGCTGAAACTGAACAGCAGGATTGGGAGTACTGAATCGATTGTACTGGTTTATAACTATGCCTGCATTTTCATTAGAAATGCTGGGCCAGATCTGATCTGTGGTACATCAGTTGTGTGCTGATGAAACTCGATTGGCCTCAGTGGAATTACTCCATATTTACACTACTTCACACTGGAAAAAGAGTCAAACCTGCAGGACGTGAGTGAAAGAGGTAGGTTTGGAAAAAAAGAAATAGGAATCTCTTCTCTGGGGAAACGTTTCTGTGGCTGTACTATAGATGAAGACAAATAACCTTTTAGTGGGGACATCTTATAGGCAGAGAGACACATAGCCAGGAAAGTTTCATCGTTCAGCTGAGAGACTCTGAAATCATTGGGTGATGTTGTCGATATATGGACAGGGCAAATTGAGGAGAATTGCTGAAGGCTGAATGGAACTGATGCTGTGCCATAATGGATGATGGTGGATCCATCATTAATTGTCATTTACCTGCTGAGTATTGTCAGTGTGGTCACAGCTGTACAGTACATAATGGGAGCACATAGCCATCTTGTAGCTCTGAAAGAAACTGTAAAAGATGTGAGACAGCAGTAGAGAAGACATGAAAGTAGACCATGGCATTGATACAGAGGTCTGAGAGAACTGTTTCCTGGGGTCTCGGAGCGATTCTGGAAGAATGTCTAGTACTGGTCAGAGGCCCCTTGCAAGATTCTTCCCTGGGGCAATAACCTGCACTTGATGAATCCACTGGACAGCGCTTGGTGCTGATTCTGAAGCCAGATATGTTGTATGGTTGGCATCCTGAAGAAGTTGGACTGCTTCTACTGTTATACTTGCAGGAACTTCTACTGGGATGTCCACTGAAAAAGAACAACCAGATCCAACACAATAGGATCTTGCAGTTGTTTTCCAGATCAAGGTCCTGACATTTCTTTACCAGCGGGAAGACATGAATTGGCTTCACTGTTGGCTCATGTTGAGCTAGCTTCATCATCTTTGTCGAGCAGCTTCGTCCATATCTGGCACAATCCACAAAGACTCATATGTCTTAGACTTCATACTATGTGTAAAGTTTCACGTGCTGTCACTAGATCTCTACTGAAGTGTAACAAGCAATTAAGCATCCAGCTGGGCCTGAAAATTTCCATTTTAAAAAACAACTGAAAGGAGTTGGGGTCTCTGATATGCAGTGCAGCATTTTTACAAAAGTAGGCTATATCTGCATTGCAGTCAAAATATATAGTTTATAAAGAAAGATGAATTAGCTTTAACTTATTTAGCTTCAGTACTTCTAGCAATTTAGTTTATTCTCAGCTAATTTGCCATGCTGCTGTAAGTAGACTGCTACCAGCTATCAAGTTAGCTAGTTTGAAGTTGCATTGGGTATCAGTATGCTTCAGTGGAAACACCCATTAGACACTCCATGAAATTCACCCTTTAGTTACCCATCAAGTTACCCTTCCCTACAAATGAGTAGAATTCTAAAAATCTGGGCTACTATTTTTTTCAGTTTACGTCAAAAACAGAATGAAGCTGTTTTGAATTTTTTGAACCACTGTCAAGCTGCTACCTTAATCATTGTAACCAGATGAGGGAAAAATAGATCCCTGCCAAATTTATATTAAGAAAGAGAATTTCTGATCTGTCAAAGTATAAATTCCCTCTGTCCAGTGGTGTGTGCTGTGCTTGGAGTAGGTAATTTTTTCTTTTACTCCTTTTTATAGTCCTTTATCCTGACATTGCCAGTCCTCTCAAACCAAGTATTTTTTTTTCCCTTTGAGAGTATGTAATCCAGTGCTGTTCTCAGTATGCCAGTGTTCAATGCAAATAGCCTTCTGCTCTCATTTTCTTGCTGATGTACATCAAGTTGCCCTCAGGCTTTTTCACATGCTGAACAGTAATAAACCCATGTTCAGCAGGCAATGAAGATGCAAAGATCTTGTTTCTGGCACATGGAATAGTTTCCTGCCAGCTTGGTGCCACACTGGTGTTCCACAAGAGTTGGAGGGAAAGGAATGAAGAAATAAAGGGTTTGATTCATGTCTGAGTGAATACTGTAAGAGCAAAACTCTGTCAGGGTGGTTTAAGACAGGTCTCCTTGGGATATTGGTCAAAAAATTAGGAGAGGTGCAGACACATGAGTAAGGTAAAGGAAGTTCATCCGGCAGTGGTTCTGTAGGCAGGTGATTGTAATCAGGCCGCCACTGTTTGGGTAGCTTTCTTTCTTAGGAACAAGATAAGCAAAGGGAAATAGAAGTATCTACCAAGGAGTGATTATAAGGCTTGGTGAGTTCACTGAAAGATAGAGCTGACCTCAGAGAACATGTACATTGGAGGAAAGAATAGTTAGGTAGGCTTCATCTTCCTAAGGATAACCCAACTTTTAGTGAATCTAATTTCAATGTTAGTTTAAATCTGCTCTTGACTATCAACTGCCATCCAGATTTCTGTTGCGCATTCACTGCAAATTGAGTGTTCACCTCATGAAACACTAAGCATGCCCTCAGGTTATTGGGTAGGAAAAGGTTAGTCACAAAACTGGAAGTGTACTTTAATGAAGTAGTAGTAGAGTATCAAATAGTTGAAACTGGTTGATATACACCAGCTGAGCATCAGCCCTGTGATTAACAAACTCCAAAGCCTTTGGATGTGAAATGTATGTGAGACAGCAGAAAATCAGAGAAGGCCTGAAAGGTAAAATCAGAGACAGCCAGCTGGGATAAGAAGGGGTTGAAGATGTTAGGGGCTTGATACTTTATCCACCGAAGTAAGAAATAAAACCTTCATTGTCTCCAGTGGAGCAGGAGCAGCCCAGTAGGCTGAAAGGTATTACAGAAGGACAACATAAAAATGAAAGCATGATTTGTCAAGGAAATTGTTTAAATTTCAAGGAATATAATTGCCATTGAAATGTAGTTAGAATACTTTGCAGTGATGGAAAAACACAATGGCTGGTGATCACACCCAAGTCTGCTCACGTGAGAGAATGAAACCCAACAACATTGGAGGAAAAGGGAGATGTATTAAAACAAATCAGATTATATGATTTTGTGAAATTTTCTTTCCTTCCTTCCTTCCTGTCAGTAAGTAGGAAGCCTCTGAGATTTTTAACCCAATAGGAAGAGAGCAGTTGATTGACTGCTAACTGAATTAGTGTATCAGAAATGGTACAGCATAAACAATACAGGATTGATTTATCTGGACTGATAACACCAGCAGAGAAGGATCACATTCAGAGCTGACAAACAATCTGCAGCGGTGCCTGTGCAATGCCATTGCCCTCAGGGCCCTATCTCATTGGGTGCTTGAGATGTTGGGGAAAAAACGCACCTAAACATTTGCACTGAGCACCTGGATGGGCTCTGTAACCCTGTAGTGCAGCCACCACACAAATCTGGAATTTGCCTAATCCCAGTGTAGAGTTGCCATTCCTCCTGGATTGGCTGGGAGTCTACTGGCATTGGCATCAATCTCTTAGTGACTATTGAAAGCAATCTGGGAGATTTTAAGAGGATATTTTGAGAAAGTAAATTAATATAATGAATGCACATAATTCATACAGAAGTTCATTGATTGTTAAAACATAAGCGTCATCTGATTGCATTTGTCTTTCCCTTAGCAGCATAATGCACATTAATTCCAGCCATTGTAGCAAGTTCGGCAGCATAATGCTCCTTAATGACTAAAAGTCCTCTGAGGGTGGAGGTAGGTCTGGGGTGTGTGCATGACACAGGGGAGACGGAAGAGGGTGTTCCCCCTAAATTGAAGCGGTGGGTTTAAAACCCCACTGCTTCAATTTAGGGCTGCCATTTCATCAACACACTCATAATATCATGCTTGGAAAAAAAAAATCTCCTGGAATAGATTCACTTGGAGTTAGCAACCCTATCCCAGTGATGTATTTGGCTGCAGTCAGGGGATCTCATGACTAGATTTGCCCATTAAGTTGGGGCGAGGGAATGAGACCTGTTACTGTTGAAGGGTCTCGTGCTTTCTATGGATACTGTTAAATCGGCTTCTGACATAGAGGTCTTGTATTTCTGGGGCTTGTAAAAACACTCCTGGAGGGCAGCTTTCCCACCTTTGGCATGCAGCAATTGTACCAGCTGTCAAATATTTTTCAGGAAATATTTCCAAGCCCATAAAGGTCCTCAAATCACGCTGTTACTTGTACTGCGCACACTCCTTTGTGTCATCGTTGTTTGCTCTGCAATGTGTCAGTCTGACAGCTCAGTGAGGAAATCCTCTTGGACCAGCTTCATGTGGCCTTGCTGTCTATGCTGAGGTAAAATACAATTGTTCATGTCAAATGGTTTGGGACCTGCATGACACAGATTGCAAGTGGCTGCTTAGGAAGCCTTTTACTGCTAACAGGGAATGAAGAAAATTGCTAAACCAATACTTGGACAGGTCTTGGTGATCCCTGGGGCTGGAATTCATGAAAAGAGGGTGAGAGAGTTTTTCGTAACAGTTTGTCTGTGTCTTAGCCATGGAAGCCATTGTGCATTGGGGAACCAATTAGGTAGAACTTCCATTCTTTTTAACAAGTCTCTTAAAGGCAACAGTAGCACCAAGAGGAGAAGGTGATGGTGGTTTGGGACTTCAGAGAAGGTAAAGAGTGAGGTCTGTAGCTGTTCTGTAATAAAGGCACAACATATTTTATAAACTAAATCTGAAAACTGTAGGCAAGATGATGATGCTATTGATAGATGAGCAGGAAAATGACCCCTTTTCTTCACAACTCTCACACTGGAAAAAATATTTTATTTTTGATACCTACTCCACATAGTCAGCTGACTGCTGGGGCTTGAGACTCCACTGTCTTGCATCTTACTAAATTTATGTGTAAACATCCAACATTGATTTGTCCAGACCAAATTGTGTCAGATCAATCTAATTTGCTCCATTGCAAGAGTAACTTCTCCAGAGGACAAGGGGGAGGGGGAGTAGTACATATGCTATATCTTGACTTCAGTAAGGCTATTGACAAAGTCTCATATGGCCTCTTCATAAACAAACTAAGAAGATGTGTAGCTGAAATCAGCAAAAGGTGTTTTCTCAATTGACTGAAAAGCTGTGTTCAAAGAATAGCTATCAGTCGTGTGTGTCAGACTGAGAGAATGTCTCAGGACTATTCGAAGGCCTATTCTTGACATAATTCTAATCAGTATTTTTGTGAACACCTTGGCTGCTGAAATGTGTAGATGACTGCAAGCTGAGAGAGACTGCATGAAGACTGCAGAACTGGCTTAGAATTAGAAATGATCTCTTTACCAATGTAAAGAAATGGTCCAAAATCAACAAGATTAAATTCAACAGAGACAAGTCTGAAGTAACTTACTTAGGAAGGAGAAATTAAATGCATAAATACTAAGTGGGGAGTAATTGCCTAGGCAGCAGGAGTACGAAAAAGGATCCTGGGGGCCTATAGTAGATTGCAGACTACATATGAGTCAACATTGCGATGTTTCAAAAAAAGGCAAATGTCCTTCTGGAATATATAAACAGGGGTGTTGAACGCAAGACACTGAGGGCAGTTATTCTACTCTATTTGGTGCTGATCAGACTCAACAGAAGCACTGTGTCTTGGGCATCACACTTTAAGAATGACACAGATAAATGAGAGAGAGCCCACAGGATAACAACAAAAATCATAAGCTTGGGAAAACATGAAGAATGGATGAAGGAACTGGGTTTTCTCAGTCTAGAAAAGAGAATACTTAGAAGGAGGGGCCCATGATAAGTTTTCAACACATAAAAGTTTGTTTTTAAGGGAGGATGAAGAACACCTGAACTAGACAGCCTGCAAGAG
>NW_017729029.1:49261141-49267542 GCF_001723915.1 Gavialis gangeticus
GAATGACACAGATAAATGAGAGAGAGCCCACAGGATAACAACAAAAATCATAAGCTTGGGAAAACATGAAGAATGGATGAAGGAACTGGGTTTTCTCAGTCTAGAAAAGAGAATACTTAGAAGGAGGGGCCCATGATAAGTTTTCAACACATAAAAGTTTGTTTTTAAGGGAGGATGAAGAACACCTGAACTAGACAGCCTGCAAGAGCTCTTTGCAAAAGCGGAGAATCTGTGGATTTCTCTGCTAAAAAGGGAAATCCTCATTTTCTCCCATTAAAACCAGGGAATCCATGGTTTCCTTTGTTTTTCCGTGGGAAACAGAAAACCCAGATCCCTGCTGATGGCACATGCTTAGCACCTGCATGTGTGTGCTCCACGCTGTCCTATACGCATGTGGGGCAGGTCCCAGTGGCCCCTCCCTCCCTCAAGATTCCCTGCTGAACTTCCCATGAAGTAGAGCTGAGCACCCCTAGCGTGACTTCTTTTCAACCATTCTACCTTTATCCTATGGCACGCTGCAGGGAGAGGGAGGCAGAGGTAGAACTGCATGCTGACACTAGTCCCCCTTCCTCTCCTCCTCCCTTCCTGCCTCCCAAGTCAGCAGTAGGCTGCAGAGAGAGGGAGGCAGAGGCACAGCTGCATGCTATGACTAGCTGCCTTCCTAGGGCACCATGCCACTTCCCTTCCTCCCCCTCCCCAGACTGTGTCCGGCACTAAAAGTTAACTGTGATACATTAATGGTATAAATATACTTATCATTCAGCCATTTAACCTTTCCCATCCCTAACCTGAACTCTACGTTCACTAGTGATAGGAATAGAAGAAAATTATTTAATTTGTAGCAAAGCAGATTTAAGGGAAACATTACAAAAACCTGGAAAAGACTAGTAAGGTGGTTTGATTGCAGAGTCCCCTGCTTCAGAGGTTTTTAAGAACTGGTTAGATAAATATTTGTCAGGAATAGTCTAGGTATACTTTATCCTCCTTAGAGGGGAGGTCAATGGAAGTCTCTTCTGCTCCTATGTAGCCATTATTTCTATGTATAGTTATTTATGCCAATGCAAGTGACCACCCGCGTATAAGAATGCAGAGTTTTGACTTGCATTTTGTGTAGATTGTGTCAATGCAGAAGCTGGGACCACTCCTTGTTTCTACTGTTTTACTGATTCCTTGTGCTCCCCCAGGCTGTTGTATCCACCTGCTGGCTCCTGTTAATGTTTGAGTTTTAACCTCCTTGGCAGAGGGACTGTGCATCTCATGGGTGGCCAACCTGCAGCACAGGAGCCAGAAGAGGCATGGACAGTCTCTGTGCACAGCATGTGGCAGACTGGGGAGGGAACAGGCAGCAAAATGGCAGATAGGCATGGGAACAGATAGCAGAGCCTCAGATCAGGCAAGGAGCACAAGGCAGGAAGAAGAAAGAGCAGCAGCTTGGTCAGGGAGCCCAGAGCAGACAACAAAAAGCAAAGAAGCTGGTTGGGTAAAGGAAAGGGATTGGTGTGGTAACTGGGGAGGGTGTGGGGCTACTTTGTGGCATGCTTGCTGTGAAGGTTGGCCCCCATGATGTACATGATGCCTGCCATCCAATTCCTGACTGGATTTTTCTGCAATACTATTCTTGCTCCTCCTAATAACTTTAGAAGATACAAGGCCTTAGTGCAATTTTTTGGAGATGTGCTTGTCCCCATTTATTTGCTAAAAATTCTTGACTAGTGCTAACATATGAAACAAGGAAGTCCCACTCTAGCCCTGGTTCAGACAATCCCTAAGCAAATATGCTTTGCCTGGAGAGCCTGGGCCTTTGTGTGGAGAGTAATGGACTCACATGTAATATATCGTTACTACATTACGCTACGCCCAGCTGATCCACTGCCTCTTCGTGTACACCATCTGTCGGTCCTGTGATATCTACGTCGAATGCATCATGGGCTGCTGCCAGTACACCAACCCAGCCAGACCGACCGCCACTGGACAGGACACAGAGGGGACCGCTTGAACCCCCCTCTGCACCTGATGGACTCCGAAAGGAGCCTTCAATGATGGACCACTCCACTCCACCTGAAGAGGACCCCTGCAATGAGACTCTATATAGACTGAGAAACTTTCTCTGACCTACTTCCTCCACCATTGTGGACCATCGTATGGGTTTGTATGCATCTGTCTTCTTTCTCTCTCAGCATTGCAACAGCCTTCCCTCCCCCACTCCTGTCTCCCCCTGGCTTAGTTGGCTAACATTGTATTTTCTGTAACTTAGTTGCATTCCCCTCCTCACCCCCATCCATCTTATGTTAGTCCCTCGCTCGGGTGTTCTGTATTTCCCTTCTGGCTTTGTCATCTTTTTGTTCATGAGTCTTAACATCTAATATGACAAATGTTTAAATGCTGTGCATCCCTCAAGTTATCTGGCTGGAAATATCACAAGTTAAAACAAAGGTAATTGTCTCTAAAGGAAGAAATCCCTAGGAATGAAACAGTGGCAAGGAGAAGAACTATCCCTGTCTGATTCCATCTGGGTTAGGATAGTTTACTATGTTTTCTTTTCCCCCTAGCCCTGAAGTTAGGATAAAATAGGAACCCAAACCTTAAATGTCCTAGAAAATGAGTAAGGGATTGAGTAGAAGGCCAGAAACTACTCTGTGCATGCGAGTGAAATCAGGTTGAAACGTGTAGATACAGGGAGCTTGCTGCAGCTGGCCCATTTGCATCTCCTTGTCAGAGATGGAGTTAGCAAGGCTGAGGGGAGCCACGAAAGGTGAAAGGATAGTCTCCATGGGAGAGGTCTTTTATTGCTCCTCTCTCTTCTCTGTGTGCTTTTTGCCTTCAGGAATCAATAAACAATGCTGTATTTTGAAGACAGAGTTTGTGTCTGCAAATGCATATTCCCTGCCACGATATTCTGAAGAGAAGCCCTTGCAGCAGCCCAAACTAGGTACAGCTGTTTTTATTAACATGATTAAGCTGCAGTGCTGAGATTTAGTCTAAAACTGGTTATATTGAATTATTTTACCTCTGTGAGGTGCAGGAAGCCAGGCGTGTTACGTGAGGGGGTGCACTCAAGAGGAACTAAAGGGGTCTAAGACCTAGCTCTCCAGCTGTGACACCTTGTTTGCAATACAGCATGTAGCTGCTCTCATGAATCATGCTTGGAGCATGAATACAATAGTGTAGAGAAAGTAGAGTATAAAATGAAACAAATGGGAGGGACTTAAAAATAATGTGAAGCAATGGCAGAATTTTCTCCCCATGTGTCTAAATAGTATAGAGTTGCAATTAAGGGAGCCAACAGCATGTGCAGATGCATAGCAAAGACCATATCATTTATGCCTGAGGAAGTGGGGGGTGAAATAAGGTGCCTCATTTTCAAAGCAGTGTGTGGGAGGGACTTTCATAAACCCTGTCAACAAATAATAGGATTTGAAATTGTGTAGCCATATCTTCCAAGTACTGTTTTAAAAACCCTTATATATTCTTCAAGAGAGGATATATTCTCTCTAAAAGAGAAGCTTACAGGACTTAGATAAAATCTGAGTATGTGACTTGAATTGGTTTGGGGAGCCTACCTGACCTTCCACTGTCCAGAGTCGCACCCTTAGGAGGAGCATAGGCTGGGCACCTATCCATTGATTTAAAAATCTATAAAAGGAGAGAGAGAAAAATATTTGGGGTCAGAATAGCTGTACGGTGACCCATCCCTAGCACATCCCATACCTTCTCCTCTTGTTTTTCAGTACTTCAGATTTAAAAAAACAACCCAGAGGTATTCTGGGGGCCCATCACTTGGGGAATTCTAGCAATCGCTGCAATGGAAAGCCTTGCACGAGGTCTTTGCAAGTGGAGCAATTGCATCCTGATGTTTTCACTGTTTTTTTGTTTTTTTGTTTGGTGTCTATTTCAGTTTTCCAATCCTGTTGTGCATTGTTACTTGGAGAGATGTCCTGCAAGTACAATTTTTCCAGTTCTGTGTGCTATGGATCTGATTAGGGTTGTAGAGAGTAAGAAGAGTGCAGCCCCAAAGCTGGGGCAAGTGCTGGGCTTTCCCACCTCTGTGCTGTGCTCTGGATATGTGTTACTCAGGTGAACTAACTTGGATCAGGCCTGCCATTTTTGGCCTTATGTCTGCATAGATCAGCATTCAGATCAACCTAACCCTAGTTGGTCAATGTGAACGTAACGTCTATACATATCCTAAAGCAGCAAAGTTACCGTGCAATCAGAGCATTCTGCTTTCGAATAGAATGCAATTCTTAAAGAGAGATAATCACAGTTCATTTCTATGGGTTTAAAATATTTTCCCAAATCTCATTGTGGCCTAGGCTGGAGGAGCTGCTTGTTAATTTTTTTCATTGCAAATAACACCTTCAAAGTGGTTGTACAGGATCAAGCTATGATATAACCACCAACATGACACGTTATTCTTATTATGGCTTATTATTTTTATAGCAGCAGCTGTCTCCAAAGTAATCTGAAGATGGATATGAAAGCAAAGGCTCCATCCCAAAGGAAGTGTAATGTGTACTTTAGGTTAGATTACAGTCTATCATCCATCATATATAGTACACAACAGTGTGGACAGGTACAAACTCTAGTAATGACCTCTATTATATTGATACCAATGAAATTTAAATCTTAGCTTATTGCTTTTCCTTGTTCCACTGTGCTTGTAAGTCCTTTAAATATTTTTTTCTGACTGCTCTGGTCTGTTTGCCTCTGTGTATCACAAATTCTGTCTTCTCAGTACTGTGAAAGTGTATTAAACCGGTAACATTATACAAAAAGAATAATTGGCTTGTCTGTAATTGTAAGGAAACAAAGCTACTCCCAACCCCTATTCTTGTATATGTCTTTGATAATTGTAACTTAGTTGGTAATGGTTAAAGTTAATGAGCCAATTATTTCAGGGCAAGACAGCAGGCGCATGCATTGGCCTCTTTAGCTTTGCTTTACTATGTTAATAGTAAGTGTTGTGGTAAACATTGTCTAGCCAGTTCTTCATATCCTGAAAGTAGCCCTAAGAAGGGGGGATACAATAAGGTCTTGGAATGCTTGCAGTTGGTTAAGACGTTGCTTCAGAAGAAAGATGAAAAGAATGTATGATTCAGCACGATAACTACAGGTGTCTGACATTTGCTCCAGGGATTGTTGTAGAAAATAGACTGTAAAAAAGTATGTTTTGCATACAGCTAGCTGCCAAGGGACAGGAGTCTTCACTTTAGGCATCAAAACAAGTTTAACCTAAGTAGTGCAAGCATCCCCCTGGGCAACGAAGGAGGAGGAGCTGTGTGTGGGGATGACCACACTGTCAGAGAAGGACAACATCTGCCGGTCAGAGAGAGTGAAAAGACAGTTAATTCATTAGCCTTTCTGCCAAAGTGGCCAATGGAAGTTCCGGTTCTGATAAATACCTTTGCTAGAAGCTGGGCTAAGATTGCTTTCTATTTGTATCAGTGTCACGAAGCAGTTGGTTCCAGTAACTTTGTCATTAAGGACTGCTGGCCTAGGGCGAACTTATGCTCGTGACCAGGTAATGATCATAGGCTAGCAGTAAAGCTCTAAACTTCCACACTTTCTTCCTTTGTCATCACCATTTTCTTCCTTCACATGTGTTGAAGACATTTTGGCAAGACACGAGTTTAAAAAAAAAGCCAAGCATTTTGTACTGAATTTGTTACTGCTGTCTTTGCTGCAGTGTCAGGCAGAAACTGTCCTTGCAGATAATCTTGAGTGAACTGGCTCAGACTTCCCATTTCTGTTTTGCTTTGACTTTTGAATATGCCATTTGTTTTTTGTGTTTGCTTTCCCCGTGTGTATGAAAAAAAGTTCCTGGGATCCCTGCTTGGGTATGGGCAGTGGGACAACATGGTGGGGTGCGGGCAGACCAGAATACAAAGGCATATGCTAGTCACAATAGCAGGCATTCACATTTGCCCTGGGGATTATCCTGAAGCCTAGGATTGGGCATGGTGAGGGTCTCTGGTGATGCAGCAGGAGGTTGGGGATGTGGTGACCCATGCCCAGAAGCCAACTAGGGGTGGCTTGCCTGTTTGGCTTGCCTGTTTGCCTGTTTGGCTCCATTCAGGAGTCTGTGGCAGCCAGGGGAGCCTGTGGGGCATGCTGAGAGGTGTGTGAGAGCACCCCCTACCTGATGGCCTCAGCCAGTGCAAGCAGGGTCCCCCGCACTGAATGCAAAACGTGTTTGGTTCACTCCCACTCTAATTTATAGTGCTTTAAGGTGCAATAGAGTGGTTTTGCCACAGGGTTTTTAAACATCTGTACTTATCTTTAATCATAGAATCAATGAGTCAGGAGGGACCTAGACAGATCATTGTGTCCGACCCCCTGCCATGGGCAGGAAGGAGCACTGGGGGTGGCAGGGGTCATAAGACCCCAGCCAGGTGCCTGTC
>NW_017729029.1:49272542-49290991 GCF_001723915.1 Gavialis gangeticus
AGCCTATTCCAGGCTCTGGCCACCCTTACAGTGAAGTAGTTCTTCCTAATATCTAACCTAAACCTATCCTCCCTCAGCTTGTGGCCATTGTTCCTGGTGACTCCAAGGGGGGCCCTGGTGAACAGACTTTCCCCGAGTCCCTGCTGCTGGCTCCTGATAAGGTTGAAGGCAGCCACAAGATCCCCCTTCAGTCTCCTCTTGCGGAGACTGAGGAGATCCAGGTCCCTCAGCTTCTCCTCATAGGGATGGCCATGGAGGCCCTCAACCATATGAGTGGCCTCCTCTGGGCCCTCTCCAGGTTCTCCACGTCCTTCTTGAAGTGCGGCACCCAGAACTGGACACAGGACTCCAGCTGCAGCCTGACCAGTGCCACATAGAGGGGGAGCAAGACCTCTCTGGACCTGTTAGTGATGCCCCTGTTGATGTATGACAGGGTGCGGTTGGCTCTGCCTATTGTTTCGTTGCATTGGCAACTCATAATGTCCTTGAGCAAGGAATGAAGGTGATTACTCTGTTTTGAAGTTGCAGGCTGGTTGAATGGAACATATGAATAAGATGGTAACTCTTCCATTTGCCTAGTTGTGAAAGCTTCTAGACTTTTTTCTTTCACTGTTTAGGGGCTCAAAATTTATTTCAAATCTTGACCAGCAGTTTTGTGCTGAACAAATACTAACAAAACCCATCCAAGGTTGCTAGTTTATCTTTCTAAATTAATCATAGAAATCATAAAAATGTAGGGCTAGAAGGGATCTCCAGAGGCCATTTTGTCCAATTCTCTTCCTGAGAGAGGATCTTTCCTATCCAAGCCATCCCATACAAATCCATTGTCTAACCTACTAGTACAGCTACACTACAAAAGAAATTCATTCCAGCTGAATTAACATGTTTTGTTTTATTTGTTGTTAATATTTTCTGGGCTAAGTTTATGGGTCGGAGCATTTGCTGAAATAGTTCTGAAATGTTGCAGAACTGTTAGAGAAAACAAACTTCACATTTTTCATTGTGGATATTTACACTGAAAATCTACTTACACTGATTCAGGAAATGGAAAAGAAGCAGTTAAGCTATGTCTCAAATCAACTTAAATATTGGATACTCAGCATGAATGGTTCGTAAACATGTCATAGAGCCATGGAACCTATTTAGGAAATCATAAAATAAGTGATCAGTTTTTGAAAATTTCTTTCTGGTTGTGGATTGTTAGACAATAGAAAAAGAAAGGGAATTTGGCCAATTATTTATTCAGCATTAGATAAGAGGGACTAGACTTACTTGGGCAGAGCTATAAGAAGGATCCTTGGAATTAAATCTTGAAGTCCCTACCATGTCCTTCTATGTCTTATATGGTCAGGAGGGACCACATTGTAACATTTGCCTGAATTAATTCTTATTTGAATCAGAGAATGTCTCTTAAAAGAGCATTTCTCAGCCACGCAGTTTCCTCAGGTTGAGTCACGAGATGGACGCGATGGAAGTTTAAAGTTCCCGGTTCATCAGGAAGTGTCGCATGAGTTGCTGCTCTGTCCCATGTGCACTGCGTCCTGAACTGGAAGCCACAGAGCTGCCGTGAGTTCAGCAATGCAGCTGCGCATCTAGGTCTGCTGGGTTGCAGTGGTTATTAGCTTGGGTGACTGCCACATGTCTACCAAGGATACCACAAGAGAGTTCAGCTGAAGGGCTGTGCATAGGCCTGGGACAAATTTGGCTGCAGAGCAGCAAGTGGGTTGGGCTCTAGGATGTTTAGGGGACTAGAGAAAAGACGTGGGCTGTGGGCAGTGTGAGGAAACTGTGAGGAAATGGACCATGGGATCCAAAAGGGTGAGAATATTAGCTTTAGAAAAAAACATCTAGTTTTGCTTTAAAAAGTGCCATAATGGAGAATCTACCCCAACTTATTGGTACAAATCCCAATTGTTAATTATCCACCCTGTTACAAATGCACACCTTATTTCTAGCCGGAATTGTCCAACTTCAGCTTCTAGCTATTGGATCTGATTATACCTTTCCCACTTAGAGTGAGGAACCATGTTCCTCATGATGGTGCTATAATATATACGCACACAAACACTTCTCTTCACCTTTATATCAGTTGCCCTCAATGTGCTTGGCATCTTTTCCTTTTGCAGATGCTTGTACTGTTAAGTTTAATAAATTACTTTTATATCCATTGTTAAAGTTATTTTTCATGGGAGATTTTTATTATCAGTTATGATTGCTTTATAAATTATAAAATTAAAGAAATAAAAAAAGGTATTAGAGCACATAAACAGGAATATAAACGTCAAAGGAAAGAGACAGTATGGTGCAAAGTGTATGAAGAAACAAACAAAATGGAACTACTTGGTAATTGTGAAAATGGTCCTAAAGTGAATAATTGACTGAGCAGCATTGATTTCATTTCAAAGAAAGAAATAATAATGGGTAATGTCAGGTTGCACTACAACATTGTTAGCCTGATTAAGACTTTGAATCATAATATTTTATGATTTTTTGGGTGAGACTTCCACTTTTTTTAAGGGTATAGAGGCGTGTGTAGACAGAATGGGGGCCCTAAATTGAAGCGGGGAGTTTTAAAAAATACCGCTTCAATATAGGGCCCTTTAAACCCCCATGTCATGCACATACCCAAACTTACCTGCCTCTTCAGTGGTGGGGAGGGAAGGGCGAGCTGCTGGCAGGCAGAGCAGTCCCTGGTTTGTGGGGTGGGGGGGAAGAGGGGGCTGGTGCTTCCCTCTGTAGCAGCAGCGGCCTGCACTTGCAGCCACCCAGCTCTGGGGAGCCCTGGGGGGCACCACTGCTGCTGAGAGAAGCACCAGGCCCCCATGCAGCTCAGGTAGGCAGGCTCCAGGGGAAAAAAAAGATCAGGCTCGCCGCTTTTTTTGGGTGGAGCCGCTTGGGCTTCCTGCAGAGCCCCTGAGCTGCACAGAGCCCCGTGCTTTGCTCCGTGGCTATAGGGTAGCCAGCTAAAACTCCTTGGAAGAGTTTTAGTTTGCTGCACCTCAAGTCATTTAAGGCATATTACGCTGCTAAATTTGCTACAGCAGCTGGAATTACTGCACAATATGTGGCTGACACATGCAAACACCAGCACCATTAAAATGGTGCAAAAGCATTTAACCCGCTTTAAAGTGTCATGTGCACATGTCCTCATTTCGTCTATACGCAGCCTAGCATTCCACAGTCTGAGGTCATTATTCAGCGTGATTATCCCACTAGGGATCCATATGGTGAAAATCTTTTCTTCTGGCCTCTTCTGTATGGAATCTGGAGTCAAGCCATTGACTTTCAGAACAGTAGGAGAAGGTCCTCTGCTTGTTGGTGATCAGTTGATGCTTCGTGTACCTCTACCTTCTTTGTGTGACTTTGTGTGTCAGCGTTCCAGTTACTTTGTTGTTGTGATGGCTCCAGCCTCTTCCGTTTAGACACTCAGGATTGGTTAATGCCATTAAGAAACCATTAAGAAAAGGATGGTCTGTATATTCTCTCATGCAAAATTACAAAGCAAAACCAATAATTTTGGACTATTATTAAACTACCACATCCTGTATCATATCTACTTGAAACTAAAATCAGTGAGTGAGGGCAGTCCTTTCATTTGTTAGACTTAATGAGAAAACCCACTAACTATTTAAACATTAAAAAGTGAGCATGATGCAAATAAACTAAAATTAATCTTCTGCTATTCTGAATTAATTCTTGATTCATTTCATTTTTCTTTACACAAATCCTGAGCTTGCTCTCAGTCACCTTTCTCTCTCTCTCTCAATTTGGTTTATTTTCTTTGTGTGTGGAAAATTTCATTTGTGTGTACAAGTCTGGGAAGTTGCATTATAATTCTCTGAAACATTTTACTACTATGTGTAATCTCCCTGCCTTTTTCTATGCATGAGGTTAGGTAGAGCTAAGAATATACTAATCTTTCTCGGTGCTCTATTGGAGTTGAATTTGTGGTTCATCTAAAATTCAGTGAAAATATTTCACTATTGTTTACAGCCTTTAAAAGATTCCCATTTTCTTCCCTTAGATGGTGCTAATAGGGTACAAAAAAGCACACCAAGATGACAGTGTTTTATAAAGACCATGAATTACAATAATGATTTACTGCTTGCATTCTTTGAACAATTTGACTTTCTTCTCTTCTACCCTTCGTTTTTGCCTTCTTTGTTCTTATTCAAGGTCCTGAATCTCTCTGCATAAAAGTCACAAATTCAATAAACACTTACATGTGATGACTATATAGTAATCATTTTGGAAGAACAGAGGAACAAATGCTGTCTATGCCTGAGCTGCAAAGTGAATATTGGCTCTGTATTTTGAAAAAGAAGGGATGCACGAGCCTTGAAGCTTGGGAAATCCAACTTCACTTTTTACTTATAGTCAGTGAGGTTCTTCCAGTACTAAATGAGGGTTCCCCCAAACTTTTTGTTTGTAATAATGTTCATGGACCAGGAGTGCAGGAGTTTGCTCAGTAAGGCTAAGTGCAGATGGTCAAAAAGCCCAAGGCTGAATTGATTCAATCTTTAGTCTCAACTGCGTAGATTGAAACAATAAGCAAGTTGTGACGGTGCTATCTGGCCTGTGGGTAATTTCCCACTTAGAATCAACACTCCCTTGTCATTGGATTTCTTCCTGCCACACCTTGATGGGTTTATTGGAGATTAAGGGAAAGTGTACCCCGGGAAAAAATCCTTTTAGGTATTCTCTTCTCAGAGTTTATGCTGTACTATCCACTGACTTCTCACCTGCCTTGAGGTGTATCTTGTTCAGGGTTCCTCCTCCCCTGCACCCTGGTCCATCACTCACCCAGATGACACTTTCAGTAATCACAGTCCAATGGTAAGGGGTTAGATCCACTCACCTCTCTATGTCTGCTTTTTAGATCCTGACCTGGAACTGTTTCTATTCAGGTTTGATTCATCCAAATCATAAACATAAGGTCATTGCAAATCATAGACTAAAGGAAACAGTCCTGAGCATGCCAAGTCATCATTCCCATAAACTGTCAGTTAATGTCAGGCTCTCTTACCTCTCAAGTAGTCACCCAGTAGTTAACTTAAACATATAGACACTTTGGCTTCTTCACTTTATCTTCGTTAACTTCTCCCCAGGGTGATCATCTGATTCCCCTGGGAATTCAGACTCCCTGCCTTCCCTCCAAACAGTCCGCTCCTAAATCAATCACTCCACCTGTAGGGCTGGTGCCCCCTGCTCCCGAGTCCTTCACTCCATGGGCTTTGCTCTTAGTAACAGCTTCTAGCCTTGCCATGGCAGCTCTACTGATTTCAGTCTCTGACCCAATTAGGATTGA
Organism: Gavialis gangeticus; assembly: GCF_001723915.1. Taxonomy (NCBI): domain Eukaryota; kingdom Metazoa; phylum Chordata; order Crocodylia; family Gavialidae; genus Gavialis; species Gavialis gangeticus. The sequence continues at coordinate 49,277,851 of NW_017729029.1, forward strand.
GGTCATGTTCTCTTGTCTGCTTGACTTTACATTCACAGGACTCTAAGTGCCCTCTGTTGGGCTAATTGCTGGCCTCTTATGGCTCTCACTACTTACTCACACTCTCCGTTTCTGACTTTCTTTCTTTGCAGAGCAGCAGTCCTACCAGATCGTAGCAGTTGGCAGCAGCAGCAACGAATGATACGTCCTTCTCCTAGCAGCTGCAAATCTTTTGTCTCCCTCTCAGATGGCCTGCCAGAACCTCTGTGCTGGTGCCAGGTAAGTCACCTGTTTTTTCCCCTTTCCAGAGGGAAAAATACCCCTCTCTAGTACCTTAGAGGCTTTTCTTCCTCCCAGCGGCCCCAAACTCCCAGGGTCTTCTGGGATTCCACTTTTCCTTTGCTGCTGGGTTGGGAAATGCCAGATTTAAAGGGTCCATGTCTGTGGCAGAGACTGCCACTGGACTTCTAGGTCTGCCTTATCCGTGGAGGTGAGCATAGTGGGGCTGAAACTCGGCTCCCTGTTATACAAGTGAACAGACATTGACTTTGGATTCTGGAAATGTAGCCACATGCCTGCAGTGGCCCAGACAGGTGGCACTAGAGCATGCCTCCCTGCTCTGCTGGAGCAGATAGCTTGGACCAAGGCTAGCCTGCCCACCCTGCAAGGTGGGGTTTGCATGGGAGGTACAAAGCATCCTGGGATGCTAAGGGAGTGTGAGCTAACTTGAATCTGGAGGGGATCTGAAACAGAAGTTCAGTAAACGAATTTAACTTAAATCAGTTAAGTCTGATACTATATCCATCCAGGTTTATCTTAAATCAGTTTCAGTCTTTTTGAAGACAGTTTATGTGCACTGAACTTCTGTTGAGTTACAGATTTGAACCAGTTATTGGTTTATGTGTAATTTCCATCCCTAGCCTAAAAGAGCGTGAAGGGAAAAAATAATTTCTTGACTTATTCTTTTGCTTTTGTTTTCTTTAAACAAACAAACAAACAGATACCTCCTCCTTCTTCATAACCATGGAAAGAGGGGACACCATAGGGAAAATGAGCTTCTTTTCAAGTGTGCTTTTGCTGAAAAATATTTAGACGCAGGTATATGATGACACAGTATTAGCTTGCTTGAGTAGAAGTTGGAATGGAGCCTTTGGGTAGCCATCCTGGCACTGTGACAAGGCTCCCTTTGCCTTGGATGAGGCCAGAACTTCAACCCTTGCTAGGGTAATTGAGGGGACTTTTCCTTGGCAATTTCCTTTTTAAATTCAAACCCTCTGACTTCATCTTTTCTGTTTGAAGCTCAGATGATTTGATCTTCAAAAGTCTATTTCTGCCCTAAGGTTGTATTACCTTGGGCGGCAACCAACAGCCTTCAAAAGGGAGGAGACACTTCACCAGCCTGTCTGTAAGTTTGGTGAGAGAATCTTAACAAGTGTCCTTGGAGAACCCCCTCGACTTGAATTCTGAGGGAATTAAGGGGTTTTAGGTTCAGTCTAGTCCGTAGCGAACATAAAGAATCCAGCACAAAACTGGCTGCGACTGTTCATCACCACTCAGGGGAGATTCAGTAGGAATATTAAAGGTCAAGATTTCAGTGCTTTTGGAGAACTAAGTGCATGGGTAAGCTTGAAAAGTGCCTGCCTACATTATGCTTGGAGATGTAAAGGGAACATAATTAGCATTTCCCACTCAGGAGGAGTACAATTAACGAAGTTCATTTAAAAACAGAGGAGAGAGACTTCACTGTTTATCAAATTCTAGTTAGTTTGATTTAAGCCCTCTAGGTTAGCCCAGAAGTGGATCTATTTCTTCCTTGACCCTTCACTCATATTCATTATTGATTTTTCCCTGAAGTATGTCAAGGCAATTACTGCATGCCACTTTACTTTATCCTTTCCAAAAGAACCTTGAATGAAGTTTTAGGACACTGAAATCTAGGAATGTTCGCTCCAATCAGATACAGGCCACACTTTTTGTTGCCTTCCGAGATAAAAGTTTAAAGTGCAGTCTTGATTAGAGTGCTTCTCTGATTGCTGATGTGTGGCAAGTCCCACATTTCTATAGCCCATCTACCTTATATGGCTCACTTTGACAAGCCAAAGTACATTTATATCAGTTTCCTTCAAGTTTAGGCATCTTATTCAGGGATGAATCCATTGTCTGTCTTCACCTTTTTCAATTGAAGAACCAATTTACTGCGCTTGTAGCAACTAGACCTAAAATCTAAACATCAAAGCTTTACTTTACCCTTCCATTACCTAATCTGAGCTTTTAGATGAAATCAGTGACAGGGAAGGCTTCATAGAGAGATGTAAAATTTAACTTTTCTCTGGTGAAGGTTGTGACAATCAAGCCTAGTGAAAACTTCTTTTTCGGTGCTCCCAAATTTTCACTCTTCCTTCTATGGCCCAAGTCCCTGTGCATAATAATTGCACCCGGAGTCTATGTTAAAAGACCATTATTAAGATTGTACCTCCGATCCCTGAAAAGTGAAGAAATAAAAGAATTAGGATTGTTCTGCAATTTGAACTCCCCTCTCCCCTCATTTGTAAGAGAGCCTTTAATTACAGGATGGCATACTGTATTTTACACAGGGCATCTGACTCATTCAGTGCCTCTGGTAGGCAGTGTTCAATTAATATTTGACATTTTGTCTTACTTTCGCTGTTCAATATGTGGCCCACGGCCTTATAACATGCTCTCTTCAAATCTTGCTCTGCAGACAGAAGTATTAATTTCCTCATGGATTTTTACACGACACTTTCTACGGTTGTGTTTGAGTGCCTCACAATATTAATTTATGTTTACAACACACTGAGGAGTGAAGGGGTATTACAAGCTGCATTTTACAGATTGGAAGTAGATTTATAGAAATATGAAGGTCAAAAGTAACAACTGATTTTGGGTGCCCAATAGAAGATGCTTAAAACCTGATATTTCAGAGTACTTCATATTACTCAGTACTTCCTATGCTTTGAGCACAGCTCCCATTGACTTCAGTTGCCAGTACTTTTGTGAGCACTCAGTAGTTCTATAAACAAGGCACCAGGGTCCAAGAGTGAGGCAATTGAGGAACACACAACAAGCTGTTGGTTTTTGAACAGTTTACATGACTTGTTTAAATTCACACAGGGCCTGTGAAATAGGCAGGGATAGAATCCGATTTTCCAGAGTAGCATTAAAGATTGAATCATAATGCATATGCACAAGATGCCTGAGTTACAGTTGCACAAGTAACTTGGCTTTTCCTAAATTAGTAGTGTTTTCACTCTTACGGCATTAATATAGTTCTTTTGACTTAATTGCTGTAGATTTCTGAATTAAGAATTGATTAGAAAATGCATTGTAGTGGCAGACAAGGTTCTTTGGGTGAATCTGGTATCTTTTATTAGACCAACTAAATAGTTGGAGAACACTTTTTAAGTAAGGTTTTGGGTTCAAAAACCCTGTAGTGGCACACATTTGTGCCGGTTTCCTGCCCTCCTGTGTCCTGTGGTTTGTTTTTTCTCCAACCTGTCCTTCTCTCTTGCACTTCTGAGCGTGTGGCTAAATCCCAGTTTCCCTAATCTAGGTTTCTTGTCCTGGTCTTTGCCCAGCTAGTCCAATCTTTGTCGGGCTTTGCCCAATTCTCTCCCTACAGTCTCATGATCTGATTTCAGTGTCCCCCTCCTTCCCGTACAACCGAAGTCTTCTTCTTGAGTCCGTCCCAATTCCTGGCTCCTCATTCAATTGTCTTCTCTATTTCTCTTTTCCCCCTGTCCTACTAGATTCTCATTCTAGCCTCCATACAAACCAGACTTCTCATCCAATCTCTTTTCAACCTTTTTCTGGTTCCATAGGTTCTTTGCCCAGCTAGTTCCAGTCCCTCTTTACCCTAACATGCTCCCATCCTCATTTGTGTCTCTTGCTTCTACCCCCCGGCCTTGTCCTGGGCTCCTTGTAGAGCTCCCCCCCAACCCTGCCCCTCAATTTCAGTGTTTCCCCTGCTGCCTCTATTTTTAAAAAGTCACTATAAGAACAGGCTGAATCAAATCCAATGCATTTTGGCAAAGGTCTGGATTTGAAATGATTGCCCTGTTACCAATTTGTTAGCTCAAGGTTGTGATCTAGACTAGACTAGAGTTGGAATTCAGATTTCAAGCTTGTATGTGGGGATGACGTGGCTGTCTTTGTTTAGGGCTTAATCATATACATCTGAGCTTAAATCTGAATGCCTCGGGCTGAATTCCACTGTTGCCATTGGAGTGACTAGGAATTCATATGTCCTGTTACCTGGAGAACGGTGGTGTTCCCCCAGCTCTGTTCAAGTGCCCTGCTCCTCTGGCATTTTTTCTTCTCGGCTGCGCTGACTGTCCCAGAGCTTTGGAAGAGGTTACTCCTCTTAGTAGCCAGGCCCCTTCTCATTTGTTTCAGGGTTGAGATCCCTAGCAAAAAGCTGCCATGAATCATTCATGAAGAAACATGCAACTGTGTTGGTTGCAAAATAATCAGACAATTTAAGAAAAGAATATTAAAAGTACCACAGAAACATGTATCTTTTCATGTCCTGGTTCATTTCATTATGTTGCAAGTTGACTAACTTAAATGTCTTTTGGGTTTTTGCCCATTCCCTTGCACACTGCTAATTGTTACCCCAGAGTCATTTTCAGTGATCATCACATAGCAGTGTTATTATGGATAGGTCTTCTGTGGAAAATAAGCCCTCTATTTGCTTTCCTAGCACTCACGCTAGCCATCTGATTATACTCTGTTCAACAGAACAGATTTTCTATCGCAAAGTTGTCTGGATATAAATCTTACTCCTAGGTCATAATTTGGGTGATGGCAGGGTTATAATTTAAATAAACAGGTTATTTTATCTGTTATAAATTGTTGAAGGAGCTGCTTCCAGATTACTCCAGCAGTACAAAGGAGTCAAATTTAATTTAATCTGCAATGATATTTAATCCAGGTGTATATTTTGTGTTGAGAACTTTGTGAGGATGTAGAAACTGAGGTTGGTGCTGCGAGTGCCAGATCAGGCAAGGAAATTCTCATTCGGCCTCCGAAGAGAGCAGCGAGGTGAAGGTTCTGGGGATCGAACTCAGGCTCTGTTAGCAGCTGAAAGAGTACAATATGCCTCTCTTAACATGGACCTCTACAAAGGCTGTGGCCAATAGGAAGTGAAGGAGTGTGTAAGGCGCACAGTCATTAATTCTAACTGAGTACATCTATACATTCATTAACGTACTTTTGCCACTGCACATTCAATTTAGTACCTCTAATGTGAGGTACTAACTAAATGCGCATTAGGCTGCCTTAATCCACAGTAGCAAAAGTGCATGCTTTTTAAATGACACTTAATGCACAGTAGCCTAGTTTTATTATATAGTAGCCTAATTGTAATGCACAGTAGCCTAATTTTAACACACTAATAATAATACATTGGTGTATTAGCACGGTTTTTGCCTGACACTCTAATGTCCAGTAAAATAGGCTACTGTCCATCAAAGCACATGTGTAGATGTGCCCACTGAGGCTGTTCAGGCTTCTCAGTTCCTAGTGCTGAAGTGACCATAAGGTGCAGATGCTGTCCTCGCAGAGTGCAGCTTCCTGTTCTGTCCTCTTGTAGGACTCGCGTGACTGTACTGAGTTTGTCCCATCTCTACAGAACAACTGAGTGAGCTCCAGCACAGGACTTCAAGTGATAAGAAGGTTATTTCCCATGATAGCCAGCAGCCCTGTGTGAAGCAGCTAGTATTTGCTTCAGATTCGGTCAATTTTGGGGGACAGTGATTCGATTCAGTGATTTGAATCACTGCCCTGAACTGATTCAGAGATTCAGCTGCTGCCAAATTGCTGAATCTCCAAATCAGCCAGGCCCATCCTCCCCCAGCCCAGAAATGGCTGTCCTGCCAGCCCCAGCTTCCAGCACTAGTTTACCTCTGGTGGTTCCTGTTAACATAGGAGAAGTAAGTCACAGCAAAGGAGCAGAAGCCAACGCTGATAGGCTGGGAGCATCCCAAAAGGGATGCCGGAAGCAGTAGAGGGGGAAATCTTCCACCAGAGAGGGATGATTTCAGATGGTGAGGGCAGGTCACCTGCCCAGATTTCTTTATTGTTATACTTCTAGGAATCCCTGGTAGTCAAACAGGAAGGTACTGGGACTAGCTCTCTAGCTGTGAAACCATAACAGCAGCAGCCAATAACTGTGTCAGTCCAGAGGCCTGTGGTTGGGGTATAGGGGAGGGAGGAGCCCATGTTATAGGCCTGAATTCTTATCAGAGGCCATACTTGTATGAGAAAGAGATGCCCTGACAAAGGAACCTTCTGCTTCCTATGGGACAGAATTCTACTAAAATTTTCCATCAAGTCGTGGCAGGGGAGTGTTCCCAGAGAGTAGAAGGTCCCCTACTGGGGCATACTGCATGAGTCAACCTGCCAAGTAAGGTGTTAATACAATTTTCATATACTTACAACTATTGTCGAGCTTTGTTTTCTTTTATAAGGTTTTCTATCATTCAAAGCAGAAGCTGTGACACTTCAAAGAACATGACGTTCTATTATTGTGCAGTGTCTAGTGTTTGCAAATATAAGGTAAAATGGATGCATGCTGACAAATCGAAATAATCTTTAAACAGAAGTAGCCAAGCAATGATTTTAAAGTTATGTACAAGTAACATTTAATTCGTTGTTATAGAATGTATTCATTATTTGTTAGTATTTAACAACTGCTCCGTATAGTGAAAACACTAATCCTGGATGTTCTGAGTTTTGCTATCAATGATTTTTTTATTTGACAACGCTAGAATTCTTTATTTTTGCACTGTTAATATTAGCGTTCATTTTCCTGCTATTTAAAAAGTTAGTTGTCCAAATAAAAAGCAGGAAAAAAATAACATACAGCCATGGTGACAGTCCTACAACATGAACAACAAAGAATCATAGCTACCAATGCCTTGCAATTGACAGGTAGAAAATTATTCACAGAAGCTAATTGGCAAATACTTGTGAACAACAAATAAATTCATAGCAATTAGAATTGGTTCACAAAAGACTTACCAACAAAAAAATAGGACAAAGTTTGTGCTAAATGTTATTCTGTGCAGTCAGTTTGACAATCATTAACAATAAATTTATCTTGAAGCATGGCATTGGAGTAGATTGCATTCATACTCCCTTGGGCATAATTTCTCTGTGCTAGACTGGAAGGGCATGGGATTCAGAACTAGAAACATACAGGTATAAAATCCAGAGCTAAACAGGAAATCTGGGCATCCAGAATTGGGGCAGATTTCCATAAGAAATCAACCACCTGCTTCCATGGAGCACATTGGGGTTATCTGGATGCTGAACACTTCTAAAACCCTGGCCTAACTTTTGAAAATCAGGCCACTTGCCTGGAGGTCTACATGGGATCTGAATTCTGTTGCCCCTCTGAAAATTGGGGCCCCAAGGGCTAGGTAGGATAAGATGCTTGTTTCATGGTATACCTAGAAAGAAAGGATTAGAAACCTGATGAGAAAAGCAGAACGTCTCAGAAAGTGGAAGATGCTGGAATGCTAGCAATATCTAGTAGCAGCGACAAAGATCCCTGAGATTTAATAACATAGAGACACACATCCATGCACCCCATTAAGCACAGCTCAAACTAGTGAACAGATTTGAAATGGGATGGTAGGTGGTGGAAAATCTTCCTCTTAGATGAGAGCTAATCACCTGATTTAAAATGGCCCTCTCTCCTAATCAAGAAACAAAGCAACAGGTTAATGTTTATTCTGTACCTGACAGACCTGATTTTGTTTCTCAAGACAGGGTTGACAAACACCCCCCTTGCTTAGCTAATGTATAAAGCTGAGCTGCCAAAGATGAAGCAACCATGTCAGTAATGGGACCATTAGCCAGAGGGAACAGCTACACGTTCAGACAAATATAGAGGAGAGGGTCAACCCGACATGTTGTTAATTTGATGTTTTGCCAGTTAGAAAAATATTTTCTCTGGTAACGGGGAAAAAAACGTGAAAAACAAGTGGCAGCAACCACAGGGGCCCTCAAAGAAGCTGCATAATGATTGTAACAAGGCTTCCTGGATACTAACAATCCCATTAAAAATAAGTTGGCAAGAACATTAGGATCTTGAACTGACTGAAAATGAAATGGGAGAAATGAGGGGGGATTAGAGGAAAGACTCAGAAAGAAAGAGCAACTGCTGAGTGTGTCCACTGTGAGACAATCAACGTGGTGGGAAGATGTTGATAACTAGCCAAAGTCAACCTTTCTTCATGTTCTGAGGAGTATTTGATCTCCCTTATCCTTATTAAATTTTGTGCTGCAGTAATGTCTAGAGACCTCGGTTGAGATGAGGGCCCACTGTTTTAGGCATTGTACATTATATGTTGTCCCTGTCCAGAGAATGCACGGGACAGAAGGGAGGTGGTATGATATTAAACTTACAGATTAGGAACAGAGGCATAGTTTCTAATCGGCAATCTTTCAAAAAAAACTTGGTTTCCATCTTAGGCTTCGTTAGGTGAGATCTCTGATGTGATTTCTTACCCATGAAAACAGCCTTTTTCACCTTATTTGGTATGCATAAATCCCCAAATGCTTCTCCATGCATAGGCTGAAGTGTCAAATGCATGGTCAGTAGTAGTTCAGAGTAACAAAGGGTCTGTCTTCTCTCATGGTCTTTACTGCTGCTAAATAAAGAGCAACTGTTGAAAAGTAATTCTAGATCTAGATAGGTAGGTAATGTGTGCAATTACTTTAACAGTTCTAATTTATTTTAATCAATCAAAAAGCAAAAATAACTCTTATGGAAGCAATAACAAAAATAATTAGAGTTAAACTGAGATGTACCATATTGTTAAAATTATAAATAAGCTGTGTATAGTCAGCCTCTGGTTTTTTGGGCATAATTTTAGGAAAAACAGCTTCTTCCTGAGTGTAAACTGATACCTACCTTGAACTGCTATATTGGCCTTATAGAATCCTATAGGAGATTTTGTAAGCAAGTAACCAAAGGAAAAAAACCCAAAGAGTTAAATGAACAAGAAATACTAAAGTGAAAACTATACTGAACACAAATTCTGATTTGCTAGCTTTCTGGTATGTACAACAACACTGCGGGTACAAAAGTCAAGACTGTTGGGGACCTGATTAGGGGTCCAACACATGTATAAGGTAAGAAAGGGTGGTTTCATGTGTAAGCCAAGTATGATTTTAATGTTTGTTTTTTGGAGGGAAAAAGACAGACATGCAATCAGAAAAATCTAGGATTGAACAGATGGGCATTTATTAAAAAGAAAATAAATACCAGCTATGTAACAACCATTATCCCAGTATCAGACAAATACTTTACAGACTCTTCTCTCTCCCTTCCCTCCACCTTTCCCAAATGCTGCCACCACTGACAAACAAACCCAAACTCATGAGACAGATGAGAATTATTAATCCTATTTTACACACTGGTAAGCCTCAGTCAGAGATGGATTCCAAGTCCATTCTACTCCAACTGAATTCAATTGGAATCTATTGACTTCAATAGAAATCAGACCTGGCCTTAAGTGACTTATCGAAGGTTATACAGCAAATTGCAGAGCTGGAAATACAAATGAGACTATAACTACAATACAATTACAACTTGACTTCCTAGAGGGAAGTGTCACGAATTTGTACAGCTTGTACTTTGCTGGATAGAACTTTGCTGGATACGTTGTTACAAATAGGAAAATATTGTGACTCGGTCACAAGTTTCATGTTCTTTTGGGATTTGTCATGAAAATAAACAATTTTGATAAGTGGTGGTAAAATGTATTATTTTACTGAGTGGCGCAGTCAGGGTGAGCTGTCATTGTAAAAGCACTTTTCCACCTTGAGTTGGTGAATAAAATTAATGGTACCTTGCATCTTGCATTTTTTCTTAAAATGTCAGATTCAGATCTTAATTATACTGTGTTGAATAGTACAAGTTAAATTGTACCATATGAGATTTACTTTAATAGCAACAAGACCTGATATTAACCTCTTCACTTTATTCTTTTTCTCTTTTAACTTTCCTGTTGCAAATCCTCCTTAGACACCCCTTGAACCTGATTATCCCCTTTACATGTGGAATATGAATTTTAGTGTCATAGCCTTATTATTTTATCTGCATCTGTTTTCTCATTGTTAGTGTATTTGAAAACATGGATTCTACTAGATTTTTTCTGTGTCTTCTGAATAGTTGCAGTATATCCACTTACTATTGGAGCCTGTTCTCTCAGTTTCCATTTTGGTTCTGACAACATGGAAGTAAACAGGGTAAAAATATACAGAAGAAATATCCAATTGTTCGTTGATGCCAGATTACCACCAGGCTTATCCCCAAAAATGCGTTCCTTAAAAATTGTTTTTTTTCTTTCACCAAAATGCATATTGTTTGGATAAGGGATGTTTTCCATTTCAGATCTTCCTAAGAGTTTTCAGTTTTCCCGATCAGATAACTGCAAGAAAGATAAATGTGTATTTTATACCAGGTTTGATGCCTAATTCTAAATTGAAAATTATTTTAAAGAAAGCAAACAGGAGGTTAGTGAAAAGCCAGTGAACTCCTTGTTTTACAGGTCATTACTCAAACGTGAAATTCAACACTTTTGGTGATGCGCTGCAATGGGGAAGGCCGTGAGTTCTTTTGGGGCAGCGACTGTCTTTCGATTCTGTGCTTGTACGGTGCCCAGCAGAACGAAGTCTTGTTCCACAGGGCTCTAAGTGACACTCTGAGGAATAATACTGAAAGCAAATAACTAATTTAATTAAAAATCAGGTTTACTTTGTAGAGTACAGAATGTGCGTGAGTAATTTTGCAATAATATATATGCAGTGAATTTTAGCAAGCGGCACCAAGTAATTTATGAATTTTCAATCCTTAAATAGTACCATATTTTGAACAAATTGTTATAATTTATAAGCTCAGAAATCAGCTCCATTTAAAAAAGCCTTTGAGGAGAGTCTTGTTTTAGGTCACATCTGTAAAACCTTGTGGGCATTTATAGACATACTCCTGGAGACAGGGGAGGGGGAGATGAGGTGCTTTAATTAGTGCAGCTCTGAGAGCCACACTAATTAAAAGCACCCAGAGTGTCACATGCATCAGCATCCCTGCACTGCAAATGGCAGCAGGGTGGTTGGAACTAAAACTCATTGAGCCAGATTTAGTTTAAAGCACCCCACCACCATTTTTCAGCATGAGGATGCTTATTCACATGATGCTGGAGTCTGCTGGAGTGTGGTAATTACCACGCTCCAGCAGATTGGATTAATTGTGTCTGCCCCAACACGCTGTAATTTTATAAGTGTCAGAGCAGCCTCTCTGCATGTGTATAGGAGCCTTGTGTTTTAGCTTGTGTCTTTTTGAAGGTTCAAGAACCACATTTTTAGCTATAAAAAGTGTTGCTTAACTTAAAAAGTTTGTTTGACTACCTTATCTTTCAGCAATTTTAAGAAGTGTTGTGTTCAAGTGGTGAGAATAGGTGGCGATGAGCGCTCCCAGGGTTTATTCTTGACTCTGAGACTGGTTTGTTTTATGACCTTGAGAATGTTGCTTAGCCTGGCATTGTTTGCAGTTCCTCATAGGAGTAGGAGGCATGCTCTGGGAAGAAGTGTATGTGGTGAGAGAACTGCCAAAACCACTGAGAGGCTTAAAGGCATTTGTGGACCCTCATCAATCTGCTCCATATGACCCCATCCTTCTGCTCCCTTTACTGTCTGAGGTTTTATGCTAAGAGTGCCAGAAGTGTCTGAAAGTTATTTGGAGATGTTGGTGTAAAGTTCAATAAGTGCGCTGAAAAGTATTTTTCTGATAAAGATTTGATTGTGTGATGTGGATTGTTTCAGTGTGTTTCTGTGTTGTGTTATCCCTTGTTTTGTGATTTAGCTGAGGGTTACTTTGCCTTTGAGAGAGACAGAGAGAGGTAGGGACCTGCTGACCTCCCCCTTCTTAGAGCAAAATCAAACTGAACAAAGAGTGATTTGCCCCGGCAAAATGAAGATTTATAGCCAATATCAATCATTTACTCTCTGACAACTCATAAGCACATCTTTTCAGGAATGGTTTTCATCCATATCCATGCCTGATATAAACCAAGCAATGTCACTTCCCTTTGGAGTTTGAAAGTGAAAGGGCAACATTTAAAGTGTCAAACTGATATAGCACAACACAGGCATGTCTTAGTTTTGCTTATCAGTATAACCCATGTAGCGTGAAAAAGCTGATATCTTTGCCACATGGCTGGGATTCATACCTATTTGGCTATCTGCAGTTAGATTAGAGAACAGCAGTGGAAGACGTAGGTAAAGATTTAGGGTCAAATTCAACTCTAAGTTATTGCCGTGCAACCCCAATGAAGTGTAGTGGAGTTGAACAGAACAAGTGAGAGTAGAATTCGATATTCAGTCTCCAGATGCCCATTCCCTGACAGGAAATGTCCTCCATAGCAATTTTGATAGCGGAGACGTAAAATATAATGGTGTTAAAAGGAAACAACGTGGTCTGGTGAATAGGATGCTAGAATAAGACCCAGTAGACCTAGATTGTAGTCCTGGTTCTGCTGCTAACTTGCTGAGTGACCTTGGAAAATTACTCATTCTGTTTATACCTCATTTCTCCAGCTGTAAGATGGAGCTTATGATACGTACCAGCCTTGGTAATGTGATTTTTAGGTCTAGAGATGGAAAGTTTTATAAGTCGCCAGAAGATGTCCTTTTACATCACCTTCCCTCATCCATTAAGTGCCCCCCCGCCACATACCTACACATATACATTGCATTAATATCCCGTCCTTCCTGTTTTTGTATGAGTTGCTATTTAATAAAGCTTGGCCATTTTTTGCAAGTTAATGATTCTTTTGGAAGCCAGTTATCTACCGAAATCCTGTGATTAGTAAGACTGACGCACACGCTTGTTTCTGCTGTAGTACAGTCATTGGTAGATCATGGCGTCAGGTGGCGGGAGAACAACGAAGCCAGTGAAAAAGTGACAAAAATAGTGAAAGAAAACAGTGAAAAGAGGATTTTCTTTTCTTTGGAGCAGAAAGTAGGAACAAGAAATGTATCCATTTGTATGTGAGGTTAAACAAGATTTTCCCTCCTCTCCCTCTCACCACGTTCCCTCTAGAACTTGGTAACTGAAAGGAAGAACCCCCCC
>NW_017729029.1:49291005-49302940 GCF_001723915.1 Gavialis gangeticus
CCCCCCCCCCCCGTTTTAAATGGGCAAATTGGCAACATCACGAATTTCTCAAGAGCAGGTGAGGATAGAGCTGCCTGGGGCTCTTTTTTGAGCTCACGTGGGGCTTTAAATGAATTTATCATCAGAGAAGCAAGACAAAAACCAGAAAAATATGTGTGTATGTGCATGTGTGCAAACTGTGCTGTGCAAAGGGATTATATTGTATATGCGATGTTTATTGCAAACCTTGTTGAGGCTCATTTTCTAAGATAATTTGGTTCACTTTTTTCTTGCGACACAACAAACAGAATATTATCCCCTGGTATTTACTTGCTGGTTGCAGTCTTCAAGAAGAGGCTAGATAAGCATTTGCTTCAGAAGTCCTGTATTTCTACCGAGGGTTGAACAACGTGATCCTTCCAACCCTTTGATTCTGTGATACTCTCCTCAGGATGTTTTGAAAACTGGATGCATTTTTTTTTTTTTTTTGCCCCTCACCAGAGGGAAATTTTTAATTAGACTAGTTTAGATGCAAAGGTCCAAACTATTTTGCATCTGTTAAAAATGTATAATTTCTGAAATGACTGACACTTGTCCAGTACACATATCTGAGAGAGGACTGAGATTCGTTTCTTCATGCGAGAAGTACTTGCGTGTTATGGGCTTAGCCCTATAGCCCTTAGTCAAAATCCCCATGAACTCCATCGAGATTTTGAACTGACAGAGTGAGGATTTTGGACCTGGGTTTTAGGCTGAGTACCTAAAAGGGCATATATTTCTTAGTAAAGGGGCCTTTTGTTCTCCCCTTTTCTTTTTCACTTTCCTCTTCCTGTATCCACGTGCTTTGGGGATGATAGTCATATTTAATTGAGAAAAAAGAAGAGAAAAGAAAATCAGGCCAGTTCATTATCGGAATGGGAAACTCCCAAGGAAAATCCACGTGTTAAAGTAGGTGTGGATGAATCGGTAATTGGTAGTCTTCCCTCTCGCTTAGTCTGGAACGTGGATTCCCTGAAGTGATGGTGGTGAGATGCTGCTGAGCTCGAGTCGTTGCAGACTGCGCTAGTCGTAGCAGATTTCTGCGCCGCCCTCCCATGTCTACAAGTCTCTACAGCAATCCCGCGTTTCCTGAGGTTGGAAGGGATGATTCATTGGAGCAGGGAGATCTGCCAAGCAGAGGAGGATTTCAGGCAAACTCATCTGTGTGACCTTTCTCAGCTCCTGTTAACCAAACTATTCTGAGCACAGTCTTAGGTTCCCAATGTAAATCAAACAGTGAGCCAAAGGCTTAATTTGCCTGGGTTTGAGGGTCAAGGTGACTACTTCAAACAGCTCTGCGTATTTCTCAGAGAAGCAAAAGACTGCAGCACACACGATGTATTTCCTTTCCACCTCCCAACCCCCACACACAATCCTTTCTCTTCTGCAGCTATGAGAACATAAGGGTCATTTGAGTATTCTTGTCAAGTTTCCAGATGCTTGTTTTGAATTGATGGGTTTGAACAGGAGCAATTTGTTATACTGGCACTTTCCCCTCCAACTGTACAAAGAGTCAGTTCTTTGCAGATATGTTATCATCTCTTTCCCTGCAGAAGCTGATTCTGTTAAGATGGAGCGAATGGGTGGGGAAAGTTTAGGTCTGAACCAGAGGTCAAAACTGACTGATAGCTGCAAAGAGAGTTGGGATATGCAGACTGTTGCCTGGGTGGTAGATACTTTTGCAGATACAAAACTAGATATACTACTTGGAACTCGGACTTTTTGGGCGAAAAAAATGTGTATAAAAGAGATCTCTCCTTCTCTGTTTTACTCTGTTATACAAGTATAGGCTTTTGCTCTATTATGCTCAAAGTTTAGGCAAAGCAATGAAGCACATATAACCTCCAGAGCTTTATTCAAGTCCTGTGTTACTGTTTAAAATGCTCAAAAGCCTTAGCTCAAATGATGAAATACAAGTTGAAAGGCTATTTTCTATATAGACTTTTGCTTCCGTCTTTTCTACACATTAAAGTTGTAGCATTTTAACTATAATGGTATATAGTTAAAAGTGCTGCAACACCTTAGTGTGGAAACAGTTATATGCTTTAAGCCTGTTAATTCTGGTAGAGCTAAGTGGAATATTTTGTAGTAGCATAAGAAATTTGTACTCTGGGATAACTGCATACATGCTTGAGTTGAACCAATATAACTATTTAGGTTAAAAAAAATTCTGCCTCTAACTGAAGTATCTGGAAAATCAATATGCAGATATAGGACCTTAGTGCCCTGGACCCCAGCCTGTAAACTTACGTAAACAAGCCGATGACTTCCATCTGAGCCGAGGAGGAAACTGAAGTCTCTCTTGAGAGCAATATTGCCAAATTTGTTGGGTGGTAATACAGGTGATTAAAGCATTTTATCAGGCAACTGCCAGTTCAACTAAGAAGGTTCTTAGTAGCTAAGAGAAAAGTATTTACTGCATAAGAAGCATAAGAATAGGACAAAGATATTTCAATTCACCTTTGCATGACCAGAAATGTATGACTAATGTCAAGATGATTCAGGCAGAAACAATTTTGCAAGCATAAGTGTAGGACAAAAATCATGGAAACTGATTTTATGCTTGTATTCCTAAAATTGTTATAGGTCAGCTAGCATAGGAAGTCATTGCATCCTCTGCCACTGCAAGGGGCGACACATTCAGTCATGACTTTGGCTTCTGAGGACAAACTCCCACCTGCTGGCTATCGCATCTACCACTGAAGTTGCGTTGCTTCTGACTTTCATCAGATTGTGACATCTTGCGGGGGGCTATAAAGCACTTCTCAGTAAGAAAAGTAAGACAGTTCTTGTGTTATCCAGGGGGCAGGATCTATTGTCAAAGGGGTTGTGATGATGCCTAATTTTTTTCCTAGACCATCCTATTGTCACAATAACACCACAGTTCCCTGCGCTGAGAGCTGTAGTAGAGGCAAGATGTCTGCCTTTTAATAGCTGAAGAGAGACAGAACAGCGACAGCGAGGGAACAGATCAAAAGGCTTTTACTGTAATGATAAGATAGCCTCAGTACTTCTTTCTTCTTTTGCTCTGATTCCTGCATAGAAATATAATTAGGGCCTGATCCAAAACCCGCTGAAAGCAATGGGAGTCCATTTATTGATTTCAGGGGGCTTGGGCCCTTCTTTTGCATCTTTCCATCAGAAAACCGCACCCAAGGGTCAATTCTGCTGTTGCCTCTATGCACAAATTAACTGAACTGACTTTCCGTTAGGCACAAGCCAAGAAAAAAAAATCTCAAATTACCCATAAAAATAAAATGGAGCATGTTAAAATGTTCCTAATACATTTCAGGGAAGAGCAAATGCCTATTCATGCTCCCTGCATTTGAGAACTCTTCTCTACTCCAATACCACCTTAATACTTGCTACTTGTTCGTATTGTTAATTACATTTGCTTGGCTTTGCAGTCTGAACTTACAGGAACTAATTTTCTGAGTTGCATTCGAAACGAGAGGTAACTGAGCTATCAAGCTGGGAAATGACTGAGGACCTGCAAAGGATTGCTTTTCCAAACAGTCCTGACTGAACAGACTTAACCTAGCTAAAAGGAATGTGACAACCCTCTAATTCCACTGTTGTAATGAGTTGGCTTGGTGACATCTGCTCAATTGGATAGATATACTAAAAAAATGGAAGTAACTTTCCTTGGGTCATGATGACTTAGTTAAAAATGATTGTACTAAGAAGGTTGTAAAAGTGGCCAGAGGAGTGATAACATTAGCTCTTCTGGGCTATTGCACAGCCCCATTTATACCTTTAATGATTCCTGTGTTTTCCAAACCTTTGTGCAATTAATATTACTTAATAGCTATGGAAATGTTCATTGGACATTTATTCAGCAAAATGAAATATTTTTAGTAGCCATAAAATAAAACTTAAAGCAAATGAGTTTCCCAGATAACATTCTCTTTGTCAAAGGAGATATTCTCAAATGGTGCACATTAAATTTTTGACTGCAGATATCACCTTTAATATATGCTTCAGTGGCTGCTGGGGGCTCAAAAAAATCATTACTAATTGATATGCCTTAATGGCCTGAGAGCTTTCAGAGCTGGATGAGCCCAAGAGATATGCTGAGAGGTAGATATTTGATTCTAATTATGCCTGAGTAGGTACAAGCAAAAAGTAGAACCATCATGACAGCTATATCATTGTCAAATTGCTATACCTCGGGTTTTCTACTAATTTGACACTATTACAAAACACTGCTTCAATGAGCCCATGAAAGACAAAGTTAGATAAAGGATAGAAGCAAGGAAGAGTATGTGCTGGTATCTGTATTTGCTAAGACCATCCCTAGGGGAAAAAGGACTAGGATTTGTAAATGATCTGTTAATTAACCTACCTCCCTGTTATTCCATCCCACATTTTTACTATTTGAAACATTTCAAAGGATGTTATAGATCTGAAATTTCTGTATGAATTGAATTGCATCATGTGTCTGTTATCTGAGCTTGCTCACTCTATATGTGTGTGTGTGTGTGTGTGTGCATGCACACGTGTGTGTACATTGATCAATTCTGCTGTTGTCATTTGAAGCATTACATTATGCAAAATCAGAGACAATACTTTGAGTGAATGTTAGAAACTCTCTAATGCATTTTTAAGGCAGGAGTCTGACTGGTCCACATGAGAAATTGTGTGATCTGGTCCCTGAACAAGACTAATCTGTGAATCTCTTGTCTGCATGTTCAGAAAAGCTTTACAACTTTAACTTATATGCATTGATAGGTAGAGACCAACAGAATAAATGGTGGCAGTAGAAATAAATAAGATGGTAGAAGTAGAGTGTGTGGTAACTGCTTGAATCTTGCATCTCGCCCCTTGGGCCCTCCCTCCCATTTGCTGCTGATTCCTGGAGGATCCCTCCGCTCCCTCCTGATCAGCAGGGAAGCTAAAACCGTGGTTTTAAACATGGCACTGTTTTTGCCTTCCCTGCCAGTCAGCAGCAAACAGCAGGGCTGTCTGGGGACCCGCAGCCATGGGAGCCAAAAATGGTGCTATATTTAAAACTGTAGTTTTTGCCTCCCCACTTGTCAGGAGTGAGCTGCAAGCGGGGCCCCTCCAGTCAGCACAGGGGTGGAGGGAGGGACACCAGGGTCAGGGGATCCTGCAAGATTAAAGGAGCCACAATGCACCCCACTTCCACCATGAATTCAGTAGGTCCCTACTGATACAGTTCAAATTTCATAAGTAAAAGCAGAGTCCACTTGTATCGTGTTCCATAATGGCCAGGTACAGACATTATACTTAGACTCATCTAAGTGATTGAAAACTGATTTAAATGCTTAATTGTACAGAAGTTCAGCACGTATAGACTGGTCTAGAAATGGCAGACCTAGAACTGAGGTAGACCTGGTTTGATGTGCACTCAAATCTGATTGATTTAGGTTAGATCTGTGAATTTAATTTCTGTACCAGGTCCCCTATTGATCCAAGTTATATTACTGTCCTCCTGTATCCCAGACTGCTTTGTGGCCCCTTGCTACCCATCGTTGCAGGGAGGCATGCTAGCACTCAGTCTGTACTCAGCTGTTCTGACTGAGCACCCAGTAGGCCCCGACCCTGAGCTCTCCCAGCAGAGCTGGCATTATAGAAAATGGCACCCGAGGCAAACTTGTATTTTGGCACCTGCTCCCTCCCCCCACACCCCGGTCAGTGGTGCAGCTGCAGGCAGCAGCAGGCAGGCAGGGCCACAGGGCACAGTCCAATGGGGAGGTGGAGTGGCATAGTGCGCTAACAGTGGGCAGACAGGTACCACTGCTGCTGCCCACACTGCCTGGTTTGGATCTACCTGAGCACAAGCTGGAAGTGGGGGGAGGAGGGGAAGGGGGACTGGGCTGGACATTGGCACTCCTGCCTGGGACAGGGATTGGTCAGGGTGGGGTGGAGTGGGGGGAGAGCTTTGCTGTGAGCACAGGCTGCTCGTGTGTGTGTGTGTGTGTGTGTGGGGCACCCCCATGACCACAGTGTCCTGAGTGATCACCCACATCACCCAGCCGTAAGGTTGCCTCTGTCTCCCAGAGCCAATCCAGTACAGAGCTTTTCACAGCCCCACCTCCTGCCTCCAGCAATTTGTCAGCTGCAGGCAGGCAGCAGGGGGAAGTCAGATGTCTGTAACCCCTGCATGAGCCCTGGGACTTGGGCATCTGTGTGCCCAGGTCCCCTGATATACACAGACAATACAGACCCCCTACTGCATCATGAAGCACCCCATGATGTACACAGACAATACACTGAGCCCAGGGGAACCTCTGGATTTGGGCATAGCCCCATGGACCCCAGTCCTGGCTCCTGCACACCCAGCCAGGGTCTCCCATGACCAGGCACTGCCTCATGGACCCTGACCATGGCTCCCACACACCCAGCCAGGGACCCTCATGCCTTGGCACACGGGAGCAGCACCAGACGCTATATGTCAGTGGCTAGAGACATAGCCAGGCATCCTGCCATCTGGACCCCAGCATGGATTCTGCCTCCCCACCTTCCCCCATCCAAGAAGGAGGGAGGTGCACAGAAGCAGCCCTGTGACCTCTGTGGCTTGCCCGGTGCTGGCAGGTACTTACCCCATGGTACGTGGGGTGTTGGAAAGCAGAGAAGTATATATAGGTATGCTTATTATCATCTATCTTTCCATATATGTCTCATTCAATCTAAATACAGGATAATTGTATTTAGAAAGCCCATGTTTCTGTTTTTGCTCTCACTCTCATGTATCTCTGAAGAGTTAAATTATAAACTGGAGGTCACCCACCCAGTATTCTGGATGTAATATGAATGATGGGGAGTCTGGGGTCATTGATGTCCCGTGCACTAGAGTACTTTTTATGTAAAGACAAAATGCATCAGACCATTAGAGAAACCAATGGGAAAAGCAGTGTAACAGCCTACTGGAACTAGGGGAGCTTACAACACAGTGCAACTGTCTACTGACTATCTGGAAGGGAGAGCTTTATTGGAGTTCTATATATGACAATCGTTGTTTCAATTTTTCTATATATGACAATTGTTGCTTATAGCTTTGTCAAAATATGATTATTCAAGATAACATTATCCATGTTTGGGGTCTTCTAGAAGATGACTGTGCATGTTTGTGAGAGAAAGAGGTATGCTAGGAGGAATTTCAGGAATAATGTCTATGTAGTTCAAAGGATG
Organism: Gavialis gangeticus; assembly: GCF_001723915.1. Classification (NCBI taxonomy): domain Eukaryota; kingdom Metazoa; phylum Chordata; order Crocodylia; family Gavialidae; genus Gavialis; species Gavialis gangeticus. Next base: position 49,298,179 of record NW_017729029.1, read on the forward strand.
GTTTTAAGAGGAAAAATGAATGTGTCTGTGGTGCTGCTGAGAAACAATTCATAATGAAATAATTAAAAGCAGTATACTCATGGTATGCATGTGAGGCTCTTGAATTTTGGTTGCATGTGCAATCCTAATTTTAGTGTTTTCTAAGCTTTAAGTTCTTGACTTTTGCTGGCCTTATGTTCTTTCCTGATCCAGTCAATCATCAAAACCTTCAGAACTTGAGCCACCTTGGGTTGCTCTGATGTTTGTCTCTTCTCCATCTCTCCATGTTATTTATAGGGTAAGCTCTTAAAATAGGAACATTTTATTCATTTGTTCTGATACAGAACCTAGTCGTCTCACACTTCAGAACTAGGCAGTGTAATGCAGAGATTTCTCCATTCAAAATTTTTAAGGTGTTTTATAGAATTCTTCAGCAAGGTTATATTTTTCCATTTAGTTCCATATAATGTAAGAAAAGAATTAGAAAAGTTATTTCTGTTAAATTATTATTCATTATTAATTCTAATGACTGTGATATATCTTAGAATGTGCTAGTTGCTTTCCAGAGGAAGTAGCAGTGTTTGACCTGAAGGTCATACAGTATTTTCCCCTAATACAGTACTGCGTATTATGAAAGGCTGTCCTTACAATTGAGGGATTGAAATACATTTCTGAAAACACACCACACCACACCACACCACACCACACCACGCACATTTAAGATAGAATGGTACAAATCTTACTTGTTCTATCCACCATCTCATCACTCTTTACTAGCAACAGTAGGGGTGTGCGAAGCGGGCCCTGTTCGATTTAGATTCGGATTCAGCCCAAATCGGGGACAGCGATTCGATTCATTGATTCGGATCACTGTCCCTGATTCAATTTGGCTGAATCTGAAGATTCGATGCTGATTTGGAGAATCAGCGATTCGGACATAGACATAGCTTTAAAAGTTTTTTCTACATACATTGAGGTAGCAGGTATGGCTCGTGATCTCTGCAATGCTGGGGGGGATGGAGCATCCCACAGGAGCGCGGGGGGGGCCCTCCATATACTTGGCGGCAAACCCAGAAGTGGACTGGAAGGTCTCCCAGGGAGCATGCCACCCCCCCCCACACCCCCCAGCTTGGCAATCAGCTGAAGGAGGACCCTGGGTGCCCCCTCCAGACCCAGGAGGCACCAGTTGCCAAGTTGGGGGGTGGCGGGAGGGCACGGGCTGAATCTCTGCCAAATCGAATCAGGAACCAAAGCTTCACATAGCCCTACTAAACAGGTAAAATGATACCAAAGGAAGATCCTAGCAGCTTTGACAGCAAGAAAGGATTCTGGTTCTTTCAAGTCATGGTAGCTCCTGATGTTAAGAGCAACAATGGATGAAATGAAAAGGGTATAATAGGGGGTGTGAAAAGCCAGAAGGTGCCATATTTATTCTCTGTCTACATTGTCCACTATTTTCTTCTTCCCACCCCAGCCCCATTTTATGATTACTGTGACACTCCACTTCCCTTCATCTGTGGTTCTGTGTTGTTTATTGTGTTGTTTTATCACCTTTCCCTTCCCCTTTCTGAACTGAGGAAGATGACAATTTCCTTGAACAAGGAAAACCACTTACTGTGGGATAGGAGTGCACAGATAAAACAGGTACATCAGATTAGCTTGCAGGCACTCCTGTCTAGTAAGTACAGCCCCTTCCCCTTCCCCATGACTTTTTGCATGTGTGTACATATTTAGTTTGGCCATATCCCAAGGGCATCAAGAACAGGTTTGGTTCTCTACTGTTGTGTAGGCATCTAGGGGAGAGAAAAGTAGTTATAAAATGTATGACTACTCAGATTTGTTAGCACTTGGGATGTATGTAAATGAAACCAGCATGTCACCAAAGCCATCAGGATCACATTCTTTCTATTAAAGGCATTTACAATTATGATTTTTAAGTCTTTGGGTTGGACTAAATGGCATGCTCTGCTTGGTTTATAATACTAGGTCTACTATCCATCTGCTTTGTGTGATCAGAACATAGGGCTGTGGTGTATTAAAATGGTGGATCAGAGTCTACTCTTGGTTAAACCAGTAAATCTACAATGAACTCTGGCAAATGTTGGCATTGCTTCTGGCATTCTTTTTTTTTTCTTTGCCACAATACCAAGGGTTGTCTTTTTCTTTTTCTAAATTGGGATTGTAAGCCCCTTCCTCTCTGACTACATTGAGAAGAACGTGTATTTTAGGATGCAGTGCTTTTTCTGCCATCTCTGTTAACTCGCACCAAATGTGTTTTGGCAAATTCTTTCTGAGCTGCTTTTAGCAGTTTCTTTAAACAGCAGCAGCTGTTGTGAATTGTTTTGATGGTCTCAGTGCATAAGAAAGAAGAGGGAAGCTCTGTTAAGAGAGCATCCCATTCAAGTGTGGCTATCCCTAGACTGTGCAGATGATATATTAATTTTTTCTTCTCAAGGATACTCTAGTTAGAGGTGTTGCCAGAGACAAGAAAGAAAGACATTTTGATAAACAGCTGCTGTGGGTAGAAGTTTGTGCTTGATTGTGTGGGTGGAGGTGTTTGAAGTGCTAATTTTTTTTTCCAGGAGGCTGGTGTGACAAAGAGGGTGTCAAATTTTGATAACTAGCAATTGCAAAGTGAATGTGAGTTTCACTCTGTGTTTTGGTTGATTGTAACATTCGTACTGTCACCCAAGACTCTTTCCTTTCTTTTTTCATTCTGGTGTTTAGACAGTTCACCAGCAACTTACATTATCTGGTCTCCTGGGAGGTTGTCGGTTTTCAGCCAAAGTAGCTTCAAAGAATGTTTCTAATATTCTGTTTGATTTTTCTCTTAAAATTAAATGCACACAGCAAATTAAAAAAACATAAATACAGGCAACTTTTCAACTGAAAGGTTTTCTAATATAATAGAAATAAACATGTTTTCTTCAGCTTGAAGAATGCTTGCATGTGTCAAAAGCTGCTTGATTTTTGTGTGTGTGTGTATATGTACTCAATTTAAAGTGATTGTCTAAACTGTTTTTTCTAAATGCTCAGCTCATGCTGGTTTTGTTTCTTGAGATACTTACTAAACTAATCTTGTCATTTCCCAAGAGCAGATGCATTATAAGTGGGTCCTATATATTTCCAGTTATCTTAGGGTCTTGTTCTGTATCCATCTGATCTTGTTACCTGCAGAGAATGTAAGAGCATAAAGTGGTGCATGGTCAGGTAGCTACATCTACAGCCATTTTCTTTGGAACACTTTCTAAATATAGGCATAAAAAAGCACTTTGTAAGTGATCTTTATCAATTGAATGTTATTACTGGAATGGTTTTTTATAAGTGAGAATATCCTGTTGCCCAGCTTCATTTGCTGGTATGAGTGCACAAAGGCTAGGGACAGACATTCAAAAAGCCTGAGCCTGAATTTATTCAATGTTTGTAGGTTAGTCTAACCTGGCTAGGCTAAACTGGGTTGTTACCATAAAGACATTCCCTCTGGACTAAAGAAATGCAGGCACATGCTTCAAGTGACTCAGGCTAGAAGCCAGGGGGGCGCTAAAGCAGCACTCCCACTCTTCCACAGTGCTGAGCTGAGTTGAGCTGGGGGGCAAGGGGGCATGGCTGGGCTCTGGCAGGATGTTCTGATTACAGAGGGATTTTCCCCCCACACACACTGCTCCTGACTAGCAGGGAGCCAGCTGGGAGCATTTAGTTACACAGCAGGGAGTTACACAGAGAGTTGATAACAGAGCATTTATCAGCTCATCAGCAAAACAACAGCCTCTCTTACACAACTTTTTCTAAGGAAGAAACAGAGGGACATTACCAGCTACCTGTTGTCATAGGGTTACCATACATATATCTGGGTTTTCCCAGACATGTCATCTGTGTTGGCCCCTTGTCTTCCATCTGGGTGGGTTTTCTAAAATGCAAGCAAATGTCTGGTAGGGGTGTGTGAAATTGGCCCGATTTGATTTGGATTTGTCCTGAATCAGAGACAGTGTTTCAATTCATTGATTTGGATCGCTGTCCCTGATTCGATTTGGCCGAATCTGAATCTGAAGATTCGATGCTGATTCAAAGAATCAGCAGTTTGGACATAGACACGGCTTTAAATGTTTTTTCTACATACCTCGAGGTACCAGGTGTGGCTCATAAATGCTGTGATGCTGGGGCAGATTAAGTGCCCCACAGGAGCATGTGGGGCCCCCCCGTGTGCTCAGCAGTGAACGCAGAAGTGGACCAGAAGATCTGGTGGGGAGCATGCTGGGGGGCAACCCCATATCCCCCCAGCTCAGTGATCATCTCTGGGGGGACCCTGGGTGCCCTCCTAGACCCAGGAGGCACCAGTTGCTGAGCTGGGGGGGTGGGGGCCCTGCACGCTCTCTAGCAGACCTGAAAGTGGACCGGAAGTGCTTCTGGTCCACTTCCAGCTCTGCTGCCGAGAGCACTGGGGAGCCCCCCATGCTTCTGTGGGATGATCCGTCCACTCTACCATTGCAGCATTCGTGAGCTGCCTGCTACCTAGAGGTATGTAGAAAAAACATTTAAAGCTGTGTCTACAACCCAATTGCTAAATCTCTCTGAATTAATTTGGAGAGATTAAAGGGTCCTCTGATTCGATTTGGATTTGGAGATGCAGCTACTGAATTGGGCTGAATCTCTACCAAATTGAGTCAGGGATTGAAGCTTTGCACAGCCCTAATGTCTGGGTTTTTGTTTTGCCTCTGCTTTCATAGTTTCATAGTTTGTAGGGTCGGAAGGGACCTGAGCAGATCATCGAGTCCGACCCCCTGCC
>NW_017729029.1:49307940-49320148 GCF_001723915.1 Gavialis gangeticus
CACGTTACCCGGAACCTTCTTTTTGCCCCCTATGTATTTAAAAAAGGACTTCTTGTTGTCCTTGATCTGGGAAGCTAGTCCCAGTTCCATCTCCACCTTGGCCTTCCTACCTGCCCACCTGCATCCCCAAGCAACTGCAGTATAATCCTCCCTGGTGATAGGAGGTCTGGGGGCAGTGGGGAAGCTGATTGGCTGTTGGGAGATCATGTGCTTTCTGCACAGGCCCTGGCAGCTGCTGGAAGGTGTGTGTGTGTGCGCGCACATGCAAGCAAGCTGCTTGGGCAGCAAGTCTGGGAGGGAGCAGGGTCTGCCGGTCAGAAGTGTGGGGCACCAGCAGTGCTGGGAGGCAGGGGGTTGTAGGTCAGGAATGAGGGGCACTGGCAGGACTAGGAAGACAGGGGCTGTGGGCCAGGATGAGGGGCACTGGCAGATCTAGGAGGAAGCAGGGGACTGTGGGTTGGGAGTATGGGGCATTGACAGGACTGGTGGGGAAGGAGGCTGTGAGTCAGGAGTGAGGGGCACCAGGGGGGAGTAGGGAGCTGCAGGTTGGGAGTGAGAAGCAGCAGGGCTTGGGTGTGGGAAAGGGTCCGTGGGTTTGGAGTGAGGAGCACTGGCAGGGCTGGGGGGGGCTGGGGGCTATGGATTGGGAGTGAGCGGCACCAGAGGGGAGCAGGGAGCTGGGGGTTGGGAATGAGGAGCACCAACCAGCAGGGCTGAGGGGTGGGAAAGGGGCTGTGGGTTGGGAGTGAAGGGTGCTGGCAGGATTAGGGGGCATATCACTGCCCCCCCCCCCACAATCATATATCCCTTCTTCCCATCCCTACCACGATTGTCGTCTTTTTTGAAATTGGAAATATGGTAACCCTACCTGTTGATTAGGTCCCAAAAGGCCTAAGCTGACACTTTCCTGTCTGCTTTTGTCCTATCTCCCACAGTACTGACTGTAGCCAGCATGTGGTATGGCAGAGGGGAGGGGGGAATCCCTGCTTGAGCAGGAAGTGGTGAGGGGAGAAGGGGCAGCAGGGGGAAGCCAGGCAGGAGCCTGCAGTCTCTGCTGGAGCTCCAGCCAGGGAGCAAAGGGGTTGGGTCAGGCCTGTTGTTGAGTAGAGAGCCAGGATGCTGAGGGGATTCTGGTTTAACTTAAACCAGGAAGGGGTCTGGCACAGACACTGCATATGCTGCTTTGACCCAAATCAGTTAAGTGTCATACTACATTCAACCAGATTTATCTCGAACCGGTTTTAGCTTTTTTCAAACTGGTTAATGTACACTGAATATCTGTTCTGTTACAGGTTTAAACCAGATTCTGATCACTTGAACCAGTTTGTGTGTAATGTCTGTCCCTAGCCAAAAAACATGCAGATATGGATGGAAACTGCACTGATAATCAGACCTGGTTTCACCCAAATCATTTTTCAGGTTTCTGGTAGGGTCATAATGTCAGAGCTCTGCCTAAGAGCTGTGTTTCAGGGATACTATAGTGTTTGTAGTGCAAAACAGAAGCTAAATTGCCTGCATTCCAGTGGATGGTTGAATGGAAGGTGCTTCATATTGTCAGTTAAGGAAGAAATCTGGAGAAATTCCACAGGAAAAACCTGTATAATCTGTTAAGAATCTGGCCCAAATTTTACCAGTGATTTGATATCTTGTCTCTGTGACAATGGAGTGTAAACTCAGTAATTCTACGTAAGTCAACAAAGGCTTAAATATTTGCAAAATAAAGCACTGCATGATACAGAACAGACTTGTATGGCTAGGTATCTGGCTAGCCTTAGAGACCTGAGCTCTCCAGTAGTTTCAAGGAAAAAGAGAAAAAGTCCTGAGAAACTCTACTTTTACCACAGTGAGGTTGGAAATATGAGTCTAATTCTCCCAAGACACCAAAGGAATTCACTCTTTAATGGGGAATAGCATCCTTTTTTACCTAGATGGAGTTGTCCTACCTAGAAGTTATTCATAAAGACTCAAGGAGCTAATAGCATGGTGTCATTAGAAGATAGTTTGAAGAATAAAGATGTCCATGGCAGATGGGAGCTTCTAAGGGACACAGTATTGGAGCCCAGCAAGAAATTGTCCCAACACAATGGTAGCATAAGAAGAATGGCAAGAGACAAGGAGCTTCTAAAATGCCACAAATAAAAAAAGAAAGCATACAGGCACTGGAAGAATGGGCAGGTCACCAAGGAAGTGTACTAGGAAATAGCTAGAACTTGCTGGAGCAAAGACTGGAGGGCAAACATAAAGAATTAGCTGCACTTGATGAAGGAGGTTAAGGAGAACAAAAGAGTTTCTATAACTATGTTGGTGAGATAAGGAAGCTTTGGGTACTCTGTTAACAAGCTAAGGGAAACTTTACATCCTAAGTAATGCAAAGAAGGTGAAGCTGCTCAAAAGCTACTTTGTCTCAATCTTTACAAAAAAATTAAGCTGTGGCCAAATAAGGATTATCTGGAAGGATTATAATGAAGGAGACAAATGGTGGGAGGAGAAAATAAAAGGGACCATCAAAGAGCTTTTGTTGGGTCTGAATGAATTCAAGTCAGGAGGGCTGGAGGAGCTTCATCCCAGGGTCCTGAAGGAACTGGCAGAGGAGATCTTGGAAACCTTGGCAATGATCTGCATGAAGCTGTGGGAGATGGGTCAGGTACCAAAGGACTAGAAAAGGGCTAACATAGTGTCTCTCTTTAAAAAAGGCAAGGAGGAGGACTCAGGGAACTACAGATTAGTTAGCCTCACTTTAGTACCTGGGAAGTTACTGGAGCATATCCTAAGGAAGGCTATTTTAAGTATCTGGAGGAGGAAAAGTTGATCACAAGCAACCAGTATGGATTTATGAAAAACAAATTGTGTCAAACAAACTTGTCTCCTCCTTTGACAAAGTAACTACTTGGTAGCGCTGTGCAAAATTTCACCGAGTGTTTTGTTTTGAAGCTGTTTCACTGCATTTCAAGGTCAAAACAGCAAAATGGAAATGAAAAAAAAAAAGCATTCGAAACGACATCTAAACAAAACAAGGGCACTTGAAATGTTTCAAAAGTTTTGAAATGTTTTGAGTTTCAAAGCCGGGTTTGGCTTCAGTGCCACTCCCAGCTGGCAGTAGGAGCCTCCTGTCATCCCACACAGGTCCAGGGGCCGCATGCCCCTGGGAGGATTCTGGCACAGCCCCCAGCCGTCCCAGGGGGTGCCAGCTCCTGGATCTGTGCACTGGATGACAGGAGGCTGTTGCTGTTGGCTGGGGCCAGCGGCAGCACCAGTCTTCCTGGTGCTGGGTGTGGGCTGCGCCCAGCGCCAGTCCTAGGCAGCAGGAGCAGCCTCCTGTGATCCGGCAGGTAGATCGGAGGCCTGCCCATACTCCCAGGAGAGGTCCGGCAGAGCCCCGCAGCCCTCCTGGGGGACTGTGACTGGGGTGTGCCATTGCTCCTGCTGGGACGAAAGCTAGAGGTTCCAGGCTAAAAGGTCTTTCCCCTTCACTTAGGGTCAGGCTGATCGCTATATTTGGGCCAGGAAGGAATTTTATCACATGGTCAGGTTGGTATGGACTTCGGAGGTTTTTGCATTCCTCTGTAGTGGAGCGGGGGTGGGGTATGGCTATCTAGCCAGGATCTCTTGAGCATGTATTGATAACATTTTACAGAAGCAGGGCATTGACTGCCATGGTTCCTCTGCTTTACCTGTGACAGGTTAGGCTGTTAGGTATATGGTGGGCCAGGGTTGAGGGCAGTCTTATGTAGAGTTTAGATTATGGTTTGTATAAGATGGTTTGGATAGGGATGATCCTGCCTCAGGCAGTGGGGTTGGATTAGATGACCTCTGGAGGTCCCTTTCAGCCCTACTTCTCTGTGATTCTCTATAATGAGAAAATCGTTCAGTACTAGGAGTTATGCTACTATAACAACTAGTGACAAGTTTAGTATTGGAAGTAATCGCTGGATAGGAACAGTTAACACTTTGTTGTAGGTCTGTTGGTTAATTGCTGCTGTGGCTTGGGTGTGAAAGACACCTAGGATATAGGCATTGCAAGTCTGATCAGGTTGTATATACATCTTCTGTCAGAGGTAGGGCATCAGATACTTAAATTAGAGATCTTGGATAGAATACTGGCTATGCTGAAGTCAATGGCAATACCCCCATTGTCTTTAGCAGAGTCAAAATTATTGTCCTCAGCTGTCTTTCTGACTTTGCCACTGACTAGAATTATAATTTTATCTGTGCCCTATGTTCTCACTCTTTCAAATCAGGATAATGATGCATACACATTTTTTCAAAGCATTTTGAGAGCATGGATGAAAAGTAATATGAACTGGTTTTCTAAGGTTTTCAGCAGGTCGTGCTTATTATGCTTCCTGGTACTTGCCCAGCATTACTTTTCCTAAAGAACAGAGGTGGTTATCCATGTTAGCCTAAAGGTAGGGCAGGATGTCACCTTAGGGCACTTTTAATTCTCTGCTTTAATTGATGCACTGCAATGTCTTGTGAATCAGCATCCCTGTGCTTAAAAATGGTGGTGGGAGTGCTTGTTCAACTAGCTTTAGTTCAAGTGCCCCCACCACCATTTTAAAGTGCAGGGATGATGATACATGAGACGCGGGAGGCTGCTGGAGTACGGTAATTACCAAGCCCCAGCAGACTCCATTAACTGATTCTGTTCGGATGTGCTGTAGTTACAGCGCCTCAGTGCAGTCTCTGCACTTATATATAGGCACCTTTCGAGACTAACTTGTTCGGAGAGAAGCAGATTGTTGCCTGTGAAAGCTCATGTCTCTCTGAACTAGTTGGTCTGTAAGGGTATGTGCAGACGTTATGCTTAGATTGGCTTAACTAGGTTTAGGTTAATGTAAGTGCTAGTCTGTTCAGGGAGGTTAGATTGGGTCAAAAATGGTGGGCCTGATTTAACTTAATTCAGCTGAGGAGGTGAACAAAGTTAGATCGGGAATGGGTTGGCTCAATCTATTAAATGTCTGCACAAGTTTGGAGTGAGGCCCCAGGGCTGGAAAGTCCAGTCACTTGCCCCAGCCCTGGGGCTGTGCTCGTCCTACCTCCTCCTCACCTGACTGGTCCATTTTTAGCCCTCCTTTTCCCCCCAACCTCCCTACCCGTGGACAGACAACCCCCCCACCAGTGGACCTGCCAGCCCCCACAATCCTGCCTCTTCTCCCACCCCACCTTACTTAGCTCACGTTTCCAGCATGGCTCCTAGTAGCAGCCAAGTGGGACCTGATCTACAATTACATGGTTTAAAGTAAGATGTGTGATCATAGATTGAGTCTTGCAAATGTGTACACACACCATCAGCCCTGTGAATGTGTGCACATACCCTCCGTGTGCCACCCAAGCCTGACTTCTGTCATTTCCAGAAAGTAACAAACAGCCCAAATACCGAATTTATACCCAGTAAACAGATGTTTGTCTGTGCATGCAACAAGTAAGAAAAATCCAAAAAAGTAAAAGTATCTATCTATCTGTGTATACGTACACACATACACACTCCAGCTTATTGCATGTATGGATTTTTTGCTTTGATAAATCCAATCAGGCTGTCATTTTCATTCAATGTTGTAACAAAATGTTAAATCACTGATAGGTAAAAAAAACCCTTTTATTGGCAGATACAGAAAAAAGATTTTTTTCTCCTTTTAAATAAATGTATTAAGAGCCTGTACAATTCTAAATTATTTACTTAATTGTACACGATAATTATATAATTACACATTATAATTATGTGATTATGTGCATTTGCTCCAAATATGCAATTAGATGCAATTGCAGATAAAGAACATGAACATGAAAAATTAAGGACCCAAGTTAAATTAAAAAAAAATTGGAGGATATTAACACACTTGCTAAAGGAGGAACATTATGATATGGATAGATGTGGCTTAAACTCTCTGTGAAAGTGAGATGAATTGACAGCAAAGCATCTTAGCTAATAGATGTCATTGCCAAGTTGTTGCACAGGCTGAATATGTGATTGTTTTTTTTGTTTGTTAGATGCCGAACAAGGCTTTACTTGTCCACAGAATGGAAAATTCTGAAATTGAGTCAAACTCCTCAAAATTTTTACTAATCATGAAAAGTTTTAAATAATTAGTTTTTTTTAAATATACCTTCTGGTTTGTTTTTAGTCCTGTATGTTTTGGCCACATTTTCCCAACTTTGTCTTTAACCAGGAAGGCAAGATAAGTACTTTCTCGTAATTAAAGGTTGACAGTCTCACATGATATTTTCAGCTGCTGGGGCTTCAAGGAGACTCCAAATATTGTGAGACTGCAAATAAAATCACAGGAGTTGGCAACACTGTAGCTGTTTGACAAATCACCAAAGTGAAACTTGCTTTGCTTGGCATGTTGCTACTCCCTTAGATACCCTTTCAGGGCCAGATGCTGCTCCTTCTATTAGGATCAGGCTTACACACTCAGACATCAAAATGCCACTTTGACACATAATCGGTATTGCCATCTCAGTCTCCCTATTTGTCTTCTGGGGAAGTTGCCACTACTCCAAACCCCATTGCTGTAGACAAGCTGGGATTAACTAGTTTTTCCCAGCTTCAGCCATTCGCACGTTCTCTGGATACAATGCCGGAGCAGTGAAAGGGTCTTGCTACATCTCCAGAAACATTGGTTGAAGCCTACTCTGGACTCATGCCAAAAAGCCTGGTTGTCCCTAGCTTGCAGGCTTGGGATCAAAAGCAGCTGGATGTGATTTTAGCCACAAGGCTTCCTTGTGTGGTGCTGGATATAGAAACTGGTGTGCCTTAACCTCATAAGCCTGATGGACTGCTAGGCTTGAGTGGACTTTTGACTTGACTCTGATTCCCATTTGAATGGGAGCTATTTGGGTTTACTTTTCTTCACTGCTCCAGAAGGAGGGTTTGAAAGAGGAAGACACAGCCCTCAGATCAGATAGCTGAAGCATGCAGCAATTTTATAATATCAACCAGAAATCATGTTGTACATGAACTCCCAAATTGTTATACAAATATATAACATCTTTACAGTGCAATCGCTCTTTATTGCTATGGAAGTTACACCGTAAAAAAGGATTCAGGGAATGTTGCTCTTATTGAGCAAATTAAATATTTATCAAATACATTTCTGACAGCATTTGACCATCTCTAGCTGTTTTTCAGGAAAACAATGTAAAGTTACAACTTCATTCAGCCTGTGTATCAGCAGGAGTGAACAGAGCACACAGGATCTGCCCCCATATCTGGAAATAAAAATTACTTCTACTGGGTCCCTAAACAGAAAGGATTGAGATGCATTCTTTACTGTTGTGTTATCCTGCTGAACGTAGTGCCATTTGTCCAGTATGCCATCAGGCTTTCTGCTGATGGGGTGTGTTAGAAGCCCACTGAAGCTTTGTAATTTGGTTCAAAGCAGAAAACTTTCATGCAAAATAAGAGGAGTTACAAAGCTTTCACAAGCTGCTGCTTATACATCTGAGACTCAGTTTTCAGTGGCATCAGATTAATCAGAAATGCACTGAGAAATGTCAGTAACATTTTGATACCCAATAAGCATTTCAAAATATAATTCAGGAGTTTGTTCTTTCGTATTTGGTGTGTATACGTTGGCAAGGAAACAGAGGAGTTATATACATATATACACACATGCAGCCTGTGCTCCCGAACAAAGGCCTGTTGGCTACCCGGACCTGTTACAATATCAGTATTACACACACAAGCAACTTCTGGTCTCTCAGACCAGGAAACCCTTTTCTTTCATCCCCACCCCGCTTGCAGGTTCGCATACTCTATATTGCTGTCACTCCAGCTCTCACTGGAGGACCTGCTGCTGCTGTCTCTGTCGCTCTCCTCACTTCCACTTGTCTCTTCCTTTTCCTTGCTGTCACTGCCCCCTTTTTCACTAGGGGGAAGTTGGAAGATCCTGTGCCCCATGTCTTCATGCCAGGTGGCTTTGGCTGTATCCTTTCCATCCTCCACTACTGATTTCTGGTAGTAGGTCTGGAGTTCACTCAGAGCCATTTTCACACAGCCTACTATCTCTGTGTTCATGTGCTTGTACAGCAGGAAGTTTCTGGCCTTCCACAGGGCACTCCTGATGCAGGACACAAACTGGTTGAAATGGGGTGATGGGTTCCCTTGGTGTTTGGTGAGGTTCCATAGAGCACCGCTTCTCTGGTTAGATGGTTGATGCTGGTCACCACTTTCCAGAGCTGCTTCACCCTTTTCCATACCTCTTTGGTGCAGGTGCAGAGCCAGAGGAGATGGTGGATCATCTCCATGGCTCTGTGGCAGTTGGGCCACAGGCAGCAAGGAAACAAAGGTCTTCTTTTAAGGATGCTCTCACAGACTTTCCATCCTGAAAAAGTCTTGCATCATCTTTCTTGGCCCCAGTCTTCCTCCCTATTCCATTTCCAGTGACTCTGTCCTATACATTTGTGGCTGACATTGTATTAGTTGACGACAAGCTCAAAGGATGTCTTTCAGGGATACTTGGCCATGTCTACACAAGATGCTGACTGTGCAGTAGCTCATTGCTACTGCGCAGTAGCGTCATGTGGCATAAAGTGTGATGTGATGCTGCTGTGCAGTAGTAATGAGCTACTGGTGCAGTCAGTGTCACGAACAAGCCATGCCAGGACATTACTGTGCTGTAATGCCAGCTACTGCACGGTCATTTAGTACTTGTGTACACAGTAACAATGGTGCAGTCAGCATCTCGTGTAGATGCGGCCAGAATTGTGGAATTTGCTGTCCATGGTTCTAGTTTTTCACAAATCTCAGGTGGTTCATAGTTCCTATGGAAAAAGCCTTACGAGCAGGTAAAATTGAAATTTTCTGTATCAAATGTTTAGGTAACAGAAAATGATTAGGTAACAACACCTTTTCCAATAGGACTAGTAGGTAAGGTAACACAGTATTTCAGTTTCTCTTCCAAGTTCCTCTAACAGCTCAAAAATCCATATTTGCTTACACCAGCAAATGTTAAAGTTGACTCTGAGTTACCACAAAGTAAGTGAATTTAGTATTTGTCTAAAAGTTCTGTAACAGAAAAACATGAGAACTATCATTTACTGTATCACAAGTCTACCTAGCCAAGTATCTTATCTGACTTGGTGGTAGACAGTAGATGGTTTAAATGTCTTTAAGGATTGTGATCAACAGCAAATGTCAGCATATTAATTTTTTCATGTTTTTGGGGGGTTTTTTTGCTTCCAGTTTCTCCAAATATGAGAAGGCACAGGAAATAATAAGGGAGCTCTTTTTTGTTTCAGCAAAACACATTTTTCTATGTACTCCTGCTCTCTGCGTATTTAATATGAAGGTTTTTAAACATTGCCTCTGATTTTTCACTGACTGTTTCTGGGTGTCCATCCTACCACATCTTGATCTTTATTTTCATAGCTGCTAAAATGGCCCTAATGCATAAGAATTAGTAGGATTGTAGATATTCAACACTTCTGAATAATTCGAGTGTTTCAAGATCAACAACCACTAAAGACAGCCTTGTCTTATTGCCGTACTGATTTAAAAGTAATATGAAAATTGAGGCATAGCTATTCTATAAAACTACCTTACATTTTTACAGGGTTATTCATCACAAATCATCCTAACATATTTTTTACACAATGCATATATTTATTAATCTCAACTGCCAAAATACAGACATCTCCAACTGAAAAGAATTTCTCCCAGTGTAGCCTTCCAATAATATTGGAAACAAACTTTATAAGCATCTTGCACATGTCTCTATTTTGCAGAGTACAATCCAATCATTTTAAAGGTGGTTTCTAGTGTAAAGTTACAGAGAGGGAACAAACTATCACACAACTTTGGAGAAGAGGGCCAGAAATCTCACTTTTCCTGCAAAAACTTTAGGGTGCAGACAGAAGTGCATCTCCCAGCTGTAACTCAGAATGATTTTTGCAGAGTTTTCTCAGTTACAGTGTTACCCCGGACCAAACTGAAGTTCACTGTTGGTTCCAGGGGGAGGGGAATCTAGCTAGGGTTGGGAGCCTGCAGCCAGGGTCCCACAGCAAGGGCCAGGCCCTCTGCCAGTGCTGTCTGCTTTCAGAATGGGAGGGGGGAAAGGCAGCAGAAGGAGCTCATTCTTGGGGCTCTCCAGCTGGATGAATAGGGGACCCCCAGTTGGGGGGGGTGCAATACACCGACCCTTGGGGGGGCTGAAACCCCCCCCAGCTGAACTCCCTCTGTTCCCTTCCCCCTTCCGCTTCTGAAAACAGTGATAGATTACACAAGATTACTCCGTAGATTACTCCATCTTGTTACACAAGATGCTACATTTTGTAACATCTTTACCTAATACCTCATGCAATGAGGGGTTCGATTTTCACCCAGTCTGCCATTTTTAAAGATGTTTTCAGCTGTGCACTTGTTTGGTCATGGCTATAAACTGCTTTTAGTGGCCAGATCAGGCAAAAACTATCACTTTTGTCTGCACCCTCAATGAACTTTTGGTTACTACATCGTAATGGCAAAGAGTCAATTAAAACATGTCACAATGTCCTAATAAGTCCTTGTACAACAGAATTTGTCTCTACTTAGGGCTAAACCAAAGGATAATCCATATTTGGTTATTCTGAATGAACTAAAACATGACAATTCATTTTCATTATAGATTAGGTGTGCTGAATAGAGTAACCAATATGCTACTGAAAGCTAGTTCTAATTTCCATTAGTCATGATAAAGCAAGGGCCAATGGAAATTTATCTCTTGATTACAGTGGACTTTAGAACAAGGCTTAAACTAGTGGTTTTAAACTTTTTTGGCCTCATACCCCTTCATGTGCAAAATATTTCTACCTGTATTTTCTACACCCATTGCATCTCTGCATGCTCACCATCGTCAATGTGCAGCTATGCCACCACTCATCATGTGTTGACCAATCAGAAGCTTCAGTGCTAATATTAAAGTGTAACCATGTACCCCTTGGCAACGGGCTTCATACCCCCGGGGGTCAGTGTACCCTAGTTTGAAAATCACTGGCTTAAACATTTAAAGGGAAAGATGTTTGTCCAACTACCCCTCCCCCCTTTAGTTAATCAGAATATCTCTAAGGACTGTCTGGGAGAGTACACAATGTGTTTACTTGGGCAAATTAAGAATGGTTATCATATTACTTTGCAACTCCTTGCTCTTTTCCCAGTTACAAGAATGTGTGTGTTTGTATTTAACACTAGTCCATAGATGGCAGCAACTTCTAAAACTTTAATACTCTGCAAATAAGCTGAACAAGTAGAGCAAAGAAGATATAATGCTTGTTTTGCTTAGCAGATTTCAGAATGTTGTAGTGTCACCATAGTTCTTGGCAGGGGCTATGCATGAAAAAGGAATTATCTTTCAAACAACTAAACAGCTTTTATATTCCAGGTCAAAATGTAGCAACTCGCCTATTTTGCATGTTTTCCAATTGACCGCAACAGATAGCAACACTCAAGTAGTTGCTTACAACTTATTTTGCCAGTTGTATTTGGGGTTAGACAAATGGTAGAACTTCCAGTACTAATGGTGTAAAATAATACAGTCCTCCAAATGAGTGTTATTCGGAGCTGAATTGTGTTTTACTTGAGTGCATATAGAATGGATGGTTGGTTACCTTGTAACTGGAGAATGAGCATTAGTGATAGCCCATTGCTTTAACCAGTCCTGTGGAAAGTCCAACTGAAGTGTAGCTTTTAGAAGCAGATGGTGTTAAAAGGTAATGAATTATGTGCAACCAGGAAGCACTTTAGGAACTGAAAGGAACATTCTTTTTTCTTGTAACTTGTAAATGGTGAAAGGTATTCAGAGTCATAAAAAAGAAAACTTGTGGGTGCTTGAAAGTGTACTTGTTGTTATCTGCATTATGGCTGTGCCTAAAGGATTGAGTCAGGGAAAATGGTTCCAGTAAACAACTATTAAAATGAGACCACAAGGAGCTTGCAACCTAAGTTAGTAAGAGTGGCTCCGTGTTGGTTGTGTTACCCACTTCAAGTCTGGCCCAGAGCCCATTATAGTCGATGGGAATTTTTCCATTGATTTCAGAGGACTTTGGATCAGGCTTCAAAGAACAGCTGTGCCTGCCTTGGGTTTGCATCATGACTAGTTTGGTTTTTCTTTCAGTAACAGGCATTGTGCATCTTTCTGTCCTCTTCCAAGTGGAGGCTCTTACCTTGCCATCCAGCCACTTCGATGCGTTTTACTTGACACCAACATTTTGTTTTCTTCACATGGTTATCTTT
>NW_017729029.1:49325148-49327380 GCF_001723915.1 Gavialis gangeticus
CACAGGATCTTAATCAGGTCTTCTCTCTTCTGCTCCTTCCTCTCTCTTTCTGTCCTCTTCCAAGTGGAGGCTCTTACCTTGCCATCCAGCCACTTCGATGCGTTTTACTTGACACCAACATTTTGTTTTCTTCACATGGTTATCTTTCTCTGTGCTAAGACCGCTAACTCCATGACGTTTCAAGGCACAGATACCTGTTTATCTTCATTTATTTTGATTTTGCAGTTTGAACTCTTATTTCTTTAGACACCAACATTACACCAAATATACACACAGTTTAAAAGCGACTCAAGCTTCAGAATAAATCCTCATCCCCACAAACACTAGTTATCATCTGCAGTGCAATGTCAAGAGTGCCAATTCTGGTGATGTTTGTAGCAGCATGTGGGGGAGTTGCTACATTTTTCTCATGCTTACGTGAGCTCTAGAAGTGCCACTCTGGTTATAGGACTACATCTCCTCTTTGGGGTGCAGAGATGTTCAGCCACTTATCCTTTACCCCGCACAGACTGGAATTCCTAACGTTAAGCTGGCAGTGTCCCCATAGCAACATCTTTCCAAGAGCTTCTAGGAGGAGGGAAAGTAGCACAAGTTAGCTCTTGTGATGCCCGCATCACAACATAAAATATCTGCTGTGCACCATGTATATGAGATGAGGGGAAAGAAAGCCACCCAAAGTGCAAGAAATTCCCCCTGTCTTACACTCACCCTTGCACACTTTGCAGCTGGTCACTAGTAGTGTGATCCGCCAAATGCCTGAAGAAATAACAGAGCTGCATTAGACTCATAGGTGCCAGCTATTTTTGCCCCTGGTGGGTGCTTGCAGACATTAAAAAAAAGAAAGGGTGCTTTAATTTAAACTTAACACATTCCCATACCTAGCCTTGCGGATGCCCAGAACAGGCAGTTCGTTACTTCAACCTGGCTTGCCCAACATCAGTAAAGACTGGGCACTTTAGTGGGGTTTTTTGGTGCTCTTATCTAATAGCTGATTGAAGCCCTGCTGAAGCTCCCAGTCTTTACAGACACTATACAGCCGGGCTGAAGTAACATGTTGCTTCTTCTGGTAAAGCACTTTTTTTAATTTATTTTTTTAAACATCTGCAAGCAGCTGCAGAGATCTAACACATAAGACCAAAATGGTTGTGGCTCATGGGTGCTGAGCACTCGCTAATATTTTGGGTAGGTGCTTGAGCCTTGAAGCACCCGGTGGTTAGAATCCCCATGACTTTCTATACTTTTCTTTGTAGCCATGGCAGGTAGCAAGTCCTACTAGGACTCCCACTGCTAAACCCTAATTAATCCTTCTAAACAGCAGTGATAGGAATATCCAGTCCTTCAAATTACCTAATTACAAGACAGAACAGATATTACACCTGAACAACTCCTTTTCATTAGCAGCATGACAGCAAGAGAGTCTGCTGAAATGTTCAAAGAGATCTGCAAAGAATTGGAGATGAATCTGATCCACCTTCATGTAATGCAGGCACACAGCAGCTCCACAGAACGTATGGAGCAGGGTTCTACATCTTTCCTTACAGCCAACTGCAGCTGAGTTATGAGCGACAGGAGAAATATAGATGGAAAGACAGACGGGCAAACAAACACCTTATGTTTGGAGGTATTCATGCTGCATGGATACGAAATAGAAACACAGGTTAAAAGAGATCTAGCTCTGAGGGCTTTGGCTAAGCAGTTGCTTTGAAATGAATTTGCTACCTGTAACCCACCCCTAGTTCAGTCTCGTGCTAAATCTAAGCCTCTAGAGGACAGGAGCAAGGGGTAGGGCTGGGGGAGGGTCAGGAGGGAGCCAAAAGATGCATGGTAGCAGGCCAGAGGCAGCAGCTTGGGAGGTAAAATGAAAATAGGATAGCTGGGTAGGGAAGCAGGTGGGGGGCCTGAAGCAGCTGTGGCAGGCAGATACCTGGGGGTTGCCAGCAGATTGGGAGACCCTGCAAATGTGTCCAGATGAAACCCTTGGACATGCAAAAAAAAGGGCCAAATAGTTTCTGGGGGACATGCATGCTAATGAACGATTTCCTCGGGTCGATGCTGGGCTAGGAACTTGGGCACTCATGTTTTTGTTGTGACCATTAGAATAATTTTGTTGATGGAGTTTCCTGATGGTGTGTGGCAGTTCTAACAAAGCAGTCATTTTGCAAGTCTCCTGCTGTGCAGTAGCAAGTGTCTGGGGCCTTGCCATGCTAAAAAAAAAAAAAAAAAAAAAAAAAA
>NW_017729029.1:49327406-49332021 GCF_001723915.1 Gavialis gangeticus
CAAAAAAAAAAAAAAAAAAAAAAAAAAGAATTTGGAAAACTAAATTGAAGGGTCCCTCCTTATGTCTCCTGCCTTACCCATGTGTTGCTCCAAGGTGAGTGGGAACCCTCAG
The DNA here is from genome assembly GCF_001723915.1 of Gavialis gangeticus. NCBI lineage: Eukaryota > Metazoa > Chordata > Crocodylia > Gavialidae > Gavialis > Gavialis gangeticus. Next base: position 49,327,519 of record NW_017729029.1, read on the forward strand.
ACCCCTGTGGGCTGAAGAACCTATAGTTCTTGTTTCTCAAGCCTGTGGGATACCTACCAGGTACCAGAAAGCACTGGTGTACCATGGCAGTCACAGCAGCATCCTGCAGCAGGGGCAGGTGCATTTTCTTAGGGTCCATAAAATCACATAATTTCATAGATGCCAACTTTTATTTTTGCCAGGGGAGGGGGCCTGAGATGATGCCACCTCCTCTCTCCCAATGACTGGCACAGCCAGAGCAAAGCTGAGTGGAACCTGTGAGGTGGGGCAGGGGGCAGAGGTAGATGTGAGCTGCTTGCTGCAGGCTCCCCACCGAGCTGCTCTCCCTCTGGGAGCACCATACCAGTTGCACCACCATGGTAAGGTGCCCCCTGCCCACCCAGCAGCAGTGAGGGGCACAACTCTGCACCACTTGCCCTGCTGCTGCCAAACAGGCAGGGGGCACCTCACCATGGTGGTGTGGCTGGTACAGGGCTCTCAGGGGGAGGGCAGCAGGGCAGGAAGTTGTGGCAGGGTACCCATGCCACTTTAAGGGCCAGAACAGGCAGCAGAGCAGCCTGCAGGTGGCTGCACTCCCAATCAGAAGTCAAATCACTAGCAAGAGGCTGCCTGATTGGGAAGTGGGATCAGCTGCCTGGTATAAGAACAGGCTCTGAGTAGCAGGGCCAGTAGTTTGCTGCAAGTAGCTGGAGAGGGAATATGGCCTGGCTGGAACTGCTGCTCACATAACCTCCTTGGAGGTATGGGGCAGGAACTATGGGGTTGTCAGGACCCCTGGTCCTGGACCTAAAACTACACCCTGCTGGGGATGGATGGTGTGGTGGGGCTGCCGGTGGTGGGGCAGTCTCCAAGAAATGCCACACCTGTGCTTCCCCAGTGAAGGGTGAGTATAGGGTGCCAGAAAGTCTCAGCCCCTGCTGCCTTGTGACTGCCCATAGAGGGGAAAGGCTAGAAAAGCACAGGGACCCAGGCCCACTGAGTGGGGCATGAGGCAGGACCCAGGCCCTTAGTTTGGGGCCTGGAGAAGGATCCAGGTTGTCTGCAGACACCTGAGACTGAGTGGGCCATTAGGCCATGGGTGGGGTACAGGCATGTCTGGATAGGGGCCCTGTAGCCCCAGTGAGGGGGCAGTGTAGGATCCAGTGGTTGTGTAGAGTAGGGCCTTATGGGGCCTGAATGTGCATCACCAAACCCAATGATAACGTTGAGTGATCAGTTCTGGCCCTCAAGAGGAACAGTAGGAAAGATAGATAAAAGAAGTTTTTCATGAATTTTTCTAAGCCTTTTCAATGTATATTTAGGGGCTGGTGGAAACTCAGTTAGCAACAAAGATGTTGTAAACATGGAGTAGCTGGAGTTGGAGGTCCTAGTCAAGGAGCAGGAGGCCCAGGAATAGAGTAAGCCTGAGGCAGAGTGTAGACTTTGGATGCCATCTGAGAGGCGTGGGACACAGTATAGGAAAGGTCACAATCATGTATAATACCCTTGGCATGAGGGCATACAATGGGCAGCCTCCCACATTATTACATCTTTTTTTATACATCAAGTAGTGGCAGGCAAGATGGGGCAGACTGCCATAGACAGGTGGGCAGGCCAACCTTGGGACCGGCCTCGTGACTTCCCCCTGTCACAGGAGCCCCAAGGCTACAGAGGGCAGCCTGCATCTGCCCCCACCCCTGCCCCGTACACACATCTTGGAGGCACGTGCCCCGTCATGCCCCTTTCCCTAGGAGTGCGTGGTGGGGAGCTGGCTCTCCCCAGCCCCTGGATGAGCTACCTATGACTCTGTCCTGCTCCCTGCCTCAGCTCTGGGCCCTGTGCAGTGCCCACATAACGTGGGCAAGAAATACTAGGGCAGGTTGAAACTTGGTAAGAAAGATGTAAAACATCAAGAGCAAGAGCCAATGTTTAAAGCCAGCTCTTCAGCCCCCCCTTATCCCTTCATCCATTATCATCCCTGCATTTCAATTCTCTTCCCTTCTTCTTGCATGTCATCCTCCATTAGAAGTGGGTTTGTGAATTTTCAATACTTTCAATAGTTACTTGATAATTCAGCCCAACTTATAGAGCTGATTTATTTTCAAGTCAGCTTAATGGTCTGAGGTTGTCTATCCAACCTAGTATTGAATATTACTGACACTTTTCCCCTCCAAACAGCAGTGGGGATGGGAAAAGGGCCTTTTGCTTGACTCACCACAGTCTAATGCTCCCAGTTTGCATTTGAATTTTCACACTAACTAGCAGGGGGAAAAAGCTGAACTGCAATCTCTCCAAGACAGCTGGCTATACTAGTAAATAAACTCCACTAGTATATTTTATTTCAACTGCAAAACTCTGTGTCTACTAAGTTCCAAGACTGGCTTCTTTTTATCTTCAAAAAGTTTTTGGCATCCAGCTTTAACAAACCAGATTTTTCGGATCTTTAAAAAAATAAATTGTGTCTTATCTCAAATGTGTATTAACACAGCGTGTGGCTTGAACAGACTTCTTATGGTTATCTAAGACCATGGACTTTTATTAGATCTCAGCTAACGGGATTCTCTCTAGGTATGACTTTAACATTTGATGTGATAGAGCTGAGATAGCTTGAAGCAGCAGGGGAGGAAGGGTGGAAAGGTGACATAGTCTGATGGACAAGCTCACTTCAAAGAATAAAATTCATTTCTCTAAGCCTGTCAGGCTTGCAAACCAAAGGACAGTTTGTTAAAGTTATGGGAGAACAAAAACAAACCATTTAAAATGCCATATTCAGCTTCAGAATAGGGCAGTTCAAAATACCACCAATTCATGTGTCTTGCTCAGCTGATACATGCTCCGTAGCTGTCAGCCTGAGGGCATCCAAGACTGAAGATTCAAAGGGGAAAAAGTTGCTATCTCCCACACAGGAGTGTGTTATGTGACAGCTGTAACCCCATGACATAGCATAAATCCAATGCTAGGGCTGCTATAGTCTAGACTGGTGGCCCTTAAAGCTATACGCTAGCCAAGAGATCATCAGAGCTCAACATGTCATGGCTATATTCAAAGATAGCAGGGACCATAAGCATGTTATATACACTTACACCTTCTGAGATGTATGGCTGAGGTTCACCCAAGCTGATGAGGCTGGGACAATTCCCAGCCCCGCACCAAGTGGTTGGATTGCAGAGAAGAACCTGGTCCCATTACTCTGAGGATACCTGTCAGCTATCTTCCAGTTTCTGGAAAGTGCCAGCAGTTTCAACAGTGGTTTCAGCCTTAAAAAGAAACTGGGGACAGCAGTTCTGCTTTACTGCCTGAAATGCTGAACAATGCAGGAAAGCAGGGAGCTTAGACTATCCAAGGCAGAGTCCAAGGCTCATAATGCAGTGAAATACTGGGGAAATTCAACTGCGAAAGAGCTGATGTCTTTAGAAGTGCATTAGTTGTTTCTGTTTCTTGAAATGTTTAAACCATGCATAGGCACTGAGTACATGGGGGGCCTGAGGGCCCTGGCCCCCATCTGGAAGAGGGTAGTTTTATTTTTGAGCTCAATATTCAGGGGGAATGTATAGAATTGCAACATGAATCCCAACAGAGTAGTTGTGGAAGGGGAAAGCCCTTGACCAAGGGTAATAACCCATCATTCATTCTAGACTGAAATCTGGTTGTACAACAATGCCCAATTATGAGTTGTTAACATCTCTGGGTGAATAATTGCAAAGAGCCCAGGACATATTTTCTCCAGTAGAAGTGATTTCTATGAGGCATCAGCATTTTTCTGAGATTAATGGCAGAATGATTAAGATTAAGCATGAGAGAACAAAAATAAAAAGCTAAAGAAATGTGGTGATACAGTGCTAAAACCAAAGGAACTATGTTGGTAGAAAAAAATGGTGTTCCTTTCCTTGTCTCGGCTGAGTGAATTTTGGTTCTCAGTAGTGTAAAGCAAGAAGTTGTCATCTGCAAAGCAAAAGGTTTACGATGATAGGATTCAGGGCAAATCTGTCCAGGAACAACAAATCTGCACCAGAATACAAAGCAGGAATAAACAGTCTCAAACTTCTTTATTAATAATTCTTCATTCTTAACACAGAGAAAATGCTGTGGATAACCTCTTAAATCATACACTATTGTAATCTTACCTTTAGATTATCCACTGATATATTTGTTAAAAAGGAATGATAAAACTGTCATCCCTCCAAAAAACTTAAATACCCGTTTTCTGGCCCTGCTTCTGCAGATATAAATGTAAAGACAATGGAAGGATATTTATCATCGCTGTCATAATTAGAACCAAATGGGAGCAAGATACCTTCCACGAATTACAAACCTGGAGATGTATGTCGCAAACACCATTTTGCAGGACATGTCTAATAACCACCAGTCATTTATCACTGCTCCCAAATGCCAACATCATTAGAGCAAAGGCAGGTGTTTGTGTATTTCAATTCATTAAATTAAAAAGATTACAGTCACCTTCTGAATATTAATATGCACAAAGGTAGATCCTTTCTGTTGTATGAACATTTTGAAACCAGAGGC
>NW_017729029.1:49337021-49381365 GCF_001723915.1 Gavialis gangeticus
CCTACTGGGTAATGCACTCAAGTTTGGTATTAACAAAATTACCACAAATTGTGTTACAGCGTCATAACTTGAATGTGATGTAAAAAATAAATGAGGGATTTCAGAAAAGCACTACATCCACTTAATGCTTCGGTGGAGGAGCTAAATCCATTAAGTGTGCAAGGGGCGGAGGAAACCTGAAACAGAAAGGTTTTTTCAACCCTTTCTTATCCCTTCTTTTATTTGATGTGGCTTGATTATATTTATAAACTGGAAAACCCAATTGTACTTGAACGCAAATGGTAGTTTTTTTAATGGCAAGAAGTAAAATAAATGCTTTTATGATGTAAACGGCTTCTGAAATTAAGTTAATTTTTATAAATAGCTGACGATAAAGCCTATGAAGGAAACTTCTCCTCTGCAAAACTATGAAGTTATATGAATTAGACCACAGGCAGATTTGGCTGTTAAAGACAAATAGAGGCTTATTCAGAACCTATTGTGCCATTGTAACTCTGGAGAAATGTGACTGGTTTTAGCTGGCATAAATGGAAGCAGAATTTTCCCCTTTTTAATGTGAGATTTTTCTCGTAACAGTGAAGCACAGACCTGGCCAGGGGTCCATCGAGATTCCCCTTTTAGGTGTTAAAACTGCCTGATTAGTTAGTAGTCGTACTGGGAAGCTCATTATTTAGTGACTCTTATTGCCCTCTTAGTAGATCTGCATAACATGAAAAAGAAAATGTATCTCAGCCAGCACTTTGTAGCAATTAGATTAGCATAACTCGTATACGTGCATGTTCTCTATTAATGAAGGGAGTATTTCACATGTCATGCAAAAGCATGTTGAAGCATTTTGTATCCATTCGTCAAGCATCATAAATACGCTTTAATTGTTTTTAACACTACCTTTAAGTATGACCTGGAAATGACAGTGACCAAAAAATGCCCGTTGCAACCCAGGTCTTACTTTACATATAGTTTTGGATGCTCAAATTACCAGGCTTTTACTTAAGAACTGTTCAGTTCCTTTGCCAAAGGAGCTATCGGTGCAAATTTGTTGTTGGCTGATCAGTACTGATCTGCCTAGAAAAAGTACAACGTGGACCAATTTAGCAATACTTGACAGGAAAAGAAAATCAACCCTATGCCTAACTTCAGAATTTCCCAGTCACTTGGGAAGAAGATCTACTTCAGACAATATCTCAAGAACAAAATATCCTATGTGAAGTGGACTCAAGTCATGAATATTACTTGTAGAATTTGAGACCACCTCCTTCATATTTCTAATGATATGACCTTAAAAGATAGATGCTTTTAAATGAAAGATCAGTATTTTTCTAGAATATTTTTCCTCTTGCCCCACCCCAATATGAACAGGGGCTAATAGGGTGGAGGGAGGCATGTTTCTCCCAAGAAAAGAAAGAGACAGTCCAGTGACGTGAACAGGAGTATTTCCATTGACTTCAGTGTACTTGGATAGGACCTGAGGGTGTAAGCTGTTAGCCTTGTTTTGATACAGGCACCTATTGTTATAATATTGATTTTCAGCGGCACAAGACTTTTTTGTAGATGTCTTTGTCTGCTTGCTGGAAATAAAATCTTTTATTTTCTGTTTTTGGTACCAGATAATAAATACACATTTTGTAGCAGCCTAAATGCAAACTGGCTGTCATTAGGACAGGAGAGTCAAGCCCTCTCCGCCCCCTGGGCTGGATCCAGACCACAGGGCTCCTTGTAGGCCAGATAAACCCACCTCCAGCAGCAAGAAGAGTGGTGTCAGCTCGCTGCAGAGGGCTAATGCAGCCGTCACGTACCTGCTGCTACTGACATACATCCCCAATGTGCCAGGATTTAATGGCACTTGCTCGTCCTGATCCTACATTCCTGTTTCCCTCAGGAGCCCTATGGGTGGATCCAACCTGCAGGCTACATCTTTGACACCCGTGCATTAGGGGAAATACTGAGTCACAGTTTGTAAGATAATGTTACTTCTGTCTCCTAAGGACAGGCCTGCAGTGCCTTACTCAGGATGCTACAAAAGTCTGGGTGGAAGCAGGCAACTGAGCAGATGTTTGAGACCTTTAGCTGTGATTTGCTGCTGGAGAGTTGCGGTTAGCACTCAAAGTTTTGGTGGCTTATCCAAAAGTAGTCAACGCCTCTTATCTATCGCTGGGTTATAAAACAAAGTTGCCCATCTGAATGACCCTGAGATATGGTAGAATTTAGATCTGAGCCAAGCCCCTGTAATTGGTGAAATTAAAATCTTGGTGTTTTGGAAACGTAAGTTCTTGGTATAAATGTTGTGCCTGAGGTCTAGCTCCGCTCCAGACCATGTCAGCATCACTTATTAATGCCAAAAAGCCCCCCGATGTCCTCAGATGGCTCAGATACCATTAAATCCTGATGGAAATCACCACCATTTCTGAAGCTAAAGGTAGCATTTTCAGGCTTTGGTATGAATAACTGGGTTTCCTGAATCTGTCCCCTCTTGCATCCTTGCATGCTCAGAGCTCCCACTGCCACTCATCATTGCAGCAGCACAAGTCTGATATACAGGTCTTTTTGGTTTATAATCATTAATATTGTTTACCTACACCAATGAAGCAGAAGCATACAGATTATTGCAAATTAAAGAGAACATCTTTTGAAAAGCTAGTCTCAACTGATGAGCCTATTGGGAGACATCCATCAATCAATTAGGACTGCCCCAGGAATTTATTTAAAACTTTTACATAAGGCTACGGTTGCTGGCATAAATATAGTTTGCATAAACAGCTGCAATAACAAGAGACTTAGCAATTTCATAACCAGAGACTTGCTTAGGTTTTAGTATTTGACAGCTAAGTAGTTAAATTGGATAAGCAGGAGTACAGTACATGAAAATGGATTAGAGAAAAATTGATAATGTAGCAGATTTCCCCCCTCTACCTAAAATGCTTAGTGAAAAACAATCAGGCCTGAAAAACTCTGTCCATGTATCCGCTAATCAATACGAATGTTCAGTCTGCTCCGAGATATTCTAACACCTGTCAAAGCTGACTAATCAGCGATTGTTCAAATCTTACACGGAAGAGAAAACCACAACAGAAAGTCTTTCCCATCGCCGGGGGATTAGCCTGGGGGGAAGAAAAAAGGGCTTTGGTTACTTGCAAAAGGGGGAGGCAGAAAAAAGAAGAGATTCAATTCTCAGCTGATCCAATTATTATTTGGAGGACTATGTAAAAAATATTAGAGCTGGAGGAGCCATGGATTCAGTTATGATCATCTCGTCCTTGTCAGCTAATGTGAACATCTGCCAAGCCCACCTTTGCTAGACTACCCTGAGGGTGATGTGGGCGAGAAGTAAACAGAGCTCGATGCCGCGGGAGGCACTGTGATAGAACCACAGCCAGTGCACGCATTTCCTCTCAAGATGTTGATATATCCACCTCCTTTTCAAATCTCCTGATATTATTATTAATGAGCTATAAAACTCTGCCAAAGAAGGCGGGCTCCCATGTTCCTGTTGCAGTCCTACCCCTCATTAACAGAGCAGAAATTTGCAGGCTCTTCTCAGAGGGGGAAGACGAGAAAAGTTGTATCCGCGGTTTTCTGTTGCAGAGTAAGTTTGCCAAGTATAATATCTGCACTGCCTCAAATCACATCAGGTGCCAGTGTGGCAAAAAAAAAAAAGTACGTTCAGGTGCAATTCTTTTTTTACGCAGTCAACAAAATCTGTTTAGTTCTTTCATTTTCTAAGGAGCTCAACTATATGGTTGCAGATGATTTGCCTTGCCTACTAACTGTTTCTGAAATATGGCTTGGATTTAAAAACCAGAGAGAGATGTTACTTTTGAAGCAGTGATGCCTAAAACACTGTCTTTTGAATGGCTAATTAACACTTACTTATATACCTCCTTTTAGAATAGTGACAAACACAAGATGGTCTGACCTGGAAAACTGAGATGTCTTATTCTCAGAGAAAACAGAGGTAAATAGTAGTAGTTCAAGCCTTCCCATACTTCTGTGCCTCAGTGCCTCTAACTTGATATGTAGAGAAACCAGGTTTATTTTGTTTTTTCTGTTATCCCAGATCTTGGCCCCTCCAGCAAGACCATTGATGGTGCTTTTTGGTTTTGTGATACGGATACTTGTGCGCACACAATCTGGGCGGAGACCTTTATCTTTTCACTTTTCCAAACTGAAAACACAGTTAACACCATTTAGTGCAGTGGAAATTTTCATCTGTCAAGTTGTTGATTGGCCATGAAGAACTGTAGGGAAGTAGTAGCAGCAAATGATTGAGTCTTGCTGGTATTTGTTCTCTGTTAAATTTTTTACCTTACTCTTGGCTGTAAGCGTTATAATGGTATAAACTCAAATAATGGCTTCTTTACAGTGTCCTGTGGTTTGCCATTCACCAGGATTTATGGTGATTTAGCATCCCTGCCCCAGCTTCTACTTGTCAGTGTATAGCAAGAACAACATTGATGAAGTGACACCACATTTGTACTGGTGTGATTGAATGTAGAGTGTTTTTTTGTGTTGAAATGCTCATCTGAACAGGCAATAGTAACGGCACATAATATGGGTGGTAGGCAGCTATCTCGGACACCTGTTCTCCATTTCCCTGAGACAGATCATGCTGCAGATCATGTAGCACCTGTGCTCAGCGGGGAATATTGTTATTGGTCACCAACACATTTTAAATGGCATGATTAACGGGGAAGTATCTGTGGCCTTCTGCTCCATGGAAAGTTATGAATGTGATGCAGAGTATATGAACTATCGATGATATTAAGAGAAGACTTGGCCAGGTCTCGCACTTATTTTCTGGCTGTTTGCCAGCTAGGCCATGGAGTGCTCCAGGGGCTGAGGAGCTAGCACTAATGAGTTCTCCACCACCTGCAGAGCACTAATCCTGATTCATTAGAGGCTTTTTTATTATTATTAACATTCTGTGGCCTAATTTTTCTGTAGGAGCGACTCCAACAGTACAGAAGCCAGGCCAGTTTTTCAGCTGTGTTAGTAACTGGTTCCAGGGACCCGAATGCTGTGCTGACTGCTCAACATCACTTGTTGCTAATAGGCCCGCTGTAGCGTTTGTAAATTCATCATTGTTCAGTACAAGGCTAGATTTAGGAACAAGTTTCTTTTTGTCTTTATAAATAGACTGAGCAGTGGTAAAAGACACCAGATTGACAACACTGGAAATGACAATAAATCTGTCTTTCTAGCTATCCATCCCTAGAACAGGTGCTAGTGCAGAGCAGACCGTGACAGTGAAGGCTCAGCTGGGAAAAGACAAAGGCTTTGTTTGCTGTTTGTGCCTGGACAACCCATTCTTTCTTTAAGGCACAGACTAGGGTTAGGCTCCATCCGTTTTGAGCTGTGGGAACTGGGTGAGGCTTAGCAGCCCAACAGTAGAGCTCAGTTTCTGAAAACTGAAGCATTTGAATCGTTTTGCTTTTCTCTGTTCATGCAACAAACTGAAACCACTGGAAAAGACCTCTGCAGCAGGGGTCAGCAGCGCTTTCTGTCAGGGGTTGAAATAACCCAGCTATAACCCAGTGAGTTAATGCATTGACCTGGTGGATCAATGCTACAACCTAGCTGCTGGTTCTCCCCACCACCTGGCTGGGGCACAAAATGTGCAAAGGTCCCAGGCACAGTGTGACACAGCTTAGCTCAGACAAAGCTGCTGAATGCCACCAAACTTCCTGCTCTGTAAGCTAGATCTGATGGCTCCATGGGTTAAATCCAGCCCATGGGCCATAGGTTGCCAACCCCTGCCCAACAGTATTATATTAATTTTCCCATAATTTGAAATTACATCAACAGAGAGAGTGTCAAATTGCGATTTTTTTAAAGCTAAGCAAAACATTCAATTATAACGTCAGACAGACAAATCATAGTTAATTATCCTGCAGTGAAGTCACAAAATATCTCCCCTTAAATGTAAGGATTTTTGTATGATTGCTACATGCCACTTCATAACTTTATTGGCTTACCAGTCTAGAAATAACATTAATTAGATTCTTCATCAGTTTAGTAATTAAAGATGCCAAAAGTTTACTGACTTGTTTTATGCAGCTGGTTCATCTGTCTGTTCCTAAACATTGATGAATACTGCACTGGTGCATCTTTTCCCACTACAAAAATGACAGTGTGTCACATGCTGCCAGTTTTATGATAAATCTTTCCGTACAGCTGTAATGTTATATCTACTTGGGAAGCTGCAAAGGCGCAGTTATATGGAAGTTGCCTCCATGTGTAATTTCCCTTCCAATGACATCTGGCAAACATTTATTGGTGTCCTCAAATGGGCATCCATCTACATGCCATCTTGTGTAGTCTCTCCTTGAAAGTAGGGGTGGAGTTAACTCAGATCAACTTTCCTATCTCCTTCCTGGGCTTGGTGTGTATGGAGTGGGAATGGATGGGTGAGGTATGCTCCAGAGAGTGCTCCAAGGACTGCTGTGAGACTTTTGTCTCTTTTTTGCCCTTCCCTTATCTGTCAGTCCAGCCGGTTGTAAGGAGCAACCTCTGTGAAAACCAGACACTGAAACCAAGTGCAGTTGTCCAGAATGAACATGATTACAGGAAAAGTGAATAGTCTGATGAGAAAAACTGACTGGAGTTATACAATTAGGAGAGAAAGATCAGTGCAAAAGGAAGGCATTAATAAAATGGGAATCAGTCCTGGACCTTTTGGGCTGTCCATGATAAGAACTGCTGCTGCTTGTGGTGCAGGCGGAGTAAATTTGAGTAGCAGGAGTATAAAATTGAAGTAAAGTTTGTTCTCTAAAGGCCTGTTGCTTTTAAGATGTTATTACGGAGGAAGACATTTCAAATTGTGCCAACTGATAAGGTGGCAGCATTTAAGACTGAGCGCCCAGTGGTGTAAACAGAGTCCTACTTATAGATCCTTCTTCATGGCATCCTATTAAGGTCAGCGGGACATTGCATAGGAGTAACTACTTCCTATACATGGATTAGTTGGCAGAGTTAGAGCTTTGAAATTGGCATTCAGTAATTGTTGAGAAATTCAGTCCCATCAGGTGATCGTGTTACTTACAGAACCCTGATTGTTTTCTGATTGTTGAGCTGATCTTCTTCCCTCCTCATTGACAAGCTGGTCGCCATGGAGATATTTGGGTTTAACCTGGTCATTAGAGTAGAGGAGAATCATGTTCCTTTCCAGTCTCCTTCTAATTGTGCCAACGTGACTGAGTCAGAGCAGAAAAAGTCTCAGGAGTTAGAAACCCAGAGACATAGACCTGAGCCATAAAGTTTGAATCAGGATTGTAACATCCTAAAGCTCAAAGGGATGTTGGGTAGGTTTGGTTGGTTGGTTCAGAGGCAAAATTAAAACCTTGCTTCCAATTTTCCCAGTTTTGAGAGCAGAGTTGGTTTACGCCCATCTTTATGAGGTAGGGTGACCAATCCCTGGTTGTAACAATGCAGCCAGGCACCTGCGGCAGCTGCAACACATGGGAGCAGCAATGACTTCCAGCTATCATCATGCCATTGTATGGCTTGCTGGCAGTGGCAACCTGGTTTTTCCACCCTTCCCTTGCCCCCAAGTGGCCACCCCAGTTGCTGTACCATAGTTATAGTACTAGGCCAATCTTCATGCACCATGGTGCCTTTGTAAGCGTTCAGCTTTCACTCCATGGTGCTTGAAGTAGTATAAAGTGAAGGAGGTCATCTTTGTTTCCTTAGTTTTATATGTGGGAATAAAATGAATAATTAAACTGGTTAATATTTTTCCAATTGGTAGGATAGGATTAGTTAGACAGTGCTGAATGCAGAATAAACAGAGGCTACCAATGCGTAAATTGTTCAGGGCTTGCTTGTTTCAACTTTGCACATCTGCATCCTATAAGGGTGACTCTGGAAGTTGTATGAAATTACCACTCTGAGACACTCACCTAGAATTTACTGATCTTTTGGAGAACTTCTATGGTTAGGCAAGGTTTGTATATTGGGTTGCTAGCAAATATAAAGGCAATATGTAGCTTTTTAATCTAATTATCAGTCTCTCATATGTATAATGATCTTTGGAACACTCGGTAATTAAGTAAACATGAATAAACATTTCACTTTTTATATTAACTTGGACCATTATAATGTCAATTTAGACAGATGTGGCAGTCTTTAAAAGAAATCTGTTATGAAAAGGAAAGCAATTCTGTGCATTTCTGTCCTCAGATTTAGCGTGCTTTATTACTGAGCCACATATTAGTATTAGAAGCAATTTCCTGTAATTGACATTTGTAACAGTCAGCCTTTGTTTAGACACTAATATAGAAGATTTCTCTCCAGGTGTGAGAGTTATAAATTGGCTTTTGTTCTTATAATCTGAACTGTCGCCTGCAAAAAAACAACTTCTCTCTTCTGCTTTCTAGCAGAGGAAACCTTTGCAGTCTTTAAAACCTCCAGTTCCACCAACAGAATTCAAAGTAATTCCAGTAATGTCAAATGGAAATCCAGAACTGAAGTTAGTCTTACCTATGTAAGTGAGAGGAGAATAATAGGCTAAGTAAATACTAAAGAAAGATAATGTTGTTTAATGATAATTAAGCTTACAGCAGAACACTTCCGACTGACCAAAAACCTGTAAAGTGGAAATAAGCTAAGGAAACAGTCCACCTTCCACCTTGACATCTCCTACAGCACACTCTGAAAAGTTTCACTTCCATGTCCAACTGATACTGAAAAGCAACCTGTACTCCAGCTATATCAAGCTGAAGCTCTAATGGAAAATAAAAGAGCATCGCTTATATACTTTTCTACCCAGAAGTGGGCACATTTGAGTATTACAGTTCATATATACCATTCTGTGTTGATACTGCAGGGACTTTGTAGTAGATTGCAAGTTTATTAGAAAGCATCCAAGAAAAACAACAAATTACTAGAAAATGTAAAAATAGACAAGTCAGCAGAGTTTTATATAGGCTAACAAACTATTTGCACCCCCATAGATATAGTTCCTGGCTGAAAAAAACCCCTATAGTTGAAGCTTCCATTGAAGATGTTTTTATTATTTTTGTAAAAGTTACAGACTCCTAAAAATAGGACTTCATAGTGAAATTGCTGACAGTCCTTAACTCTGTAGCACACGAATGCGATGCTATAATACAGTCGTGCCAAGCCACATTATGTTGCTGCAGTGATTAATTCACTTTCTGGTTTTGCTGAAGCAGTGTTCTGCAGTAGTTGTAGTTAATCCATATCTGAGAGCATGGTGAGCAAATAGAAACTTGGTGAATAGAAATTTAGGATTACGTTACACTTTGCCTTTTTGCAATCTTGAATGATTTCATCAACCAATTGATAATAATAAAAAAAGGATTGGAAATATCTGGATCCTATATAATTAAACTCAGAGGATGAATGGTCCTAGTATTACTATGAAGGTAGTTTAAACAAGCAGGTAGGTATTCCTCTGCCGTGGGAAAATCCTTTAGCAACTATAATTGGTTCCATACCATCGTCTTCTAGTTTCAGGTCTTTTTGGTTGTGATGAGTCTGGGAAGTTCATACCAGATCACACCATTGTGAAACTGGCACCTTCTCAAATATACCTCTGGCCAGAGTATATTAAAGAAACCCTAAGACTCTCCACATCATAGGCCAAACTCATTTTAAATAACTGTAGTGAACAGAGAACATGATGGTGATGTGAAGCCCTCCTACTGCCCTACTGCTCCTACTATAAAATGAAGTTGAGTGCAGCCTAAGATTTTTCACACTATGAATCTACTATTGAGGGAGGGAAATGACTACACACTATTTTTACCAAGCAGATGAGATTGGCTGAGACCATTACTGGAGCTGTCCCATTGGAAAATGCTGATTCAACTCGATCAAAACACTTCCCAGGATTGTATCCATTTCTGGGATATTTTCGGATTAAATGTTTGAAATGTTTCATTTTGACTTTATTGTTTCAGTGCTTTTTATAATCGTAAAATATAAAGCTGAAACTATAGAAATTTCGTATGCTTTGTTTGGTGGAAAATTCTAAGATTTTGACTTTCCATTCTCCTTTGGGACAAATTTCAAGAGCTGGAATTTCCCCAAACTTTCTCAATTCCATTTTCACTTAGATAATTTTGATTGTTAGAGATACCTGGCTTGCCTCTGCTCTTTAAATGAACCTGCATCAATGGGAAACAACTTCAAAGTAGTTGTATCTTTGTAAAGACAGTGGAAGAACGAGCAGAATAAAGCCTTGGCACCTAGGATAATTAGTACTAATATATTTAATTAAAGATAATTAAATCATATTTAGACAAGGTACAAAGATCATGGCAAAGAGAGTATCCAGTGAGTCAAAAGAACAAATCCTTAACCGTTGTAAAAATGCTATAGCTTTGTGGAAGGTGATAGAACTATGCAGTTTTTTGCCAACGGAAGCTCTGTAGAGAAGCATGCAATAGTATTACCTACCAGCATTTGGAAAAATGTTTCAAAATGCATATTCTAAATCTTATATTTCAATAAGAATAAATGCTGACAGAAAAAAATAAATATTTATAGCTGTTTCTGTCTTCATATTTACTCTATTTAGCCTTAGATCTATTAGTAATGCTGACATGCAAAGAAACAAATATTAAAGTAATTCACAGAATGAGGATTCATGATGTGTAGATTATATGGAATCAGTGGTTTGAGCGATAAACTGCTCTCAATACATCAGAAGATTTATTCATATTATGTTGATCATCTGAGCTTGTTGAAGACTCTAAAACATTGAAATAAACACTTTCACTTGAATGCCCAATGAATTAATGATTCAGACATGTTTGTGTCCCTTTGTTGTTTTTTATTAATGTTTGTGCTAATGAGATTTACTTGCGTACGTATATGAATTCAGTTACTTGTGCCCGAATGAGAGTTAATTCTTCATTATTTCATTCATTACTCTTCTTAAACAAGCAATTAAATTACTGAAACAATAACATGCAACTTAGCTGACCAACCACAAACAGCAAAGAAGAGAGTCAAAGTAAATGCATCTCAATCAACCCTTTAGCTGAAAATTGTTCATCTAGACTTTTCATCAGTCACGATTGCAAATACGTACATATGTCAGGATTGGGAGCAGTTCCGAAATAATTTAAGAACATAAAAAGGAACTAAATTGACAGTGAACATTATTCATAGTGACTAGTACAACTTACTCGGCTAATCAGCAAATATTCGCCTCTTTTCTGCTTTTCGGCTTGTTTGGTCTTAGATGTGTGATGCAGGCTACACTTGTAGTTTGTAGGGTCTATTCTTGTTGCACTTGCTAATTCTGAACGTAGCCTCTTTTTCATTTATGCCATGCTGTGTCAACTATGTTCACATCAGATTTGCACTGTTTATGCTCTGTCATAATTTCGTATACTCCTCAACCGAAAGCTGGGACTGATGCTGTGGTTTGAAAAGGTGATTGACCCCTAATGCACATGTGAAGTGTTTTCACTGAGACCCTGATGTTGCTTTCAATGCCTCTTAAAGCCATTAGGGACATGCAAGTGTTGGGAAAGGTATTTTTAATGTAGTTTCCCCAGATGATTCTTATTGCAGCTTTTAGTGGCATTTGCATGAATGTCTGACAACGTGCTGGAGGAACTGGCAACAGTTTGGTCTCTGGTGGAAAAAAAACAGTGTGCCTGTGAGTTATACCGACAGCTGCGGGCAGACTTCCTGTTGTAGAAAGAAGAATATTGTGGGAGCCACCTTTTACGGTTATTATCTACTTTGCTTAAATGTCTTATTTGTATAGCTTGTAAAATGTGTAAGCATGTGAAACTAATGTTTATGAATAGGTGTGTTGTGACACTTTTTATGTTTGGTATTTACAAAAGATAATGAATTGTAGTTGGAATATCTTGTGTACAAGAGCAGCTTTGTTTAATTTTTTTTTCTGTTAGTTTTGGCAAAGGAAAAATGGGATAGTGCTTCTCAGCTCTTCAATACTATCTCCCAGAGTTCAAAATATTTTATGTTATTTTTTTTAAAACTATATCCTGGTACCGCTTTTATCTAGAACGCTGAAAAGGTTTCCTAATGCTGCCAATTCACAAGATGGTCTGCCAGTAATTTAACAATTCTTCTTAGCTGCTGATGCAACTGGTGCATGGGAGGTAGATGTGTCTGGAGACTCTCCTGTGAGAGACTGCAAAATCTATTAATTAGTTGTGCTATTCAAATAAAACAGTTTTCTTTCCTTGACAGTTGTTATAAGAAGGCAGCACAGCTTGCCAAACAAATCGTCTGAAATATATTGGCTGGAAATATTTTGAAATTATACTGATTATATATGAGCAAAGTAACCTACTTGTGTAATGTGAGGAGGAGATACTTGAGAGGATACACCCAAGGCAGAGATCCTTCCAAGAAAATCTTTTTAAAAGATCTGCAAGACATTTGTTGTTTGGAAGAATTTTTATGATCACCAAGAATCATTTAGCAGGATCCAGAGCAGTATTTCATTTTGCCAGAAAAAGGCTGTCATGCCAACCTTACCTTCAACCTGGTCAGAAGATTTTAACAAGAGTCCTAGACAGAGCTTGCCAACGTATCTGAGTATCCAGTCAAAACTGAGGCCGGGTTTTCCAATCGATGCAAACCTTTCAGGAAACCTGAGACAAATGATTTGCTGCCTACGACATGACCATTGGTGGGGTTTGCCTTTCAATGGGGCCAAGCTCTGTGGTTTCAGTTAACTTTCAGTTTGGGATTTAGGGGTGGCTTAAACCTGAAAGAAA
Source organism: Gavialis gangeticus (assembly GCF_001723915.1). Taxonomy (NCBI): domain Eukaryota; kingdom Metazoa; phylum Chordata; order Crocodylia; family Gavialidae; genus Gavialis; species Gavialis gangeticus. The sequence goes on from NW_017729029.1 coordinate 49,349,750, forward strand.
ACAATTTGGGAAGACTAGTTACCTGCAGAGCAAAACCTCAACTTGAAAAACAGATTCCAATTCAGTAAGAAGGGCACTGTAATCCTGACATTTGGGCTAGGTACTAGCATTCAAAAAGCCTGAAGCGGAATCAGTCTAAGTTAGGTGGTTTTTTGTACGTGGCGTAGTTTGGACCGGTAGTGAACAGAACACAAATTTGCCCTTCAGTGGGGGCAAATCCTAGCCTGGACACCGCCATTTTTAAACTAGTCTGTGTGCGCCAAACTTCTGTACTGCTACGAGTTTCCAATCATTTGTACCAGTAAAAGTGTAGTGCCTGTACCTGGTCTTGAAGTTTACATTCCTCTCTGTGATTAGAAGTAGAGTGAAAGGGCAGAGGTGTAACAGCCTGGGGCAGGGGCCACTTCCAGCAGCCACTGTGCCACTGCTGTGATTGTGCAGCTGCAGCATTTTTTTTCCTGCACCCCTTTCTCCCCTAAGCTGTCACCTGGGGTGTCGCTAGTGTCGGCCCATCCTAGTCACAGTACTGTGAAATGGGCTGAGAGGATCAACGCCATAAGATCCATGGCACAACAATGGGTTTTGTAACTGTTGCTCTGCAGCATTTTCCAGCTTAAAAGTTGCTATTCCTTCAGGTGCCAGCTAAGCTAAAGTGACCAGTTGTGATAAATAGTCTGCATATTAGTAAGAATGAAATCAGTCATCAAAAATGCAAGACACATTCACTATCTTATCAATTTTCATATATTTATTTTTAAGCAAGACCAGTAGTTTTCTTTATCATGTGGATGTGTCTGAAACCAATTAATTCTTAGTATAGGTGTCGCTTTGCACCAAAGCTACTCAGTTTAATATTTAAGAAGCCTTGAAATAGTGAACGATTATGTATCCCATACATTGTATTGTTATTGAGATTGTTGAAATATGGGTGATCCAGGCAAATAGATGAGGAACATTTCTATGGGCTTTTTTGTACCTTATTTCAGACAGAAAATCTAAGAAATCTGCAAGATCGTTCTTTGTCTGTTACAGAAAGAAATTCACACACATAAATTCACACGCATACCTTTTATGAAATCATTTGCAATTTCCTGTTAAAAGATCTCACAATGCGAGTGAAATTGGACGGTGCCAACACTGTATGTTTAATTAATAAAGACGCTTGTTTGATCCTTGGATTATCACAGGTTTGCCATAGGAAATTTAAGATACTCAATCTGACTCTCACTTGTCGACTTTTAACACACTTCCCCAATTAAGCTTTTCATGCCCCCAAATTAAATAGCAATTCACAGTTACTGCAAATTGATTTCTACCCAGGTTGTGGTTAGAGCTGCCAACTGTAATGTCAGAGAGAAATGGTTTCTTAATTTAGAATATTATACAGATTTTTTTTTAAAAATGTTTTACCATTTATAAACATTTGGTAAGTAATTTCCAAACCTTTATTCATTCCTTTCTTTATGAAATATGGAGAGCCTCCATGATTTATCATGCTTTGAAGTCATTGTAATGTCTTTTTGGTGTTTTTAATATTGGTTAATGTGTCCCTCACAGCAGAGTAGAAGGCAATTTAAATTTTAATGTATTGCAGTCAAGCAATGGCAATGTATTATTTCTGTCTATGGAAAGGTACCAGCTTTCTGATTGACTGATATGGCATAAAGGTAAAATCATATCCCCGGTATGCATTAGAGTGGCATAAAAGTGTACGTAAACATGTCAGTTTGTTACGACATCACAGGTACTTACATGATTTACTAAACGTCATAGTGCCCTGGGTATCCAAGAGGATTAGTAATTGCAGATCAGTCGCTTAAAACTAACCCTTACAGATTTGACTTGGCTGCTGCATTTGATACCTTTATTATACAAAATAACTGTTGCAAATTCTTAATGGTTCAAACAGGAAATGAAGGGAAGTGAGGTTTGTCATATGTTTAGACTGTGACTTTGGACACCCGGTTTGATTCCCGTCTCTGCCGTAGACCTCTCCACATGCCACCAAGTCTCTCTTTTTTGGACATTATGTTTCTTCTTTGCAGACTCTGTCCACCTGGACTACTTGTATTTTAATCTCTTCTGAGCAGGTATTCTCTTGCTATGTACGTACACTGTGTAGTACACTGAGTCTCTGATCTCCGTTGGAGTATCTATGCAATACAAATAGTATTAATAATGACTTAAGCAATACCATTGAACAGACTGTGCCATTATCTGTTCTCCTGAATGCTAGCAGTCAGTCTTCTGCTTAATCCTTACTGCATCTTATGAAGTGACTCCCAGCAATGATGGACACCATGAGGCATACAACCTATTAAGCTGTTTTACAAGAGTGAATGGCATGTTCACATAAGCTATTAAAGAAAGGTTCAGATATCAGAGAACAGCAAAGATTTTGTGGTGTGCTTCATTAGTACTCTTGTAGCATATTGAAAGAGCAAGGGGGAACCTTCAAATCAAATATGTGGTAGTTAAGGGGAATTATGACAGAGACATTGCTCAAAATAAATCTTAAGGTTATAAAATAGACCAATTGGTAAGTATATAAACATATTAATGATAGACTATTAGGCTGTCCTATTAAAGACATAAAAAGCAATATATTCAGTATAAAGGGGCATAATGCAGTCAGGAGTTTCTGCCTGTGCTGAGTTACTGAGTCATTGCGACAAAACTTGTACTTTCTGACACCTTTGTCTAAAGTACTGCACATTTAAGATGAATTTTGAAAATTTTTTTTGGTTGTTTTACTGATTACCTGTAGTAAATTAGTTGCATCTGTTTTTAGGGCTGGGTCTTGTGCTTGTGTATATTCCATTTCCATGCGATGAAGTTAGTGAAGCTACACTGATTTATACCAGCTGGAGATCTAGAACAGGGTTTCTAAATAAAAGGTAAATGGCATAAAGGTGGCTTCATGCACCACAGGGCCTCAGCTAACTATTAATAATAAGCTCAGATCCAGGCTTGAATCCAAGTTCAGAGTAAAACCCTTTAATGAATCACATGAAAGTACTCTGATTTTTTTTTTTTTATTTCTAATGCCCAAGTTCAGGAGAGCTTTGATCCAGGTTTATATTTTGGGATAGTCATTAATCAATTATATTGAGTATTTTGGAGCTTTTCTGCATGTGGTTAATTGATTAATAGGTAGAATTTAAATTGATATTTGAAATTCTCCCTTTTGAACAAAGTCTACAGGATAATAGAACTTGCCACACTGGGTCAGATAATTTCATGTTCATGAAGTTAAGTGTCTGTCTAGAAGCAATGAGCAATAACTGATGCTTCAGAAAAATGCAATAATCCTTCATAATTATGTCTAATCAGTCGTACAATGGAGCACAATACTTATAAGGTCTTTAGTTGTAGGCGTGAATAAGGTCAATTGTCGGCTCCAGTAAGACTATAGATTTGATGCACAGTATACTGAAGGGATTCAAGAATATAATGTTAGGTTAGAAAGTGTCTGCCTAATGCACTTTTTACGTGATCCAAAGGTGTGTCAACATGTGCAAGTAAGTGCACTTAAATTTAATGTGCATTAAGCATTTTTGGCAGGACTTTACATCTGCCAGAAAGTTAGTCCCATGTTCTCCTAGCCCTGCCATGTGCCCCAGTGGACACTGTGGGGAGCTCGAGCCTCCAGCCACATGGCTACCAGCACTTGGCAGCCATGCTGAAGCTAGAGCCAGCTGCCAGCACCTGGCAGCCATCTTGGAAGCTTTGATCCTTCAACCCCTTCCCTACCCAGGAGCTGCATGCCCAGCACAGGGGCATCATGTGCTATCTCCCTCCTTGCCCACTCAGCCTCCCCACACGAGGGCTGCCCCTGCCAGCAATGCCCAGTGCTCCATCCCAGTCCCTGCCAGCGATAGCCAGCACCCTGCGCTCCTGCTGACTATGATGCTGACCCTGGTGGCCCCAGGACAGTTGTGAACCCACCAGTGGCAGTCAGAGCACTGGCTATGGGAGTCCCTGCCCAACCTGCTACTCCATCACTCCCCACTCCAGCCTGCCCTACTGTCTACACACCTGCTACCCCCTGCTCACCCTCAGCAACACTTTCAGGATGTGCACGTGAAAAAATTCATTTCCCTCACAACCCCTGCCCCTATGTCTCTCCTTTTCCCCCTCAACAGGGTCCCTTCACAACCCTACCCACCCTGGAGCCCTGTGAGGCCATGGCCAGGGGCCGGGCAGTGGGGCCCATGGATGCAGCCACCAGGGCCAGGAAGGTCTCTATGGCCTGGTACTTGACATGCCCCTGCTGCTGGAGCAGCTCTAGGTGCTCCCACTCTATGGCACTCCTTGTCGGCATGGGTGACCAAATGCTCTCAGTGCCCTCAGGCTGGGGTGTACAGTGGGCTAGCGCCCAGTCAGGTCCCTCCACCCCCAGGAGGAGCTGGTGCTGCTGGTGGCCAGCAATGATGTGGCTGGCTGCTCTTGTCATGATGGGGTGTAGGGCTGTGCCAAGGCTGAGGCAGCCACTGGACAGGGCTCCATGAGCTGCCAGTGCATGCAGTGGATGGGGAGTAGAGCAAGGTGGGGTGGCAAAGGCCTGAGGACCCTTCCCCCAGTGATGCATCACTGGAGGCATCAAGGTGAGGCAGGGGCTTGGGCAGGATGCCCCTGCTGGCAGCACTCACAGGGGTGCAGCCTAGCTCCTGGGGCACCAAACTGTGAGTCAACTCTGGCATAAAGGGCTTGGTCATTTGGGCACCGCTGGACTGATGATTCTGATCAGTCACAGCCACCCACTGTGCTTGCATTTGCAGGACCTAGACCTTTACACGGCACTGCTGCACAACTGAGAGTTGTCCTCACTCCTTCAGCCTGCATGACAGGGCCTCATAAATGTGGATGTTCGTGTGCCTGCCCTGGGCAAAATGCCTCTGCACATTGGTATGGCTCCAAAGTGCCATGAGGTTGCGCACCTCCTCCTGGGTCCAGCTGGGGCCGCAGGTGGATGGCACAGGCTTGTGCATGCAGGCAGGGCCAGGGCTCAACAGGGAGGAGGCGGTGGGCATCCTGGGTCCCGTGCTGGCTCTCTGGGTTCCCACATGGTTGTCTCTGTGATACCGGGCCTGGAGAGCGGCTGATGGCTAGAAAATGGTATTTAGAGGTTTTCTTTTGGGAATTGGTTTGTAGATAAAGTAGATATTGCATTAGAACAATGGTCCAGGGAAATGGCATGGGTAGGTGATTTCTAAAAGCCTGTTTGTGACAAAGTTTCTTTCAAGGCCCACTGTGTCTGAAGTCAGCAGACACACAGGCTGGGAAATTGAAGACAAGAACACTGTTCCATAACAGAGATAAGAGACTCTGCAGCATTGGCACCAGGTCATAGTGACTAGCAGCAGAGCCCTTGGCATTTCTGGTTGTGGTGGCAGAACAAATTAGAAAGCCCAGTAAAAGCCTAAATTAAGATGTGTGCATGTGATGGGTTTGTGAAACAAAGGAATATGCTGGCAGGATTGAATGTGGATAGTATGAGGACCACAGAGAAACTAATCAATGATTCCCAGGAATGAAGAATAATCAGAGGGGAGAAAGGATACCAAAGGAGGGATTACAGAGCAGCAAAAGGCCCCCAAGAGGAGAACCTGTGGCCACCATGGACAGAGGGCACTTCACCAGCCCACCCCACTGCGGGAGGGTGGGCCTCAGTCTCTGACCTCCAGGCTGCTGACATCTGACATTCAAGAGACAACCTCAGGGTGAAGCTCGTGTACTGGCTAGATGCATCCTCCTTCTGATGACAGTGCTAGGACTGGTAGATATAATTGTTTGCATTATTCTTATCTGCTATCACTGTGCATCAATAAAATTGGTCTATTATTGAATGGAGAGGTCATGGTCAGTCTGAGGGCTTGGGTCCATTTGGGTCATCTATCAAGTGCCAACAGCTGCCAGCAGCACCCTGGTCAGGGGCACAGCGAGGGACCAGGAGTCATGCACTTCACCACAGGAACTGCAAGCACAGAAGACAGCTCGGGGTCAGTTGCCAGCCATGCTGCCAGGGACAGCCAGCCAGTAGCCCGGGAGTGAACTCAAGGTTAGGTAAGGGCTGCAGGAAGCTGCAGCCCTTTGCAACACTCACCTGTAGCCAAGCAGCAGCTCTGGAGAGGTGACAGGCCAGGCAGAGAGAGCCTGTGGCCTGCCCAGGGGGCACGTGGGGTCTGATGGGCTCCTGCAGATGGCACTGGATCCTTCAGGCTCCCTGGTGTGCATGCCCCAAGGCACGAGATGGCTGCAGGCTTTTATTGGGACTGCCAGAGAGCAGCCCAGCCCTGAAGCAGGAGAGACTTCTGGGTTGCAGTCCTAGGTAGACCCGGCACTAAAGTTAGTTAGTGCTGGGTTGCATCTACATGTGCATTAATGCACCTTAACTAATGATGCCTAAATTTGATACCTGTATTTGCAAGTATCAAATTTAGGCCTGATTAGCCCAAAATCGCTGTTTTCAAAGAGCATTAAGGGTGCACACGTGTAGACATGCACCCTAATGTGCCTTATGTTTAGGCTAATGTGCCTTAAAGTGTCTCATGTAGATGTATTTTGAGAGTAATAAACACATCACTGACTACTACTGTGTACAAAATAAGACTAAGAATTTTGGAAAAAAATGATGAAAAATCTTAGAAAGAAACATGATGAGACTGGCAGGTAGGAGAAGGAAGAAATTAGGTTATTATTATAAGGAGGAAAATCTGTGCAAAACCATTACTGTATCTTAAGATGTTTGAAGAAAATTTACATAATTGTTATAAAATGAAGTGGGAACAACAGATATTTTATGTCAAATTACCCATTTTAGTTCCTTGATTGGTTAGATTCCACCAGAGATAAATACTGAAGACTTATAAAGAATCAAAATTTACTAACTGCTTTACTCTGTTAGATTTGAAATTGAGGAAAATGAATTAGATCAAGTATATTTTGATTACATAATGAAGCTGTACTTCCTTGAAATTAATACTATTAGTTGGATATAGTGACTTCAATCTGGCATTCAATCTACCTACCTATTCCTCTTATGAGAGGATAGTATTTTACAGATCTGAGGATCCAAAACACTTAGATCCCAAAGTATTGTACAGCAGCTTTGTCTTGATATCAATTAGGGGCAAAGTTGCCCATTACACTTGCATCATATTGATGCCCCAGGTTTTAGTTATCTTAGTTGATTGATATTTGATGTTTCTGAATACCACTCATATGTATATTAGTTTATTGGTATAAGGCATGTGCGGCATGGTTGGATTTTTCTGGTAGGCCTGAACTTTCCACCTTTTGTTCTACTGTTGAGAATTGAACTTGTGCATTGTGAATATAAGTTTGGCAGGAACGTGTGGCATGATTGATGGGTGAATATTAGCCTCATGCCTGAGGTAATGCAGAGGATGATGGGATGAAGAATGAGTAAATATATCAAGGTGTGATTGACAGACTCACTGACAGCAAGAGACATAGGATAATTGGTCACTAGAAGTGGGGTCATTTCACCCTATAAAAGTGGGTGTCCAGAGCACCGTGGGTGGGTTTTGCTGGGTGGAGTGAGTTGTGGTTTAGCAGTCATGAATTCTTGGCTAGCATCTGGAATTGTGGAGAGATTTTGTTGCCTTTTCAAATGAGAGCGGATGCCAGTATCTGCACCGGTTGCTACTACTCAAGGCATGGATCGAGCAAGGAGCTCTTTCCCTGAGTAGCATTTTGTCTGCTGTCTTGAGTGAGCATGGTGAAGGGCGAGTTGGAGCCTTGTTTGTCCTTGTTCTGTTAGCATCTGTCTTCTGTAAGTGTGAGTGAAAGTGGCTGCTTGGTAGCAGAGCAGCACAGCGCCGCCTGGCACCTGGGAAGGTCCCATTGTGGTCTCCTCACACTCTCTGGAGTTTCTTGCTGTTGTATCACCCTATTTGTCTTATTTCCCCCTTGTTGTTGTTATTCCCCTTTGTTCTTAATAATAACCCATTCGTTTTACAACCTTTTGTCTTTGCCAGTGAAACAATGAACCAAGCCAGGCTTCTAGCTTGCTCTGAGAGGTTGGAGCAGGTCAGCTTGGGCCAGCAGTCTTTAATAGACATTCTGTTCAGCCAACCCTTTCATAGGAGAGGTTGTCACACTGATTGAGGGCCCTACCCTACTCTAATTATAAATATTAATCAGCTGACATACATGCCACTCTCATCAACAGTATTAAATTGGTGCAATGTTAAGTGGTGCTAAAGTGAGAACATGCTATGAGCAGTCACATGTTAAGGGTTAATAATTTTCCTTGCCTGCACAGCTCTGACTTGCCACTAGAGGGCTGGTGTGGCTAGAAGCAAAGGCACCTGGGCTTTATCCCTGTGGTGCATCTTGGGATGCTGGAGGGCTGCAAATTGCTCATTTTATCTCCATGGAACAGGCTGAAGTTACCCTAGTACAAGCTCAGGAGTGTGGCCCAGGTGAGTAACCCTCACCTAAAGTGGTGTAACTCTGAGATGCTCAAAAGGCACTTAGCATGAATTAATGGGTATTAATATGCCTTAACATATGAAGGCTCCTAGTTTAAATGCAATGTGTAACATCACCCTAGTAGCAGTTTTGAAACTAAAGTTAACGTGGAAGAAATTCTTATGTGAAAAAGGATCACAGGATTATGTGGTTGTTCCCAAGTTACTTTGAAACACTTCATCAGTATAGAGGGGATATAGAGAATGTAAATAATAACTCTGAACCCTTCTGTAAACTGCACTGTGTGCTGCTTAGCCCAGCTCCATTCTCATTTACATCACAACGATTTTCATGTAAGTCACATTTTATAGAATTGCTCCTGGTATTTAATTTGGTTCTCTACTTAGAGACGATGTGTAACATGACTGGATGGATTCTTACCATTCACTTACGTTCTGTAAAACAGACTTGTATATGCTGGCCATACTTAAAATGGGAAAATGTGACTGATTTGAGTGACTCTCCTAAGTCCTTGAATGGGAAATGTCGTTTAAACTTGTAGAAACTGCTAAAGAGCCTCCATTGTACTACTGTCTGACTGAAAGTCTCAAAATACTTTGCAATTATAGATAATCATTATTATATCTACTGCTTGCCAGAAAGGTATGTGGAAATTGTGTGGTTAAGTAAGAGGAGGTTACAAAGTGTTGGGGAAGTGTGAAATAGCTCAGGTTCTTTGTTCTCTGGTCCAGCTGTTTCAAAGTGGAGTTGCTCTGGGGGTGATATTCCTTAGTGCTTGTGGAAGGGAATTAGTATAAGAAGCATAAGCCTCTTCCAGATTTCTCCTGCCACCCCTGTGCTACGGCATGAATACCACAATGCAAGAATCTGTAGGGAATTAGCTAACCCTCTCTCTGGGAGACACAGTGGGATGTTGTATAATGATGCAGCAGAGGAGCAGGTAATGCACGATTCTGATGGCTGTAATGGCTTATAGTGAACTCTCATATGGCTGGCTTAGTTCAGGGCTGTTTGAATTTGCTTCCCAAACCCATGAACTTAGTTTTAATGTTAAATCACCGTATCTTGGAAGCCAGCTTATGGGTGAAATTCACTCCGGTGCACAGGGGGGCTGTAGTCTCTGAGGATCTGTGTTAAGAGTGCATGGGTACTTAGGTTGAGAAAATAGCATCTGGTGCAGCCTGCAGTGGGGGAAATTTTTCCCATCTGATTTTTTCCTTCTTAGTAATGGTGGCTTTCTCACAAAGCCTTTTTAATCCTGTGACATGCACGAGATGTTAATCATGCTTGGGCAAGATGTGGTGCCCTGATAGTGCCTACTTCTCTTATGCCTGTGCTGGTTTTTGTTTGATTTCTTTCTGTGGCTTGCTGCTTTCTGGCCTAGGTCTGTAAATCCCATGGATGTCGGATGGAAGAAGTTTCTTTTAGGGCTAGCTGGAAAAACAATTAGTTCCTTTAAATTGTTGCCTTCAAGACAGCAGCATATTCCTTATCGTATCTCTCTGTCTTCAAACCTAGTTACCTCCCTTGAAAGCAAGCATCTGAGCCAAGCAGATGTTTTCTTATCAAAAATTCATACCAGACCTATTTATTCTAAATTAGCATATCTCATTAACTGTCTCAAGGACACTGGCTGAATTCATCTTTTAATGAGTATCTAAAAAATCTAGCTTTATAAAATTGAAAGTTAGCTGCAAAGAGCTGCCACTTTTAACCCTGTCATGTCTACAAAAGAAATGGTCTGGGGCAATGTACAGTTCAACAGATTGTGGAGATTTTCTACTGAGCCTAGGTGAGAAGCGATACAAAGCTATTAGTGCCGACATTCAGTGTCCTCTAAGGACTGGTGGATAGATGAGAATAACACCATGCACAGAGCCCAAAAGTGTAATAAAACTAGACCAATAATTCATTACCATGTTTTGCTTGGTAAATCAGGAGTAGAGATGGACAGGAGGATGCTAGCCAGCAAAAGTGGCCAGCTTTGGAGACCAGCACATCCCGCCTTTGTCCTGAGAGGTGGCTCGACAGTGGTGTCCTGCAGAACCTCAGGGAAGAAACCCACCTCAGAGCTTCCATTAAGATGCTGCATTCTCGAAGCATGAGTGTATTTAATATGTAAATTTGGGCTTGTTCTACAGGTGATCACGTTTTCTCTGCAAATAGCTAATGACATTAACATAGGTCATTCAAGCACTAAAATACTTCCAGACCATACTTAATCATCCAGCTTGAGAATCTATTAATTTATGCAATATTTCAGTCACATGTAATCCAACCAGCAACATTTATTTATTTGTGTTGGTGAATGCAAAATGCCCTGTAGTCTTCATGAAAAGCCTTTGGCTTGCTCCAGGAAAGGTTCAATAAATATTGAAGATGCATAGGCTAGGCACGGACCTTCAAAAAGCCTGAGGTGGAAATGATCGAAGTTACACCGTTTTCTGTAAGTGGCGTAGCTAAGATCAATAGCAAACAGAAGTTACATTTGTCCTTTGGTGGGGGGCAAATCTTAGATCGGGTTTCACCATTTTTAAACGAGTCAACGTGCGCCAGACCTCTGTTCTGCTGTGGTATAGACTGGTTTTGATCACTTATGCCAGTAAAAGTGTAATGGCTATACCTGAGGGCATAAAGGCCGTACTGTTGCTTTTATGCCCTGTGTAGAACTGCATTCTTTGAATGTGAAACCACACTATACTAGAGAACTCAAATACTATAGTGACCTCGAGGCCTTCATAATCTGGCTCTTTCCTCCTTTGACTAGGTAACAAAGGTAACAAAATTGGCTTCATTTGGAGAGGTAAAAGTTAAACAGAGTTTTGTTCAACTGGATGGATCCTGGCAACATACTGGCTGCAAAACCCACCGAGGGAGCCAACTAAAATAAAATAGCATTATTATGGAGAACGAGTGAATAGTTGGAAAAGCAGAAAGAATCTGGGACAAGGCTATAACAAATCAACAGATTTCAACCTCAAAGAGACCAGCAAAAATAAAACATGTAAAAAACCCACCTGAAAATTCAGTTCACATCTGGAATGATTGATTTGTGAGACATTTCCAGCATCTCAGCTATAGCTATCCGTTCCAACGGCTCATTTGAATTTCATAGAACATATTTGGAATCCAAGCAGTGTATCACCATGTAACAGTGTCGATAAAATTATACTTCAAGCCATTTGGACCTTCAATTCCGTGTGGGTCAGTGTGACTCAATCCATTTAGCACAGCATCACTGTTCACGATGATGTAGTTAAGGTTGTGCCAGCCGTTCCATTATAAACCCCATTTTCAAGGGTTTTAACTTGTAGATCCATTTAACAATGTACTGCACCAAACAGCAGCACCTGAAAAAAAATCAATAATATAATTCAAAAATTGAGTAGAGTACCCTGTGCTTAATGAAGGTGTGACCAGCTGTGCTTTCTGGTGGTGCAATGTGAGAAAAATGTATACTGCCTAAGCAACAGGTAAAACATATACTAATTCAGACATATTTACATTATAAATAGTACACCTAAATGTGTCTGGCTTTCAAGCAGATGGAGCCTGTATACAGAACAGTATTAACGTTTTTGCAGCCAGTATATTCTCCTTAACACTTAACTGCAGCTGGCTTGGATATCTCTCCTGCTCAATTCATGTGTGTAACTCCTCCTAACAGTACTGGAAATTAAATGCATGCCTGAGGAGGAGATACCCCTTTTGGAGCCCTGAATCTCTTCGGGAACATTTTTAGATGCTCAAATATTTTTTTTTTCTTGAGAAATGTGATATGTTCCTCCTTCTATCCCCACCCCCCTTCCTGGCTTTACCTGAATAATAAATGTTCTAAAATATATGTTAATGCATAATAGATAATATTCACTTCAATGGGTAGAATTTAATGCTAAAAATGGTGCTAGATGTGCAGTCTGGCAGTTCCAGAAGGAGATGAAGTAGGGATAAAGGCAGGACAAGCTTTTCTGGGAGAACTACTTCTGAGGACCAGAGGGTAGTTTAGTTACCTTCTGCATTTAATCTTCAGCTTTTCTGTTGGGTCTGGGGTGACTGCCAATCTTTTGGCATTAGTTTTTTGAATTATGTTCACTTATGGACAGTGGGGGAACTGAGAACTTCAAGTCATTTCACATAAGTGTCTGAGAAAGTAATGACTGTGCATCACTGCAATATAGGTTTGATTTGAATCACTTATATAGACATTAAAGGCTCCCAGACCACTAGCAATCCCCTGAGGTTTTTGGCTGCTGACTAATAAATGTGTGGTCATTTCCAAATAATTCTAGATCCTATTGGTGGAAGAAGGCTGGGCTGGACTGCAGATAGGATGGAGCTGAGCCTTCAATACAAATACTACAAAGAAAAAAAAATCTACATGCTCCACAAAGGGGAAATGTGGAACCTCCTGGGAGGAGGAGAGGGATAATGCAGATAGGGTCCCGGCCCCCTGTTCCCTACGGTGCTCTACATTTAACGCTCTAGCAGTTCAGCCCCACCTGGGATCAAGCAGCAATTCACTTGTTAATACTAAATAGCTGTCTTATCTAACCGGTTCATTCTTCAACTGATTCTTAGTAAGAATTTCTTACGTTCTGAATGTGTGACACAGGACTGCTGGTTTCTTCCTAGCCGTAAAACATGGCTTACTGTTAGAGAAGTGTAACGTGATGGGAGTATGTGTCCATTGATCTCAGTGTCTGTCATTACAGAATGGATTTCACAGACCTGTTGAACAGACGACGGGCCATAAATGTTTAAATAACGTTCCTAGTCATTTTGCTGACATGGTTAAGTTTTAATATAAAACTGTGAATGCACCGAACATTATACTGTGGATAAAATAAACCGAATTTCTTATTAATTCAGACTACTGCTTTCACCTGCTCACAATCTGCTGCATATCGGCTGGATGCTATTCACATAATTATTGCTCCTCTGTTTTGACAAAGTATTTGGAGATGAAAGGAAAATTTATAATTGTTTCTTTGGAGAGAACCTAGCATTTCTCTGTTTACCAGGAGTTAATTAGCCAAAGTTCACATTTAAACAGAACTTTACTTAATCCTCAGAAAGCTAAGAAAAATATGCAAATGAATCCCTAACAAAATGCAATTTGAAAATGGAAGAAATATCCACCTGCCACCAATTAAGTCTGTGTTTTTTTATAAGAAAGTAATGGTTGATTATACTAATTTTACCCTAGTGGTAATTGCCACTAATCTTCAGCATATTGTATGTGTCTTGCTCTTATGAATCCCACATCCCCTTCTGCCATAAATATTTCATAAAATATTCAAAGCCAGTCCACAGCCGAGTAATAACAAATGTCAAATGACACATTAGGAAGATTCACTACTATTTTAAGTATGAATGTTATATAAAAGCCTAACTCATTTATTGTGGTCAGTGTTAAGCATTGGTTTTAACACAGAAGTGCTCAGCAATTAGTATCAGCACCTTTATTGCCAGCTCATTATTAAAGTCAAATTAAAAGAGATACCTCACTGTACATGGCAAAAGATCACCTTTATGATGTTTCTCTCAGTAGCACATATAAACTTAATTCCCAAAGGCCTAATTCAAGATCTCATGGAATATATGGAAAAAGTACCATTGGCTTCAATTGGTATTGGATCTTGGTGCAAATCTAACATGTTATTCCCATATATAATAGGTATTTGTCACAAATCTATCATCTAAGTATGGGCTAACTGCACATTTTAAATCTTTGTCTCCTTCAAGTTTAAAGGGGAATCACCCTGCATTTAATTTTAGCACTTCCACAGGCTTCTGGTCCCTGCAGATTTCAGTGCTTTTTCCTGGAATTCACTCAAGCACCATTAGCCTAAAACATTTCTTTCCCACTCTCTGCTCACCTTCATTCAGGGTCTTGCTTGGGTTGCGCTGAGTGAAGCAGGGTTTTCACTCCTGATTTTCGTCAACAACAAATATGATGGGAAGAACGATAGGAAGTGCCACCCCATCTGCCTTATTAGATAGGAAACTAGATGGGGTCTGAATAATGGTGGATAGCTCTCAGGGCAGAGGCCCATGCCTGGAATATGGACAAGCGGTTTGGAGAAAGAACACTAGAAAAGCACAAAAGCAAAGGACCCATCTAAGGAAGTATAGGAAGCGATAGGGACTTTCCAGCCCAGTTATACTATATCTATATATCTATATCTATGTATCTATATATCTAGATATATATATGGAGGACAATGAGGGGGGATGCAGCTAGCAGTGAGTTGGTTAAGGGACACATTCTGGGGATGAATTGGAAAAGCAAGTGCCACAAGCCTGGGGTTGTGCTAATGGATGTTGTGCAAAGAAGAAAAGTGTTGAGATCTCAGGTCTTTCCAGAAAGGTTTTCTCTGTCCCTCTCATGTAAAAGGGGCAAGAAAACCCTACAAAGAATTACTTGAATCCTACCAGTGAGCTGAGGAGGATCTGCCCTGATTTCAGGTTGTGTGGTGGGAGCTTTATAATATCTGCCTAGGACTCACTTAAATGCCTGGCATGTGAAAGTTTGAATATGCAAAGCTCATAGCACTCTCCCCCGGTGTTAATAGATATGCTGACTACTGTTTCAATCCATCCCTTCCATTCATTCACCAGCATGTTCTGATCAATGGCCATGGAATATGCATGGATTTTTATTCTGCAAGTTCTATGGATGATCTGACACCAAAGCATCATCAATTTATTTTCTTGAATAATATGTCTTTAAAATAACAACAGGTGTTTTATTTTTGGTGGGGCGCGTTGTTTGTTTGTTTTTTAACAATGTGTTCAAGTTGGGTACATGTGTCTTCTGCATCTGTGTGCGCACATTCTTAAATGCTTCCAAAAATAATCTTGACTCATTATGAAATGATTTGGTCCCCTTTCAAAATAAATAAGGGAAGGTTATATTTGGTGATCAGAACAGGTAGATACGCTAATTTTCAGATGGCTTGCCTGAATTTGGTAAGTGCAGTCACAGTACGGGGCAGGACCTGTCACTATATTTTTCATTAACTGCCTTGTTTTATGTAACAAATATATGTTTCCTCTGTACTTCACGATGAATGTGTAATCTTAAAAATCCTTGATTTGAGGATAATGTAGATGTTAGTAATAATCATGCTTGAGTTGGTTATACTGACAGTGGTTAGGAAAAATAGACTTAATGAAGACATAGATAGTGTTGACACTGCTTTTGCACATTGGATCAAATAGCATATTCCTGGTTTATAACCTCTCTTTGATTTTCTTTGGTCTCTCTTTGTTTCATGCTGTTATACTCATTACTGAATAAGTAAATGCAAATAACTTGTACAGACAAGAAGTGTTTGAAGTTTCCACTTTGTTTTCCCACAGAAAAATGAATATGCAATGTATTTGTATTGAACTCTCCATCCTATCTTTCTGAAAATGTCAAATTGTTAATAGTTTTAATACCTGCAAGTGTTTATTCTATCTTTTAGTCTTCACCCTGTCTTGAACGTAAGGAATAGAAAGTTCCTTGTGCTACAGAATCTGAAATGTTAGAAGGGCTTGGGATTAATTGGCATCGGTTCATTATGCTTTGAGTCTCAGATTGTTCATACAGTTAATAATGCAGCAAATAAGGATAATAGCCTAATCTTAGTTAGGGTAATAGAAAAATGTTTTAATCCAAGTTACGAAATAATTGTTACAAAAGTGTGATTGTTTTATTGTTTTATCAATTGCTCTTCTTCATGATTTGACAGAACTTCATTAAATTCTTGTGTGGAAGTTGGTCTGTAACTCCAGTAATAAAAAAGAAAGAACATATTTCATTACAAAGAAAATACTCTTGTGATATTTATGAGAGAGAAGATGAGATCCATTTTGATCACCCAAACCTACATATTTTCTTTTAAATTTCAGTTTGTAAGTCGTTAATACCTTTTTCCATAAACCCTATCGGTGACATCTTGACCCCCTTGGCAGTTGATTGCAAAATTCCCTGACATTAGTAGACTCAGGATTTTCCCTAATTTAAGAAGGGGTAGGGGTGAAGAAAGTACTGTGAACCAGAATAATTTCTAAACTCACTGAGCCTGTGTCGCCTTGGGTAAACGATTTAAGTGGTCTGGGCTACTCTGTTAAGTGGTATAAACCAGCAAGCACAGCTCCATTGAAGTCAGTAGAGTTCTCCATTTTCTCCAAACTCTGAAACAGATATAATGCTTCACGTAGGTGTTAGGAAGATTAATTAGTTAATGTTGTAAAGCACTTTAGGTATAAGTGCTCTGTAATTATTCCTATTTATTATAGTCAGAGGGTCTGATTCTACTCCTACTGAAGCTAATAGCAAAGTTCCTAGCCAAACACAATAAGCTCAAAATTGACACACTAGGAAAAAATAGGGAAAAATTAGCATCTCTGGCTTATTTCCAATGATCAGAAGTAGTGGTAAAATTAAACTGATATAGTAAAGGCTTTGTAGAATAATGTTAAAGCCGAGTATGGAATCTGTTAGTTTGTTAGTTAATTTCCTTAGGGTCAGGAGAAGAATTTCAGGATTTTTTTCCCCCGTCTTGCAAATTGCTTGTGAACAAACACTGACTTTTACAAACTGTTTTCCAATTTTCTAATTTTAAAAAAGATTTTTAGCTTACAAATTTTTGGTAATTTTTTTCACAGCTCTTCTTTCAAGACATTGATATACATGGGTGGGATTGGTTCCATTCATACATTTATATTGCCTGACTCATTATAGTAAACAAACAGAAATAAATCTGGAGAGAAGTCTTTTTTTAAGAAATAGTAAATATGGGTTGACCTGATTTTTTTTTGTTTTTTTTTTTTCCTGATTGGTCATTAAGCTGAAATATCCATCATTCGCTCAACTGTACACTGAACAACTTAAACTTTCATACAGAATAAGTTTTGCTTTTCAATAAAACAAAATTTCATTTTGTCTTTAAAGAAACTTCCTCTAAAATATCTTGCAGCAAACAGGCACAAAAGTTTCTAAAAAAGAGCTTACTTGTATAAAAATGTACATTTGTGTACAGAGAGATGTTACATTTAGATCTCCCTAACCAGGTTAAGACAATCTAAGTGGCTAGGCATGGAGGCATTCACAGGCCTTAAGTTGCTCTAAAAATGGTGCATCCAATCTAAAATTAGTTCATCTTTAGATCAATACAGGCTTAACCCAATCTACAACACTGAAAACCTGCAAGTGTTCACAGCATGGCCCTGGGACTGGCAAAGCCCAGCCACTCACCATAGCCTGGAACCGCACTGTTCTTACTTTTGTGACCCAGACTGAACAATTCTCCACCTCCTTCCTAGGATTATTCTCCCCATAGACCTGTCAACCTCCCCTTCCCCCCCATCCCAACTGACTTAATTCTGGCTCATAGAAAATGCATAAGTGTTAACAGTGTGAGGGGTGGGGCGGGTAATTCAACACCATTGCCCCTGCTGCTGTTGGGTACTGGCTCCAGCTGGGCTGCAGCCTCATGCTCTGCCATCTGTGCAGAAATCTGGTGTGGGGCAGGGGCACATGTCCCCCATCCTTTACACGCATTGCTTATGCTCTGGCTGCCCTTATCTCTCCTGGAAAGCAGCAAATGCTTGCTTATGCTGCTCCTGGCTCAGGTTTAGGCAGCTTAAACTAAGCCGCCTAAACCTGAGCTGGGCCTGGAAATGCATGTTCACACCCTTAGTTGCAACTTGTGAAAAAATCAAATTCAGTCAGTGTAAATGGCAAGGCAAATAAGAAGTGGTCCTGAGGAGGTATGCCAATTGCAGGACAGGGGATTTTTGGTCAGTTGACAAGCTCACAACTAAAGGATATTTGGGTAAGTGAATTATATGAACTGTAAACACTTCACTGTTGACGTCCTGTCAACATATAATTATAGTTGTGGCACGTCTGTTTTATGCATGTTATTTCTCTGTTCACGATTATTTGATTGTTTATACATACATATTGAATTGGTATGGCAGCATTATCAACCTCTGTTTGCTCTTTATTTATTTAGATTTTTTTTGCTTCCATTAGGTATTGTGGGTAGTGTTTCAACCTGAATATTTCTCTTGGTTATGTTTAAATCAGGGAAAAAATGTTATTGTTGGTACAACTGTACATAATAATAAGGTTCCTTAGTGCATGTTCTTTTGTTGAATGGCACCTTGCATATTAAAACTCTTTCTATTTCAAGTGAAGCCTTTAAGCACCTAAAGTCCTGGGCCTGTGCATGCTAAGTGTAGTACTCGGTAGAGCAAAATGGGTTTCCTGATTGGCTGGCATGCAGATATTCTCTGAACAACAGGAGCTTTGATGCACTATTCTGTTTGAAACATGTACATATACCCCTCATTAAAATCAATGGGAGATATAGGAATGCATCCAACTGGCTCCTAAGAGAAAATCAAGATATTTAAGATCCTAGGTATTTTTTAAGTATCCAGAACTGTAAAATTTAAGAGAAAATAATAGACAGTACAGAAAACTGCATTTGTAGTTAAAG
The DNA here is from genome assembly GCF_001723915.1 of Gavialis gangeticus. Lineage (NCBI taxonomy): Eukaryota > Metazoa > Chordata > Crocodylia > Gavialidae > Gavialis > Gavialis gangeticus. Next base: position 49,368,709 of record NW_017729029.1, read on the forward strand.
CTGTCCAATGCCTAAACTGGTTTTTGTTGCTTAAAATCTCTCCAAATTATTTTGCTGGTGTTTAGCTCACATTCACCTGCTGAATGTTTTCTGGAGGCATTTGCCATGGTATTTTTTATTATTTGTTTCTTGGGGGAGAAAAGAAATTCTCCCAGAAGAGAAGGGAGAATTATAGATAAAATGGTTCAACCATTGCTGGCCATATAGTCAGGGGAAAATACGATGCTTTTGCCTATGTTAAATAACTATTTCATTGGTAAGTCCTAGCTTCATGCACACTTCGGGATAGGGAATTAAAATTTGGCAGGCATGACAAAAACATACCTTTCACTATCCCTATAGAAAATTGCTTAATTCTAATCTCTAAAAAGACTTGGTTCATACATGCTCCAAAGAAGCTTGTCAGAGTTTGGCTATCATATTATTGCCCACTACCAGTAAGAAAAATGAAAATTAGCCAAAAAGCAGAGCAAGAGATTAGGCAGGGAGCATGGAGTAGGGAATAGAAAGCAGAGCAGCAGATCAGGATGAGGAAGAGGATTGGAGCAGCACTTGGGGAGGATATAGGGCTAACTGGTGGCACACCTGCACAAAGATTGACCTTCACTGGTCTAGAAGGTCCAACCTTATGGTAGGGATGGCGGTTAACAACTTATCCAATGAGTAGTTGCTTACTGACGTAAGTAAAAATATCTCCTATTTAAAGTATTTTTTTGAGAATCTGGACATCCCCAACTTCCATTAAATCCAAGGGATTGGCAGATACTTATCACCCTAAAAATCGGTCATTGATCTGCTTAATAATATTTAGCAAGCACTATGTGTATTCTTATTCAGCTAATAATAATAACTGTAGGTACTCTGTTTAATTATGGGGTAATAACAATTAGCCATTTCAATGTGTTGTTTAATTTAAATGTTAGACTCATTTCTGGTTTTAAAGATTATGCAGAGCACTATTAAAAATCTACCTTACAACTGAATTACTTCTTTGGATACAGCTTCAAGTAGGAGTACAGGGAAGGGTATTATATGCTGCTGCTTTCCACAAATTAAGGCCATCTGGGTAAATTTCAAGTATGAAAATGTTATTACAACCTACATATGTTTTTCTGTGTTTAAGATTGATGGCTAGTTTTCAGCAGAGGGGGCATTGCTGGTGTTTTTAGTATGTCTCATGTGTAATAAGTCTATAGTTATACCAGATAAATTGATCAAAAAAGAAAATACGATGGGAGCTCTAAGGGTTAAAAAAAAATCCTTTCTTTTTTTCTACCCTTCAGAGTAGACTAGTGAGCCAGCACTTCATCCTCTGGTGTTGCTCAGTTTCAATAGCTACTTCCTTTTTAACTCGTATTGAACTAAAGTGTTGATAAATTGAGGAGATTGAAACATTTTCCTTTAATCAATTTTAATAAACGAAGACATTTGACTGCATGAGTAGTGGATAGCCTAGGAAACTGGTAATAATGGGATGCTTAGCATTTCATCTCTGTTATTTGTTTGAATCCAGTGTTGGTCGATATTATAATAACCAAATATTGTTAGCCTTTGTTTGGTTGTGCCTTCTGTGTATTGCTTGCATTGATGCACACACAACATAGTTTTTAGCATCCACAATCACCATGGCATCTATTGACAGCACTGTTTACCTCTGTAAGTAAGCCAAGTATTGGCTCAGTCTGGCAAGTACGCTTAGCTCTAGAGATGGGCCTAACCCCCATTCGGGGTTGAGGTGCTCCTGGGAGACCCCGCACTATTTCTGCACGTTATGCATGCTGTGCTCAGTTATCTGTTGTGAGCTCTTTAAAAAGAAGAACCTCTCCAATGTTGTCAATCTTTCGGCTCTGAGATGAACTGAGACATTAGAGTCTCCTCCTAAATATATAATTAAAAATAAACGAATGGGAAAATGAACTTGCATTCAAGTCATTTTAGATGTGAAAATAAAAGAGGTAATTCCATGACAAGACAAACAGGACAGAAGCAATCTGTAAGTTTTCTTTCTTCAACTAAAGAAAAGCACATTCATTCACATGCCAGTACTTTAAGCTGTTCTGTTTGCCCAACCTTTTGCATAGTCATCTGTTAGTCTAGAAATTCAATGCTATTAGGCAGTGTTATGGTGCCAGGGGAACATTTTTTCAGCGAATCCCTCTTTACTAACTTTTAGCCTCTCCTCTTGAAATGACATTATAGGCCACTCAGCAGAAGCTGCATCAATACAAGTAGGCACCATTTTCTGAAAGTATAGTGTCTAACCCTAGCTGGAGGAGCGTCAATCATTCATCTCCCATATTTGGATTTACCAATCACTCAGTAAAAAACCTCCTCAGCTTAATTGAAATGGAAATGCTTCCTGAATAAATGCTGAAATGTAGACAGCTTTGATATTGGAAAATAGTAATGGAAGAAGCCAGATCATGGCACTAATTTCAGAAAATATGAAGCAGTCCTTCCCTTCGGGTCAGTGTTGTAGTCTTACACAATTTCCCATGGGGCTATTGTTGTTCTGCAGCAGAAGAAGCTGGAAATGTTACATAACAGTCTTTTTCTGCTGGGAATCTGAAAGTAGCAATAGTTTAATTATCCCCTTGGGTTGTAATTTAGAGTATGTGCTGGTCTTAATGGAGATGGCAGTAGGCAGAGGAGGAGAATAGCCATTTCAGGTTGGTCCCCTCACTGTCTGTTCCATTCTCTGTTTATTAGCACATCAGACTAACAAAGTCTTCTATCGGCATGCGTTTATATTTTTACAAATTGGCCCTGATAAGAGGTGAGATTTCAGTGTTGTTTTTCAACTGAACAAGGGCAAAGGCGGCGAAGTTGTCAATGGGAGGACATGTTCATAATGGGAAGGCTGTTGCTTTTAATCCGTAACTCACAAAGCAGCCCTGCTTCCTATGAGTGGCACATCGCTGTTCTCCCAAACATGTCTGGAATCCGGAATTTTTCAGGATATTCTTCTCAAGAATGATGGCTGAGATGAATGCCAGACGACGGGTCTTTTGCTGATGATATACATGGACTCCTCTAAATGAAATGCAAATGATCTCATCCATAAATATTCACAAGACAGATGAGTGTTCAGTGCTAGCACCACGCCGTACCTCTGTTAACCAAGGATCAGCCTTGCACCTTTTAATTGGAAAGTTTTCCTAAAGAAATTTTAAAAATAATTCACTACATACTTTCCCCTGACACATTTTTTGGTATATCTGGGGTCCACACAGACATTAGAGTTATCTTTTGGCTTCACCCGGTTCCTTTTCTGGGAGACAGCCGTGTATGATCAACAGTGTAGCTTTATGCTGTAGGTCAGCCGTTGGTGAAATCCTGGTCTCACTGGAGTCTGGAAGAGTTTTGGCATTGACTTCAGAGGAGCCAAGATTTTAATTGCATCTTTTTAAAACCCTGCTGCTGCTGCAATACCAAGCAACCCATAGTTTCTGTTATCAGATTAATATTCCTTATTCTTTTTTGGGCAGCGTTCATATGGGATGTTTCTCCAGCAAGTTTACAGTTCTAGTTCATAAAATCCTTCTCCCTTTGACTTAATAATGTTTACAGTTATAAAATATCTCCGCTGGGTACTGTATCTCCAACAATAAGAAATACAACCAACAGTTTTGGTTTACAAAGTAATAAAAGGAGGGTGGTTCAAGTGTAGTAATGCAGAAAAAAATGGGAAGTGGGGAGGTATTAAGAAACGGGTGAGAGGAGTCCTGTTAAATGTCCTTTGGTTCTGCATAGTTTGGGTTTGTCACTGTAAAAGGGCATATAATATCAGTTGGCCCTCAAACCAACAATTATTACTGTTGTTTTACATTTGCTGGTACTTGCGTCCATAGCATGTGGGTATTCTTATTATGATCTCAGTATAATTCATATTCAGTCTTTGGTCTCATTCTGTTGTGGGGTTGCATATTAATCTGTAACACCTGTGCTGAAGTGAAAGTGTATCATTTCATGAAATCTCCCAGAATATGCGGGGCTTGAATTTGGAAGCAGTATTATGCTCAGCATCTCTGTGGGATTGAGAGCGCTGCAAACTCAAATCCTTGTATAAAACAGTAGTAAGGGACTGAAAGAAGTCACTGTGGATCGTCCAACAATTCTGCGTTTGTCCCATATGCTCTACATTTCTTAATATTTACATAAGAAAGCAATGGTGAGACATTACTTTATAAACAAAGGGCTACATGTGTCAATAATGTATGTGTATTATTAAAAAGCATGTACTAATGCACCACCCTTGAAATGTACCCTTTTCCCCTTCTGCTAAGGTCTCAGTTTGTTGGTTTTCAATCCATAATGCAAAGCAACCTAAATGGTTTAATTTTTTTTTTTTTTTTGCTGCATTATTTCTTCTTGGGTTACTTTGTTCCCACAACTGGGTAATTAACATTTCCTTGGAGGCAGCCGTGGTCATTTTACGTAACCCATTGTGGGTTGCCTTTGTAATTTATGGTTTAACTTTTGTAAAACAATGCCTAATCAGTAAGACTATGGGCAATATATAAATCATTAGATAAATCAATATGAAAACCTAATAAAATCAAAGAGCTCATTAGAGTATTCAAGAAGAAATACTGCCTCAAATATTCCTGCAGAGAGATTAAATGGGAGATAGGCTTGAAACAGCAAATTTCCAGTCCAGGTCTAAACTTTCCTGGAATATGTGGAGCTCAGGGGAATCTTGATTTTGCTTCAGGGCCTGATCTAATGACAAATCCTCCTTTTTTCACTACAGCTAAAGACCTATACTGTTGGCATTAAGTCCCAGCTCTGTATTAGGAGTGTTGTGGAGTAACATCAATTTGTAAAAAGCTCCAAGATGCTCTATTGCTATAATACCTTCTTGAATTCCCAGAGATCACAGCTACTGCATCTCTTGAAAAGTGAGCAGAAAATGTTTTGTACCCCCAGAATGTTTTCCATTTTGCTTATCATTTTCATTTCTATCATGTCCTTCTTAAAAATAGGAGACTATCAGATGATTCAAAGGCTAAGATAAGACTTGAAATACCTGGATGCTTCTCCATAGTTTAATAGAATCAAATTGACAGTTTTCTTGGAAAAATCCTAAGCTCTTGGTTTTGGTCAGTTTGCAACTTGCCAGCAGTATGGCCACTTTCAGTGTATTTCATTTCTGTTTCTGAAAGCAGCAGAAACATGGTCAACACAGGGCACGTCTACATGTTCATTAATGCATTGTAATAACAGCACATTAAAGTTTAGCACCTGTGGGCATTTATACATGTACATTTTTGTGTCTGGACATGCCAGAGATCTGGCATATCGGAGCAGACTTGATTAATCACTCCGCATGCAAGCTGATGCACATGGCTCGGTGTCGCTTGCAGTTGTATAAGTAACAAAATGTGCATCAGGTTGCAGAAAATGGTGACCTTCTGTGTGTTTTAGTTCAAAAGCATGCCACCACCATTTTCTGTGCAATGATGTGCATTTTGCCGCTTATGCAACTGTCAGTGATGCAGTGCTGGGCACTTCTCAAAGCGCCCAGTGCTGTGGTGCTTACATGTGTAAAAATGGCCTGTAATAACAGGTACTAACTTAATGTGCCATAATGGGTGCTACTGCACAGTAGTGCCAGTGCATGTTTTTTTGTGACTAATGTGCTGTCCATTTAATTCTACTGTGCATTAGTGCATTAGCATGGTTTGTGCAAGCTGTGCTAATGTGCAGTAGAATTAGTCTACTGCGTATTTAGTGTCTCATGTAGACATGCCCACAATCCTTGAAACAAGTAGATAAAGAGAACATCAAAAGCGATTTGGATTTAAGTTGGCTGAAGAGTGTTGCTTCTTATTTTGCTTAAAATGGTTTGTCCATCACTAGTTTTCAAATCTGACTTTCAAGCTATATTGTGAAACCCTTCATCATCTCTTAAGTCAAAGGGACCATTATTGCAAGTAAATGCTCACTTGTGTTAGGACTCTAGCACTTGAAGATATTCTGGAAATTTGAGAGATCTGTACACTGAGCATTTCACAGTATGTCTAGCTGTGTGAGTCCTGAATCACCCCCCTGCATTTTATACCTTGTAGCCTACATTGAAATTATCCATATTTTGCATCTTGTTAGTGGAGTGGAGTACTTGCAGGAACTGTTCTGTGGGCTGCTTGTCTCTCCTTCTAGGTGATGCATAGTAAAGAGAAATGTAGAGTTTAAAAGGTCATAAATGAAGAACGGTGATATATGCAGTTGCTTCTGGAAGACTTCCTGCATTTGAGGCCTGCACACCTAGGTATGCTCCAAATACAGTGCAGAAAAGGGAAGCCTAGGACGTGAGTGGCAGTGGAATGAACCTCATATCCAGAAGTTCAGCAGGATTGCAAACAAGTTTTATCATATGGATGGACGGAGGGCATGTACTATAGGGTGACCCTATTTGTATTTCATCCAGTTTTGGGTTCCACAACTCAAAAAGGATGTGGAGAAGCTTGAGAGAGTCCAGAGAAGACCCCCCGCGCGTGATCAGAGGTCAGGAAAACAGACCTTATGATGACAGGCTGAGAGCCACAGGGCTCTTTAGCCTGGAAAAGCACAGGCTCAGGGGTGAGCTGATGGCCACCTATAAGTTTATCAGGGGTGACTACCAGTACCTGGGGGAACATTTGTTCACCAGAGCGCCCCAAGGGATGATGAGGTCGAACGGGCATAAACTACTGCAAGACCATTTCAGGCTGGACATAAGAAAGAATTTCTTTACTGTCCGAGCCCCCAAGGTCTGGAACAGCCTGCCATCGGAGGTGGTTCATGCACCTACATTGAACACCTTCAAGAGAAATTTGGTTGCTTATCTTGCTGGGATCCTATGACCCCAGCTGACTTCCTGCCCTTTGGACAGGGGCCTGGACTCGATGATCTTCTGAGATCCCTTCCAGCCCTAATGTCTATGAAATCTATAGGGTACCCCTATTTGTCAGTGAAAGCATAGCCACATTTTCTTCTCAGAGCAGTGTCAATCAGGAATATTACTACTGAAAATGGTGGAGCTGCTTTTGGGTAGATTTGGGGAAAGCAGCAGAAGAATCGAATCTTTTTCCTTTAAGTGCTGATCCCTGTCCCTTTTCTTAACCTGGAAATGCTCTACATTTTTGATTAATGTATTCACAGTCATTTTGTGTTTCTGTACAGTGTGAGCTTGGATATTAGCCAAGCTCAAACTGAGCCTCTCTTGGCTTTAGAAAGACATAAAGCAGGCGTATGCATTCATTAAGACTGAACAGCCTTTCCTGAGGGAGAGATGGAATTGGACCATGTAGAGTTAAAACTGTCTGACCTGAATAGATATGAATGTCAAGTCTGCTTCATGTTCACCTCAAGTCAAAAGTGTAATGCAAGGTGATGCCATTTATAGATTTTTTTAATTGAATCACTACTGTATATAGCTATCATTATGCACGTGGATAGTGTATCCTTGACTTGACACCAAGTATAGAATATCCATTTCATTGTTTGAGAGGAATATTTTGTACATTTTTTTAAGTCTGAGGTGGAGAACTAACAAGGAATTTTTTTAAAAATTGCCAAATGCATTAACAGATATTTTGGTTCTTCCAACAGAAAACCGCCTGGAAACTTTGTAGAATTTTTCAAATGTCTCATCATTTAGCAGCTGCATTAGGGAAAGGGTATCAAGCTATATGAAACCTGTTCAATAGTATTTTATTTTAATGGAAGTGTGAAAGAACTTTTAAACTCCACTCAGGAAAAGGTCAAGACAACTATGTAGGGTAACCAGAGCAGGGGTCTCTTTAAGGATTAGTTGTTAGACCATTAAAGGTACCATTTAAAGCCAGAAATACACACCAGGATCTGTGTAAAACTGTTTTCTAAGAAGTAACCATTGCCTTCAGTGTCAATTTAAGCCACTAAACTCTCATTTCATCTGCTGTGATCAATGGGATTTGAGGGTACTTATCGTCTCTCTCAGAGATGCTTGGTATCCTGTAGGATCAGGCCTTGATGTTGTGCTGCTGGAACTTAAGTGCTCCAATGGACTAGCATAAGCTGTATGCATATGGAGATAAAAATGCCTTCTGTACAATAGGCCAGGACCTATAATGGTCTACCATTGAAATCCCACTTAAATGCTGCGCAAATGGGATCTGAGTGCTGTAAAGGCCTCAGGCTGACCCTTGGTAGAGAAATGAACTCTTTCCAGTGGAAGGAAAGAACTAGGAAGCTGGGACACATCACCAAATATATTTTTCTCCTTGTTTAATTTGGCGGTTGAAACTAAGTTTTGATTATTTAGGAAACTTACTTCAGCAGGAGCTAAGGCATGCTCTTGAAGAGGTGTAGGCAACCTTTTCCAGCTGCATGCCAGAATGACCCACCCAAGGTTTCATAGATTTCATAGACATTAGGGCTGGGAAGGGCCTTGAGAGATGATCTGGTTCAACCCACTCCCCAAGGGCCAGGAAGTCAGCTGGGCTCAGAAGACCCCAGCAAGATAAGCATCCAAACGTATCTTAAATGTATCCAGAGAAGGTACAGCCTTCTGTCAGCCTGTTGGCGCACTCCATTGAATCTGACTTGTGGGCAGTAGGTTGCTCTGGAGTATTTGGAACAGTAACGAAGTCTTAGTAATCACAGCTGAGTAGACTCTTGGATCCTGCATAGATCCTGGATAGATACAGTAGGAAAAATATAGCTAGGTATTACTATAACAACTTTGCTCTTCACCTTTGCAGAGAAGGGAATAAAGTTGTCTCTGAAATCTGGAATATAGTAAGTGCTTGTTGGTTTGGATTCTGTTCTATGTAGTTCTCCAGTCATTCTTCTCAAAGAAATATCTGAATCAAGTTCATGGATCATTACTGAGAACTGGATCCAATGCCTCCAGTACCTAAGCCTTTACTACTTGAGGTGTCTCCCTTACTGCATAGCTATTATAGTGTAATTTTGCCTGTAGCTCAGCCATTTGTAGGAGAGCATATAATATATTCTGAACAGTGAGTTAAATAAGCACATCTTCATTTCATGCGGCTCTCAATCACTTACCTCACATTATGTTTTAAACGGATGAGAATAAATCAGCATTGTGTAAAGGTATAGATTATCTTTTGGTCCAGGTTTTCCAAGAGCGTCGATTGTGGGATTATGTGGTGGAGAAGGTAGTTTATTTGCATTAGTTAATATCAGAGAAGCTGGTGTGTTGATGTTGATTTGAAATACTCGCGGCAGTTGATTAATAGCTGCATTTTTATAAATGGGAGAATAAATAACAACAGTGAATAAATATGATGCAGTAGCATAGTCTGAGGAACTGTAAACACCACTAAGGGTGAGGGAGCTGCCAATTAAAAGAGTTTTTTTTTAATTATACGTATGTTCAGGTCTTGTAGCTTAGTATTTAAATCATGGGACAAGGGAAAAGGGATTATGTAGTAGAAGCAAATACTCTCCTACTACTGCTGAATGTCTGATTTCTGATTTCTGACTTGTATGATCAACATGCTAGTAAAATGTGTCCTAACTGGCCTTCATTTAAGGTGTGGGATATCAATGAAGTCTGCACTTGCTGTGCTGTCTATTGCACTTTCCCAGGCGGTACGGACTCTTAAATGCTTTGTCTGGCATGTCTGTTCCTTTAGGAACTTTCCCATCTACTCCTCCTGAATGGGTGACTAGCCAGGTAGAATGGTGACTGAGTGCACCAGTACGTGCTAGCTGGGGACTCTGGAAAGTGCATCTAGCACAGGGTTGGGCAAAGTGCAGCCCGCAGGCTGGATGCAGCCTGCCAGGCCATTCTATGTGGCTCGTGGGGCCCCTAAAAATTTAGAAAATTAATATTTATCTGCCCTGGGCTGCCTGTCATGTGGCTCTTGATGGCTTGCCAAAACTCAGTAAGTGGCCCTCCAGCCAAAATAATTGCCCACCCCGATCTAGCAGGAAATCTTGGCTTAAAGGGCAGCCTGGTATCCCCTGCAGGCTTACTGGAGCACTGCACAGGACCCTCTCGGTGTGAAGTTCCCAGGGTTCCCTGATGAATTCTGACCGGATCTTTTGTGCCTATGCTCAGAAATTTACCTCATCATGGCCATAGCTCTTCCCCACCAGGTAGTCCTTAGGTAAAATTAACATAACTTAACCTTATGGCAACTCTTTGTTGAGTGCATGCAAATCTTCGTCTGCTTTCCCTTGGGGAGTCTCTTTGATATGCTTCGCATTTGGCTGGATGTTTTGAGCCAGATTTTGCTGTGTTTTACCCATACAACGGTACTGAAGTCAATAGCATTATGCTTTTGTTTCCCTTCTTTGTGCATATCTGAAATTCCCTACAGGCAAGGAAGAAGAGGGGATGATGTGTCCTGTGGTTAAGAGATGAATTTAAACTGCTGTCTTGGAGCCACAATGGCTCATCTCCAATATGCAATAAAACTGAAGGCCAGAAAAGAATAAGCAAATAACATTCTCTGCAAGCATCCTTCATTCCAGTTCTACCTTCCCCTTCAAATGTTTCTTTCTCTTTTAACCACAGTTCAACAGATTCAGTTTCTCAAAGAGAAAAAAAAATAAGAGAAAAACACTGTGTGCACTTTTCATCCTGCTTCTGTTCTTTGAGCAGGATAACCTGGGAAAGATGCCCATTTTTGTACTATAAAAGACATGACAGCAGTAAGGTTATCCAAAGAAAAAAGTTATCTAAACACAAATAACTCACCGCATTTAGTATCTATTTTCATCACCTTTAATGAACCCACAGTACTTCAGACTCTATTGATACAGTGTTTGAGCCCAGCAGTTCAGCCCTGAGAGACTCTGTTCTTCTAACTTATAAAAGCTACAGGGAATTTTGAGTCATATTTTTGTGCTATTTTGAAGAGCACAACTGAGATTTTTTTTAAAGCCCTCTAAATGAGATATTAGTAGACGATTAAGCAAGAAAATGATTTTTTTAAATGTTAAAGAACTGTGTATCGGGTTATCAACAGGCCTTTAAAAAGACTTCAAGTAATTTCTTCAGAAAACTCTGTAGACCACCTGCATTATTTAAACAGCTAATAATATCTCAAAGTCTCTAAGGCTTTGAATAGACTTTGAGATTTCAAAGTCTATTCAAAGCCTTATATATAAGCCACAACATACCTGCAGCTTATTCTGTAGGCTTCCTTAGCTATTTTGAGGATCAGGGGCCAAATTCACTGTTGGTATAAAAAAACACATCTCTCTGAGTTTGGGAGTCAGTGCTGATTTTGGCTCCAGGCTGGAAACCTTGGAAACCATCTCTAGCAATCTCTTTGTAATGTTCTTTCAATTATCTATTTTCCTTCAATCTGTAATTGCCCATCTAAAATTTCTCTCAACTGCTAAAGATGTTTTGAAAAGTATAAAATGTTGCAGGAAATTGAAGCGGTTTTCCGTTTGTTGTTTCAAATACAATTTTCTCCATTTTTGTGCAGCGGCAGAAATGTCATACTCATATCATTTCTACTTGTGGGGTTTGAACCTGGCAGTTTCAGTACCAAAGCCACAATCCCCTATGGCTTGAGCTAGAGGACAAAATTGCTACCATCTTGTAGCAAAGTCATGAATCCCTAATATGGACCATCTTGTTAGAGGGGGAACAAAGATCCTTGCTGTTGTAGCACAGGGCTCATAGGGGTGTTGAAACTCATTTTGCGAAAAAAAATTCTGTACTTCCAATAGAGATCAGTGGATCTTCTCGTCCTGGCTGCACTGCACCACTTACTCATTCTAAATGCCTCTTTAGAGAAAAGAATACAGCATGATCTATGCTTTATGCTTTTTCTACCTGGGAGCGTCTGCACGCTCAATTAATACAAATGAATATATTCTGGCTCAATTTGAGCCGGAATAAACTAATCCCAATGCCCCTATCTACATGTGTGTTTAAGCACAGTAATCTGCTGCACTGCCAGATACCACTTGTGTCTGAGTGGACTATCTGGCAGCACAGTAAATTAGTCTACTACATGCTAACTGCTGTGCAAGGGTAGACGGTGATGATGTAGATATATATGCCCACTGAATTTTACTTTGCGTGTGTGCATCTACACTCAGAGCTCTCCCCTGACCACAGGATGCCTTTTGTAAACATCCCTTAAGGTTATGCCTTTTCTTTGACTAAAAGAAGTCTATAGATGCCGTCTGGCAGCTGGGATAAGATGCAAATAGACATTCTAGTGCCTTTTGTTGATTGTTAAGGTCCCTTAAGCAGCACCATGCCTTCTCAGGGTGTATTTCTTGCCCTGTTGGCACAGCTTGGTGGTGGAGGACCCCCAGACGTGCATGGATATTGATGTGCCCTGGCAGCTTGGTGGCATCAACTACTGTCTAGGGCCAGAAATTTCAGGTGGACAGTTGGTGGAGAGCCTGGCAGTGGCAAAGATGAAAGAACTTATGATGTAAGTACATGTGTGCCTTCACAAGTTCAAAAGGACTGTGGAAGGGACTCCTATGCCTCTCACTCAAAAAAGTAAGCTGTTTGTTAATGAGCAAGTTACTTGTGTCCTGAAATAGATGAAAACAACAGAGGCAGAAAGGTTATGCATGAGCTTCTCCACTTTCCTCTCTATCGGCAAAGGTTAACAATTGTATTTATCTGGCTATTTCTCTACCTGCCGGAAATGGTAGGGCTATATATTTATATATATATAT
>NW_017729029.1:49381519-49393883 GCF_001723915.1 Gavialis gangeticus
ACACACACATACATACATATATATATATATATATATATATATATATAAAAACAGAAATCACCTCCACTCCTCGTATACTGTAAATTTTTGGTGCTAGACAAATAATACGTACTCCGTAACAATACATCCTGGAGCACATGAGTAACAGACAAGAGAACATGTCAATACAATGGCAAACCAAACCTACAAAATTATTACAAAAAGGATCAGTAGCTAGGAACAGTTACTACATACTCGTATCTGGCTGCTCTAATCCCGGGGAAATCTTGGGGCGTTTTGGATTTCACTGGTGATAACTGTCAGTAGCTGCTGACTTTTTAACAGTGATCACCGTAGTTGGTAAGTGACATTATTCCATCATTCACATTGAAGTAGAAGGACAACGATAACTAAGAGAAAGTGCTAGGTATATTTTGTTAAGTTTGCCTGGTGGTTTTGATCACACCAGACCCCAGTTATTAGAAAAACCTGTCATTAAAAGTAAAGCCTATTCTCTATAATTAAGGTTTTCATTTTCCTTGTGCTAATAGGTAAAGAGCTTTTTGCTGTGACACCTAACTGTGAACTTCCTGTAATTATTTAACAGTGGGAATTGGTCTCCAGCAATTCATCAGGAAATATCCCGGGACACCTACTTCATCCTCAGGCAATGGATAGTTTGTGAGGAGGAAATAGCATACTGATTTGCAGTTATAATTGAGGAAAATTACTTGAGAGGATTCTGACAGTACAGAAAATAGGCCAATTAGTTACCCAGCTCTGATCCTCCTGTGATTCATGATTACCTCCATTTAATTTTGCTGTCACTTAGGAAGCAAGGTTAAGAATAGATTAGCTTCTTTTAGCCACCTCTTAGTTTGCTCCTTCCTAGACTTTTTCCCTTCCCTGTTTTTAAATAGTATGCTTTTAAAACTCAAACCCCCTCAACAATGTAGTTAATGTTTATGCATTGTAAAAGAAGAACTAATGATAAAAATCTTCTAACACACAGATTTTAAAAATAGTAAGAAGAAAAAAAAGCCCCACCCAACCAGCCAATTATACTTTCCTGACATTGGCTTGGAACGCTTTACATTTACTACTATTAGCTCATGGGATATAAAGGGAAGAGTCACAGATCAGTAAATCTGCTGAGTGATAAAGACTGGACCACACCCTGATGTAACGCCCAGTGGCTATAGTACTGTGGGAGTGCCACATTTTTATGTCAATAGACACAGCCCGTTAGCAGCCCACGCGGGGGACAGAATCTTCTTAAGAGTGGGGAGGTTCTCACCACTCTGCAAAATGCAGGGAAATCTGTACAGATCTGAAGCAAGGAAGGAGTATGATCCATGAACATATGCCTGGTACAAAATCCTTGGTTTTATGTCAATATAGGAAGAAGCAGCATGGTATATGTGGGGTGCCTCCACATTGTTGTGGAAGCACTGCGGGAGAGAAAAGAAGGAGAACCACTAGGAGATGTGCAATGCACTCAACCACTAAGCCAGAGCCAAGGGAAAAAGGATCCACTCATCCTTTTCCTGGCTCCTACCAACAGTTGGCAGCAGAGATAGGGAAGGGGCAGCCTAGAGTAATGGCAGAACAGATTAGGGACTACTTAAAGAAGTTAGGTGCCTTCAAGTTTTCAGGTTGCAGTACTACAGAGAAGGACCAGGGAGTTATGGTAGACTATAAACTGAATATGAGCCAAGAGTGTGCTTTTGCTTCAAAAAGCCAATACAATGGATTGTATTAGCAGGAGCATCACTTGCAGATCAAGGGAACTGGTTCTTCTGCTGTATTCAGCAGGGCTCACCTGGCATAATGTGTCCATTTTTGGGCCCCACACTTCAAAAAGGATGTAGACAGTTTGGAAAGAGCCCAGCAGAAATCAACAAAAGTAATCAGGGGCCCAGGAGACAAGAATTATGAGGAAAGGCTGAAAGAACTAGGGTTATTTAGCCTGGGGAAGAGAAGATTAAGGAGGGATTTGGTAACAGTTTTCAAATACCTGCAGGGTAACTATAGAGAAGATGGAGATGGGCTTTCTCTGTGGCTGTGGGGGGCAGGAATAGGAACGATGGACTCAAGCTGCAGCAGGGAAAAATTAGGCTAGAGATTAGGAAGAACTTTCTGATTATGAGGGTGGTCAGGCATTGGAACAAGCTACCTAGGAAACTTGTGGGATCTACATCCTTGGAGACTTTCAAAACCAGGTTAGACAGACACTTGGCTGGGTTGGTTTAGTCAGGGATGATCCTGCCGGGAGCAGGGGGCTGGACTAGATGACCCCATGATGTCCCTTCCAGCCCTACTTTCCTATGGCCCTATGAACAGAGGTATCATTTTGTATGGCACATTGAAGCCATTGGGTCAGTGCAACTGCGGATGCCAGAATTCCTTGGCTGGCTTGTTAGTAATGCATTCTGCATTGAGACACATTGAGACATAGAAACTCCCTTTTTGAGGATGTAAAGGACGCAGAGGCCCATTTATGAGGCTGCTTAGCACCCTCATTACCAATCATGATGTCATGGAAGGACCTGAATGGGGAATGAGCACTGCACTGAATGGAAGAAACCCCTGTCTCTTTATCGGTTCCGTTCACTCGCACTGTGCCGGGCTTTTTAAGTTTCATGAGCATCTCCCTGCATTATTGTTTTACTGTGCGTAACAAGGTGCACACCCACTTCTGTGAGAAAAACAACAGCTAAACATTGGTTATTTCCCAATAGGTAATTTTTTGGCTAGTAATGGCAAAGGGAGCTGTGGGTTTTACAAGACCTTGACAGAAGGAGTTGGGAGATGTATGCCAAAAATCACTAAGCCAGATTCTTATATTTCAAAATCAGTTTACACAAAGACTGGAGGGGAAGTGGCAGATGGGTTGATGGCTTTGTTTTGCATATAGACTGGTCTAGAGCAGACAGCCAGAGGAAAGATAGATTGGGCAATGGGAACTTCTGCTCAATGTACATGTAACCAGAGGTTGAAGTAAAGGAAAAGCAGTTCCATGCAGAACTGTTCTTTGTGATTTCACTTCTTTGGGATTTCTGAACTCCTCACGTTTTGAGTTTACAATATTAATATTCAGTTTATAACAAGGGCCATTGGTGCTTATATACCTCATGTGATTTTCATTGGCTTATTCTATATACTATATAATAAAAGTTAAAGAGTAGAACAAAAACAACTTGCAGTTTGGAGCAAGTTAATGGTATTTCGTTAACAAACTGTAAATAGTAACAGCATAAGCTAGATGTAAAGCTGCTTTCACAGGCCATAAATGCTTAATGTTTATTACCAATAAAAGTCAAAGGAGCATTTAGTAAAGCAGTTTACCAAACAAACATTAAATACTTTAATGCATTAGCTTCAGTGGACAGAATCAGGTTATTTAATTAACAATGAGTAATCCGTTAGGGCTTTATTCACTACAAATGATCTGCAGCTTTTCATATTAAAAGAGCCCATGAAAGCTGAATAGTGGTGGAGGAGCAGCTCATATTCAGTGGGTGCCTGCCTCAGAAAGCCACAATGGGTGAAGAGTTCATTTTAACTATTACCTCTATCCGGATTCAACATGCTCCCAAGGGGCCTTGGCAAATCCAGGGCTGGATTTTTGGTTGCTGATGGTAAGGATGTCAATTCATTTGCGGATCTGGAATATCTAGTGTGGGAATCCTGGCTAACTGCTTGCGATAATGTTTCAGAAACTGCGGTTATTGGAGTGCCAGCTATGTTCTCTGACTTTGGCTTTACAGTTCTGCATGGTGCCTTGCTTATAATGCCACTGACAACAATAATCACATAGGCAAATGGCCAATCAAAGGATTATCTAGATAGCTGATAGTTGGAATGCTTACCCTGATGGGACAACTTCCCTAACTAGAAGCAGTGACTTGAAATATCTCAGAAGAAATCAGCCTTTTTGAAGTCAAAGGCAAAATTTCCATTGATTTCATAGGGGTCAGAATTTCACTCATGGATTAATCTGGGGCAAAAGTTTTCCCTAAATATTTGCTTTTGCTGTGTCTAGATGAGCACACAGATGCCACTAAAATAATGAATAAGAGTAACCATCTGGGACTTCTGTATATACCCCATGAAGGAGAGCCAAATGAAGATGAAACCCTGACTCCAGTGAAGCCAATGGGAGGTTTGCTGTTGACTTTACTACAGGATTTCACTCCACATTTAATCAAAGTGGAGAATTATACCTATAGCCTTGTTGCTTACAGATTCACTATGAAAGCAAATGTATTTTGTGACATATTGTGTCTCTGATGACTATGAAGGATCCAGTATTGAGACCACTTAGGCATATGCTTGTGTTTACATGTGTGAGTACTCTCCTGTAAGTCATTGGCCTAAATTTTAAAAGATGGGGAGGGGGGGTCAACATTTGTTGGAACCGAGTTGTTTGTCATGCAAAGCCCATGTACTCTTTAATGTATATTTCTACAGGAAGATACTACCAGTTATGTTCTAAAACTTTTTATATGAACTGGGTGATAGGATGCGAGATAAACAGATAAATCAAGAAGTATTAAGTATGGCTTGGTAGGTACCTTCTGAGTTTGGGCTTTTATTTCACAGACTGTCATTTGACAGTACTTTATGATCATAATAATCATGTGGCTAATGTTCTGTAATTCAATTACTGCTCTGTTGTGAACATTCACAATTATGTAGCAGATCTGAAACACAGTGGGACAAACTAGCAATATTCATATTTCAGTTAGTTACAGCCTATTGCATAATTACTACAGATAAGTTAACATTCAAACCATAACAACATAAGGAATGAATTACGGCAATAATTATAGGGCTAATATAGCCTCTTGAAATGAATAAAGGTATAAAACTGAAATTATAGCAGAACGAGAGATTATTTACCATTTCTGGAAACAAGTACATTATTTATTCAAAAATATCAAGTGTTGGGAAATGTTACAGTAATGCCATTTGCCTCTCCAGATCTTCATTTTTATGAAATTATGTATAAACCTTATTTGAAAACTTTTTAAAAATTACTGATCAAGAAATTTTTCTTAGAACTCAAACTTGTTAGTAAAGATCATGCAGTGAAATGTTTTTGTAATACATTTTGTGAGAAATAATGATTTAGAGTGAGCTAAAATAGAATTTGCTTCTATTTTAAAGATTCTAATTAGTTTTGAGCCTGATAAATTGATATGCAACAAGCCACAAAATGTCAAAATGTCTTTATTACGTGGCATCTAATTAAATACTTTATTTACACAGGAAACTTTCTGATCTCAAATGATGGATAGTCATCTTTTTAACTAAATCCAAATGCACTGAACTTACTTGAACAGCTTAAATTGACACGTTATTCACTTACTTATGACACTTAGCTAAGTTTCACCACTTTTCCATTTTCCCCTTAATTATTTGGCCTATTTCTCAGAAGATGGAAATTGGGATAACTCCATTAACATCAATGGAGTTATTCTGCTTTAAACCAGGTCTTCGTTAAATCTGAAGAACTGACTGCTTATGAATTTCTCTCATCATAATATGTCTCTGACGAGCCAAAGTGTTTCTATGGTGAATAGAATGTGTTTATGTAATTCAGTAAAACATGCTTAGCTTTGTTTGATTCCTATGTTAAATTGTTATTACTGGTATATAACCATGGTAAACCTTGGTTGAAACTGGAAATGTGCAGAACTGATCAGATGGCTAGGCATTATTTTCCCCTCACTTATTGTAATGCTACATGGTCCTGTTCACAAATAAGCTAAAGGTATGGGCAAGTTACAAATGAATATGGCAGTAGGTTCTCCATTTACTGTAAGATGATTTTGGTCTCAAATTTGCCCTGATTCAGAAACCGTCTTTGTTTCCTTAACAATATTTCATAACTGTGATTTCCTAACAGAATCCATTTCAAGACTATTTACAATATCTTGCCTGGCTCATTGTTGACCACAACTCTTAGCTGATATCGAAAATGATAGTGATTTTCAGTGGGGCTGCCCACTGTGCTGTAGTCTTTCTTTCTTGAGAGATCTTTGAAGAAACACCTTCAGCAATATCTGTGCTGTGTTCATTCCCTCCCTCCCCAGTATGCTTGTTTAACTCAATGTCAAAAGAAATTGCATGATTGAGACTCTAGTTTATCAAGGAATGAATAAAGCCCATTTTAAAATCAATATTTAAGAATATAATTGTGATGGGCTAGCTGGTAATGACAGCCCAGGCATTTTGAAAGGGTAAAAGATGATTGGAGGACTTGGGATTCCCTTTCCTCACCAATCAGGCTCAAGAGACTCACCCTCCATGTCCCCTGATTGGCCCCTTGGGTCACCTGGAGGGGGATAAAAGGGGCAGCGCAGCTGACTCAGGAGAGACCAGTGAAGGACCACAAGGAAGGAGTCTCAAAGAGCTGGTTCAGCGGGGTGGGAGCAGTTGCCCCAGAAGCACCTGAAGGAGTGGGACCTGCAGGCACCAGTTGGACCCTCAGCAGCGTGGTGCGCAGCCAGCAGGAGAGGCTTCCCACTGGGCTCCAGGATCCCCTACTAGAGGGTGTGGCCCGCAGGAGAAGTTCCCCAGCTCCAGCAAGGATCTGAGCAGTGACCTGAGGGATTTCCAGCTCCTCCACTAAGAGGCCAGGCACCTCAGTGTGAGGCTGGGGCTCCTGGAAGGTCAAGACCCCTTGCAGCTTGCTTGTGGCACTAGCCCTGGTGGCTGTGTGGTAGAGTTTCTGCCTACCCTGTTAGAAATCTGAGTTCAAGTCCCAGCTGGGGTGAGTGAAGTAACAAGGAAAAATCCTTGTTGCAGTGAAAAGGGGTCCTTGTGTTCTCCCACTCCAGGTAGCTAGGCCCTATATTCCTTGTTACTTGACATTTTGTTCCTTTTATATTTCACCAACCAGTATTCTTTGTTATGCTGTTTGTGTTTTATATTTTGGTTAACCCTATTTTTTGTCAACTGGATGAATATGTCTATGACTGTAAGTGTCTAACCTTTGTTGAATCCTGCCCCCTTGGGGCATGGTAGTGTCCCCTATACCCCCTGGTTTATACTGGTTATGTTCCCAGTACTGTTCTCTCATGAAAAGGTATATGGTTAAGTCCCCATTGGTGGTCTGGCTCTGCTCTATAGCGGGGGGGAGTGTCCCTACACCTCCCACAGTGCTTGTGCACGTGCTTTGATCACTTCAATTGGAGAGGCGGTACCTCTTGGAGTACTGCCCAGGTTACATAATCAAACTAGAAAAATGTTGTTTCATCAATGTTATAAACATTCTGGCTAAAAATTCACCCGAAGAAACAGCATGCACACACAAGCTTACCCAAACTCACCCCTGCACACACAAGCTTGCTTACACTCACACCAACACCCACACACACAATTAAACTAATTGAACAGCTGTTTGTGGTGACCCAGTGTGGTGTGCTGTCTCCTCAACTTTGAATGCTTACTTTTTACCTAAGGAATGGGAAGATGGCAAGGTAATTAACAGCAGGAAAGCAATGTATACCAAGTATAGTATATTTGCTAACCACAAAATTATGGCATGATGCATTATAATAGTTAGCAGAAGAATGAATTGCTTCGTAGAATCAGCAATTTGGACATAGACACAGCTTTAAAAGTTTTTTCTACATACCTTGAGGTAGCAGGGATGGTTCGTGATCGCTGGGGCGCATGGAGTGTCCCACAAGAGTGCGGGGGCCCTCCACGTGCTCAGCGGCGAACCCAGAAGTGGATTGGAAGTACTTATGGTCCACTTCCGGGTTTGCTGGGGTTCTGCCTCCCCGGCTTGGTGATTGGGACCCCAGGTGTCCCTTCAGACACAGGAGGCACCAGTCACCGAGCTGGGAGAGGTGCGGGGGGCCCCACCAGTGCGCTCCCTGGCAGACCCAGAAGTGGACCAGAAGTGCTTCTGGTTCACTTCTGCGGCTGCTGCTGAGTGCACAGTGGAGCCCCCTGTGCTACTGTGGTACGCTCCATCTGCCCCAGCATAGCAGAATTCATGAGCCGCCTGGTACCTAGAGGTATGTAGAAAAAACATTTAAAGCTATCTGTCTGAATCTCTGAATCTCTCCAAATCGATTCAGAGGATTCTGATTGAATTTGGCGTGATTAAAGGGTCCTCTGATTCAGTTCGGATTCGGAGATTTGGCCACTGAATCAGGCCAAATCTCCGCCAGATTGAATCAGGGACAGAAGCTTCACACAGCCCTAGTATCCAGGTTATAGCTGTATTGGTCTAGAGGCAAAAGGAATCAGAGCTCATGGTAGAAGTGATATCTTTTATTAGACCAACTAGCTTTTGCAAAAAAATTCTTTAACTGCAAGTTTGCCGAAAAGCTTGCAATTAAAGAATTTTGTTTGCAGAAATCTAGTTGCTTTAATAAAAGATATCACCTCTACCATGCATCCTGATTTCTTTCATTTTGTTAGTTCACTTTTACATGCAAAGTGATTGGAGTCATACAGATATAACCTGTTCTTTTTGTGGAAAGAGGTAGCACATTTACAAATACTAAAAATTGGCCTTAAACAACCACAGACCCATTCCATCACCCCCAAAATGCCCCCCTGCCCCCCACTCCGCCAAAGCTTCAACTAAAGCCATTGTGGTATTGGCCTTGATTAAGGATGCAGGACTGAACTTTTTGGATGAACCTTGTTTTCCCAGTTCTCCACTAATGAAAAGGCCAAAATACATTAGACCTATTCACAGTATGAAGTCATGAGTAAGAAGCAGAAAGACCAGAAAGCCACCGTTTTGAGACACGCATGTGACAGACTACTTACTGAAGAAGTTCTGCTTATGTACAGATAACCTTATACAAACTGTCCTGCCTCAAGGACTGTAGCAATTGCTGTAGGTTGGTTACCACAACACGGACGAGGCTTTTTCCAATCTCTGCCTTTCTGCTCCATGCAAATTTGGTATTCTACATCCATAATTATTACCCTGTGCAGATCCACTGACTTAATCATTTCTCTCTGGTAAGTTAATTACTTGTACTGTGACTTCGTGTTTTTCAAGATTTAATAAAAAGTTAAAGCCATATAACATTGCTGCAGTAACTGAATTTTAAGGAAGGCGTAACATTATTATGGTTCGTTATTACTCTATTTAATTTTTAATTCTAGCCTAAATGTTGGAAATTGAACGTCTTGTCTTTTAGTATGCTCCCCACTGACAGTAAAATTTCAGGTGCATGGGCATGAAGGAATAAAGGAATATTTTTATTTAATAGTAATCTCTGAAGATACTCATCCTTGGCCCCAACATGTAAACACTTATACATAAATAATGTGTGGGCCATCACATTATTCATATGCATAATGATTGCAGGGTCTTAAGTTTTCTTCTTTGAGGGGTTTCCTCCCAATTTTTGTAAAGTCTTTCCCATTTCGTCTTTTTTGGAAGTCCCAGCCTTTTGCTCATGGCTAATTCAAGGTCAGACCAGAACTCACAATTTATTAGCAGAAATAAATTCAGCTTCTTTGATGAACCTTACTGAGATACAGATCTGCTGTGCTGTGAAACTCATTACCTCAAAAATTAAAACCAAAAAAAGGCCACTCCCAGTACTCCTTCCATATACACCTACTAGCCAATTTCATAATTCACCACATGTGTTTTAAATGGCAAGGCCTGGCTTCCTCCTTACTGGAGTAGCTGGATTGCACAGACCAGCGGTGCTCAGCTTTTCTGGCCCCGCAGGCCAGATGAGTACTGCAGGGCTGGTCTGCCGGGTCTGTGCTGGTGCTAGTAGATGTAATACGAAACTTGATTTAGATTCTCAGAAAATAAAAAACTTAGTGAGGCTAAACCTTAATGAAACATCTTCATCATACCATGAATGATAGACTCTTTCATCCAGATGTGTTAAATGACATCTATCTCTTGATACTCCACATATATTGCAATATTACCTGGGTATGGGGCCTGGCAAAGCATAAGTTTAAGGGCCAATCCTATGTTTGAGTTATAATAGTTCATCGCTTGGATTATGTTAATTGTTTTTTCGCCCTCTATTTGTACAGGCGAATTTATGTGCACATAAAGAAGTCAACATAGGTCTGGGATCTGTAGCTAAGTCATATTGTTCTGATTATAGTTGCCTCAGCAGATGTCATTTAAACTCAGATTTAGCAGTGTTGGTCCTTCTGGAGCAATGAAAGTAATAATAAGGAACCAAATACACTAAAAGCTATGTAGCATGTATTTAGAACAAACCCAGTTCAAAGAAAAATACTTCTTAAAAGCAATAGGCATTATTACAAACCTGTTCAATGTTATTACATACATTACAAATGGCAACCAGGTTTCAAAGTGTACATAATATATGTGTTCCTAATTATTTTCTTGAAGAGTATGTTTAAAGAACTTGTTGATATGTAGCATTTTTGATGTGTCCTGATTGACATGCAATTCAGAGTTTACAAGCCCATCAGTCAGAAAGATGAGAAGAGAATTTTTATTTTGAACAAAGACTTTGAAAGTCTAATATGAAAGTTATCTGTGGGGTTTGTTTGTTTTTTTTTTAACTCTTTGAAGAGCAGGTTTTAATCTTGTATGTACATGCGACTTACATGAAAATTCATCATGGCTCATTGGACAAAAACCCTTGCAATATATTTTTCTCAGTTTTTATAAAGATCTTGCTCCAGGAACAAAGATTTGTTTTTACCAAAATAAGATTTGACAGGTTTTGAGTGAAACGGTTTGTACTGTGTTCATTTCCACTTATGTGCATGTGCAGTCATCATACTACATTTACTGCCCACGCTAAACATATGGCAGTGATGTTCGCTGTTAAGGCACATGAGTGTCTGGCACAGGAGTATAATTTTCATGCTGATAAGTAGGTGGATATTCTATAATGAAGCAACCTGCCTTACTTAAGTTCCTACAGGCATCACAAATGAGGAAATCAATTTCTTGATGGATACTTTTAATATTGCACAGTCTCCAAAGTTCTTTCACAAAATAGGGTCAGTATTATTACAATTGCGAGATAGCTATAGCTAATCTATAAAAGATGTTTCGTTATGGTTTAAATTTATCTATCGGTGAACATTTTGTTTCTTGGAGATGTCTTATTTGGGATGTATATGGGCCCCGAATTGTTCAAGAATGGTTTTTATTCACATGGACTCAAAGCTTTGCAATCCATTTGCATGCACAAATCTTAGATCCCTTTGGTTTAAAAAAAAAAAAAATTAGATATGCAAGCATTTTTAGACCCACATGTAGGTTCTTTGAAATCTTAACCACAGCACTTTTCTTGCAGAGTAGTTAATACTTATATCACTGTCACTAAACTAATATCATCAAAGTTTGACAGGCAATCAGGATTATTTTGTTAAAAGCTTATTTTGTGGACTAGGAAGAATCCTTTTGCTATTCTCTTTGTTAGGACCTGTCTGATTAAAAGTTTGTTGCACAATCATTGTTCCATGGGCAATGTGTGCAGTGCTTTCTGAGTGACAGATTAAAGAATCTCTGTATTTTAAATACATTTCTTTTCTTGACAATGTGAATCACATAATCCCCCTCTTATCCATTTTAATAAGCTGTGCTTTATGCTGATCTCATGACTGAACATTTGATAAGGATTATAAAAATGTGTTTCGTTTAAGTTAAATCACCAGCATTGCTCTTTGAATCATACTTCAGTAAAATAAATGGTGATAGACATATTTCCTTTCCCAGGCCATTTTAGAAAGCACTGATCTCCCATCTAAGCCAACTGTACCTTTGCTCCCAGTTATGTTACAACTTGTTAGAATTAGACCTATTGTGACAGCCCTTATGAATAGATGCTCTAAATGTTTGGCTTCCTAGGATGTAGGAGCTGTAGGAGGGAGCAGTATATTTGCATACAGAGTAGTAGCTATTGACAATAAGAGAGCCTTTTCTAGTTAGCTTTCAGGATGAGCCTTGGAGCTGGAGTGGAGCTACACTTATCATCAATCCCCTGCCAATGATGCATGTTGGAGCTATCCTATTACAGCTTTAATTGGTGTCAGGTGCTTTGGGAGCAGGGAATGGCAACTGGCACTCCAGTAGTTCTTTCTTCTACTGTTTGCTTCCAAAAGTTCCAGGCCCCTTGTCTGTTGCGGTCTGGGTTAGTCCTTTGCACTGTGGCACAGGACCAGATTTTATCCTTGATAGGAACCCTCTAGGGGGTTACACCATAGCTCCCACCAGGGGAGATGCCTTGTTGGACCTGGTGCTGGCCACGGGAGATGACCTGGTGAGGGGGCTGAGGGTGCTCGACCACCTGGGCGACAGTGATCATTGCTTGCTGGAATTCACCATCCAGCGCAAGATGGCAAAGGCCTGCAGCAAGGCAGCAGCCCTAGATTTCAGGAGGGC
>NW_017729029.1:49394061-49412208 GCF_001723915.1 Gavialis gangeticus
TGGAGTACTGTGTCCAGTTCTGGGCGCTGCACTTCAAGAGGGATGTGGACAGCATCGAGAGGGGCCAGAGGAGGGCCACTCGCATGATCAGGGGACTGCAGGGCAGGCCCTATGAGGAGTGGCTATGGGACCTGAACCTGTTCAGCCTCCACGAGAGAAGGCTGAGGGGGGATCCAGTGGCCTGTTACAAACTAGTCCAAGGGGACCAGCAGGCACTGGGGAAGTCCCTGTTCTCCCGGAGTGACCAGGAATAACGGTCACAAGCTGGTAGAGGGTAGATTTAGGCTAGATATCAGGAGGTGCTACTTCACGGTCAGGGCGGCTAGGATCTGGAACCAACTTCCAAGAGAAGTGGTGCTGGCTTCTACCCTGGGGGTCTTTAAGAGGAGGTTAGATGAACACCTTGCTGGGGTCGTTTGTCCCCAGTAATCTTTCCTGCTATGGCAGGGGGTCGGACTAGATGATCTACTAAGGTCCCTTCCAACCCTAGAAACTATGAAACTATGATTTTGGCCCATGGACTATTATCTTGTTTGAGCCATAGGGCACATCTATACATGCCGCTTCAAGATGCTTTACCCTGATTTAAAGCACATGAAGGGCACGCGTCTACAAGTGCACACCCTTCATGTGCCTTAAAAATGGCAATTTTAGGCTATTTGTGCCTATCTTTGATACCTGCAAAAACAGGTATCAAATTAAGGTGCAAATAGCTAAAGCAGATTAATGTACACGTGGACATGCTAAGGTGCATTAACACTGTATGGACTGACATGGGACCAACTTTAGTTCTACATCAGTCTGCGCACATGGTGTTAATGCACTTTAATGTGTGCATGTGTAGACGCAAGCATAAATTGCCTTCATGCGCATTAAGCTAGTGCACATTAAATTTAGGTGTGCCTAAATGCATGTGTAGACATGCCCTTTGTGATGTATTTGGCTAAGAGAATAAAGAGATCTTCCTACCATAAGCATCTGCTTTATTTGTTTCTAATCTTCAATCCAGTTTCTACATACTGCTCTCTGGGGGGTAAGATTTCTCTGCAGTGAAATTTGTAAGTTTGGTTTCCAGGTTTCTTGTGTGACCCATCTTCAAGCAGAGAGTACTGAAATACAACCCTGAAGAACTCACGAATTCAGCCAGGAAAATGAATCTACAAGTTCCAAGCTAGGACTTTCATACATAATATACTTAACTAATCCACCAAATTTAGAGGGACAGAAGCCCCACCACTCAGAAACCTGTTCCTGGAATTGTAGGATGCCATCCGTGCCGTAGCAATGAAGTTTGGTGCCTGGGGAAGAGCCCACAGTGGCAGTCCATTCTCACCTTGTGCACCGATCTGGGGGGCACATGACCCCCATGCTTGCCCGGGAGTGCATGCAGCTGCGGGAGCTGGCCTTCCCCTGTCCCCGTGCCCTCCCAAATGAGCCACTCGTGGCTCTGCCCCACACCCTGCCCTGGCTGGGCAGCACCTGTTGGTGCCCCTTCACTTCGGCGCCCGGAACAGTTGCCCTGCTCGCCCCCCCGCCTTGCTACAGCACTGGATGTCATAGCAGTAGGATGTCATAGCAATAGTTTCATACCTTCCTTCAGGTGACAGGATAGCTAAATAGAATGGCTAGAAATCAATGCAGCAACAATGCATTTAACAACAAAGAGCCAGAACTCCCCGTAAGGAAGACAGTGATAGAAGAAAAGAGATCTGGACCAGTATTCCCCTATTCATGTGTGCTTTTTTTCAAGCAAGCACCGTGTTCTGTGGAATTGCAAATGATTGACATAGGAGCAAAGGTTTTGGGATGAAATCTTGAGCCTGTTTGAAGAATATATTTATCTCACAAAGCACTGCATGGATCCAGCATTTATAGTGATGCCCTGTACAACCCATAATTAATAAGGAATAAATCTGTCATATAAGCTCCTGCCAGTCAGTCAGAAGTAATGATTATTAGGTCTTTTAAATGCATGTGTGATTGCTCAATAACATAGAGTGCTTAATTCTGTTTGAGAGAGAAACCTGTTACAGGAATATAGGACCCCAAGGAAATGTATTGAAAGATGTTTCCAGTGTAATGCAGTAAGCAAAAATCACTTCGTTCCAAGCAGCCCTGCCTCAGAACGTGATGCCTTTGGGGAACTTGCTGGCCCCTTTTCACCTTAGCGTTTATAAGCTGTGATGCTATATTCTCCTAGGGCTCAAAGCATCACAAACAAACAAACAAAACCCCTACACCGAGCAGTGCAAGAGGCAAATGTCAAAGCGGGTGCCTAATTCTAGCTCACTGCCAGAGCAAGCTGACTTTTCGCACCACTAGCCTTCTTCCAAAGGCCCATCAGCCGTGCCAGAAACCTTAGTAATGTATAATGCTGGTAGGGGAAAGATCTAAGCATGTACATGGAAGTCTCTTGACAAGTAATAGATCTGCTGTGGCTGATTGCCGGATAGATTAGAAAAGTGCAAAAAAAATAGCAAACAGAGAAAGCGAGGAGTCAAAAACGACAAAGCCTTGTTTAGGGAAAGAAAGATGTGGGATGTGTTGTGAGCCATATCCTCACCTGCTGGAGGTCACGGTGGATTCATGAACTTCAATAGATTTTAGTCATGTGGTGTCATTCTGCAGAAATAATGATTCGGATATGACTCTGCAACAATATGATTTTGCAGACTACAGGATGCTGAGAAAAGGAATTTTGATTAATCAAGCTCAGAGGCAGGTGCACACAAGCCACACTTTGCTATTACTGTGCCTTTATTTATTACACCACCCTATTTCTGGTTTACACCCCTATATAATGACATTCCCAGCTTTTCTAATGGCAAGCAAACCCCTGGTTGGAACTGAAATATTGGATCCCAATGCTACATCTAACTGCATACAGAAAAATAGTTCAAGTAATTTTTAGAGGTTTCTAACTGTATGTATAGCTTTCCCTTCCTACCAAGACTTGTGAACTTGGACTAAGGGCAACTAAGAGAATCAGCCTTCTATAACAGATAGTGGTAATATCAATGATATTTAAAAATAATCCTGCACTTTTCAAAGATTTTATATAAAATTTACAGTATATACAGGATATGTGATATATTGGGTAATAAACAAGCACTGCTGTTGAATGACTTCACTCTGGCCCAGCCCGAGCAAATGCAAACTTCAGGCTTCCAATAAACATAAAACCAGTTGAAAAATGTCTTGAGATTTTTCAAACTAAGATACGTTGAGGGCCTCCTTCTGACTAAGCGTGCAGTGCCTGTGTGTTGTTTGTTTGCACTTGTGCATGTCTCTCTGCGTTTTATATGTATAAATTTATGTGTACGGCTGTATATACATTTTGCAGTCTTTCCACTACAAAAAGCGGGTTGAATAGGAGTGCATCTTGCCTTCACCGCAGTGAACAGAACAGTGCCTATAATATGGTGTTAATAAAGAAAATAATGATGTGAAAGACATCCCTATTATATTGCTTCCATCAGTGATAGAGTACTTCACTTTTCTCCTGCTAGCAGTGTTGCGGTAAGTCTCTTGCTGCATTTTCCTATGTTGCTGACTTTTTTTCCTGCAGTGATTAATAAAAGCTATCCTTAAAGTTCATGGGAGACCAAAACACAAAATGGGACTGCTGCTACCCAGGAAGTCATTTTGCAATGGATAAAAGGTCAGGGTACCTTTTTGTCAGTAGGTACTCCCGTTGGGAATATTTATCATCTATAAAGCGCTGCATCGGCAACCTTTGTGAGTATTTTATCAATAACAAAGAACTGAATAATTCTACCATTTTTGTAAGCCACTTATCTATATTTAAACAGTATTGAAAAGAGAATCTATGTGCTGAGAGCTATGGAGTTAAGTTGCAGGCTGTAAGTGTTGTCTCTTATGGCCATATAATAACTTAGTTGCTGCATTTTTTTTTAACACTCAACATACTGTGTATATAATCTCCATGGTTTAACACATCCCTAATTAATTCCATTGTGCTCAGAGATGCCATTATGCTAATTTCAGTGTTTTTCCATCATTAGTAGTATATATAGCAATTATTCCCATGCAGTCTGTTATCAAAATACAGTACACCATTTACAGAAAGAGTGAGCCAGTGCAATATAAGGGGCAAACTAAGAAACTGTGATTCAGGCCATTCCTATTTTTCACTTTGCGTCATTGTGAACTTGGGGGCATGTCTGCTACTCTCCGGGCACATCTACATGAGATGTTTACTGTGCAGTTGACTAATTAGCGGCACAGTAAATGTCTTGGTGTCTACATGTGTTTCTCCATTAGGCTGGAATAAACTAATTTACTCTGTAGCAGGAGTAAATTAGTTTATTCCACCCTAATAGGGGTATTTACAAGCACTATCCTGCTGTGGAATAAAAAACTCTGCAGCAGCGCACGTGCAGATGCTGCCCAGCTGGCTGGGGCACGAGGATGCTTCAGTGTAGGGGCTGCCTGCCAGCTAGCCCTGTGCTGAAGCTCCCTGATGCCCCAATTGGCCCTTCTGCAGCAGATTTTGCTGGCTGGACCAGTTCTGGGCTTGCAGGCTGATCCCAGGAGCAAAAAACACTAGAGCAATAAACTCTGTAGTTTATTCAAGCACCATAATAGAACTTGTAGATACACCTTCTGAGCCATAATGTGCCCATCCACAAAATGAGTGCCATAGTACATTTTTGCATCCAAACACTGTATTGCTTTAAGTTCTTCAGATGCAGGTACTTACGGGTGCAAAATGTTATTTATACTCCTCTCTGATTAGATGGAGGATTCTTTACAAAAGAGTTTCTCTTATTCAATTTATTAATTTATTCTTTCTGATGTATATACTATTTTTCCCTCTCCTGGCATGGATATATTTCCTAGACAACAGATTTAAACTTTATGTCCAGGTAGAGACATTACAGTTTTACTAGTATAAGTGATTGGAAACTGGTCTATACCCTTAACAGAGCAGAAGTTTAGGACAGAAAACCAGTCTAGCACCATAAAAGAACAGAAGTTTGGTACACACAGGCTGGTTGAAAAATGGCAGAACCCTCTCTAAGATTTGCCCCCGACACCAAAGAGCAAATGTGTGTTCTGTTCAGTGTGGATCTAAATTATGCTGCATAAATTAGATCTATTCTGGCTCAGGCCTTTTCAGTGTCTGTACCTAACCTATATGAACATTTGGGGCTGTATGATCTCTTTCAAGTGCAAAGTTCACACTATGGCAATAAAAACTGCAAAATAAGTATTTGTGGGGTTTTTCCCCAAACTTACCAGGAGGCAGAGGGGCAACTTACTGCCTACTAGGGAATGAAGAGTGGTTTATGTCTCTGAAAACCTAGAAAATACCTATTCCTTAATGGGAATCAACCCATCTTGCCAGCAATCCTGCCCAATAGTTTGATGCAGAAGGCAGGACATAGTTATACCTGTCTAAACTAACTCATTCAGAGAGGCATTAGGTTTTGTAGGCTACAGCCGACTTCATCATAAGCTATATTACATGTGTACACATACACGCATCATTTTGTATTTGAAATCCTGTATAAACTTAACAGAGAAATTGCTTTACCTCACCACTGAGAAACATCTGTCTTAGGATAAGAAGAAGCAGTGCTCAAGTATGCAGCAATATTACACAGTAGCTTGAGGGCAGGAAGTGAGGAAATATAACATACTCAAATGAAGCCACAAGATAATTTTAGGTATGCAGAAGGTAATTAGAAGTGGAGTTTGGCCAGGACAGATATACTAGTAGGGATATATATCACATACTGAGAACTCCATGATCTTGGTTAATAATACAAAGATTCAAGGACATGAGTGTTACCATTCATTTGTAATGGGGCCTCCAGCAATTTCTCATTCCTTTATGTAGTATTGACTTGGTTTTTAACATTTTAAAAAACATTGCCATTGAGGCTTGACACAGGTCCACATCTAAAATGGTGAACAAGTATTGGGTTTACCATGAAGGTCTTCGGCAATAACCAGCTCTCTAATCTTTGTAGGGAGCCAGAGCACAAAGGGGAGCGGTGATAACGCTTATATCAGTAGAACTTGAGATAGCAAGGGATCGCCCAGCGTTGGGTTGATGAAAGGATTGCTTCCCAGATGAGACCTATTTGGATTTTGTTTATGGCAGTCAGAAGTCTCTGACCCAACATTTTGAGGCATGTAATCAATCAGGTGGCAGAACTGAACCAAGTTTCCTAAAGGGTGAAAAGTTTGATGGGAAAGGGATAGGACAGATTTAATGCTATCAAATCTGTGAGGGTTTTTTTTGGATGAAATCCAAGAAAGTTTACTGGCAAGGGCAGCCAATTCAAAGGAGTGTTGGGGAGGGCTTTCTTGAGAAAAATACTTGAACTTTGATGAATGTGTTTTGGAAGTCAGAATGTGTGTTTGTGCGGAGGGAGGTGTACACTGGAAGACTAATTAAAAGACTATTTGTATTATTAATAATCTGATTAAACAAAAATGAACACTCAACTAGTTTCTAATTCTAAGATTAATTACACTGGGTAACTTAATTAGCTGGCACTGAATAAACCTGCAAGACTGACTGGCTTTTTGAAACTTTTATCAGAAGGAAGGCTGACGTGGAATGCAAATCTTATTAATGGGGTACATTGCTACAACCTTTTTAATTTAGGCCTCAGACTGATGGTATTCAAGAACTGCATAGTTATCACAGGAATTATCACAAACTTGTAAGAAGCCCATTTTCCTTAATGAGACCAAGTTGTGCTAGCACTATGCACCATGACATTTTTTGGCTAATATGATTGGTCTGATAGTACGTATGAAAGGACAGTTTTGAGGATAATCCATTAGTATCCATAAACATCTACATTTGATTATGATGCCTTCTGGCTGATGGCAAAGCCAAGCAATACTTCATTGCTTCTTTTAATTGAAGGTTTTCCTAAATTCTTTTTTTTAACTGTTGGGTACTTTGGTTGACTGCACTACATTTTCACATCTGCATCTAAATCTTTAGTTAATGTTCCAAATAGGAGTGGCCTTCCTTTCACATGAGAGACCATCAGATGCAAGACTTATGGGGCAAGACCTTGGCACTTGAAGGGACAGATACTTCCCTACAATGTAGAGGGGAGCCCGCATGGTGTGTGCTTTATGTGGGAATTGGGACATATGAAGAAAGTTTGCCCCACATGAATTTGTTCTTTGGGGGAACTACTGTATGCAGAAGTATGCTGTTTGTAAAGCTGCAAAGGAAATCCCAGCAGGTTTAGTCAACTGGAGATATGCCCACACTCTAATACGGTGGAAGAAGAAGTTCTACAATTGGCAACATCTGTGGGGATACTTTGGTCCATTGAACAGGTACAAGATGGAGGGGTGCCATGCAAGGTTTCCCTAGGGTCAGCCAAATTGTGTGTGATAGCTTTGGGTGAACTGTGGGCTACTCTTGCTGGAATTACCGAGGAAAACAAGTGGTAAAAGGGGGTGAGTTTGAATTCCAGTTCAGCGTCTGCTGTCGAGAACAGGAGAAGGATGTGGCCCATTTATTACATAATAAATCCATATCGGCATGGTATCTAAGGTAGTGGCTACAGGAGTTATGAAGTATGCCTGGTTTCCCCAGCTCAGGTATTCTGAAACATTTATGTGAGCATCAAGACTTAAGTGACTGAACAAATCACCAGGCAGTGTATCTTGTTAAATGTGCTATCTAAATATGATTTAAGAAAGTGGGTGGTTGATTCCTTCGTCTTAATTCGTCTTTAAGATGGGAGAAATATTCAAGTGAGCACATGAGGAAGACATTGATAGCTTAGTCAAAAAAAACCCAGCTTGCTTTGTTGCCAAATAGAAAACTGAAGTTGCAAGAGGCAGCTGAGTCCTCTTCTACTTTGAGCCAGGAGTGGAGGAGAGCTTAAAGTTGAAGGATTGCTGTGAAAACCACTGGAGCAGTCAATTTTTCACCCTCCATTGGAAGCAGGTCTAGTATTCTAGATTTTCCCCCCACTGTTCCATTCACAAGAATGACACTATTTTAATTTTAGGTAAATGTGTCTTAAATATTTAATCTGGAGAGATCCAGTGATTACATTAGGAGAGAACTAAGCATATTCTATAGCCTTTTTAGAACCAGTACCTTGGCAGAATAACAAATACATCTCATTTTCTGTTCAAATGGCATAATTTCTCTCCCCCTCTTTTGTATGTATGTCATATTATATTTGATATTAAGTTATTTTCATCTTTTTCCTGTTTCTAAGGAGAAGAACATTATGAGCGCAACAGACAGAACATTAATGAATATAAATTTGCTGCCACCCACTAAGCACTTGTAGTGAATTATAATGCTTTACGTGCGATATTAAGTTAGGGTTGCTGAAATTACATTGAAGTGGCTCGTTGCTAATGTTTGAATC
This sequence comes from Gavialis gangeticus, assembly GCF_001723915.1. Taxonomy (NCBI): domain Eukaryota; kingdom Metazoa; phylum Chordata; order Crocodylia; family Gavialidae; genus Gavialis; species Gavialis gangeticus. Next base: position 49,402,455 of record NW_017729029.1, read on the forward strand.
AAACAGCCTGGGTCTGTGCTAAAGCAATGGCCAGCTGCACTTATTATCACAATCTGGGCTTTCAGTTGATAAAATCCTATTATAAGAGGCTTTTAAGGAAAACAGCAAGAGCAAAATTCAATAAAAAGGTGATTTTTTGGGAAATGATGATCGCCTCCTGAAGTGCAGCTCCACTATCTTTTTGCATTAGAAGTAGAAATTATAGCCTCTAATGTAAAAATTCCTTAAAAAATGTAAGGGCTGTTGATCACTGATAAGCAAACCAGGTCAGGCTGGAGACCTTTGCCCAAATTTCACTCTGAATCTAAATCCAGGTTTTTGCCAACTGAAAAGTTTGGTTAACTTTCCTCCTGTATTATTTCCATTGTTTTTGTGCATATCTGCACAGCCGGATTCTAATCGGGTCTAAAAGTAAGTGCAGAAAGAATACTGCTAGAGAAGCTATTTTTACAGTATTTCCAGGCTGTCTTGAACAGACAGTGGTAGACACTTTGCAAGCTTTCTAATTGAATTTTTTTTATTTAAGGAGTCTGAAATGAGATAAAAAAACCCTCTTTTTTGGAGGTGTTTAAGAGTACTGTCTGTTGCGATTTGCACAATTATAAAGATGTGAAAAAGCCACAGAGGCTCAGTTGGGTCCCAAATAATCATGTTTACTAAATATATGTAAACATGCAAGGCCTAACCACATACATCCTGCTAGTAAAATTCATTTTCATTGGCTTATATGTCAAGTAGGTAGGGGAATCTCCATCCCTGTAGAATTTTAAGACTAGAATAGCCGAAGCCTTGGCTGGGATGATCTAGCTGGGGATAGTCTTGCTTTGAGCTGGGGGTTGGACTAGATGACCTCTGGAGGTCCCTTCCAGTTCTCATTTTCTGTGATTCCAGTAGTGATGCATAGGGGTGCATGGGGTGCACATGTACCCTCTAAGAGCGCTGGTGCATCAGTTGCTCATGTGTGATTCTATGTACCATGGTGAGCACCACCACTAGAGGGGTCAAAAACTCTTTAAAGGGAGACTCATTTATTCCTCTGCTGAACTTCCAAATCTGTTAAATGTGTGCTCATAACTAATATAGGGCAAAAACTGCAAAAAAGCTTTCAGCAAATCGAAAGGTCAGAATTCCAAATGAATATGAAACACCCAGATTTTTCCCCAGTAGGTTTTCTGCTACTACTTATGTGATTGAGTTTAACTGTCACTGATATTTACAGAAACCTAACTTCAAAGTCACATGATAGATCATTTACAGTAACCATGTATTAAAAGCATTATTTTTCCTAGTGGGGCAAGTATACATGTATTAGCACACAGAGAATGACAGTCTTGTTTAACGTATATCTGACTCCCCCCACCATACTTGCTCCATAATTGTCTCATAGTTCTTTCATTTGCTGAGTTTTGTCGAAATTCGATTATAAGCTCTTCTTGAAAGGAATGGTCGTATATGAACACGAGTCACCAGGGTGAATGAACATGAATCATCAGTGTGAAGAGGTAATAAGTAAAGCTAACTGCACCCTTTCTTGCATAAGTAGGTGCATCACAAAGAGGTCTAGGGAGGTGATCCTTCCCCTCTATGCAGCGTTGGTGAGGCCGCAGCTGGAGTACTGAGTCCAGTTTTGGGCACTGCACTTCTGGAGGGATGTGGATGGCCTCGAGAGGGTTCAGAGGAGGGCAACTTGTCTGGTTAAAGGCCTACAGAAAAACCCCTATGTGGACCAATTAGGAGACCTGAACCTCTTCAGCCTCCACAAGAAGAGGCTGAGAGGTGATCTTGTGGTTGCCTACAAACTCATTGGGGGGGGGGGGCAGCAAGAAATAGGGGATACTATATTTACAAGGGTGCCTGCCAGGGAAACTAAAAATAATAGCCACAAACTGGAAGAGAGGAAATTTAGACTGGACATCAGGAAAAAATTCTTTACAGTGAGGGTTGCCAGAATATGGAATGAGCTCCCAAGGGAGGTGGTGCTGTCCCCTTCCTTGGAGGTATTTAAAAGGGGATTGGACAGACACCTGGCTGGGGTCATCAGCACTCATTCCTGCCCAGGGCAGGGGGTTGGACTCGATGATCTAATTGGTTCCTTCCCATCCTAACATCTATGAAACTATAAAACTATATGCTGTTCATACAGAGCCCAGAGGAAGGGGAGCTCTGAGTCAATGAGGCCACAGGGGCATTGCTATAATACAAATAACATTACACTGGAAGTGCTTGTGTACTCAGGAGAGACAAACTTTATCATGTGATCTACTGGCACAATTACAACCAACTCAGCTCACATTCTTAATCCTCAAGTTCAATTCATAGCATTTAAAAAATTACAGAACGGCTCAATAATTTTAAGCAAGTTTAAGGAGCTAGTGAAAATCACCTTGATGGAAATGGAAACTCAGCCTCATAAAACAGAGGTATAATACATACACTTCCTCATCTGTAAAACGTGGGTTAATCTGAACTGCGCTCTCTCTCTTATTATACCCTTGGATTCTGTCATAGGAAATTTATAGCAATTTCAGGGGCTTTGGAAACCTCACACCAATCCAATTGAATCAAATATAAGAATTCTAGCTCTGTGCAAGTTGCCTGGAATAGATGCAGCATAAGAAATAATGAAATAAAATAGCCTTTCCCACAAAGAAAGGCCCATTTCATAACAGTCAAGAGACTGGAGAGTGCAAACAAGGAAAAAACTGACCAATTTCAGATAACATGTCAGAAATACAAAGTCAAATCATATATCCCAATCTGATTTAATATTTTGTTCGACACACATGATTGCTTGGTCTTGCTTGTCAACGTTTCAAAATGCATTTTCAAATGCTTTGGCAGTGGACAAATGTAATGTTAAACTATTTCAAAAGTAAAGGGAACTTGCCACTTGCATGTCAGGTGAACTAAAGTAGCCCTGTCATCTGTCTCCTCCTATACCAGTACAGAAAAGTTAAACTGCTGCAAATTTAAACTGGAATGAAATGGGTTTTGAAGTTACAGTAGTTTGGCTTCCACTTAGATCTCTCCAACACCTGCATTAACATTGAGGCAATGGGTTTATAAGCACATTACTGTGGGGCAAGCTAATGTATGAATCTAGAGTATGTCAGCTGCTCTGGTAACTGCATATATGCCTGCTTTGACCCCGCAGTAACCGTGAGGTGTTTACTCTTCTGTGAAAGTACTCTGTCAGTTAGAGGGTAATAGTTGATTCTGTAAATGGGCACCTTACTCTACGTTAACTTGTTCATGTGCTAATATCTGGAGGATTTAACACAAAGGTAATTGAACACAGAATTTGGTGCACAGTGGATGGGTCGACATGAGAGGCTTAATCCAAACTAGACCAATAACACTGCACAGTAGCATACTGGGCAAAAGCCATGCTAATATGCTACTGCATGATAGTATTAGGGTACTGCACAGTAAGCATTACAAAAAAACCTGTGCGCCAGCGCTACTGTGCAGTAATTGTAGTTACTGCAGATTTAGTTAATAGTTCATTAAGCAAGTACTAAACTAGATGTGCAGTAACTACTAAACTAAACTAAAGGTGCAGTTACTGCACATTAATGACCGTGTAGATGCGCCCAGTCAGTAATTTCTGTACTGTCTATAAAATGTGCCAGTGTTTGTGCAATGCTTTGTGTTTTATAGTGAACCACGATGCCATACAGAGGGAAGAAGACTGTAGAACAGACCTCTGCTATTCTGTAGTAGTCGCAGTTGAGATTGGAAACAAAAGTGGAAGCAATAAAAAGAAATGCTTAACACTTACATAGTGCTGTACATTTTCAGATTGCTCCTTGTTCACAGCCCTAAGAGGTCTGGATAGTTTGGATTAGATCTGAATAATGATCTGAGCTCTTAGATTCTCAGCTGCACCAAATCACAGTGTCAAAGCTTTTGATTGTGTGTATGGAATGTGGTGGTGGTTACTTGAAAAACCATGGAAACAACCTTGCTTCAGTGAAACACATCGGTCCTTTTTATTTTCCTATTTAGTTTTAGTGAACTGGATAGAATCTTCCCTACCATAAATTTTAATAGGGTAGTCCTGCAAAGCATCAAAATGCCATGATGTATTTTCTAAATATTTAACAAGATTCTCTTGCTCAATTATTTAGATCACATCCCGAGTTCTCTTGCAATAGTTTTTAAGTTTTACGTGGGTTTTATACAATGTAAAATGTGAAGTAAATTCTGTAAATCTGTTTATATACTGACACTGAGAATTATAACAAGCATTACCATCAGACTTCCAGATTAAAACTGAAGATCCCTTTCATCTGCTAAATCAGACAGAAGTACCAGAAATTACAAGAAGCAACCTGCAATGTTTTACTAATGATTTGACTTTGCTTTGCTAACAATGTTTTAACTTTGTTTTTCTCCCCACAAACATTTTTCTAGTTGGCGTTTCTTTCTCTCTTCCCCCTCAATATTTTGTTGGCTGCTTATATAGTTAAGACACCAATTATAGTCTGGTTGGTTTATAGTGGAGGTAGTACCGAAGTATTTCAATCACTGATTTTATGTCTTGTGTTTCAGAGCCTATAATATGCCATGTAGACATATGTGTAATCAAAAGACATGCTTGTGGAAGGACAGAGAAAAGGAAAATGCCTGTATGATGAAATGAATTCATTTTCCCATTCAATCAGTAGAGTGTTTGAGCCAGCATGAAGATGGGACAAAATATGACCTCTCTCTCTCTCTCTCTCATAATCACCAGCAATTTGTGAGAAATGTCAGCACCTCACCTTAATTTTTTGGGGCCCTGAGTCTGTCCTGTCTTAGCGAATCTGTTGCTGCTAAGCATCCTAAACCCTGCAGTAGCCTACCACCTGACCTGGAGAGACCTCTAGGCTCAGGTGGGGCAGAGAAGCTGCATGGACTCTGGTCCACTTTCTTTGTGTACAGCATACACCTTTGGCCAGTGTTTGCACTAGTTCTCTCTGCCAGCTGACCCTGCAGCGACTATTTCAGACCAAATGACGAATGACTCACAGTCTATGCTTGTTTGTGCTGGTTTCACCTGGCATTTTAGACAATAAACATGAATTTTAATTCCAAAAGGATTTCATAAGTCTCAGCTTTCTGTGAAATCTACACTAATCGCTGAGAGTTCACAGAGGTTTTTACTTTTACCTTCCCCCCCAGGCAATAAAATCTGCCAAAAATGTGTTGCTAATCCTGTGAGTTTAGCATTAATTATATACATAAACAGTGGATTCATTGGCTTCCCTTATTTATTCAGTTATGCACTAAAAGGACTTGGTTATTGTGTGGTAATGAGATCTGATGATGTTACATGATTCATCTTATAGATTAATTACTTGAATTCTAGTATAAAAAAGAAGAGAAAAGGATAGCAGTGGCATAAAAGCCTGGATTGGCTTTGCGTTTTTTTTTATTGTCTGATGATAATTATTTTCTAGAGAAAAGACAGTGTGTTTATATTCCCCTAGTTCCTGAGTACTGAAACAGCATTGGGGAGTTTAACCTCTGTCTTCTTTAGTTACTTTAAATATGCAAGTCTCACTTCATTTGAAGCCTCCTGTAGAGTCTGAGGAAGTCACAAGAATGGTAAATCAGATGAATATATACCGTATTTACTCAAATACAAGACAAAGATTTTCCTCAGTCAGCATGGGGAAAAAATGCTCCTTGTCTTACATTTGCATACAAGGAAACTTCATTAAATACATTGTCTAGCATTAAACTGCTGCTAAAAGCAGCATGTGCTCAGTAATGGAAACCAGCTATAAAGTTGATTAAATGCAGTGAACACTGAGCATGACTATAAAACATACCGAGCAAACATACTGATTTTTTTTTTTTAATTTTGTGTCTCTAGTCAAATCACTTTCAAACTCTAGCAACTGAGCAGAACTCAATCGTTCAAGGCTGCATGGTGCTACACTTCAGCCTGGGGCCTCAGGTACTCCCAGATCCATGGCAGGCATCCTACGTGCCAACCCCAGGCCTGGAGACCTTGGAGTTCAGGTGCCCGCTAGTTTTACTTGCTCTTAGCCAAAAGGCTGAAGGAGCAAGCTAGAGAGAAAGCCCAAGAGCATCCTCCATGCCATAAATTGTACAGCTGAGATCCTCACATTGGATGCATATTATAGACTCTTGTGGGATCAGTCTGCCCACAGTGCAAGGGACAGGGCTTCACCCTATAATACACTCGGTCATTCAAGCCTGAGAAGAAGGGTATCTCCGCTGTCAGATAAATAAAACCACTCAGGCTGAAACCATCATCATGGCATCTCCTCTATCATACTGATAGAAACCTACCATCAGAAGAGAGTCAAGTAACTGAATAAGATCTATGGTAGTGCCCATTGTGCACAGTCCCTCTCAGTACTGACTTTTTCAAGTCATAGTGAGCCACTACACTGAATACATTTCAACTTCCTCTTTACTCCCACAGCTGGGTTGTGCCTTTCTTTCCCATTTCCAGCGATTCCTGTTTATTCATCAGCCTTATGTGTCTGGCAAACAACACCAAACCAGGGAAACTCAGGCAGAGATAGAATTGCCCCAGTGTCTGGGAACTCCTTTCTCTTCCTTTTCTCTCATCTCCCCCAGCATCCCTTTATTTTGAGGTTTTAAGGGAGTAATACGTGAGAGGAGTGTATTGATTCCTTGGATTGGCTGGCCACAAATTAGGCCTGGCTGCTTTTAAACAGGATCAAAACCTGGGAGTTTCTAGTTCTGCTAGATTGGCAAGGGTTGGGGCTCTGTCAGCTTTGAGCCGGGGTTGAGGTTTGTAACTTTCTGTTCCCAGTGAGGCTGTGACCCAAGCTACCTACAGGCCAGGCCCAGAGGTAGGCTTGAATTTCCCATGTTGTTTCTTTTGATGGTCCCTGGCTCCAGCCAAGCTGTGTGGTTGAGGTCAGCTGTAGCCAATAGTCAACCTGGTGCCCTTTTAAGTTTGTCCTGCAGTTGCTGTCTCAGCAGGCTGTATAATTCATCCTAGAAGTTTAGGGGTGATTGTATGGTGGCTGGGGCTGCAGCACCCCTGCCCCTCCCCCCTTCCCACAGCCTTTTTGTGGGAGCAAGACAGGACAACCTGTCTTCACTTGCTGCACAGAATCACCCACCTGGCACTTCTCTAGGAGTGGCAAGGGGCCCCTTGTACCACAACCAAGCCACTGACCACAAGCAGCTTCATGATGTGTGGTGAACCCCCAGTTGTAAGATAGCTCTGGTGTGGACCCTGGACCTAACCCTTTGGGGCATCCCAACTCCCAGACTGGTCTTGGCTGGGGCGAAGTTTCTCTAAAGGGGCTCAACGTATGAACTGTAGTTGTTGACATACTCTTTATATTGCGTTTAAGATTTTGTTCTTTTATTTGCTTTTTTTTGTGTTTGTGTTTTGGTAATAAATTTGTATTTGTCGGTTTATACTGCTTGCGAGAATGGGGATTTGTTTGTGTGGGATACCCCAGTTAAACTTAGTGTTCCCAAATTTCTGGGTGGGGACTCAAGCCACTGGTGTAACTCATCGAGTACCCTGGAATGTGTACCCTGGAACCCAGCACGTCCTGCTGCCAACCTGCGCCTAGCAAAGGGTTGCACCAAAAACCCAGGAATATCTTTTCTTAGAATTCCAACTCTACCCCTTCCCTCTGAAAGCAAACTGGACTACCGTATGTTCCTCTAGTGTTATTTTATTTTGTGGTGCATAAACTGCAGAAATCCAGAATGCCTCTAGTTAGTCACTTTGATCTCTACTGACTGTCACTGGTGCTGGAACATTTCAGCAGTGAGTTCCAGACTTTGAAACACCATGCACCCAATTAGAATGCTTCTTTATTCCCTAGTATGTTACTGTTTGCAATGTGATCAATAAAATCAGTTTTCATTACTGGAAAACAGTAATCCAGGACCATAAAATCACATTCTACTCTAATTTCTTGACATTTTTAGGAGGACTCTGATACCAGATAATTGTTTATTATTTATAAATTGCTTCTGGTCCTGGTCAACTTAAATTATCTTTATTTATTAGAAGCATTTGATTTGCTGTACCAGATGCCTTCTATTTTTTACTATTAAAAATAAATAAGAAATAAATTGCAGCAACAAGGAATATTTTTTCCACTCTCAACAAATAAACTCTTCTCTACTCATTTAAAGCCCAGCCAGCCTGTTGCCTCATGGAAATGGTGGCACAAGTTATATATTCCTTGCTGCATCTCCAAAAGATCTGGGCCCTGGTACAGCAAGGGGTTGAGAGTTTTTAACAAGAAACAGGTACCCACTGATCTCATTCAAAGTCAGTATCTGTTAACAATACGATGTTATCGGTCTCTCGTACCAAGCAATCACAGGGAGGGAGGTGGGGGATGTGGCGAAGCTGACTAGAGAGCACCCAGTGGCCACCCCAGGTGAGGGCACTGTAAATTAGAGCTACCATCTCAAACGTGGCTGCAAACAAATTTGAAGTTTATGCAGATCAGGGCAGACAGATGTGATCGTTCCTTGTGACAGGTAATACAGCTGAAGCTCTGAAAGGCCCTAATGAAGCCCATTGTAGCACTCCAGTCTAGAGGTGACAAAGGCATGAGCATTTTTACCATCATCATACTTTTTATTGTTCCTCAACATGGAGGCCAGCAATGCTCAACTCATGTGTCTTAAAGCTGTTCCCCTTCGCTTGATTGCAGACCTCGGCAGCAGAGTTTAATGGCACTCTTTGCAATTTTTCTCAAAATTAATACTTTAAAAACAATAGGAGAAGAATAACTAAGGCAATATGTCTGGCATGGGGGCCATTTGCTTCTCTGGCTAGAACAAAAATCCAGGATGTTTAAAAATATAAACCAATTTCTACCTGTTATTTTTCACTCTATGACAGTAAGGCAGCTTGTAAAGACCATCAAATGCCTGATGTGAGCTCTAATGAGTTTTAACCTGCTTTTTGCACAAAAAGCTTTGCTGCCTTCCTGTGCTCGTTGAAAAATGTGGTATTTACCAATGCACAGATTGCTTCAGAACAACTCCATAAAATCCCTGTGGACACAGGCACCACTAATGCTTTAGCATCTGAATCATCTTATTACTACACTTTTTATAAACTTAGCTTCCTTTTTGCTGCCTGGTTCATTCTGGAGGCGAGTAAATCTGTATCTGTATCAACATTTAGGCTACCACTTAAGGCAATGTTTTTCTATGACAGTTGCTTGCAGTTTCACAGGACTTTCTTGTGATCAGGCATTCCAGTAAGATGCATGAAATTCAACACAATGTTGCATTTTTAAAATGCTGGTAGATTGATTTACTACTTATTTAGGTCCACACTATTATCACCTTTCAGACACTGCCTACCACAGTGCTAGTAAAGTAGTGCTTAGGGAGTCATTTTTTCAGCAGTCAAAATGTTGTACTTAAGAATCCAGTTTTCGCCCAACCTGTGAAGCAGATTCTTAAAAGGCAGAATCTGAAAAATATATTCGCAAGCAGATATTAAACTAATGCACTATTTCTTCTAAGCACTATATTTTTCTATTTAGAAAGTGTTAGGTAGCAAGACCCAGTATTTCAGAAAGTAATAGCAATTTTTTTGGGGGGGGGTGGGGGTGGGAACCTTTTTGCATGTAATGAATGGGAAACCACACAGCAGCGGGGAACACGGCTCTGGAGCTTCCTGTGGTTTAGACATATTGTGCATGAATGTTATTGGGGGGGGGGGGGTTACATAATCAAACACCAGCTAAACAACATATTTAACTTTATT
>NW_017729029.1:49417208-49430408 GCF_001723915.1 Gavialis gangeticus
TTATTTGGGGGGGGGGTGTTACATAATCAAACACCAGCTAAACAACATATTTAACTTTATTCATGATCTTCTACTGCTTCATTATCAAGATATGGGAATCTTTCAGAGTTAAAAGTAAGCTGACTATGCCAGTGACTAGGCTGTTTTTAATTGCTACATTTTTTTAATATCATGTTAAGGAGCAGTGGTGGTCTTATATGTACCTGAGAAGAGAAGGATGCCACTTAGTTTATATTCTTTTACACTGTGCCTGTGATTACTTGTATTAACCAACTATGTGTTTTGAAATACCCAAAACTATATGAGTTAAAATTTAAGCATAAGAATTGCAAAGTTTGGTTTCCTATAGAGAAATTAATGCACTATTTTCTAATATTGAAGGTATTATTTTTATGTATCAAAGTATATACCATACATGCTGTGCATGATGTCTGGAAATGATCTCTGTTTGGTATTGGAGAGTGTTAAAATCCATGTGAATGCTGCTGGCACAGTGGGATAGCTCTAGCCTCCTCCCTTTGCCTCATTCAGGTTGTAGGTAATGGCTGCATTTTCATCGTTGGACATAGCCATGTCTTGTACCATGTTTGTAGAGACCACGGAGATGTAAGAATGGAGCTTGTGTTCAGCTGGTGGATATTTTCTTGACAACAGTTGTTGGTTGTCTCAGGACAGCAGACCCTAGGCTGCTCAGAGGTGTAAGAGGGTCAGAGGCTATGCCCCTTCCCTCCCCCCTCCGCCCACCACAACAGACTTACCAGCTGGAGGCAGCTGTGTCCAGCGTGGTGAGGACTGCTGCCTGCTTAGTCTATGGCCAAATCTCCGAAGTGGCGCTGGCTCTTCAGATCCGATTCAACCAAATCGAACCAGGACAGTGATTCGAATCACTGAATTGAATCACTGTCCCTGCAAATCGGCTGAATCCACTTCACACAGGCCTAATACCTATGATACCTATAGACTATCTTTACTGAAGCAGGTACCCTGCTGAAATTCTTCATGCTTGAACATGGCAAATACTGACGCCTGTAACTTCTTCACTACAGTACAGTATTTCTGCGCTACATTGAATTCAGAAATGACCTTGAGAATGGTGGTTCATGGTGACTGGCGGTAGTTCATGCTTGGAGTTAAGCAGACCAGATTATCTGAGTTGTTCTGTTTCAACCTTATTATCTCGCAGTGTGTTAAGATTATTAATACAGTTTTAATTGTAGCTTTCAAGTTCCAGCATAGTATAAAGCCACTTTTTCCCTGTGAAGTCCTCATTCCCTGCAGACCTTCCTGCACTTTGGCCCTCTGCATACCTTAAGCTGCTCCGGTTAAATTAAAGATGTAGAAGAGAGACAACATGCTTAGAATTAATATCAGAACCAAACTGGACAGAACAGAATTTTAAAAAGTCACCTTGCAAGCAAACCGGGGAAAAGCTGAGTTTACATCATCCAAAACAGACTCATTTTACTGTCACCAGCTGCTTCCATGTTCACTTCTGGTCATTTGTGTCTGCCTTTTGCACCTTTGCACAAACCTTGAGTGTGAGCTGTCCTTGGCTAGGCTGCCAGAATTCCTAGCTAGGTCTTTCCCTTGCTTAATAAGCCAGTTTAGCTTATTGGATAAGGCAGAGCCAAGTTTCTTCCCATCTCCGAGTAATTCAACATGCAGTCTCCCTTGGCTTTAAGTCCATTTATGACTGCTTTTCCCCTTCACCTCTGCTGTGGCCTGCTCTGGAGGTCCTATGGGAGTATAGGCTGGCTTACATTTGAGTCCCCCCCATGACACCTGTGCAATTGCACTTTTTTTTCAGGAGGCTTGCATAAGCATTACTGACTGGAACAGTAAATGTTGCCGTGCAGGAAGGAGTACAGTGCGCCGCTCCCTCTCTTTTTGCTGTCTTGGCTCTGCGACGTAAGCGAGAGTAAAAAGCAGGAATAGCACATATTTGTCACTACAGTCAATAGGCATGATGCTGAATGTGCACAAGGACAGAATGACTTTCCCTAGTAAAATCAAATTGCAGTATTGTCCACCTGTGATGGTTTTCTGCAGCTGAACAGATCTTAGACTTCCCAGGACCTCATTGTCTAATTCTGGGGCAAAATCCCACAAAATGATGGCCAGGTTCATCCTGAATGTAATAACTTTATGAAGGATAAGAGTGTGAATGTGTTTTTATATGATCTCCACCCCCCCTTTTTTCTAAATTTTTTTTTTCATATAGTCAGAAATTCATTCTTAAGGTCACCTCTTCAATTCTGCAATGCAGATTTAGGCAAAATTCTCCATGAAGCGAAGGTAAGCACTGTGACCAGAGCATTTGCCCCCAAGCCTAATAAACTACATTTAGATTTTTGCTAAAATATACCATATTTTCTCACATATACCTCAGCATATAGTCCACACCTCACTTCTGAAAGGGAGAATGAAGAATAAAAATCTTTTTTTTGTCATCGTAACTGAGTAGCAGCAGCTGAGCCTGTTCATTGTGAATCACTGTCAACTTTCGGTTTTGCCCACTAAACTGCAGAACCCGCTCTTACCATATTTCTTGCATATAATATACCCTCTGACTTCCAGCAGTTGTTTTTTTAGGGAAAAGTTGTGCTCTATGTGAGAAAATATGGTATATACTGAATTGGTATTGAAATATAATTTGAAAATGCCAGAGGTGTAACAGCGTTCTGGATAGCAGCGAGGCCTGGAGTAGTGTCAGTGGTTGCACTGGTGGTGGTGTGGCAAGGACCAGGTCAGCAGCACAGCTGCTGCTGTTTTTGTACCCTGGTGAGTCAACAGCTGGGATTGCACCCCCTTCCTCCCCATGCTCCAGTAATTAAATACAGGCTTTTGATATCAGGTTAGTGCCATCCTGGGTGGGCTTCAATGTATAAAATAGCTTGCCTGCTCACTATATTTTGCAGAATTAGAGTCTTTATGAGAAAGTGTTGTCTAGTGTGTAATGTGAAACGTTAAAAAAATCCTGGCTCTGCCATTAGCTCACTGTATGACCATGGATACATATCTAACAAAAATGAAAACCCGTACTTTTCAGTATTTTAGTGCCTGCATCTCAGTAGAGGGAAGTAACACTTACCCACTGGATTTCATAGGGAGTGTGGAGGCTTAATTTAGTAATGATTGTAATCTAGGACTCTGGGATAGAAGACGCTGTGGGAGTACAGTTTCTTTTTTTTAAATGTAAGAAATACATGTACCGCACGTTACGAAGTCGTTTTGCAAAGCATCATTTAACCAGACAAACGGTAAAACTTTATTCAGTTATGAAAAACAAAAGCTCTCTCATTTACCTTTCTTTCTTCACGTGTTTACTTGTAGCAGAGAGCTGTTTTTCTTTTTTAACCATTAATTATTTATGCTCCTTATTTTAGTTATTGCTAAAACACTGCAATCTCGTTATTCCCCTATGTCAAAGTGGAAAAAATCTCCCCCACTCAGCAAGCAATACAGGCTGTGCTGTTTGTTTGAAGATGAATAGAAAGGAGGGAGAAAGAAGTGGGGGGGGGTAGGGAGATGATGGCTGGAGAAAAGGACAGATATGAGACTTAAAAGTAACTATAAAATGTTACCTCTTATATAAAAGTGTGTATATACGTCTCGGGTCAGATCCAGCTCACCTTTTGCACTTTACTAGTCCCTTTGATGTCAAAGGCACTAGCTCTAGCTCTCGTAAATAAGGTAAGAATTATTTGTCTCTTTGTGTGATGAAATATAATTTACTGCTTCCAGAGGCTCCATCAATTCTGTATGTCCTTGGGCCCGTTTGATATTTTAGGAGACTTACAAGACCAATAAGCAACTTGTATTTTCACTGCTGGCCCATCTGTATCTATAACCTACACAAACTGTATCCAAGGACTCCTGTTGAATCTGTGTTCTGCTCTGTTGCTATTTACCTCTGATTGCTTGTAATATTATAGATTTATTGTGGATATGAGCACAAGTTGCAAGACAAGATATTGATTCAGAATACCTGGTAATAGAACAGTAATTGCTTTGCTTTAAAATTAAGTGACCATACTCATTTTAGAATCTATAGTATTTCATCATTTCTAGTGGTATCTCTTGATATGAAATAGAATAGAATCCACACCCAATTACCCTCACAGAAACAATAGTTCATGTTATATTTCACAAACAAATGACAATCACGAAGGCTGTTCTTACTTACGAGAAATGCATCCGAGTTGAATAAATGCCACCTTTCCGGGGGGAAGCAGCGGGAGGGGGGAATAGAGCGTAATGAAAAAAATGTACCTGTTGAAGTATATAGATGGGCATATTGATAGATACTGTATTGAGAGAATCTGTATTTATCCTTCCTTCATCTGAGAATGCTTTCTTCTTATGACAAGCTAAGAAAATTGCTAGGAATTAAATATGCTTTCTGGTTTTTATGAATATAAATGCAATACAAAAGCAATATTCCTTAGCTAATAATATTTTTCTTTCAATTAACATATTTAACAAGTAGACAAAAACTAAGCGCCTCTTCCCATACTGATTTACTGTGCTGTGCTGGAAATGGGATCTGATGCATTTTTCTGCTTTCAAAGATTAAATTCCCGGTGGCACATCAACTGCATATTTTCCAAATTGTGCAATCATTTGCATTTTTTAAAACATCTGTTTATGAATAACTTTGTGATAATAATTACTATTTATGAAGTTTTAATCAGGAATGTGAGATTTTAAATGAAGAACACTGGAGGGAGCAGATTTTTACCTTCTGGTCATTACTGCAGCAATCTATTCTTTTACAGTCTGTCAGGATATTTTCACCCTTATTTTATGCCCATTTTTAGTTTGTATGTTTGTATCTTTTATTTACCTCTGATCTCATCCGTATGTTTTTGTCACCTCTGATCAACAGCATGGAAAACTGAGGGTGAGGTTATTTTTTATTAACATAGGTAACATGAAGCTTTTTCTTTTGTTTTTTTAGGGGGGTTGCTAGTCTGTATTTTTTTTTTCTTTTTTGTTCTGTGCAGGGTGTTCTTTTCCTTTTCCTTTTTCCCTGTATCAGAGAGAGATTAGGTCTGTCAGCAGCCTAATAAGCCAGACAACAATGAATATATTTAGAGGAACATGGGAACCTTGTGTGACTGTTAGACAGAATATAGGCATGCTTTGAATAAGGACTGGTGCAGGCTATTGGTGCACCCCAAGCTAAGAGAAGGGGGGCGAGACTTTGGTCAGAAGACAACTCAGTGATTCAGGGTCCCATTAGCCATTAGTTGGGTGTAAACATCTTAAGGGGGATCTAATGAGATGCTTGTCTTTCAAAGGAGGAAACAATAACCTACTGATCTTAAGTGTTTTTCTTCCCCAGCTCCATTGGGCTAAGCAGCAGAACTGAGGAAAACCTTACAAAAGACGCCCTGAGCCACTGGTGCACAAACAAGTGGAAAATCTCATTAGATTTTAACACGCTGGAAAAGCTGCAGCTTTTACAGTGTAGCCATTTCCTCCTAACACCCTCAAGCTTTTTAATCAATTAAACACCATAAGCCTGACACTGATTCATACTAAGGCCCTTTTAAACTGCTGTGGCAGTGCAAGAGAGCCAGCACTGAGTATGGGGACCCCTGTATCAATGAGAAGCAGGCCCCGTGTTCTCAAATCATATTCCTCTAATGAGGCATTCAGATAACAAGAATACCTTGGCTATCTCACGCATTTTTAAACTCGTATGTAGCACGAAGCTGAAATTTGGGAAATAAGAATGGGGAGAAATGAGAAGATAACTTGCCTTTTGGCTTCACTTTCACTAGGAAAATTCTTTTGTACATCCCATGTGTTTGCTAACACTTGCTATCACCCACATGGTAAAATTTTGGCAAACCAATTGTAATTTTAACATGTTAGATACCTGAAATGAATGCCACTCATAACTAATACATGCTAAAACTACTGCTTCTCTGCAAAAAAGGTAACCATTTTTTAACCTTGAGTTGCCTAACACAAGGCAGATATCTGGATGACCGTTTTAGTGAAGACAAAGCACTGGTGTGGGTTTGGTTTGGTTTTTTTCACCTCTGTGAAGTTAGAGAAAGTCAAAGCTGTATTCTCCGCTTCGGTTTTGCCTGAGCTTGCCACATTAAGCCAAGAGAGGTAGTTGGCTGTGTTAGTCTAAAGTCAGGCAGAAGGCAGGGTAGAGGTGCACCTTCAAGGGGTGACCAAATCAGAGATGCCTAGCCTGTATTCATAGATAGAACTGTGTGTGTGTGTGTGTGTGTGTGTGTGTGTGTGTGTGTTGCATGCATTTCTGTGTTTAAATTAGGAAAGGGAAGGTCAAAGCAACACCTTGAATTTGGAGCAGAAGGTGGTACAGTGTGTGATGACTCTTAGTTCCTGCGGGAATTCATTCTGCTCTCTTGGACTCGCCCCCCATGAGAATTCTCCGTCTGGTGCACAAACCTTTCAGTTCAAAACGTAATTCAAAACCTAGGCTGGTCTGTAATTTTCCATCAAGATGATATATATATTTTAAATGGAATATGCAATTTCCACAAAAATTCAGTATTACTGTTTTGTTTGTTTGTTTGTTGGGGGGGAGGGACGTGGGCGTTGTTTGTTTTTATTGTTCTTCCATTGGGGAAATTCAACCAGAATTGAAATGTTGCATCTTGTTGAAGTACACAAACCTATTCTGTTTTGATTCAGCTTGACAGTCATTTGCATCTGTCTGACTTGCTGGAGGGAGGGGGTGGCGCTCATCAGGCGCAGGTCTAGAAGGATGTGGAGACACGTTACACTCCCTTTTCAGATCGCTCTGAAGGAGCATCAGTGACCGTAACGGGCATCCCAGTCTGTGCTAATTGCTTAGCGGGCCACACCTGCCTGGGGCCTCCACTGGAAGCCTTACCCCAGATAATGATGCTGTCTGGGCCCCCTGCAGGGAAAGCAGCTTCTCCATTTAGCTTCAGCTATGGCAGCAGACTCAAGGCCAGTCAACAGTTGCCAATGGAGATCTGTCCTACTAAACCTCTGTGATCTGGTACTCCTGATTTCCTAATTCCTGACCCCACTTTGGCTCTGTTAACTCTGGCTTTGGGTTTCCCCTTCAAACTGTTTCCTATTTTCCCTTCCTTTTTTGGACTTTTGCCTCAGATCTGATTATTTGGTTTCTGACTACTGAACTTTTGACTGGGCTTGTGACTCAGACCTTGCCCCTAGATTTTCTCCTGGGTCTGGAAACCTCATCTCTTGTTCCTGCACCCTTGACCTGGCCTGTGGTTGGGTTCTTGCCCTCCCCCAGTGCTCTGACCATGAGGCCAGACTACCTGTGCTCCAATCCCTTACAGGGAGTAAGAGCTAGGGATTTTCTTTACGTCCTCAAAGCAGGTAAGTGTTTTTCCCCTCCATGCTCAGCAGCACATCCCTTTCCCTCCCATTTTCTACCTCTGCCACTACTGCTACTGTCTTCAGCTGACCTTGGGGGTGGGGGAACTCCAGAGCCGTTCCTGCCCTACCCCCGCCAGGCTGTGCGGAGGGCAGTGGAGGATGGGGGAAGAGCAGAATGAGGGGGGAAGGAGTTGTACCACTGAGTATGTAGGAGAAAGAAGGTGATGCCAAGAGCTGGGCTGGGGAAGGGTGGGATCTTACCTGTTTTGGAGACTTAGTCCCCAGCAGTTTCTCCTACATGGTCTGCCCATCCTGTGTGGAAGGGAGCCTGGAGGCAGGGAGGGCAGCCAGGTCAGCAGCACTGGTCACTGCTCCTGCACCTTCCTTTTTACAGAATCCTGGATCAAGTTATGGAATTAGCCCATGGAAACTGTAGTTTGAATGCTTTATTTCCTTAATGCTGTTTTGTGTTAGCAGCGGATTTATAACCTTGTTCCGGGCAGACCCAAATCCTCAGGCTGACCATGACTTCTCCATTCAATAGACAAATTTTATTAATACACAGTAATACACAGATAAGAATAATGCAGGCAAGGCAAACAAAATAACCCTTCTGATTCTATATCTATCAGTCCTAGGGCTGTCACAGAGGGAAGGTGCATCTGGCCAGTATGCAAGCCTTCACCCTGAGGTTCTCTCTTGAATGTCAGATATCAACAGACTGGAGATCAAGGGTCAAGCCCACCTCTCCCCCCACACCCAGGGGGTGAGTAAGACAGGCTTCTGGTGTGACTTCTGTCCGTGGTGGCTTCAGGTTCCTCTCTTGGGGACATTTTGCTGATTTGAAATCCCTTCTTTTGTATTCTTTTTCTCCTCTGATGACTTCATTCCTGGGCATCGTTGATTAGTTTCCCTGTGCTTGTTATACTGTCCATGTTCTGTCTTGTCAGCATATCCCTTTGTTCTAACAAACCCATCACATGCGCACATCTTAATTTGGTTATTTACTGGTCTCTGACTTGGTCAATCCACCATAGCTGGAAATCCCAAGGGCCCTGCAGTTGGGCACTGTGACCTAATGCCTCCTTAGCTCATGTTATGGAACAATGTGGTACATGTCTTCAATTTCCCAGCCTGTGTGTCTTCTGGCTTCAGCCACAGTGGGCCTTGAAGGAAAATTTGTCCCAAACAGGCTTTTAGAAACCAATTAACCCTTGCCTTTCCCTTGGGCCATTGTTCCAATGCAACATCTTCTTTACCTACATGCTAATTCCCAAAAGCAAACCTCTGAATACCATTTTCTAGCCAACAGTCTGACCACTGTGTGTGGGAGGGAGCCTGGAGGCAGGGACTGCATCCACCTCAGCAGCAATGGTCATTCGTTCTGCACCTGCCTTGTTACAGAATCCTGGATCAGGTTATGGAATTGCCCCATGGAAACTGTAATTTGAATGCTCTACTCCCTTCATGCTGTTTTGTCCTCAGGTAGACTCTGTCTACTTTGGTTCAGTGCAGGCTCCCCTCTGACCAAACCATGTGAGGTATTATGGCTGCAATGTGTCATCAGAGATGTAGTGGGGCCAGGCAGTCTGGTCATTAGGATAAAATGACCACAAGGCAAAACAGAACTCTGAAGAGGCAGTGAAGGACCAAAGGGAGATGCGGTTTAATGCTCATCTGACTCAGAATGAACTGTTTTACCATCCCCAAAGTCACTATTTTTGATACATTTTCATTTTGTTAAAAAAGAAAAATCTTGAGGTTTTCTTTTCCTCAGTTTGGAATGAAACAAATACCTAAATGTTGGCATTTCCCACAGGAGAGGAATTTCAATACTCATTGATCTGTCTTTGGAAAAATAGCTACACTCCAAATCCTGTAGTTAGAAGCCTTATTCCTTGCAGATATTGCTTCATGTCTTTTTACAGATGATCCCATTGTTCTGCAGAGAAGAACTGTATGGAAAACCTAGTAGTATTATCGCTCTCTTATTTTTCAGTTTTGTTGTACATTGTACTCCCTAGCATTTGAGCTTCAGTAACTTTACTTCCTTTTTTCTGGCATGGCAGTTGTGATCGGAGAAAGCCCTAGGCTAAGAGCTGCTAACAGCAAGAACACTTTTAAGGCCACTCTTGGTCTAGGCAGGTACCCACCATGGCATGTCTCTACATTATCCCCGCCTCAGATGTTTTGTTTTTTATTCAGCTTCATCAGAAACTTAGTTTCACTCCTGGAAGCCTTCCTCTGCAATCTAAATATGCTGTCTTTCAGCTCCTCTTGTCCTGAGACGATGGGGAGTCCTGTCAATGCCAGTGGAATCAAGCATTTTTGGAGACAGCAAGAAAGCCCTTGATAGTAATAATAATAAAAAAGAACATCTAGGAGGAGAAATAAATTGAGGCAGGAGTAGAAGGAGGAGCAGGGGGCAAAAAAGATACAAAAGATAAAGGGGAGAGAACAGACAGGATCAAAAGGGAGGAGAGATGAAAAGGAAGAGCAGAACCATAGGGGAGACAGCTATGGAAATATTACAACAGCACCAATGAGATTAGGGACTTTGTACAAAGTTGAGAGAAGAAACCTTCTTTAATTGACTTTCGTTATCTGTTGAGAAAGCACAAAGAAAAACAAAGACCAAGAAAAGAGCATACTCAGATGGGACTGAGAGCATGTAAGCTTAGTTGTAATCTGGATAATTCAGCTGCCAACAGCCATATGGTCCATTGTCTAATGGAAGGACAGGAAGGCAGTAGTCCTCTGCCTCTTCTCATTGCAGCCATCCTGTAGATGACTGCCTTTTATTTTGATAGGACTATGCTTGGACATAGCAACCCATCCACCTCTTATAGAAATAAGATAGGACCATTTGTACAATGCATGTCTCACGCAGGTGTTTCAATCATGTTCTGCCAGTCAGTTCTGCCTAAAGAACACATTTTTCCTCTTAAAATCTATGGAAAAGATGTGCTTCTGTGTATTACCTTTAAATTTAAGAAGGTAGATAGGTTTCTAGTTTGTTGGCTTGAGGTGGTATTTAACTTTCCTGAACCTGTATTAACAATTACGGGGTAGCATGTCACTTGTTTTATGTCTTATCTATGGCATACAGTTGAATTCTCAAACCCTTGGCCCTAGCCCCATCAAGCGCTTGATCAGCTAGCCAGAACTAGAAATAATAAGTGCTTCTGTTTTTATAGGCAGAACACACATGTTATATTATGTAACACAAATTTACCATAGTGATTTTCAGATCCCAAAGGAAAGGCTGAATGACGTAACATAATAAGATGTTTTCCACATGAGTTTTAAAGCTCTTTTTAAAAAGTCCCTGCACTGTCATTACTCATGAGCCAGTGTACAAAGGGGACTGAGAGAAGTTCTGAGACTGGTCATGACCTGCAAACAGCTAAGTCCCTCTATATTAAAAAACAAGATTGTTCCATATGTCCAATATACTGTTTTATAAGAAAATATTTCTTTTTTTAGCAGCATTTGTTTTTTATCCACTTCCCGAAGGTGACTGGCATGGCACTTGTGATTCATCACAATGTGACATGACAAGAAAAGCATCCTGGAGATAAAATGTGGTTATCAGAAAAAAATATGGGCTTTTTTCTGCAATAAAACTATTTAAGGGCATACTCTATAGATGTAAATGCGTGTAATTCCTACTGAGACTAAATGTCAATTTTGCTTGTACATGAAGGGAAGAATACAAGCCCCCTAATTTGTCAGTATAAAAAGCAATTGTTGCTGTATTGGTGTAACATCCCATGACAAGATTTACGGAAGGATGCTGGCTGATGTCAGCTCACTCGCCTCCCTTGCCTCGTCCCTCCATATCCCTTGGTCACAGGCTAGTGATTGACTTCCAGTATGATTTCACTATATTTCCAGTGTTACTGATAAGCCTGGAGCCAGATCCTGATGTCGGTAGGTTTTAAAAAGAAAATCTTTGTTGTGTGTGGGAGGACTAAGTAAGGCAGGAGTGACTGAACACCGAGTGCACAGTTTTGATTGGGCTCAGAGTACATTCATCTTCCTTGTGGCATTACTATCTATAGGATGTAATCAGCATTACTGTGTTTTAGAGCTCCTGCGCTGGTAACAGAGATTCTCTTCTGGCTTAAATGGTAGGGGCCTGTGCCCTGTAGAGATGAAGAGTAAATCCCTGTTTTTCTTATGAAGGTGGACTTGCTAGGTGTCATAGTTCGGTATGTTTTCCATCTCTTTGAATGGCCTAGGAATCTTTCTTTTTTTTTTTTTAAATGGGGAAAATTCTTCTGTAGATCATATACAAGCGTCTGAATCTGAATCCTTCCTGCACTTTGAGGCACCAATTATGGCATGAACAAGTCTTGGTCATCCCTTTCCTTTGTGGTGGATACTTTTTGCTGTGATTGTACAGCATGGATGTTGGCCTCCGTAGGCTGTTGGCCTATTGCCCCAACCTCCAATCTGGAGGGGCACTAGACTGCTTTTCTTCCAGTGCCTTTGACTTCTTTGGATTGTATGGTTGTATCAGGAGTTAGAACTTGCTCTGGCATCCCTTATTAGGCATCTATAGAATATGAAATAAAAAAATTGACCTCAGTTGTACTGTCTTGACAGGTCACACTGGTCAGGAAGGACTATTTCAATGCAATGATAGAGGGAATGTCAGTCTTAGAATTACTAATGAGATTTTTGCTCTCCTTTCATCCCCTTCGCACTGTATAAAATACCTTAAAACCCTGTGGCTTGAGGGTGCAGACATAGCACAAGATGGATGCAAAACTGTCCTATAAATATGTTTGCAAGCCCTGATGCAAGAAATGTGCCAAGGATAGGGATGGAGAAGAATACAGGTCTCCATTTTGTCAGTTTGCAATTTTTGCTGTACCTGTTTAACATCTCATGGCAAGATTTACTGAAGGAAAGTTGGGGGTTGGGGAGGAAATGGGAGGCAAGGGTCAATTAAGTGTCTTCAGGGCACAACGCTGAAGAGCCTATAGGTAGCATTGTGGCCTACAGAAGACCCCAAGTAGGTTGTTGTAATTTAGTTCCTTCATCCTCCAGGCATGCTTAAGTTACAGACTGAAAGAACAGAGCTACAATCAATGCAGCTGGAAAGGAGGGCAAGCGCAATGGCAGCCTGCCTAATTTTCGTGTGCCATCTGGTGGATTGTACTTGTCACTGTAGTTGGTTGCACAAATTACTGTTGATGCAGGTTGACCCGTGGCTCTGTCTACACTGCATTTGCTGAAGGGAAGATTTTGTGATAATGTCAAAGAAGTGAAAACTGCCATCTTCCTATTCATGTAGTCCAGGGGTTGTCAACCAGGAGTACACATACCCCCAGGGATACTAGAGAAGGCCCTAGGAGGTACACATGGGCCGGCGGGGACCGAGTGCTGCCACGCAGCATCCCACACTGCTGCGCAGGTGCTGCCCGCCCATCCGGATGCGGGGGGTGGGGGCAGCTCACGTGCAGCAGCTACTGCCGCTCCACATCTGGCCATATGCCACCCCCCTCCCTCGCTCTGCATCTGGCTGTTGGGGGTACACTGCTCGGTGTCTGGCTGCCGGGGGCACACTGATCCAAAAAGGTTGAAAACCCCTGATATAGACCATATATGAGTTTGCATCTCTAAACAGCTTTGTACCTGTTTTATACTTTGATACAGCTGAAAGTTTCCTTTATTTTCTTTTTTTAGTTTTCATTCTTAACTGTACCAATGAGGGCATTGGGATCTTAGCAAGCTAATGCATCCCCCAGGGGAAGAGTCTTTGAATGGGAGCTGTGTGAAGCAGATCAGGCAGCTTTGCATATAGCAATGGCTCCTGTGGGAATATAC
>NW_017729029.1:49435408-49440120 GCF_001723915.1 Gavialis gangeticus
TCAGCTGCCCAAATTTACAACAACAAAATCCCTTGGTATCTTTTGTTTTGTTTTGTTTTTTTACTTGGGAGTTAATATGGAAGAAAGAGACATGTGAATTGATGCTTTGAGGAATAGTCTACTAACTAGGTTACTTTTGTCAGTCCCACGTCAAAGATGAATTCTAGTTTACATTAGCCTTTCATGCAATGGAGAGTTTATATTTTCAGCTACAAAGATTTTCTTTTTTCCTGTTTTCTAAAATGAACTTAATAGTCAGGAAGTGTTGGATTGACAACCTGGGAGACCAAAGTCCTATCCAAAGAGCAGTGGTGGAAGTGGTTAGCTGAGCCATTTTAAAGTAAGTTGAATCTGAAGTGCACTCAGTGGTTTAAAAAGTGCACACACAGTGGTTAGAGATACTGCAGCTGTGACCATGGAAAAAAGGCAGTGCTTACCAACAGTTTCCATACAGGAATATTTCTGATACCTCTTCTGTTTCCTGTTCCAAGTGCAAGAAATTTTAGCATCTCAGATATAATACTGTGGCATTTCTCTGAAATTATAACAGAGAAACAGTATTCTGGAGATAATTGTTGGTAAATGCTAATTTTAAGACTTAAGACTGCCCTTTGTAATTAGATGCATAGGGTCAGATGCTGCTCTTAGTTTCTCCATGCAACCCATTGACAACAGAAGGAATGGAGGGAGCCAAGGGAACCTAAAATTTGTTGGGTTTTTTTGTTTTGTTTGTAAAGAAACAGTGATTTTCAGGATTAACTTTCATATATTTTCACAAAGAAGCTTCCATCGTTATTGGCGTCCCTGGGTATTGCTATATTTAAAACACAATGATTTTATTATCCATATAAACATGCCATTTTCTACACTTTCCCTTATCTTGCCTCTCTGGTTTTCTGGTATTAATTAGTGTCCAGGACTGGAGTTCTGGGTTTTCCTGGCTGTTACATTGAATAAAGTCTTGTTTTACCCTTTTTATGATAACTTCTGAAGCTCAATTCTACAATGCATCTATCTCTCTTATTCTCTTAGGATTCTTGTTGTCCTCTCTTTAATCTGAAAAGTGTTTTGTGTCATGCAATATATAATGAGATGAATTTAGACAGCTATGTCGCCTGCTTTCCCATATATTAATGATTTTAAGCAATGAGGGCCTACCGTAAATCCCATTAGAGTCAACAGGAGTCTCTCCATTGATTTCAGTTTCACTGATAGGCTTTAGAGAGCTGATGCAAAATACACTAAAATAATCTTAGAACTGACCCCGAGGACTAGCCCTGCACACAGGACAGGCAGTATGTGGCCAGAGCAAAATGAATAGAATTGTGCAGCGGTGTCCTTGGCCACACCTGAGAATGTAAAGCTCTCCATTATTTGCTATATCTTAAGACTGAGGCTTCTGAAAAGACAAATTGCCCCTATATAGAGGTGTGCTGGGGCAAAATATGATTGGGTCCCCAAATTTAATTATCTGTAATTCTGCCAAAAATAGATTGAGAGGGAGAAACTAGGAAAAAACCATTTAGCTACTTTGCAACACTATTTTTTTGGAATGAAGCATTGATTTGAGACAAACAGCAGTTTGGTTCAAGAAAGTCTAGCAATGGTAAGGTAGTGTAAGAAGATCATTTACAAAGGTGACCATGTAAAAATATTACCATTTTGCAGCAAAAAGTTGTGTTTACTAGTGAAAACAGTGCCATATTCTCAGGAAGAAATATTCATAGCATTACATCTGGAACATCATGTGTGAAAATTTGCACAGAAAAATATGTGGCATTTCATCCTGCTTCAGTCCCACCTTTCAGACCAGCTGGCATCCCTGAAATTTGCAGATCGCAGTAGCTTCTTTAATTGTTTTCCAATTCATTTTCAGATTTTTAAACATAATCCCAGGCCATTCAATTAACAACATTCCACAGTACATACACTCTGCCATCCATCTGCTCAAGGTTGTCTTTAAATGACACCGTCTTGTATCTGGTGTTCGTAGCTATCAAACATGCCTACAACATAATCCACCTTCTGTTCCAGGCTAGAAAACAGATTTCACCATTTTTTATTCTAACAACTATGCAACTCTCAGCAATTTTATCACTGAAGAATTGTCCTTGGTGAGTCTGCATGTTGGGGAATTAAAGCTATTTTCACAGATTAATAGACTAATAGATTTTAAAGCCACATGGGAGTGTTTTTATTGTGTAGTCTGAGCCCATGGATAACACATGCCATAAGATTTCCTGGTATTAGTTCCTGATTCAAGATCAATAACTATGTTTGAAATAGAGCGTCATCTCTTAAAAGAGCCTGCAGTGTTGATTTGAGCAGTTCTAATAATGGTGAATCTGCTATAATCCTTGGTAAACTGTGCCAGTATTAAAACATTTGTACTTTGCTACATGTGCTTGCACACACGCTGTGCATTATACAGCTAATGTTTTGCTTATTTTATGAGGGAATATGTAATAGAGGGAATGTGTGCCAGTAGAAGGGAGTTAAGGGCCAGACAGTTTCAGGGAAGTCAAAGCAGGGATTGAATCAGGACAAGGAAGGGGCAGAAGGTATAAGTAAAGATGAAAAATATGAAATTGTAGTAAAGGGATTTACTAGGTGATCCATGTCAATTGCATGCCAATTGCTAATGTCAATCTTGATAGGCTCTGTGCTGGTATTCACATGAAGGGGCTTCATAAAAGTGCTGCAGAGCCATGATTTCCTTAGGCTGGCTCTCCATAACATGAGCTAAGGTGGCATTTGGTCACAGTGCCCAACTGCAGAGCCCTTGGGAAGAAAGTCAAGAAAGAAAGAAGTCTGGCTACGTCTTCTTCCCTTTGTTGACTTGGTTCATTTGGTTCTGGTGCTTGGCTAACTTGTGGTGGGTGTAGAAATAGAGACATATTTGGCTTATTTCCCAGACATGTTACCACTGGACAATATACCTACTAGGTGCTAACGCCTTACCCCATATTACTGAATCATGCCAAAGTTTATTGATAAATCTCTGCTTGTGTTTACCCTTTATAATTATATTGTATTGGAAATATTATTTATTTTAATATGGCTCATGTGCTTAATGGGAGCCAATAGCACATCGAGCGCCATCTTTCCTTTTCAGAATGAGATCCACAGTTGCCACTGCTGTATTTAGACTGTTTGCTCCAATGTTTTGTTATTTTGAAGTATCCCCATCCTTCAAAAAAACTCTGGGCCAATTGTACAAACCTTAAACAATCCCTTGCCCACAAAAATCAATGGAATTCCTTGTGTGAGTAAGGCTGCTTTGGTGAATAACAGGTTGCCAGATAAAGGCCCTAACCCTTTCTTTTAATTAACTTCAAAGAGAGACTATATACAGGAAAGATCCAGTTGAGCAGTGAGCAGTCAGTAAGACATGTTTTTGTAATTCCTTCCTTCCTTCCTTCCTTCCTTTGTGGGTCCTATTATGTGTAAGGTTTAAGTGAAAGAGTCTTGCTATCTATATCCCCCTCCCTGGCTGTTTCCCTACTCAGTTTGATAACTGTGTAAATGTCATAGCTTCTCATCATCTCCTTTTCGCCATGTCTGCTCTTGTCATACTCAACTTTGTTTTGTTAATTGCTCTTAAGAGAAAACCTAGAACATACGGAAATAGAAACTATTCCAGTCTGGGATAAAATTCCACTTCTGAGGTTAATTAATATTCCAGAATCATTTCAAGTCGGAATTAGAAACAGAAGTTTCTAATTTCAAGGTTAAAGTCTGTAGAGCGTATGTCCTAAATACGTATGTCCACATTCTAGGGATGTGGACAATGAGCTTTCTTTTTAAAAAGTCCCTGTTTGTTCATCTTTATTGCTATTACTACTCTTGAAATTTGAAGATAAAGGCTGGGAGGCAGGGGCCAAGGAGTGTAAATTGGGGATCAGTGGATGCATAAGGCAGTTACTAAAGTGGTGTGCACATTTCCATGAAGACCCACCAGTAGCATCACAGGCTGAATGATGAGAGGTATTGGGATCTGGTGGGAGGCAGGGAGTTTTTTAGAGTTGCCACTAGTTGCATATGATGGACGTCCACACATGCAAACAGGTGTGCTTGCAGCAGCTCAAATAGAAGCAGTGCAAATTTGAGCCGGGGCTTTTTGCCTCAGCGCACGTGCTCAGACATGCACTTTGGTGTGGAGCAAATTGTGCCACTTGGGGCAAAATAATCCTGCCTGGCTTCTCCTGGATCTTCAGCCAGGGGGAGCTAGAGCCCTGGGCCAGCACCTGTGCTGTCCCCAGCAGTATAAAAAGCCACCCTGGCAAGTAACCCAGTTCCCTGCACTCTCGACCCACTGCAGCAGTCTGGCAGTGGGGGCTGCTGCCTGGCTGTGACCTGCTGTGCACCTGCCAGACCCAGATGGGGACTTCAAAGCCAGTAGAGGAATCTGCCCCTCTGGGCCAGCTGCCAGTGGACTGTGGTTGCAGGGTTGGCCTCTGTGTGGCGCTACTGCCACCTGTGCCCCCTCCCTGGCCATCTGGGCAACTATCACCCAGAAGATGTTCCAGGTGTGGTGGCCTTCTTTGAACTGTCAAAGCATGTCCTCCTGGCCCCTTTTGGCCAGGAGGTCAGCCACAGCCAGATGGGTCCAAGGTACCAGCTCTGAGCAGGCAGGGTCTTGCCATTGGCCTCCCTAGCAGGAATTCTGGTGTTCCCTACTGGAAAACTGAAAAATCCCTGATAAAAAAAAA
>NW_017729029.1:49445339-49445872 GCF_001723915.1 Gavialis gangeticus
GGAATTCTGGTGTTCCCTACTGGAAAACTGAAAAATCCCTGATAAAAAAAAATCCCAAAGTCATTCTGTAAAATACCCTCAAATCCATGTTCCTCCACAAGTAAAACAAAAGAGAGAGAGAGTGTATAAAGAGAGAGAGAGAGAGAGTGAGACAGAGACAGCGATCAGTTGGACAATGTTTTATTGATATATCTACAGTGTTAAAGCAAGTCTCTTATCATAATAATAAAGTGAACTCCAAATACAGGTTTCATTAATTCATTAATATATATTTTGCTGCCCTCCCACAGGGGTGATGGCCCCCACACAGGGGTTACAGCCCCCCAACAGGGGATTTGGCCCCCACACAAGGGCTACGGCCCCCCACACATGGGGTTTGGCCCCCCAATATGGGATTCAGCCCTCCAATAGAGGGTCTGGCACCACACGAAGGCTGTGGCCCCCCAACATGGCTACGGCGCCCACACAAGTGGTACGGCCCCCACACAAGGGGTACGACCCCAAAACAGGGGCCAAATGGCTCCTTTAGGGGC
>NW_017729029.1:49450872-49451236 GCF_001723915.1 Gavialis gangeticus
CCAAATTGCACCCCAAGGCCCCCATGGCTGCCCTCACAACCCCAGGCACCATCACTTAAAAAACAAACAAACAGAAAAAACCCAGAAAAAAATGGAAAAAAAAGCCTCTGCTTACTTTAGAAGTGTGGGGGGGGGGCTCCAGGGCCTCCTGGAAGAGGTCCCCAGGCAGCAAAGGACAGCAGGGGGGCAGCAGGGCCCGGGCTGGGGCCACTGGGGCTGTCCTTCTTCCCGGCAGCGTGCAGGCAGGGCCCATGTCAGTCAGACAGCAGCTCCAACTGCCGGTAAGTGCCAGGATATTTTTGTTTTTTTTGACTATGGGGTGGGGGGTCAGGGATTGGGGAGCTGGGGCAGGACAGGGGTCAGG
>NW_017729029.1:49451550-49462350 GCF_001723915.1 Gavialis gangeticus
AGCACAAGGGTGAGGGGCCAACCACAGACGCTCTGGCAGCCAGAGTGTCTCCATGGAGGACCCAGCCTCCGGATGCCTCAGTGCACAGTCCAGGACCGTGCCCTGCTCCACTTTTTTAAACTTCAGTTTTTTTAGACCCTGGATATCCAGGGGTCTAATTTTCTCTCCACACTGCAAACTTGCAGTGTGGGGAACATTTTTTCATTCCTGCAAGTGCCTTTTGCCCCACCTCAAAGGGGTTTGATATGGGGCAAGAGGTATGTGCGTGCTCATCTGGATGTGCCGATAAGAGCAGAACTGCTGCAACCTGCAGTCTTGAGTCTGTAAAGGACATCTGATTGATGCTAATGGCATAATGTTTGGGGTTTTCTCAGTGTTGCATGAAGTCTGAGGTTGGGGAAATGTTCCTTTCCTAGACTTTAGACAATGCACTTGGCTTCTTTTAATTGTTTGCAAATTATCCACAGTTTTGTTGGCTATGAATATATTCGACTAACACTTTAATATATTTCCAGGTGTGGGGTGTGTGCTGTCTTTTTTCCTATTCATAGTTACAGCATGTGATTGATCACATAGGGAAATGATCTTTCCCCAAATGTTTGAGAACAAAGTCTGTTCTTGAGATTGTTTATAGATGGTCAGACAAGAAAAAGACTTAACATGACTAAATCAAGAGAGTACATGGAACTGGAGAAAATGTTCCCCAAACTTTTAATCCAGCTCTAGGAAGACTAGAGTCATCTTCCTCCTTCTTGACAGTTTTGATCAGCACAAAGAAGTCAACGTAGTTAATAACTGGTTCATAAACTAAGAAATGATATGAAGTGTGGCATGGACATTGTTCTTTAGGGAAGAAAGAAATACACCAGTACTAATTATGCCATGACTGAAACCTCAGTGAACTTAGCAGGAGACACTTTAATTGTTCTCTTTGATTTAGTTCTACATCATACTTTTTGAATGCATTTCATGATCTCTTTTCTTGCTTCGTGTCTACTCGGGATTCATGGCCAATACAACTTGCATCCATTTTCTAGCACAAATCCAAATGTAAATCCTTTCTTTTTAGCACTTGCAATGACATGCAGGGAGTGGAATGAATCTCTTCCAAAAGTTCTGTTTCAGAAACGACTGTCTTGGAAAAGATGTTCAGATGGAGCATTTCTCTTATTCGAAAGATCCTTGGCAACCCCTTTTTTGTCTGTTCTGCATGCATTCCAGAGCTTCCGTCAAAAAGATGTTTGTGGCCTAGCCTTTGTTTTCACTGAAGTTTTTAACCTACAGCAGAAACTGTTTTCAGGAAAACCTTTGTGACGCATGATCTTCCTGGGCATATGTCCTTTGCTGGAGGACATACAAACATTATCATGGTTGTAGACATAGCAGATGATTCAGGAATATGTCTCATTCAGTCTGTTAGAATCTGCATGATATGCACTTTTTATATACTTCTTACATCCCTGACATGCAGGCCTGGAGGGGAGAGGTTTTACAAGCCATTTAATGCAAGTAAATGTTTATTTTAATCTATTTTCTCTAGTCCATTTATTTCTAAGCAGTTGTGTCAGAGTATTCCTTGGCTTTTATACATACTGCCTGGCCTTTGCACAGTTTTCTTAGCTCATCCCTTTCCAAATATTTCTCAGTGTCTCAAACAAAAAGTTTCTAGTTCTTCTTCTGGAGATAATTTGTTACCTTCCCTCAAATTTTTCCTCTGACGTGTGTTTTGCTCTACCAGCTTGTTGCATCATGTTCACAAGCCCCTTGCCAACTCGATGAGCTTTATCTCTTTGTCTCAGAAAGGAATGAATCTTCTTGCAACCTTATTCATTTAACATTCACATTAACTTTCCTCATATAAATTTTGACAGACCTTAAGTCTCCCAGTATTAAGTCACATGGTACAACTGTAAGTTCTTTTTTTTTTTTTTGCGTTGACTAACTTACCATCTTCAATAGCTGTAAATGTACAGGCTGCTCCTTTAAAGATGACTTTGGCTCAGATGGCCCATCCCAAGTTTTTACAATAAATCCAAAGATATGATTGTTCTTTGCCCTTAAATTATTTTGAAGTGATCTAAAGGGGCTTCTGTCTGAGAATCTTTGTATTCCACTGTAGATATAGTTTTGTCAAAATTGTAAGTTTTCTGAACATGTTGGATAAGATTTTTTTAAAAGCTGTTGAATCGATGTTTTGGCTTTTAAGTGCCTGATTTCCAAAAGTGCTGCGTATGCAGAATTACTGAACTTAACAGGTTCTTAACCCTTTTGAAAACCATGCCACATTTTGGAAGCCTGTGTGTGGCAGGAAGTTTGATTGTGGGATCACGCATTAGATCTCATCGCACCTTATTGCGGGTGCAGGGGGAGCCGCAGTTGAGGGGTGCTCAGCCATGGGGGTTCCCCACTCACCTCTGGGGCTGGGAGGTTATGGCAGCTGTGATTCCCTAGACCCAGGGATTTCACACATCTTTGGGGCAGCCATGCCAGAGTCCTGACCCCTAGTGTCCTCAGCTGCAGGTCTCTGTGTCCCTGTGCTGCTGGGACCCAGAGTTGGTAGCTTCTGGGACTGAGTCCTCTCAGCTGCGGGACTCTCAGCCCCGGCTGGGCAAGGTGAACCCCTGTGGCCTGCACGGGACAGAGCTCCCAGCTGCAGGGGAGACTCTGCTATATATGCAAGTTGAAGCTCAGTAGCAACCAGCTATAAAGTTAGCACACATTTTTGAGCTCTAACTTTGTAGCTAGTTGGAGCTTTTTATGGCATGATAACTACTTCATACTTGTTGCTGGTCTCAGGGTAATTGCACAATACCTATTAGACGTAGAAGGGACTTAAATTGGGTCCTATTTTAAGTATCTCATTTTTAAAACCTGTTTAGAAGATTGTTGTTGGAGGTATAGTTTTGTTGTTTTGTTTTGTTTTTTATTTTTCAAAGACAGGCATTGGAGTCCCATGCTCCAGTAAATTCACTGTTGAACTTCTTCAGTGAGTTTGAACCTTTGATTTCAGTTCTTTAAGCCTTATAGAAGGATTTGCTTGGTGGAGACCTTTTATTTTGATATAATGTGGGACCTTTGTAACTTTGTCACTGATAAATAGTGATAATTTTCCCAGCCTTCTGGCAGGCCCTTCTACATAATGGTTCATAAAGATTTGGCCTCTTCTCAGTGATATTTACTCACTGTTGATGAGACTTAAAATAAAAAAACTCAGTGCTTACTTTAGATGACAGTTTCTGCTAAACTGGGACTCTCAGCTACTTGAGGAACATAGTTGGTCTTAGAATGAAATAACTTCAGTACATTAAAAGGATATTTATCAGTGTTCCTTTAAGCAAACCCAGATACAATGCCAATATAATTACTGTTTGTATTGTGTGGGAATTGGGTAATATCTCTTTAAGTCATTGGCAGCCTCCTTGTCTTCTGCGATATAAAATGCTGGATTAATAATGCAAGCTGCCAAAACAAACTCTCACCGGTGACCCCACCTACAGGCTCACATCCTCCTCTCAAATTGCAGTCCCTCTTCTGCAATTCAGTTTCTGTCAGTCTTGTGATTCTTGCATCTATACTGACAGCCCACTTGGCTCATGACTTCTAGTTTGTGGCAAGTTGTACTAGACACTTGCAGAGCATCAGTATATATTACTGTGCCTTTTGTGTGTGTGCTGAGTCTTTGAGTATTGTATTCTGAGTGTAATGTGGAGAGCAAAGCCACAGGTGATGAGTGTTAGCTCATAGGAATGTAGGGGTGGAAGGGACCTCACAAGGTCATCTAGTCCCTGACTAAATCATCCCAGCAAAGTGTCTGTCAAACCTGCTCCTGAAAATTTCTAAGGATAGAGATTCCACAGTTTCTCTAAGTAGCCATTTTCAATGCCTGAAAATTCCTCCTAATCTCAGTATTAAATTTCCCCTGTCAAAGCCTAAGATCTGCAGCCACAGAGACAAGCCCATCTCCATCCTCGCTAACAATCTCTCTTCAGGTATTTGTAGACTGTTATCAAATTCCACCTTGGTCTTTTCTTCTCCAGACTAAATAACACTAGTTATTTCAGCCTTTCTTAATAAATTTTGCTTCCCAGATCCATAATAGTTTTTCATTGCTGCACTGGACTCTTTTCAAACTCTCCACATCCTTCTTGAAGTGTGAGGCCCAAAACTGGACACAGTACTCCAAAGGAAGCCTCACCAGTGCTGAATAGAGCAGAAGGAACTTTTCCCTTGATTTTCAAGTGACACTCCTGTTAATACAACCCAGGATACTGTTGACATTTTTTGCAACAAAAGCACCCTGTTTGCTCATACTCATCTTACGGTATACTGTAATCCCTATTGTCCCTTTCTGCTGTACTGCAGCCTAGCCAATCATTTCACCAGTCTGGATTTGTACATGCAATTACTCCATCCCAAGTGAAGGACTTTTCACTTGTTCTTGTTGAATCTCATCTGACTGATGACAGACTATTTTTTCCAGTCTATCTAGGACATTCTGGATCCTGACCCTACTCTCCAGAGTGTTTTCAACTTCACCCAATTTAGCATCATCCACAAACTTGCTAAGCATGCACTGAATCCCATCATCTAAATCATTACTGAAGACATTAAACAATACTGGACCCAAGACGACCCTTGGGAAACCCCACTTGATGTCTTCTCCCAACTAGACATTGAGCCATTGATGACTACTCATTGAACAAAATGATTCAACCAGCTATGTATCAGTTTAGAGCTTTCTTCTACTCTGTATTTCCGTAGATTGTTAATAAAAAGGTTGTAGAAGATGGTGTCAAAAGTCAAGGTATATCGCATCAACTGCTTTTGCCCCATACACAGAGCCTGTCACTTACCTTATAGAAGAAAATCAGGTTGGTCAGGTGACCTGCTTTTAGTCTAGATGCTTTGCAGTAGATCCTTGAGGACCTGCTCCATGACCTTTCTATCTATAGAGGTCAGGATGACTAGTCCATAACTCCCCAGACCATCCTACTGGCCTTTTCTTAAAGATGGGCACTACATTTTCCCTTTTCCACTCATCTGGAATCCTGCTCCAGGAGTGACTGCCACTGTTTTGGTGTTGTGGGGAATCTATACATTTAGGCTAGGGATAGAAATTACACAGTTTAAGTGATCAGAAACTGGTTTAAACCTGTAACAGAACAGAAGTTCAGTGCACATAAACCAGTTTCAAAATGCTGAAGCTGGTTTAAGATAAACCTGCTTGAATGTAGTATCAGACTTAACTGATTTGGGTTAAACCAATTTAGGAAACTTCTGTCCCAGACCCCTTCCTGGTTCAAATTAAATCACGGTACCCCAGCATTCTAGCACGCTTTCCAGCTCTGGGCTGGGCTGTGTTGTCTGCTCCAGAGAGCAGGGCTGGCTCCATGCCTCTTCTCTCTAGCTGGAGCAGTGAGGACTGGCTGACAAGGGAGTGGGGAGACAAGCCGGGCTGGGGATGCAGCCCAGTCTACAGGGGCAGGGGTGGGGAGGGACTGCCCTCCCCCCAGACAAACCCTGGCTGGGGTCTGGGGCCAGGGAAGGGGTTAAATTCCCCTTTCCCCACTCAAACTTACTGCTGGCTGCAACTTTGGACTACAAATCCCAGAAGCACCTGGAAGGGGAAGTGATGAGCAACACTGAAGAGTCCTGCTGTTGTGATCCTGGAGAGCAAATCCCAGATACTGCAGGGGCAGCAGGAACAAGAAATGAGCACACAGCCAGAGAGCTGTGCTCTAGCACCCCTGGGCTTCTGGCCCAAGCCACTGCAGGCATGTGGCTGCATTTCCTGTATCAAAGGTAAATGTCTGTTCAATTCTGTTTCAGTTTAATCTGTGCAGTTTAGACTAACCTGCAAAGATTGAATCAATTAACTTTTTGACTGTCTATACCAGGGGTTCCCAACCCCTGGGCCACAGCCCAGTACTGGACCATGAGGAGTTGGCTGCCAGTCTGCAGGGGGGTTGGCTGCTGTACCAGAAGTCCAGAAGTGACCGGCATACGGCGGACCGGCAGGCCATCCTTTTTTTATACTGAGTATAAAAAAGGGTTAGCGGCCCACCCACAGTATGCCAGTCACTGTTTGTCCACAGTTTGCCAGTTCATGGCCACTTCTGGTCCACAGGTTGCCAGTCCACATAAAAAGGTTGGGAACTCCTGGCCTATACCCAGCCTTAGAAAGGAAGGGATTAAAAGGGACTTGTTTGCTCAGTAGAAGACTGGCCCACCTATACTGGCAGACCTGAACAATAGATAATAACTGATGATATCAGTGATCAGTGAATGAGGGCAGTTTCACCGAGTGTAATTGGTGCTAAGGGCTGTAACTTGATGTGGAACTTAACAGCTCTTATTTAATCAGCAGACAAAACACTTGCTGAAATGGGGAAATGTACAAAATTGTCCTTCCTCAAACCCACTGGTAGCGGCAGAAGATTTCTGCCCTGACATGCAGAATCAAAAAGAAAAGGAAACAAGTCTTGAATGTGTGTCTGGACTGAGGGAGTGAAAAGGGCTTTGCCAGTTTGGAGAGAGTTTAAATGATCCATTAGGGCATGAGTTAGTGTGTGGCATGCATAATGAAGCCATCAAAAATGTTTATTGATCCAGGTTGATTTTTTACCTTAAAACATTCAGTGGCAAATGGAGACTGCTAGTAAAGATGCTATAGAGCCGAAACAGGATCATGCAATCTGCATAGCAAATATGCCAGGGCCAATAGAAAACACATAATAGACAGTATTCAAACAATGCGTGCTTTCCTTGAGGGAAGCAGTCTTTTCATACAAATGAGTGTTAGTTCAAGGACAAATTATGCAGAAAGTGCAAGCAACTGGGACAAACACAGAAGAGGTGCAGGTCAAGGCAAGTGGTACAATCTTCATATTAGGAGGGCAATCTGAGAAGTTTGCAGATTCATTAGCTTGCAGGGAACATGTGGAGCCTATTGTAACTATAGTATCTCTACAGCTGTTAGAAGACAATAGCCAAAATTGTGACTGGATTTCTTTAAAAGTGGTAGGAGTAAGACCTGAAAAAATTTCACTACAGGATTACCAGTGACTATTTAATGAGGTGAAGTTGCAGAAAACCTCAATACTTTTGGAATGGCTATACAAAGAAAGCCTTTGTCTTCTGAGTATTTTACAATGACAGTAGCCTGTAACTCTAAACAGGATATTCTTACATTATGTTTTGAAGGGAATGGGTAATTTATTATTTGGCAAACAGTATTTGAAGTTGAATCAGCTGGATTGAGAAAGCATGAAGTATCTTCAGGCTTCATATTTGAATTATGAATGCCAATTGGAAACAAAATATAGTTGAACTTATGGGCAGACTAAAAGTTCTGTCTTTTTACACTGGTATTGGAACCTTAGAACACATGAGAAGAAAAACCAGATGAAGGGGACAATTCATAATTTTTGGAAAGCCTTTTCCAATATCTTTTGCAATACAACAGAAGGCAGAGGCAGGATATTAGCACTTGAGAGATCTCAACACACCCATATGAAAAATAACAGGGTTCTCCATTAGGGGTGTGTGAAATGGGCTGTATTTGATTCAGATTCAGATTTGGCCCGATTTGGGGGAAAGTGATTCGATTAGCTGATTCAGATCACTGTCCCAATTAGATTTGGCCAAATCTGAAGATTTGATTCTGATTTGGAGAATCAGCAATTCAGCCACAGACACAGCTTTATATGTTTTTTCTACATACCTCGAGGTACCAGGTGTGGCTTGTGAATGCTGAGATGGTGGTGGAGTGGATGGAGTGTCTCACAGTAGCACAGGTGGCCCCCCTGCATGCTCGGCAGAGGGCCGCCCTGTGCTCCCCCAGCTTGGCAATCAGCCGCAGGGGGACCCTGGATGCCCCCCCCCAGACCCAGGAGGCACCAGTCGCTGAGCCAGGAAGTGGGGGGGGGTCCCTGTGTGCTCCATGGTGGACCCAAAAGTGGACCGGAAGTACTTCTGTTCCACTTCTGGGTCTGCTGCCGAGCACACGCCCCCCCCCCCCCATGCTCCCATGGGACGCTTCATCCACCCCAGGATCTAAGCATTCACACGCCATGCCTGGTACCTCAAGGTATGTAGAAGAAACATATAAAGCTCTGTCTATGGCTGAATAATTGAATCTCTCTGAATTGATTTGGAGGCTTCTGATTTGATTCAGAGAGATGAATGGGTCTCCTGATTCGATTTGGATTTGGAGATTCGGCCGACGAGTTGGGTCAAATATCCTCTGAATTGAATCAATGACCAAAGTTTGCAAAGCCCTATTCTCCATATCTGTGATAATTTTAAGATTACCAATAAAACAGGACATGCAGATCTACCTGGAACAGAAATTTTGCTTGCCTCATAAGCTGATAAGTTTGAGATAGATCAAGCTCATCTACAAATGGAGGCTGGAGAGAGTGATAAGAAGTATCTCACAACTTACAAAAAAGCTTTTTTTGTGTGCAATATAGCTAACTAATGTTCAGGATGAAATCCGTACCTGCTGTCTGACAACAAACCATGGACCAGGTATTACCTTCCTGGAATTCAATATTGTTTGGATGATATACTGGTCATGGAGCCAGTAACAAAGACCACTTTGAGGATTTCCAAAAGGTACTTGCAAGGATGCCCAAGCATGGTTTTAGAGCAAGTAAGGAAAAATGTGAACTTTCCAAAGATTTAACTGCCCATTGTAGTTGCTTTGTTCTGAAAGATGGTTTACATAAATAACAAAAAAGAGGTGAGTTGCCCGTAAGGCAGGCTAGCTCCCAAGTCTGCTTCAATTATATTCCATTCTGTACACATTCAGTTTTTACTGTGGGTTCTTGCCTAACATAAGAACACCTCTGCATTGGACAGAAGCAGTGCTGATCTTCACCGCGTACCAGGACTTCTATGAAGCAATATGTTCATATCATGTGAAAGAGTCTTTCCACACTACACTGCATGTCTGCCTATAAAGTTAAGTTGTGACACTTTTCCAAGTGCAATAGGAACAGTCATTTCACATGTGATGGAAGATTATACTGAAAGGCCCATTGCCTTTTTTTTTTTCCCTTGGATCTTTTACTTCTGCAAAGTGCTCAGATTGTTAGAGAAGCTCTGAACTGAGTCTGAGGAGTTAAAACATTTCACTAATATTTGTATGGGAAACGATTTACTTTGGTTACAAATCATCAACCTCTAATTTCAATTTTTAACCCAAGGACAGGAGTACTATCAGTAAGAGCTACAGTGAGGATTTTAGAGGTGGATGATATTCTTGTGAACTCACCGATATGCTTTTGGGTTTTAAAGTGCCAACAGACATGTAAATGCAGATTGTTTAGCACATTACCTTTTGAATACCAAATGGAGCCAATAACTGCCAATGTGTTTTATCTAGCACAAACTGAACCTTTGCCAATAATGATACCCTAGTACAATACAAAATAAAAATGATCTGTGCTGGCTAAAATGTACAGTATCATGGAGGGCAAATGAAATGCATGCCTCAACACATGCCTGGAATCACTGCAGTACTGAGAAGAGCCATTTTTCCTGTGGCAGCAATTTTACATGGACTATTCCGGACCATTTTTAAGTCATAGGATTTTTTTGTTTTGTTCTGTTTTTATGTTAATTGCTATAGGTGATCACTGTATGTGACCTGATGTATTCTTCATGAATTCAACTAGTTTAGTGAGGACAGTGAAGTATTAAGACTTATTTTTAAGGACAGAAGATCCTGAAAAAGATGCTAAGTGACAGAATTTAACTCACACATGGAGAATCCCAATGGTTTATCAAAACAAATAGTATCAAGCACATCATATAATTCATCACAAACGAATTACTGGGAAGATTGAAAAATAAATGAGTACCTTGTGCCACAAAAAGATTGAGTTTTCTATTACTCTAAAGGAAAGCAGTGTGTGTTATTACAAGTCAGATGTCAACAGTGTTGTTTATGAGAGGTATTTAAGGCCTCCACTGAACTGCCTAATGGCCAGTCTGTACGGAGAGATATTAAGAACAGTATCAGATGACCAGAGATAGTCATGCCCAACTGTGCAGTTTTCACACAGAAGGGAAACATCTTAGCAAGAAATAGCAGAAGTAATTTTGTGGTAGCTTGGAGTGATTATGTTGCAGCTCCATCCTTTGCCTTATTGGGCAGAAGACCAATGGCACAGAAATGACACGGAGAAACTGTAGACATTTAAGCACCGGTTCAGCAGGACTTTCTGCACCCATGACACTTGTTTAAAACCAAAAAGTCTACAATACAGCTATAGACAGTGATGTGTGATCGTATCAGACTTTCATATCCCTACCAGTGACTACAAGTGTCTCTAATACTTGATGTTGGTGCTAATAAAGCTATGGCAGATAATCCAGGTGCTCTTCCATATGCATAATAAAAGCATTAGGTGCAAGACACCGGAAGTGATAAATGCTTTTTTTAACTCAGCACTAATTAGCTGTCATCTAGAGTGCTGTGTGCAGTTTTGGGCTCTATGCTTTAAAAAAGGTCATGGGGAGGTTACGGGGGATCCAAACGTGGGCACCAGAAATGTGAAAGGGCTTAGAAGGCAAGTCATAGAAGGGGAGGTTGAAAGAAATAGGCTTGTTCAGTTTGCAGAAAAGGCACATAAGAAGGGACATGATAGCAGTCTCCAAATATCTGGGGGACTGCCATAAAGAAGAGGGAAAACACCTTTTCTCTCATATTGCAGAAAGCAGGACATGGACCTGTAGCTTGAAGTAGCAGCAAAGGTTAGATTGGATATTAGGAAAAACTTCTTTACTGTC
>NW_017729029.1:49467350-49488635 GCF_001723915.1 Gavialis gangeticus
GGATGCCAGCTGGAGTCTGCCTGGCTGAGGCAGAGAAGACCCTGTCAGGCATTCGGTCCTCCCCCCACCGCTGGAGCAGTGGGGGGCATGGCCAACCCCAGCAGTAGCCTCAAGCAAAAAGGCGAGGAAGAGGGCTTAACTCCCTCTTCCCTGCCCCTTCCCACTGGTAAGGACCCCAGCTGGCATCTGCCACTTAAACCTGGCCAGGCAGACCCCAGCTAGGATCCCTTGGGGAGGGAAGATTTAGGAGTACTATGGGTATTCCCCATGCTTCTGGGCTCTGTTGGTTGCCACATGGGGCCAGGAAGAAATCTTTCCCCCCACTCTCCTTCTACATGTGTGTGGTGGGGAGGGGTCACCTTTCTCAGAAGCATTGAGGGTTGGCTGCAGCCAAGGCTGGAAATCTTGGCTGAAGTCTGCCAGTGCTCCTACTGGCACTTAACCATGGAGACTCCTAGCTAGAGGGTCTTGCCCCTTCACTCAGGGGCAGACTAAACACCATATTTGGGGTCAAGAAGGAATTTTATCTTATGGTCGGATTGGGACATCCTGGGGGGGTTGCCTCCTTCTAGCAGAGGGTGTGGCCTCTTCCTTGGATCTCTTGAGCAACAGGACAACAGGGCAGGACAAAGCAACAGGACAAAGCAACAGGACACTGGATATCATTGTACCCCTCCTTTACTTGTAGCAGGTTCAGGTGTTATGTCTTGTGGTTGTGTCAGGGTAGATTGTGTAGTTATATTAATAGGTAAGATCATGGATTTATATAAGATGGTTTGGATAGAGATGATCCTGCTTTTGGTCAGGTATTGGATTGGATGAACTCTGGAGGTCCCTTCGAGCCCTACTTTGCTCTTATTCTATGCAGTTTTACCTAGGTCCTATGAAAACACCTGCTACAGAAAAGTTGTAAACCACATTTCAGGTACGTGCTGTATATTTACAGTCGTTTTGATAGTAATGCATTTATCATTTTTAATGTATCTTAATGTGAAAAAGTAAGGAGTATTACTACATAAGAATTGTGTATCATTCCTTGGACCTTCCTCTTTTCTATGGCAGAAGCCACTTGATGTATATGCAGGGGTCTGTGTGTGTAAAATATAGGTAGACATAATGTTTGTACATAGTTACTAAATGTGGTTATCTGGGGCCCAACTGTAGGTAATTTCTTTTTGCCCTTATTCTTTTCAGTGTTGTGTAGAGCCCAAAGATAACATGCTGCACAACATTAGTGTGTACAAATATGATCACCATCTTTGCCTTCCCTGAATCTCTGATTTGCCATGTTCAAATCATATTTTTGCACCAAGATCACTGTCCTCAATTCGATTTGGCTGAATCTGAAGTTTCAATGCTGATTCAAAGAATCAGCAATTCATCCATAGACACAGGTTTAAATGGTTTTTTTGACATACCTCAAGGTACCTGGCATGGCTCGTGAACGCTACAATGCTGATGGAGCATCCCACAGGAGCATGGGGAGGTGGGGCATGCTTGTCAGTGAACCTGGAAGTGGACTGGAAGTACTTCTGGTCTGCTTCCGGGTCTGCAGGGGAGTGCGCAGGGCTCCCTGCCCCACCGTGCCCCTCTGGTTCAGTGATCGGCCACAGGGGGACCTCAGGTACCCCCTCGACCCAGGAAGCACCAAGCCCAGGGGGAGAGGCAGGGGAGCCCCCTGTGCGTTCCTTGGTGGACCCAGAAGTGGACCGGAAGGGTTCCAAATTGATTCAGAGAGATTAAAGTGTCTCCTGATTCGATTCAGATTCAGAAATTCAGCCCCTGAACCGGGCCAAATCTCTGCTGAATTGAATCAGCGACCAAAGATTCTCACAGCCCTAATACCTGCCTTCCTGATATAGATGTTCAGCTGCTACTTACACGTGATGCCGTGTACATGCAATTTGGTGCTTAAAAATTTAGCTCTGATACTGAACCCAGTGAAATAAATGGGAATTTTTGGGACTGCATAGTTATTATGTATGCTTCCACTTTCACAGTTTCAAAGGAAACTCTTGTGTAACTCTCGTCTTACTCCTTTTTTTTTTTTTTAAATATTGACACCCAGGTGACTAAACCAAACAAGTTACAATAGCACAGAAAACAGGATGAGATTGGGATTATAA
This sequence comes from Gavialis gangeticus, assembly GCF_001723915.1. Classification (NCBI taxonomy): domain Eukaryota; kingdom Metazoa; phylum Chordata; order Crocodylia; family Gavialidae; genus Gavialis; species Gavialis gangeticus. The sequence goes on from NW_017729029.1 coordinate 49,469,477, forward strand.
CAATGTTTTGTCATATTTGTACCCTCCCCCTGTTTGCATCTTCATTACGCTTAATCCAGTTGCATTGTTCTCTGGAAAGGCTGTCAAAACAATACTCTTGGTTAAATCATCTGAGAATGCTGCTCCTTTAGATTTACTCACTTTATACTTACATGGCAAAAATGACAAAATATTTCCCCTTTCTGCTTTCTGAGAGGAGTGAATGCAAGCAGAAACTAAATTAAGTGATAAAGGAAGCCTGAAAGATGGCCTTTGTTTAATAGTAAACTGGGCGTTGTAGTAATAGTTTGACACTGCAGGTATTGATTTTTTCTTTTCTGTCCTAAAACCTTTTATTCAGAAACACAAGCTTGTTTGTTTGCTTCATTAACATTTGTTTCTTCTTCTACATTATAATGCTGTCTGTGCTGTGCTCAAAAATAGACATAGATTAATGCAATGTTGACAACAAAATCACCAAGGAAGAAAACTGCTGCACTAGATAAACTTTGTAGGTCACGTTCCTCAAGTTTCACAAACAGTCTGATGAGATGACTATTTATGTAATAAGGCATGACAGGGATTGTGATTATCATAAAATAATCAAACCCTGGAGTATTTTAAGGTACAAAGCATAACCAAGCATGTTTAATTTCCCAGAAATGTGATTATCCGGTAATACTCAGAGTCATCTGGCTTTCTCAGGTACTTATTTCTGTCTAATTAATATCTGTACGTCTGTGTGAGTGTACACAAGTGTGTGTGTTTGTGTGAGTGTGTGTATGCAAGAGAAACACACAATTTTCAACAAAGCAATGACATTGGAATTTAGATTGGAAAAGTGAAAAGCAATTCTGCAGCTGAACACTGTGATTTGCATTTTGCTCTTAGTATCAGAAATAATAGAAGTCTACATTTCACTTCTGATGCTGGAGTAGAGACAAGATAATGTGCTAAGGCAAAATGTATTTGCACTGATTATGAGGGGCTTCTGAATGTACCAGTGGGAAAGGATTAAAATAACATAGATTGCAATTCAAGATGTTAAAAATCAGGGAAATTCTGAGCCCTGTTCTGCCATCAGTTTTAAAGAGAATATTCCCATGGGAATCAATAGGGGAGTCTCTTTAGATAGTAATATCATAATTTGATTCTCTTTTCTTAACATGGCCCATTTTGCTTACATTTTTAAAATATTGGCACAGCAGGATGGTGCTACACAGGAAATTGGTTACGTCTCTCCACAACATATAGTAAGTTGAGGCTGGAATGTGAACATTCAAAAACTGTTTGCTTCAGTCACTTTTAAGTAGGCTTTTAGCTTTAGCATTGATATTTAACTGGCTTTTCATGGTAATGTAACTGGCATTGCAAGAAACATACTATGATCAGGCATAATCCATCTCCATTTGATTCTCAATTGTTCCTCCAAAAGTGTTGTAGGTCAGTGCAAATGTGCAAGACTACTTTTATGAGGTGAAGAAATAAGCATGGACATTGCCCTTGAGGTTTGCAGCTCTTTCAAATATAATACTAGTTCACAGGGGGGTTGTTGGTAGTTGCTCCTAGCAGCCATTTCCACTTACATTGTATTCAGTCCAGAGGAACTCGTGAATGCAATTGGCCAAATTCAACATTCCCAGTAAGTGGGATATTTATGGGTATTTCTGACAGCAAAAAGCGATGCAACTGTTAGTGAGAGAGCTGCTTTGATCTCGGGGGAAGTGACATTTCCAGTCACAATGGAAGAATGGGAAAAAAATGTCATGATACAAATTAATAGATTTCTTATATGGTTCCCCTGGATAATCTTATTAATCTATGTTTCCCTGACTAAACAACCCCTTGCCTCCACATTTTTTTCCCCAAGCCCTTTAACCCTTCCACAATATTTTCCTTGTCATTATTTTTTTTTCCGGTGCATATAATCATAAGGTGCACACAATTCTTTGTAGACGACTGAACCACAAAAATCTGGACCTGGATCCAAACACTTCTAACCTCCAGGAGGGCTGAGAACCAAGTTTCCAGCTTGGGGCCAACTCCATCAGTGTGTCCCTTTCGGTGAATATGAATGGACTTCACTCCCATGATCATTATGCTAGCTTTATTCCCACTTAACTATTCAGTTCAGTAGAAGCATATACGGTATTTGTGAAGGTGAGATTAGAACTTGACTGTATCTAGTTTATATTAAAATGGAAATAACAAACAGAAGATGGTGCTGGTCCCCGAGGGAAGACCTATGACAATCACTTGCTTCAAAGGTCATGAACTTGGGACATTTTATTAGTGAGAAAAGTCTGCACTTAGTTTTGCAAAGTCTCATAGAAGCCTTATAGATCTATAGAAGAGCTGGTCTTAGAAAATTAGAAGAGAGAGAAAGCTATAAGAATTTGGTTTGATTATCTTGGGAAAACAAAGAATGAAAAATATGGGGGGGGGTGGGCTCCAGGGAGGATGAAGAATCATTTAAGTGGCAAAACAACAAATAGGCATGAACGGTTAATCCCGATCTTTGTTACTTTGAGTAACTTGTTTGAATTTTGGTGCCCTCGGAAGTTTAACTAATAGTTCTGAGACTTATTTCTGCTTGCCTGTTAAATGAATGACAGTGAAGACTTCCATGGAAATATTAAAAATTGAGCTTGTCACTAAAATGATAATATGAGAGTGAAAAGAGGGGCTGGGTAAATTATTAGATAATAGATCATCATTAACAAAGTCATTCGTTTAGGAACATTTGGAGATCACTTGGCTTGCCCAATTTGCTCTTGACAAGTCAGCAGATCTGGATGAGTTGAGCTGTGAAGTTTTGGAGAATTTACTAAAGAAATTAAGGAGCCACTGGCAGCTGCCCTTGAAAAATCGCAGAGAACTAGGAAAGTGTCAAAGGACAGTGGGACAAAGATATCTAACTATGCAGCCTTCTTATTTTGTGGCCTTTTGTTATGAACTTGTTATTTTAATACACTGATCAAGCAGTGGTCTCTGCATGTAGAACAGCAGCAAGGACCTGTGGCCTAAAGGACATTTCAACAATGATTAGACCTGCATTCTCAATCTGTGAAATTGCTGTAAGGGAATAGATAGCTGCAAGTGTGTGGGTGTGTGTATACTTTATTTATTAAGATATTTATCTTGACACTCCTTTGCAAGACAAATGGGAGCCCTCACACCCTTAAAAACTGTGATTCAAATATGGGAAGTATTGAAAATAAACATAGAACATTAAAAAATATAATGTCTTTAAACGTAAGTGTCAGAACCATAAATGTTAACAACATGCCACAGCTTTCAAATTACTGTTTAGTTCTTTTTTTCCCCATGGCTTAACCTCTTGTATTTTTGGCTAAAGGTTTTTAAACCTCAGTTCAGGCAGACTGTCAACAGGGAGAGTATTTAAAAATGCAATCCCTTTATCAATTATGCTATCTTAGAGTTCCTGTTGAAAAATGGACAGCAAAAGCAGCTTTGTGAATTGATATGCTGGATGAAATACAGGAGATGAAAGAGCCTCTGATTGCTTTGAGCTCTTGGAATCCCAACCAACACCTTGAATTGCACCCGGAAGTGAGTAGATAGCCACTACCTAGTAGGCCTGTGCAAGCAGGCAGCTATTTGATCCAGCTTTGGATCTGGCTACTTTGGATGCCAGCAATCCGATCTGGAGCTCTGGACCAGGTTCCCACTTCGATCTGGCCGAAGCATCTCCGAAGCTTCAGAGCTGCCCCAGAGATCTGGCCATAGGATATAATGGGGAATCAATGAAATATCTGTAACTCTGTTGTTTTTTGTCTGAGTTGGATGAAACCTGCAGGGGTGGGAGCCTCTACTGAGAGCACAAAGCCTGCCAAGTTTCAAGAAGTTCATTGCAGGGGTTCGGGGAACTGCACTCCAAATTCTTGAAAGCCAAACTCATGTCATGTCTATGTGTTATGCCATAGGGGGGTGAGAACTGCAGGGATGGTGGCCCCTGCTGAGGCCACAAAGCGTGCCAAGTTTCAAGAAGATTGGTGCAGGGGTTTGTGGTGAACTGCACCTCAAGCTGCTGACAGGCAAAACTCGTGACATAGATGACCCTGTGTGTGCTAAGGCGCAGTGGGCTGAAAACTGCAGGGGTGGTGGCCCCTGCTCAGGCCACAAAGCCTGCCAAGTTTCAAGGAGATAAGTGCAGAGGTTTGGGGGAAACTGCACCTGAAGCTGTGGACAAACAAAACTCATGACATGGGTGACACTGTGTGTTAAGGTGCAGCAGAGTGAAAGCTGCAGGGATGGTAGCACCTGCTGTGTCCACAAAGCCTGCCAGCTGTCAAGGAGATAGGTGCAGGGCTTTTGGGTTCTGGGGCCATGCACCCCTAGCTGCTGACAGGCAAAACTTGTGACATGGGTGCTTGTGCAGCTGTGTCTCATCCAAATCAGACAAAAACCAACAAAGTTATATATATTTCATTTATTCCCCATTATACCCTATGGCCAGATCTCCAAAGTGGCTCCAAAGCTTTTCTGAAGCAATTCGGAAGCTCCAAACCACTTCAGAAAGTCTAAAGAAGCCAGCACTTCAATCTGGACATGTTGCTTTGAACGCTGAAGCTTCTCCGGATCCAAAGCATGGTCTGAAGCCTCGCACAGCCCTACTAACTAGCGTGGAATACCCAGATCTTGTGCTCATAGGATCCCAATAACTTTCAGAAGTGAATTACGACATTATACTCTGAATGAGTAGCATACTTTCCTGGGATCTTGCTAAATACTGGGGCTTTTTTGCTGAGGTTACAGAGACAAGTATCACTGTACTGAAGTATTGTTGTTATTAACTGGTAAAAGGATGGAGCTGGAGACTTGAAGAATAATATTCTCTCTCTTATAAGCTTCTTTTATGAACAGTATTTAACATAAGTAAAAAAGGGAAAGTGTTTTTAATTTCCCCATACTTGTTCTGATACTTTGACAATATATGTGCATTGAATAGACTCTAGCTAAGCAAAAGGTATAAACTGCTTATTTGCATATTCAGGCTTCCTTTTTATTTCTTTTGTTTAACTATGGGAGCACATGGTATGTTACTGGAGATGTAGATGTGCCAGCATGACATACTAATTAAGACAAGTGATCTCTACTCTTCTAACAGAAGAGCAGGTCACACCTGTGGAGAAGAAAAGTCATTACAAGACAACTGAAACCTCATCTGAATAGATGATTCACAGGACTGAGCTTATGAAATATCCTGAGTCACTGGGTTTCTGTCACTTCAGTTTGGATTATTTTACAGAAGTGTGGAATTAAGCATATGAAGACAAATGTATACATAACAGATAAGTGAGTGTAAGCTTGACTGAACCAAATCACAGGTTTGCTCATTGAATTATACATGCAATCCTTCAGACCACCTTCTACAGATAACTATGAGACAGGGTAAGGTCAGACAATGATATACATATTTCCCTCAGCCTTCGTCTCTTGCTTATTATTATTTAACTGACAAAGACATGAGTTAATGTATTATTAATTATCATTAGCATTATAGTAACTTAGAACCAGTGGTTTTCCAGACATTTTACACTATAAGCCATAGGACAAGTTATCCACCCACAGTGTACAGATGAGAGAATGAAAATGATAGAGCAGTACAAATGGAGTTTCAGACCCACAAAGGCAGCATAATGCATACTGCTTTCTTAAAAATTAATTGCCTCTACTTTTCTGTAGAGCTCATAGTTAATCTGTAGACCTCATTGCCATAAGGTAATATCACTGAAGTCAACACCTTTAAGTGACTTGGTAGAATTCAAATACTAGCTATATCTATGGACGTATTAAGTGTCCACAGGTATGTTGAATAAGATTAGATAAGATGTTTGGAGGACTTTGGTCAGTTCTGTGATTGTCTGGGGGATTAAGAGAAAACATCCTCATTGGACAGGTTCATTCCATTATTGTCTACTATAAAAAATCTTTAGCATCTCCCTTTCCAAATATTGTATTTCTAAATAAACAGGAGACCATTTCTAATGTACTTTTTTGCTGATGTAGAATATCAGACTTGACTTAATATATTTTTAAAATCTGTAGACTTAATAATAAACTTGATAAATTATGCTATTTAAATTATTAGTAATAATTAGCTGTTATATATGGAGGACTGATTTAGTATGGCTGTAAGCCAAATGATTCACAGTTTTTAATGACCAACATAACTGTCAGTAAGTACAATTAAGAAAGCTGCACTTTAAATTGACTGTCTCAATGTCTCACATGTCAAACTGCCATAGAGACTGACAAAGTCCATCAGCTGTCGTGATGGTGGTACTATACCCGTACAGTATAGGATATAGGGGTGTGCAAAACAGGCCCTATTCGATTTGGATTCAGCCTGAACCAGGGACAGTGATTCGATCCATTGATTTGGATCACTGTCCATGATTCGATTTGGCCAAATCTGAATCTGTCGATTCAATGCTGATTGGCCAATCAGTGATTCGGACACAGGCACAGCTTTAAAAGTTTTTTCTACATACGTTGAGGTAGCAGTGCAGCTCATGATCACTGTGGTGCTGGGGCAGATGGAGCATCCCACAGCAACGCAGGGGGGCTCTCCAGCATGCTTGGCAGTGAACCCAGAAGTAGACTGGAAGTACTTCCAGTCCACTTCCGGGTCAGCTGGGGAGCATGCAGGGCCTCCCCCCCAGCTTGGCGATTGGTCACAGGGGGACCCCAGGTGCCTCCCTCCTAGACCCAGGAGGCACCAGTTGCTGAGCTGGAGGGTGTGGGGGGGGGCCCTCCAGCAGGCTCCAGGGTGGACCTGGAATTTCTTCTGGTCCACTTCTGGGTCTGCTGCCAGGCATGCTGGGGAGCCCCCCATGCTTCTGTGGGACACTGCATCTGTCCCAGCACCACAGTGTTCAGAGCCTCTGCTACCTAGAGCTATGTAGAAAAAACTTATAAAGCTGTCTCTATGTCTGAATCGCCAAATCTGTCCAAATCTCTGAATCAATTCAGAGAGATTAAAGGGGTCCTCTGATTTGATTCAGGTTTGGGGATTCAGCCACCGAATTGGGCCAAATCTCTACTGAATTGAATCAGGGACTGAAGCTTTGCACAGCCCTAATACGATAGCTTATACTTCTGCTGTTCATAGGGTCCAAGTTCCAAGGTTAAACTGAGGACTTCATAGCCTTGAGAACTCTGTCTTCTGTCAGTGGTATATTTTTGGAAAAACGTGATGTAGTTTAGGCCTTCTGAACAAGTTGCTGTGTTCACAGAGGTTTAATTTTCTTTCAAATCTAGTGGTTTTCCTCAAGTTAATGTTCATTTACACAGCTATTAAGGAGGCAAAAATTGAGATCTGCATATTTTTAAGACCAGGTGAAGCATCTTTTTAGGAAAAGGTTCTTGCAGTGAAGTGGCAGCCTTTTGTCAACAACTTGGTCTGTGATATTTGAGACAAAATGCTAAAGTTTCTGTGCTCCTTTGGGTGCAGGCAGCAGTGAGAATTTTCACCTTGTCTGGCCCCAGAAAGCAGTCTACAGCCATGACCAAACAGAAGTTTAATAGATTTCATTTCATAGACATTGGGCTGGAAGGGACCTCGGAAGATCATTGAGTCCAGCCCCCTGCTCCGGGGCAGGAAATCAGCTGGGGTCACAGAATCCCAGCAAGATAAATGTCCAATTAACTCTTAAAGGAGGCCAGAGTAGGTGCTTGCACCACCTCTGGTGGCAATCTGTTCCAGGCCTTGGGGGCTTGGACAGTAAACAATTTCTTCCTTATGTCCAGCCTGAAATGGTCTTGGAGGAGTTTGTGACTGTTTGACCTTGTCATCCCATGGGGCACTCTGGTGAACAGGCATTCCCCCAGATCCCGATGTACACCCGTTATATACTTATAGGTAGCACCAAGTTCTCCCCCGAGCCTGTACTTTTCCAGGCTAAAGAGTCCCATAGCTCTCAGCCTCTCATCATAAGGCTTGTTTTCCTGCCCTCTGATCATGCGCATGAGGAAAAGAAGGCAGTGCATGGCTGCAGACTGCTTTAAGAATCCAATCTGGTGAAAATTGAACCCTCCTTGCATAAGTGGTCAGATGAACGTGCTTCAAAATGGAGTGCATTCTGTAACTTGCATCTGCTGAGCTTCCAGCCTGTTGTTGTTTTCAGAATGGAGCGGGGAAAGGGAATGGAGGGAGTTTTTTCAGCTGGTGCTGGAGGGTGGTGTGATTGAGTTGGAGCCAATCCCCCACCCCCAGCCTCAGGGGGGCTGGGGGCTCCAATGCTCCACCCTCCAGCACTGGCTGGGGAATATGAAAAATGAGCTCCCGCTGCTCCCTTTCCCCGCTCCCATTGTGAAAACAGCATCAGGGCTGGGAAGCGGGGCGGGGGGGGGGGGTTTGGAAAGGAGTGGCATTACTACGGAGACCGGGCTGCAGGCTCACAGAAAGCAACTGAAATCCCTGTCTCCGGGATCCAAAAGTGAACTTCTTTTGGGTCTGGGGGATCATTGTAGTGCATTGCACTTCCTACAAAGCACTATGCTTTGCAACAGTCAGTTGCTTCTCGGTGCCCTTAATGTTCCCCATTTTAGTCACAAGTACAGGGGAATCTATCCATATGTTCTGAATGTCATTTCATAGATTCATAGATTGTAAGACCGGAAGGAACCTTGGAAGATCATTGGATCCAGCCCTCTGCACCAGGCAGGAAAGACAACTGGGGTCAGGTGACAGCTCCAGTCTCACCACTGCTGAGTAGAGTGGAAGAATCGCCTCCTCAGTTTTGCTGGAGATGCATTTCAGAGTATTATTTGCCTTACTGGCTACAGCATCGCACTGCCGGCTCATATTCATACTGTGTTCTATTATTCCCCCCAGGCCTTTCTCATTCTTGGTGCTAATCAGTTTGGTGCTGCAAAGCCTGTAGGTATGTTGGGAGTTGCTCATCCCAAGGTGGAGCACTTTACATTTCTCGATGTTGAACTTCATCAGATTCCGACCTGCCCAACTTGCTTGCCTGTCCAGGTCCACCTGTATCTGTAGCCTGTCTTCAAGTGTGACGACACTCCCTCATAACTTGGTGTCATCCATGAACTTGGTCAGTGAGCTCTTCACCCCCACATCCAAATCGTTAATAACAATAGTCTCACCACAGTGATGTTTAGAAGGAAATGATTGCATTATGATTTTAAGCCAAATAATATATTTTTCCCTGCCTTCCTTTGTTCCGATTTAGAGTAGAGAAAATGGAGGGGAGCCCAAAGGGAGTAGGGAGAGAAGAGCTTAATGAAATCCTGTGAAATGGTGTCCACTTAAATTTTGAGAACAATGTGAAAATGGGTCACCACTTTTTGTTCAGGCACCTTAGTCAGGAATGATAAAGTGTATGAAGCATCTATCTAAGTTTTTATATTTAGCTGCATCTCATTCAATTAGTCTATCAAATTCCTCATTAAAGTTCTTGAGCATTTAAAGCTACATAATTAAAATACCATTATACTTGGTGGGGGGTAGGGGGTGGTGGAAACCTTTAAAGAGCTCTTCTTCATAAAAAAGGTTTCCCCATCAAAAATTGAAAAATTATTATTCACTACTATTAAAACATGCTAAAAATAAAAAGAATAAAAACATTTCTTTTTTCTTTCTTTGTTTTTTCTTTTTGTACTATCAAGTCCGAGAATGAACTAAGGCTTCAACTTTAGGGTTAAGTCCTTTGATTTCTTATGAAGAATATATAAGCCCCAAAAGACTGTGTTGGGGATAGACATTCCAAATGGGCTTCTACCTTTAAATATATAGCTGCACATTCCCAAATTATGAATTTCAAAAGCAATTCTGATTGTTTTTGCACATTACCTTAATGGTAATAATAATAATTAATGATGCAGTTCAATGTATTCCACTCTTCTAATGACTTCAAGCTAAGTTACATTAAAAAAGCCCACGATCACATAATCTAACACTGAAACTGCAAGCTATCTTAAAAGCTTGTAGTGCCTTTACACACTATGTTAAAACAGGAAGCAGAGAGAAATACTATAATGAGTTTCAACTATAGTAGCAATTTAGTAAAGTTCAAAAGGGAAAAACAGGGATTCATTTCATGAGAAAAGATCAGCATTTAAGTTTTGGGGTTTTTTTTGTTTTGTTTTGTTCTTATCAGAATGAGATTATGACTTGGAAAATATTTTGAGAGAAACACATGTACCCCAAGACAGTTGGAGTGCTTCTTAGCACACAGGGGACATCTACTTTGCAGCAGACTAATTTGCACGTTACTGTGAAGCAGACTAATTAGCTGAGCAGTAAAGCATTACCATCTACACGTGCATGGCAATTAGGGTGCAACAGACTAATTTACTGTGCTGGCAGATAGTCCAGTGAGATACAAGTAGTATCTGGCAGTGCAGTTAATTAGTGCATGTGTGTAGATAGTGATGTTGGGATTAGTTTACTCTGGCTCAATTTGAGCCAGAGTATATTCAGTCATATTAACTGCATGTGTAGATGTGCCCTCACTATGCATGAAAAATCCAGACCTTAACTCTCTGCTGTTATTTTCCTCTCTGACTGATTCTACTAACTTTCAGTTTGATATTCCCTTTTTGTTATAAGGCAGATGAAATATATATCAATTAGAAACACTCTTCTCTCACCTCTGTAAAACTCTCAAACAGGCAATAATTCACAGCTGGAGTACCAGCATGGAACACCATATCTCTATAACATTTTATAAATACCCTTCCTAAGTATCTCTTTTTGTCTCCAAACTTACTGAGGGTTGGGTCACCAAGACATTACATACTTGAAAAATAATAATTTTAATATTCTGTGCTCACATAGAATAAATTGCTGCAAAATTCAATTTGCTTTTCCCTTCACTTTTTACTGCCTTCTTAAAATAATTGTGTCCTTAGGATTTACAGTAATTGGTTCTATTGCATTTACAGTTAATTATATATTTTTGATTAATACATCCTATTTTGGAATAATTTTCTTAGAATATCTGATTGTGATTTAATTTCTAGGTTACTGCTGTTCTTTGCAACCTGAAGAATTGGCTTACAGATAGGGATGTTAATGGACTTTGATGACAGGTGTTATGAGTCATATAAATGACTGCATTATAGTCAGCTGGTTAGCTTTATACTGTGATATCAAATAAAATAATACCTTTCAAATTAAAAAACAAAAAGGGCGGGTGAATTTTGGTATTTGTAAAAGTCATTGGAAAGAATCAATCTATGGATGCAAGCCAGTGTTTTGGTTGCTTTACTAGCCGCAGCATCACATTGCAGGCTCATGTTCATCTTGTGGTCAATGATGACCCCCAAGTCTCTTTCTTCCATAGTGCTAGCCAGCGTAGCACTGCTGAGCCTATAAGAATGCTGCAGGTTTTTCCTCCCAAGGTGGAGAACCTTGCATTTTTCAGTGTTAAACACCATCAGGTTCTCATCCGCCTATTTGCTGAGCCTGTCCAGGTCAGCCTGGATCACCCGCCTGTCTTCTGGTGTGGATGCTTTGCCCCAAAGTTTGGTGTCATTGGTGAACTTGGCCAGTCTGCTTCTGACTCCATAGATCTGGACTTCTTTTGCATTGTCTCATCATGAATGAATCTACTCTTGGTCTTTAATATTTTTTTCCCCAAAGAAAAGTGACGGCTTCAGAATGTATGCAAATTATGAGTTAGCACCACCTACAGACAACCAGGGAAAAACTCTTTTCAACATTTTTGTAAAGTACTCGTATCTCATTCTTTAGTCATTTATATGGGCCATACTAGTATTCATTTAATACTTTTAAAATATATGCAGTGAGGAGATATGTTGAGATCAATCAACACTTTCTTTCCACTTGCATCTAGCATGCCTTGAATACTTGTCTTCAGGGAAAGAGTATTAACCTGATTTGGACAACTTCACAGTTAGTAAAAGGGGAAATAGGATTAGGAGGGAAATTCAGCCTTTACGTAGAATTGTACCAACCAGTACAGAGACTAACTTTAACCTGTTTAAATTTTTTTTAAAAAGTCTTCACAAGAATTGTTCCTTTGCTCTGTGGACATGGCTCCCCAGATGAAGCCTTCTGTGGCTGTTAGGCAAATAAAACAAATTCTTTAGGCCAGGTACAGACATTACAGTTACACCAGTATAAGTGATCAGAAACTTCTCCACACACATAACCGAACAGAAGTTCAGTGCACATAGATAGGTTTAAAAATAGTGGAACCTGATCTAAGACCTAGATTGATGTGGTATCAGACTTAAGGAATTTAAGTTAGACCAGCCTATCAAACTTCTGTAGTAGATCCCCATTTCTAGGACTGCCAGGCACATTTTGCTAGGTAGAAGGTAACGTGCCTAAGTTAAAGCGTCTACATGCAAAATAGAGTCCTGTGTTTAGTTATGGTACCTAACCTTACCATATCCTTAAAATTACACGTTTCAAGTATAATTGCATAATATTCTATTAAGTTTTTAGATTTCCTCATCTCTATGATCTTTAAATTAATGTATGAGAAGCACCTCACTACCTGTGAATTTATCGCCAGTGTGGGTGTCAGATAAGGAAGTCCTGTGATCTTCTCCATTTCAAAAGTTAGGGAGCTTGCCTAAGAGTCAGACTTTTAAAACTGCCGAAGTGACTTAGGTACCAGCTCCCATTTAAAGCCCATGGGAACTATGCAGTCAAGTCACCAACACCCTTTTGAAAACATTAATCAAAATGTTTCTTTAGGTATCTCAACCCCAATGGTTGAAACATTTCAAACTAAAAGGCAGTAAAACTTGATGGAATTTAAAGAAAACCCAAGGCAAATCTTAGTAAGATTCCAAAAAATTTGAACTTATTCTCATTCCTGATTCTTTGATTCCAGATAACATATTAAAATACTACTGGACAGTTTGTACTTACGTTACTTTTGTCTTCACCAGAAAGCTTTTGAAAAAAAGCTTTCCTCTGGAGATTTCGTGCCCAGTTTTTTTCAGACGTAGGCAATTCAGATAAGCTGAAAACAGACATTGCTATTTTTTTGTGTGCTTATCCGAACTGAACTGCTGAAACTTTTTTGAGAATTGCCCATGCCAACCTGGAAGCTTTATACTGTAAGTGTGATGGCAGTCTAGGCGGGTGATATTTTTTCCCCTAATCTTCCAGCTCCTGTGTTACTGTCAGTGGGGTAGTTTGGCAAATTGCTAACTATTACTACATATTTATGCTTGTTGAGTAATTTTCTCCTCCAATAGGATCCACTTTAGAGCAAAAGAACTTCTTCCAAGAAATATGGCTGAATTCTGTGAATACCATCGAAGTACTTCTTGCTGAGCTAAAAGTTATTTTTTGAATATCAAAATAATTGTGTTGGCATGTGTGTGGGTGGTGAATTAAACAAAAAATGGGCTTAAGGAAGATTTGCATTGTTGTAAGCTTTTTCTGAAACATGAAAAAATGTTATTTCTGGAAGACCTACAACTTAAAAAAAGCTTCAAGTGGCTCAGTATTTTAAACACAATTTTTTGTCCTTGCAGGTATTAATTAGGCTCCCAGATGTAGTCATTACTGGTTGCAAGTTAAACAATTAATGTGGCTTTCCTGTATGGATAACATTTTAAGAACAGAAAGGGATCAGATACACACACACACACACTTAAAAAAAAAAAAAAAAAGACAAATCCCACAGAAAGAAGGCAATTAAAGCAGTAGGGTGTTAGCTTTGCCTTTGGCTACTTCATTTTTTCCTTTACGACTCCTCTCTCAAATTCTTTCAACTCTTACCTTCATACTCATCTAGGCAGTAGCGGCCTAAAATATATATATAAATATATCATTTATTTGTTTAGTTGTTTGTCTGTTTGCTTTTTTTTTTTCGGTTCTAGGTTCTAAGCATTCTAAGCAGCTCAGCGAACCGTATGGTAAATCATGAGCTTTTTGGCTTTGAACTAATACCAAACATAGTTTGTACCATATATAAGTGTCAGGGAAATATCTTAAAGCTGGTGCTGCCATTACAGGGAGTCGAAACTGTCTAGCGCAGACAGGCCTCCAGCAGGTGCCCCCTGAACGACCTGCTAGCTGTCAGTCACAGGTGACCTACTTTTTGGCCCTGCGCAGGCTCAGTGGCCTCGCAGCTCTTACTCTCGCGCAGGCTGAGTCAGAGTTTCTGTGAGGTAATCGGTCTGGAACCTTCCTCCTAAGCGGTTACCTGATTGGCTAAGGGGGAACTATAAAGGGTCCTGAGCCCTTACCCGGGGGGGAGAGCTCGGAGAGGTTTGGGGTGTAGTGGGTGTGAAAGTGCGATTTGTCATTTCGGTCTCAGTCTTCTTCATATTGATACCTTCGGTTACTGGACTGTCTTGGCCTGGACTTTGACGTTGAGTTTGGATCAGTCCCGTCACCTCGGCAACAACTTCGTGCTTACCTGTTTGGCTCCTGACCTCGGCTCCCATCTCCGACCTTGGCTTTGTCTTCATCGTTACGGACTGCCTTTTGGACTGGTGTCACATTTCCAGTTCGATCCCCGGTTCATCGTCCCTCGCGTTACAGTTTCGTTTGTTGGTAACCCCACTCCATGAGCTGTTGACCAGCCCTGGGACTAGCCAGCAGGCAGCCGCCCCTATCCCTAGCAGGTAGATAGCAAGGGCTCGCTGGCGAACCTCGTGGGCCAACAGACCCCTTTTGTTGTTTGTCTGTTTATTCTTTCTGTAACTGAAGAAATCATCTGGGCCTCTGCTGCCAAGCGTGAATGAATAAATCACCTCTGTTTCAACTTACACGTACGTGCGTTCTGTGCAGCTCACACTCCACCGCCGATAATCCCGCCTGTTCGTTCCAGTTGCCACCACCCGGCCGCACCACTGTGACCAATACCGTGAGTGTGGCCCTCTAGCTCCGGGTTATTGACAATAAGTAGGTATAAAAATGCTGCTTAAAAGTGTGTTCATGTTTAGCACTACTGTGCTAAAACTTTCAGTAATTTCAAAAAAGGTAAAATGCATCAATGCTATGGGAACTATATGCAAATTGCTACAGCTATTTTTATTTCAAGGTCATTTTTTTCCAAATGTGTTCGTTACTTCCATGCTCTCAGGGAGAGCAGTGGCTGCAGGAGGAGGAAGTTGGGGAGAGGGGCAGAGGCCATAGAGGCTACCTGACCCCCCCACCGGGTTTATTTGCCCTGCTGTAGTAGTGGGAGATTGATAAATTAAAGACAAACCTCCAATAATTAGATTCCATACCTGGAAAATTATACCAAATTTATAACTCTTTCAAATGTAGAATCCTAATCATTGCAGGGTCATCTTATAATCAGGACCATCTTGTATTCAAGTAAATGTGGTATTTTGGTGTTTGCATTAATGCCTAAAAATTCACGCTTTATTTAATTAACTTTCTAGCATTGTTGCTTGCCAAGGTGACCTTCCAAACTGAATGGATGTCAAGTTGTCTGATTCTAGCATCAGGCAACTCTAAGGAAAGTGTGAAGTATTCCGTTTTCACCAACGGGCTGATATCAAATGACAATGTCTGTATAAGCACATTTAAACTATTCCAGCATCAACTGTTTCAGCAGAAACTTCCAGTTATTCTGTATTTATGGACAGAATAACTCAATTTGACTCTATATTAAAAATTTCCTCCTTTAGCCTCCTCAAGCTAGGAGGAAAGAGAAAACAAGAGTAACACTGCTGCACCCTAGACAGAGACCAAGGAAGAGGAAAGAAAGAAAAGAATAGAACAAATCTACACTAGCATTTGTAACTGCCTCTTAACTTCAAAAAAAGACTCCATTACTACATTTTTGCTCCTCTGAGGTGCTCTGTGATGCTGTAGGGCAGCTGTACTTCCAGGCTGACTCATGGGGCCCATCTAGGTGAACACACGTGCAGTTTGTGGCACTGCAGACCCATTTGCAGTGCTGCAAACCACATATGCCTTACATGCAGGCTGCTAATTTGCAGCATGGCAGGTTTTTTTGACAGTGGGAAATCATGGTATCAAAAAAACCCTGCAGCAGCAGAAAAAAACAGGGTGGTGCACATGGCAGCTGCATGTACCACCTGAAACTAGAGCCTGGCCAGCTGGAGCTACACCCCGGCTGCCAGCCAGGCTCTGCACACCCAGATCACTGCTGCTGAAGCCCTGGGAGGCCCCCAGGATCCCAGGTAAGGCTGCAGGGACCAGTCCTGGTGGAGGCCTCAGCCTCCCCTACCCCACCCAGGGCAACTTGCTGTGCTTCAGAGCACGCATGCCTGGGCATTCCCCTGGGACAAGTAGGAAGTCAGTGTCTTTGCAAGGAAGGTGGCACTGCTCTGTGTGTGTGCATAATGTCTTTCAGCTCTACCCTGTCAAAACCCACCTCATTTCAAAATGCCCTGTCGTCTAATCCACAGTTTGGCAAACATAGCATTCTGAATTTCCGTATATCTGCAGATACATAATATGTAGCATTTACCCATCTTATGATTTATGGCCACATTCATTTTTAAGGAGAAAAACATTATATTTTGGGCCAAAAGTATAAATACCATAAATTCAGCTGTATATAAATTACCAAGAGTAAGCTACTAAACCTAATAGTTGGCCTATTTGAGGTTTAAAATCACGAAATCTTCATGCAACTAGGATGCATGCATATTTATACAGGGGGTTAAAATATATGGAAACTCTCAAGCAGGGAACATCCTCTCGCTACATCTTTGTTCACTGCTGGGCACAATAATATACTGGTCTATGACAGGGCTCTGACTGGGATTTGGCCAATTTCTAAGGCCAGATACTCCAGTGAATAATATTGACTTCAGGATCAAGATCCAAGTTCAGATATAGATTGTCACAAAGTTTGGGCAGGGTTTTTTTTGGTTCTGGTGTTTTGATACAGGCCCATGACATTTTAAAGTATTAAAACAAGTCAAAATGATTTATAAATAGATTTTTGAATTGAGAAACAAATAATAGATTAATTCCAAATGACTCAGAAATTAGTATCTTACCAATGTAGTTGCTTGGCTGCAGGTAGGACATTCAAGATTTATTTATTTTTGGATGTAAGTCGCATGAATTATGGGGGTGTGCAGTCACATGCATTATGGCTCAAAGACCAGTCTGCTCATAGGAAAGTGGATCCCATTGGTATCTACAGTTGGAGAGTAAGAGATTTGTTATCGTTTAACAAGCCTCAGAAGCTTTGAATGCTTCCTACAGAGCTCAGGCTTCTCCAGTGGAGAATTCTTGTTCTGCCACCTCACAGCTGCTGGCCCCTTATTCACTGCTCTTCTGTTACAGAATGAAAAGAAGAAAAATGATCATCTCTTTATCTCTACAACTAAAAGCATTAAATGAATGCACAGTTGTGCTTTGGGAAGAATACATTATGGAGTCACAGCAGTCATCACTTCCCTTGCAATTAGAGTGTTTTAATCTGCTGTACATCTCTCACAGGCTGGCAATTCACTTGGCTGCAGTATAGCACATTTCCCGGTTCAAAGTTAGCCTTTAATCCTTTTAGTGCATTCTGCTGCTTGCATGTTGAAAGCTCATTAGGATACTGCCAAGTGCTGCTACCTTTTGGTCCTATGTTTTGCGAATGTTACTAAACTTGCTGTATGTGCCAACAGGACTGTCATAGTTCACTTGCCTTTCGAATACCAGTTCAGAAGCAATTTTCACAAAGTCTGTCTTTTTCCCTTGCATGATCTTCTAAAACTTATACTCCCAAACCGTCTGCCCCTACCTTATAATGTATTTATTTATTTTTTTTAACAAGTGCATTAATACTCAACTGCTGGTAAGTCACTTTTGGTCAAATATTCCTAAGATAGAAGACAGTTTCTACAGGAATATTGCATTTGTAACTGGTGAACAGGTTGAAAAGAAATCAATTTTCACATTCACATTTTAGAAATCACTATTGTGTATGTAATTCACAGATAAACAACCCAAATACAAGATGCACACCTCTTCTCAAAGGGCTGTCTTAATGTATAGTTTTCTCTCTTTTCCTAGAAATCACATTGAAAATAATGTAAATGTCTTTGTACTTACCAATAAAGGTTAACATTATTTTTCCTTGTAATAGCATTATTTAAAAACAATCTGCTGATTTGCAAGACCTCTAAGCAATGGTGGAGAGATCCTGGTAACATTTACTGAAGTTTTCACGGTAATTGAGCTTTGATGGAGTATAGACATGGAAATAAGCTGGACATCTGCCAGCAGCCATTTCTTAAATATAAATGCTATTTGCAGTTTTGGAAAGACATACACATAGCACGCTCACTCTGTAAACTTAATTATAATGGTATTTCTGTACAAAATGTTTCTAGGTACCTTCCAAAGAGGTTAAATAGTGAAATAATAACATGGATTTTGTTGTTCTGTATTTTAATTTTGTTATTAATAGAGCTGTAATATTGCTGTAACCTAATAGCATTGTTCTTAATTCTCCATGGTTGGTTTCTTTTTTTTTCTAATTTTTTCATCAAGGAAGGACTGATGTTTTCATTAAGGTACAGGCCTAAAACTAAAGGGGCTATGGATGCGGACACTCCAGTAATCATTGTTAAATCTAATAGCACCATTTCTCATAGGTGTCCATGGGGTGTTATAAACTGTTGCAGAGATGAGGCATGAGTAGGTAGATTAACATTATGCTGTCCGCTCTGTGTGTGTGCATGCATGCTCACACTCACATAAAGTACCCATAGTTGCATAAGATTATAACAGAATCAAACCTTCATGCCCCTGGGCAGTGACTTCCTGGAGTCAAGAAGAAATGTCAACATTTGTTACTGAGCAACATCAGAGATGGGCTTTGGTAACAGAGGGACCATTTCCTAAGATTGGGTTGTCTTTCTTCTTGCAAAGAGTCATG
The DNA here is from genome assembly GCF_001723915.1 of Gavialis gangeticus. Lineage (NCBI taxonomy): Eukaryota > Metazoa > Chordata > Crocodylia > Gavialidae > Gavialis > Gavialis gangeticus. Next base: position 49,488,310 of record NW_017729029.1, read on the forward strand.
GCTTGTTGCCAAGTTTATAGATGGTCCAAATTATAGCCTAAAATTATTTGTCCATAAATTTTGTAAAAAAAAAATTTCCTCCATAAAAATAAAAATCCTCAGGTTGTTGGAGGATTATCTTTGTGAATGAAAGCTAAAGTGCTAATCCTAGAGAGCAGAGCAGTGCCACCTGGTGTCTAAGCAGGAGCTCTGCTTGGTGCCCTGCAGTGAACTGTTGGTCAGGGCTTTCTGGCTCTCTACAACCCCTGTAGTTCCTTGTAGCCAGGATGGAGCTGCAGAGCTTGGAGAGAGGGAGAGGCAATGGGTGGGAGTTTATGCCTGGATGT
>NW_017729029.1:49493635-49506743 GCF_001723915.1 Gavialis gangeticus
CAGTTGCTATGGCTACAAAAAACTGAGCAGCATGGGCAAGTGGGGTGGGGTGGGGTAGGTTAGGAGTGGGCAGTGTGATGTGGGATGCAGTCAGGGGTATCAGGGTGTGGGGGTGAGTAGAGGACCCCTGTGGTGGAAGCAGCAGGGTATAAAACCACTGCTATAGTCACACAGGCTTGCGGACCATATCATTTTGTCTTTTCCTGACAGTAAAAATGTGTCATTAAAAAAAAAAGAAAGAATGTCTGTCAGTAAAAAGTTTGCAGCTTATCAGTAAAAAAAAAAATAATCTTGGATTGGTAATGTTTTTGATTGCTGCTTCACTTAAAAAGTGTTAGTTGCAGATTCACAATCTCCTATGGACCTCATAAAAAAATGAGGCCAAATCTAAACTCCACTGATTTGAGAAGAGCTGTGATAGTTTACACCAGCTGAAAATCTTCCCTATAGACTCAATGCCACCCATCAAACACAAACAGTATCATCATGTGGCTTTCTAGGACACACATGAACCAAGTCCTGTAGGACTTACTGGTGAAGTGCATTTTATTTATTCATTTTTTGTTTAACACTCTTTGCTAGGCCCTCCCTGACAGAACTTGCTGCCAGCTGACGTGACCTGAGATACCAAGTCTTATAGGCATGGCAAAATGAAGTTGCATCAAAATCTCTTTTCCTTTCCCCTCAACATGTCACATGCACCAAGAATCAGGAGGCAAAGGTACCTACGGGTTCACCACAGTGTTAAAGGTGGGGGGGGTAGGGATTATCGCTTGGCAATTTGTGGCTGAATTATCACTTCAGTGTCATACTTCTTGACCTATAATAGCTGTTACTAATCTGTTTTACTAATAAGTTTTACCATTTAAATATGGGTCAGAAGAAATCAATAAGAATGTACCATGTGTTCTACTCTGCATTACTGTAGCTACTTGTCAGGTACTGTTCTTGGAGACTCCTTTCTTTTCATCTCTTGTCTCATTGTCCTTGTCCAGAATATGGCAATTATTATGAATATCATTATAATACTACACTGATAACTCTTGGTGCAGCTGAGGATTTGTCAGGTTTTTACATGTCACAAAAAAGTTTTTGAAATGGCCATTTGTCATGGTTAGCAATGAGTTCCTTATCTTGAAGGTAGTCATATTCATAACGAGACTGTCTACTTTTGATTCTTACATTTGCTTGTGTTTGTTTTTACGTGTGCATTTCCTCCTTTCCCATACTGCCCTACCCATATAGAAGGAACTCCCCATAAACATTACAAAGCAACCTCAGTGCCCTGCTTTGTCTTCTTCCTTAACATAGGTATGGTGTGAAGTCTGCAAGAAATTTTACAGTGGTTAGAGAATCAGTGATTTCAGATGAATATGGCCATTCCTGCTGATCAATACTGTCTGAGATACTTTGCACTTGCTATTTCTTTCTGTATCTACCTGTTGTCCTTTGTCTTATGCTAACCTTATGAGTTCCTTGGGCCAGAGCACTATCTTCTATTTGTCTATGCAACAAGATCTTGTTCTCATGCCAGCATGTTGTAGATGTTAGCATAGAAAATTATAGAGTAATATAGAGAAATGTGAATAAACTGTGCTGCTGTTTATCTTCCAAGAAAAAGTTTGTGGCTATATAAAGCATTCAAAGTGCAGCTTTGACAACTCAGATGTTTTCTGCATGTCTGCTGTCAGTTTTCTGCAAGTTTAATAAGCAGTCTAAAGAACAAATCTAATGAAGCTCCATAATTTAAACTGATTATTTCCCATTCCACTTTTGTTGTACCTGTATAATTTCAACAGTCCACTGAAAAACTTCCAGTGATTTCAGATCTGAAGTACATGCTGTTTATCAAATGGAATCCAAATAAAATCTGCTTCATAATGTGTTGGCTGCATAATAATACAGGACTCATATCTCTTTGTGTTGATATGGAAAACAGGAGAACTGGTGTTATCTGAGTAATTTTCTCTTGCCTAACAAGAAGGAGAAAAATTCTATTTTCTAAGCTGGTATGGGTCACACAATAATGTATCCTAACGGTAGACTACTGTGTAAACGGGAGTCCATTCCTTAGACTTTTGTCCACGCAATTTTAGGCTGAAGACAAAGGTTTTACTTTGTAGCTGCCTCTCAGTTCAGAGTTATGTGGTGTTTGCCTATATAATTTGCATGAAGTCCATAATATATCAAAATTAGCTCTCCAGACTGTTTCTCCTATTCTTGAATAGGCGGCTGCTTCCTGGGCTCCAAGAGACCAAGTAAAAAAGGACCCTACTGTGATATGATGGAAAACATCGTAATACTTGAGTGTTATCAGTTTATTGTGTACCAGAGCTATGCAGAACAGTACAACAGGCTAATGACAGATCTATTTATTTTGCATTAGGACACACATTTCTATTTATCATTAAAGTACAGTGCCTTACTGTATAACAATAACTTGGGTATTCAAGGGAATGGCGACAACATTTGCATACTAACAATATAGGAGGGGTAGCTACCATTTCACTGAAAGGCAGAATTAGGAGCAGAAACAGCAAGTGTACATTAAATGATTAGAATCATTACTTCCAGGCCATTTAGGAATTCTTTTCATTGGCAGGAGCTGAGCATCGTCTTTCATACAGGAGGGAGAAATACACTTCTCCTCCTGTGTATCTTATGTCTCCTTGTGGTGCCTTGTGGGCATTTGTGAAGTTTGATCACGATTGGGAGGGCTGGGTTATGGTTTATAATCCAGTGCTAAGCAGGGGAAGAAGAGAAGAAAATATCTGGTGACTGTATTTGTGCTATGGAACAAAAAGAATGAAGTATATGGAGGTATCTTGATTTTGTCTTCCTCTTGCTGGGACAGTTGGGGTGTGCGTGTATGTGTGTATTTATATTTTTGTTCAAAGCATGTGACATAGTTGTTTAGAATAAGAATCTCCACAACTTTCTTTGATGAAAGTAAAATGTCAGTTCTCTTGTTAGGGAGATACAAATTATATGGTATGTCTCTATTTCATGTTTGAATAAGTATTGCCCCTAGTTCCAGGTTTCTTAAACCAGTATTCATGTTTGCAACTTCAGTGCAAACATACTTATTGTGAACTTATTTACTGGAGTGGTTGTGAAAATCAAACACACACAGCCCACAAATGCAGACAAAGCAGACTCGGCGTTTAGGTTGAATGGATGTTTATGAAATTTATTTAGTAAATATTTATCCCTTTCTAATTTGTTCTGGAAATGCCAGGCCTCTGAAGTGTAATATATTTACAGTAAGTCAGTTAAATATTTCAGTGTGAATCCTGTGTGTGCGCCCTTTTACGTTCAGTATGAAATCGATTTGCATAGCTATGTAGATTCTTTGGAAAGGGAACGTGGCCCAAGTTTCAGCTGAGATGCTGCAAGTGGAACCAAAGTAAAAACTTTCCTTACAAAATTGTATAATCTAGAACTCAGATGAGTAACAGTTCTCACTTATCATGTGGGTTATGCCATGGGCTATTTATTGCCTTAGAGCAGTGGTTCTCAACCTCTTTGGACTCACGGAGCCCCTTGTTGGATTGAAGGCACCCCACGTTAGACTCAAGGGACCCTCAGACAATGCTAGCTCTTAGTTTTCACTTGTTTTTCTGACCACAGAAAATACTGGACTAATTCTTCTGTTGCACAGAATTCAGAAAGATCATAATAGATCAGAATGTGTTTAATGCTATGGATTCCTAGTTGAAATCTCTGGGTTTATTTTGTGCATCATGTTGGCACTCCTAACAGTGCTTACATTGTGTGGCACCCCATAACACCCTCAAAAGGATCTCATGGCATTTTAGGGTACGGCAGCAGCCTGGCTGAGATTCACGACTCTAGATTTAGAGATGGGAGGAAGAACTATCCTGCATATGCCTGCTTCTCTGGGGGTGATGGTACTGTTAGGAACTGTGCTAGACAGTCTTGAAAGGTATTTCTTTTCTTTCCCAGTTTGATGCCAAGCCCATATATTTGAGGTTGGATTATGAGTTGCCTTATGTAGTGGCATAGAGGAGGCAAAGGCTATGTTAGACTACTAATAATATTGTAGATTGCAGTATTGGCAGGAGGGCAGTTTCTCTGTTCCCTTTTCTACATAGAAAAACACAACTTAGCCATGTCTTCTCCCAACCTTACTGACATGCTGACCAGCCCAACTGAGCTGGCATGAAAGAAGTGATTCTAAGAACATGGTAGATTCTGCTTACTTCTCCATGGAATAAGAGAAGGCAGGGATCAAGTGTGTTTGTTCCCACTGGCTTTTGCCAAGCTGGCTCGTATCGGTGGGCATGGCTGTTTCTCGCCTGGATAGCTATAATGCCTATGAATATCAATGTCTGCATGAATCACAGTTCCTTCTCGAACATTTTTGCAACCATTTTGTCACCCTGGGTATTCCATTTGTTTGCCTAGAAATATGAACATATTTGTAAGCATTAGTAGCTCCTGTGATCAATTCCTTGGTTTCTTTCTTCTTTTGCATTAATGCACTGTGCTATACGTAAGGCAACATCTGTCAGAGAGGAGCTATCCCTGTAATCATTTTTTAATACTGGCCGGCACAGGACTTGTGGTGAGCTTCACAAGGAGCACGTGAGGTGTGTGTTAAAGTTAATCTTGCTCATATTGAATCCTTTTGTATGATTCTTCTCTACAGATAGTAATTTTTTACCCAGGAGAATTTCTTTTCATTTTGTTCTGAAATGAAAACAAGTAGCTACGGAGTTGATTTGGATTATATTGATTAAAATTTATTTTCCTCCAGTAAAGTCAAATTGAGTTTTCTCACAATATTAATTCTGTGATGATATTGAAGCTCCATGTAAGAGGACCACAGGAGAAAAGGCAGTACAAATAGGTCTAATATTGAAGTGCAGTATACCTAAACATATTTTTCTTTCTCTTTCCCTTAAGTATTTGGAGGTGCTTTTGTTCCCTCTGAACATTTGAATTACTCTGTCTCTTCAGAAAACAGAATTGGCTAAATCCCTAAACAGGATTCCCTACGTTTTAAAGGAGGGGAAGTGATATATTCCATTAGCTGTTTTATTTGCACTAATGGCCAAATCTCCAGTTTAAAAAGCTTGGACCAAACAAACTTCTAAAAGGTGAGCATTTTTTCTGCAGATTTTCACCATCTTTTATACTGTGTTGGTACAAGTGGGCACCAGAGAGGAGAAGCAGGACCAAAGGGGACTGAGGAGGGGAGGAGTTAATTGACCAATACCTAATAATAAAATACTTGGTTTGTTACAAATTTTGAATGACGTCTGTGGCTTAGTCCTCATTTCACTCTCCCATGTTTTCATGTTTTATGGCTAACTGACATCCTACATAGAAGAGGTGCATTGGGCATTATTTTTCAGTCGGTCAGTCAGTCAGTTGGTCTGGTAGTCAGTCCTGAGACTGCACCGACAGTTGGGGCACCTTTGATGTAGCAATAAATTTCCTCCATTCTTTTTGGTCTTTTCCAGTCTTTATACAATCAGTCAGTTCTAATCCCATCCAGTCATTGATGTTAGTGGTCCAGCCCATCCTAGGTTTTCCTCCTCTTTGTCCAGAGCACCCTAGAGGCTGGTATTAGTAAGGGTTCTTGGCCTTCTTGTCACATGTCCATCTTGTTACTGCATCTTTCTTCTTATGATTTTGAATAAGGGTTCATATTTGCTGACGGTTTGTCTGATTTGATCTTTCACAGATTCATTTGTTGTGTGTGCAGTGTAGGGTATGCTTAGAAGTCATCTGAAACAATACATTTTAAAGGTTTCAATTCACTTTTCTAGTGTCCTAGTGAGTGTTCAGGTCTCAAAGCCATAGAGAGTTGTTGAAATTACAACCGGATATAGTTGGTGGAGTTTTGTTTTCATTGTGATGTTGCTGCTAGTCCAGATTGTCTTCAGCTTTGCTAGTTGTCCAATGAAAATGACTATTCTTGTTTTTACTTCTTTTTCTGATGCAGCATCTTCTGTGATGATTGCTCCAAGGTATTTAAAGTGTGTTTATTTTTTCTAGCTTCTCATTACCAATTTTTACTGATGTGTCATCATTGTTACTGGATGTTGTTGTCATTTCTTTGTTCTTCTCCACACTAATTTCCATCCCATATCTCTTTGTAGCCTTACAGCCTTTCTGTTATTTCGTTAAGATCTTCTTCAGTTCCAGTTACTTGATCAATGTCACCAGCAAAACAGAGGGGTTTTTTTCACTCATTTCTATAATTTACCCATTAGGAACTCTTCTCCATCCAAAGTTTGTCGAGTTGGGATTTTTGGGTCCAGGACAATAGTTTCATAGTTTCATAGCTGGTAGGGTCAGAAGGGACCTGAGCAGATCATCAAGTCCAACCCCCTGCCATGGGCAGGAAAGAATGCTGGGGTCAAATGGCCCCGGCTAGGTGATTATCTAGCCTACTTCTGAAGACCCCCAGGGTAGAAGCGAGCACCACTTCCCTTGGAAGTTAGTTCCAGATCCTAGCCGCCCTGACTGTGAAGTAATGCTCTTGATACCTAGCCTGAATCTCCCCTCAGTCAACTTATGACCGTTATTCCTTGTTACTCCTGGCTTGGGGGAACAGGGACTCTCCCATAGCCTGCTGGTCCCCCTTGGCCAGTTTGTAGATGGCCACCAGATCCCCGCTCAGCCTTCTCTTGTGGAGGCTGAACAGGTTCAGGTCCCATTGCCTCTGCTCGTAGGGCCTGCCTTGCTGCCCCCTGATCCTGAGAGTGGCCCTCCTCTGGACCCTCTTGATGCATTATACCTGGATATGAAATATAGAACCGGGGTAACAATAAAACATCCAAATCCCATAGTCTCTTGAATTTTTCCTAAACTATTTTTTCATTATGAAATGCTCCATGGTAGTGCAAGTGATGTGACATGTGGAAACATGGTTGGCAATTATTTGGAATGATCTATGCAACTCAAACACATCTGCGCTTCCATAGCACCTTCTTAATGTCCTGTGCAATCATGCACTTTCTGTCCATTGTTTCATAAGTACTGAGTTGAATTTGCCCTTGCACCTGTTACTGATATAGGAGCTTAGAATTTTAGAACTGAAAGACAAGTAATACCTCTGGTTTATTCTTCAGTTGTCAGCCTGTTTTCACTTTGTTTTTCAGTTTACTTTGGACAATTCAGGTAGCCTGGATGGTTTTGTTTTATGGGCCTTTTCTTTATGCAGCTCAAGTGGGAAACAAGTACATGAGGCATCTGGGTAGGCGGGGGAAAAGAGTGCTTTGAACCTGCAGCCCAGAAAGACTCAAAATGACAGTGTAGAGACATTTGTCTATGGCTCCCATGCTGCATTGAGTTTTTCTGGGTGTAGCCATATAAATATCACTCTGATTCCTCTGTAATGATACACAAACACTTGAGTTGAAAATCTTGAATATGCCTAGTGGGGAAATAAATGAGAGGTAGTCTCTTTGCATGGTGGTTGGGATCGGGCTAAGGTGAGGCCCACAGCCACTCAGATCTATGGGAAGCTGTTCTGCCTCATGAAGCCAAAATGAGCTTAACCCTTGGTAGGACCACCAAAAGCTCCAGGTTTTCCATTGCCAAAAGTCAGCTATTGCATGTCTCATCTACTGTATATATGTGAAATGACAAAAATACCTTTGAGGAAATGAACACTCCAAGATAAGTTTTAAATTCTCAGTAATAAGCCTTCACCCTCACCTTTTAATAAAGGCTAATATTTAACTGAGGCCCAAGTGGTAGCCTTAACTTTATTTCATAGCTTCTGTTGGTTTCAGCAAGATTTTTCACACACTTTTCCTTTCTTTCTATGTAATGAAGTCTGAGTTTATGAAAAACAGAGCCTGATGCTTCAAGTAGCACTGCTGGTGGTAGAACTACTGAAAGAGGTAATAATGCCTACTGGCATTTGTTACTAGTTTTCTCCAACTGTGCTGCCCACGTTCACTCCAGTGCTGGGAATAGATGCTTTGTATCCACTTGGGCAATAAAGCCTGATTTTTAAAAAAGAAACCATGCACTATATAGCATGTGGTACCGAGAAGTAACGATTATGAAAAGAATTAGTAGACAGAAAGCTGCTGAAGGCTGTAGGACTATAAAATTAGAAAGAAAATGGTAGTTACAGACATTGTTTTATTTTTTACTGGTTCAGGACAGAAAATCCACAAAGGGTTTAAAGTTGGAGGACGCTAGTGACTTGTAAAAGGAAGAAAATAGGGTTTTTTTCTTTTAACAAATACTTTTTTTGACACAAAAATGCAAATGATAGAGTGTTGACAGTTTTCCAACTGCTTTGTTTTGGACGTAGGTAACTAGTCTACCACTCCTAGTTTAAGTTCAAAATTGTTGTCTAACAAAATAAGGAAATGCTGTCTTTGGCCATTGCATGTAGATACCTAATCCCTCACCTGATGAAGGGTTCACCTTGCAACTATTTCATGGCAACGGTTCTGTTTCTTCATTGCTGCTGTTACCCTCTTCAAACAAGCCTGTTAATATCTGTTGGCTGTGCTTTGGCTGAGCAGATGCACAAAAGGAAAGCTGGCACGCTAGTTGCATGCCTCATAGGTTGCAGATATCCTATCAGCTCTTCTCATTGCTGATTTCAAAGGAGGGCAATAAAAATGTTTGCGTAGAGGGTTTGAGATATTTTACATAGGGAACTGCTTGCTCATGTCCTTGCTTTAATTTCAAGATTGCAAACTTATTTAAGAAAAACATGATTTTTTTTTTGCTGTGCTTGATGCTTTCCACCTTACTAGTTCTGTTGTATCTAGAATTTATCCTAATGCAATTTAGAGTGATCTCTGGACTGCTCTAGTTTTCATCTGGTCACCAGCTAGTGGAGACTCTGGCCCTCAGGGGCATTCTCACCTCATCTACTTATCACTGTCCACAGCCCTGCACAGGCCAAGGGTGATAGAAACTGTCCCAATGGCTTGTCTCTATGGTCTCTAAAAATGACAATAGACTTAATTAGCCTCTTTCTGCAGTCCAGTGAAAATTACCATATTAAACTTATTTGTTTGGTTTTGGGAGAACAAATACAGCGGCAAACGCGTCTTATCTTGGCAAATAATTTTGCCTTGGGGGACACATTTTGCCAGGGTTTAATGTTCCATATTGTACACCTCTGCATAAATTACTATAGGAGGTCAAAATTGATCAGCTAGAATTGTAGTTATACCCTGAAGTTTCATTGAAAAATACTGTAGTTTTCCATTTCGCTGTCCACATTCACCATTCTAAAGCACAGAAATAAGATCATATCATCTCATTGGGACCAATTTTCTTTTGTCACATTTAAGCAGTGCAGAGGTTTCAATGATTTAATAGCTATATTTCACTGCTTAACAAGAGAAACACCATAATATTTCTCTACTTGTTACAAGTGTCCTTCTCCTGGTGCTCTATTATTAACTATAGATTAGCTTTTTTGAAAAGAAAGCTATCTTGTTTTGATGTTTTAGATATTTCCTGTTCTCCTGAGCTGCTCTGCAGAACTTCCTCTCCTTTTTCCAAACTGCAAGGCTAAAATTTCAGACCAAAATATTTTAAAAAAAGAAACTCTGTTCTTAAATTATTCTTTTTGACAGCAAGTCTGGGATTTTCCAAGGGGCCTTACAGGAATGAGGCACTGATTGATTTTTTTTGGAAAGTCGATAGGATTTTGGTATTTTATTCCTCTGGGGTCTGAAAATCTAGATCCTAAAGGATCTAATAGTATTTTAGTGACAGAGCTGGACTTTACAGATCCAACTGGGTGCATCTACACATGCACTTCAATGTTCAGTAGCCTATTCTACTGTGCATTAGAGCGTCACATCAAAAACTGTGCTAATATGCTAAGGCACAGTAAAATTAGGCCACTGCACATTAAGCATCACTTAAAAAGAGTGTGCTTTTGCTACTGTGCATTAGGGCAGCCTAAAGAGCATTTAGCTAGTACTTCACATTAGAGGTACTAAACTTAATGCACGCTAGGAAAAGTGCATTAATGAGCATGTGGACACACCCCTGATATTTGTGAAGTTTTTCTATTGATTTTAATGGGAACTGGCTCGGATCATTCCTACAAGTGATCGCCGTCAGTGCCCCGCAGGTGGAACTGAGACTCTCAGTCAATCATATACACTTTTGCTGTTTGCCTTTAGCATCTTCCTCCTCCTTAGCCTGCAGTGCAGCAAACAGGAGCTTCCCCCCACCCACCCAGGGTGCATCCAGAGAAGCACAGTTGCAGTGCCACATGCCACACAGTCTGGTGTTTTCAGTATTGTAAGGGCATGCTGCCTGAGCGTGCGCTGTGCTGGGGGGGGTTTTCCACGTGTTTTTTGGATCTCTGTATATCTAGGGGTCAAAAAACCCGTTGGAAAAAAACAATGGTGCAACGCATGCTCAGCCAGTGTGCACTGCTGAAAGTGGAGCCGGGTCACCCAGAGCCATGCTGCGGATGCTGGCTAGGCTCCATGCAGCAGAATTGCCACAGCTGCAGCCACGGGATACCCCCAGGACCCCAGGTAAGGGTGATCCCCTATCCCACCTGGGGCAACTTGCCATGTGCCAAAGCGTGCATGGCATGGGTGTTCCCCGGGAACAAGCAGCAGCAGTGCAACGTGTGCCACAGCTACTTGTCCCCGGGAAACCAAACATCCACACACATCTGGACACAACCCCACAGTGCAACAATATCTTTATGAGTACACCTGTTGGTTTGTCTATGGTAAATAAAGTAGCTACAAGGTGGATTTTTTTCAAACTTTTTTCAAATTCCTGTAATAGCTGCTGGTTTAATTGTGTATCTGTTGACTGAAGTTTAATGGCTATGTGCCAAAGAAGGTTATGGTCCTGTACCTGTTTCTAGGAAAGCTCGCACTTCTAGTTCTCTTCCTTACAGGATGAAATCTGCAACTCAGGGTGCTTCTTTGGTTTGGAAGGAAATGATGTGCCAGAAATTTTTGAGTAAGCCAAAGACTCGCATGTTCTTTTCTGTGAGAGAAGAGTAAGTCCAGCTTCTTATCACAGTTCTGTTTGCAATATTCTCTTTGCAGTGGGATACCAAGCTTTCTCTTAATCATACAGTGCAGGCATAGTGTCTGTAATGATTTCAGTCTGTCACCACAGAACTGTGATATTGCCAATTCAATGGCATTACTTCATTGTAGAAACTTTGTGACTTATGAAGCATTGAACTCTTTTTTTAAAAATATCCCACTATAAATGACACCTAGCAGCAGGGGCAAGAAAGCATGCTGATAGTGCTGCGATAAGAAATTTGAAACGTGCATATTATATGTCTATAGATGAAGATTAAAGTAATAGCACTAAGATAGGTGATATTTTATTCATAGTAATTTCTTAGAATGGACCTTTGAACCTCACATTTTTAGGTTCTTTTTGTATGATTTTATTTTCATTTTTTATATCTGTATCTTGTCAGAACAAAGGAACAAAAAGTACAATCTAAAATGCTAGAAAAACAGCTGTTCACAAGAAATTTGTAGTATGGACCTGTTTCAAAGGCATCACATTTTTCACTTGCTCTTGTTGTCTTGTCTGGTTTTGTAGACTCAAGAGATTCAGATAATTTGGATAAATATTTGCATTGTTTGAACTGAATCCAGACCTGGACTTTTAGGCTGTGATTTTTCAAAGCTGCCTAGCTTAATTTTAATAATCTAAATATTCCATTCGCCTTTGAAAATGCAAGCCGAAGCTGTATGTTTTGTAGCAGTTACTATTTAGAAAGTATCATTGCAAAGGGTTTTGTGTCTCTTGTGGAAAGTGTCCATACACGTATTTAGACATGGTTCCAATAGCTATTTCTTGACTGGTTGTGGCTACTACATTTTGCCTACAGACTTTTCAGAAATAAGAGAACTTAACTGTACTGGCCCATAAAAAACATGCCTCTGTGGTTTTCACTAAACTTTATGCAACCCATAAAATATCTTTTATCTGTGACTGGGAGTACAAGGATAATGTTTGCACAATGAACATCTGACATTGTCAATGGTAATGTATAATGTCTGTTGGCAGAGTTGTCTGTAAAGATTTTTTTGGCAGCCAGCTATCACCTCTATTTCGCTCAGAACTCATGTCTGTCGTGGGATAGGAAGAATAATGGGTTGTATTAAAGTTGGCTACAGACTGTATCATTTTTTTCTTCTTTTTCTAGCCTTTTTGGTAACTGCTGGTAGCAACTTGCACAGAACCATATTGTTTTCCAGCCTTCCTTAAATAACCAGGGATACAGAGGAGCTTTGTAGAAACTCTCCTAGAAACAAAATTATTGTGAAAAATAATCAACTGCTGTCATAAACATCTAAATATGATTTGTCTCAAATGACAGCCAGGGATCCTGGTATTCTGTGATAAAAAATTGAAAATTCTCTGATTAAAAAACCTAAAATCCATGATTAAAATGAAAGGCCCCTCACTCCCCCCACCAGATCCCATGGCCACAGCTCCACCCCCACCCTTGCTGGTGCCTGTTGCCTCCCACCCACAGCCCCCTGCTCCCCCAGCCGATGCTGCTGGTGATGCCTGCAGGTGGTTGCCAACCTGTGGTTGGTGTTTGCCACTGCCTCCTTCCACTGGCAGTGCTGCCGGCATCTGTGGGAGCTCCCTGCTCACTACCTCTGGGCTCTCGCCACTGCCAGCACAGCTGTACCCCCCTGCAGATGCTGCTGGCACTGTAAGCAGTGCGGGGGGTGGCGAGCATCGACCAGGGGTCAGTGACCACCTGCAGATGCCACCGACACTGCTAGCACCCAGGGGGGTGAGCAGTGACTGCCCACAGGTCACCTTTTCATAGAAGGTGCACTGCCACACTCAGAGGGTGCACATACACCCCCTATGCATTGCCAGTGGGTGCTGGAGAAGGCCACCAGCCCACTGCCACTGCTATCTGTAGTCAAGCCTGCCTCCACATGCAGGACAGGAGCAGCTCTGGAGCAAACCCCCCACCCCTTGCAGCTGAGGTCGAGAGAGTGGTGAATGGGAGGGGAGCAAAGGGAACATGCAGCTGAGCGCAAAGGGGGAGGGAAGATTCTTACTTTCTCGAAGGGACTTAAAATAAGTTTCATAGTTTCATAGTTTCTAGGGTCAGAAG
>NW_017729029.1:49507284-49526794 GCF_001723915.1 Gavialis gangeticus
TTGACCTGCTTGAAATGCATCTGTGGATGCATGACAAGGTATGGTTGGCCTTCCTAACTGCCTCCCCACACTGCTGACCCATGTTCATCTTGGAGTCAATGATGACTCCAAGATCCTTTTCCGCCTCCATGCTGACAAGAGTTCCCCAACCTGTAGGTATGGTGCTGGTTGTTCCTCCCCAGGTGCATCACCTTGCACTTGTCTGTGTTGAAACCCATCCTATTCTTATCCGCCCACCCTTGTAACCTGTCTAGGTCTGATTGCAGCCTGTTGCTTCTGTCTAGTGTGCCCACATCCCCCCACATCTTAGTGTCATCAGCAAATTTGAACAGGTTGCTTTTTACCCCCTCGTCCAAATCACTGATGAAGATGTTGAACAGTGCGGGCCCGAGTCTCCTGCTGCTACTTGTTTCGTGTGGTCTATTCACCCTGGGGTGGAACTGGGAGGCTGGGGGACAAGGTGCAGCCACTCCTACAGAAGTTGAGATATAAACTAATGTGTATATATATAAAATTTAGATAAGGGTAATATAAATGTTCTGATTAACCAGATATTTTAGTTGATTTTAGTTACAATATTTTATTAGTTAAATATTTTATTTAGTTAAAATATTTAGTTAATTTTAGTTAAAATATTTTAGTTAAAATTCTGGTTGAACTAGTTAACCAAATATTTTAAAAGACTAAAACTAATATGATATTACCAGTCCATGTTCTTTTCCCAGTGGGTTGCAAAACATCCATTAAATGTATGTTAAAAAAAAAGACAAAAATTCAACATAGAACTTTCAAGAGAGGGAGGTCATCACCCAAAAGCGCATCTATCTATAAATTGGAATTGATTCAGCCTGGGTGTATTTACAGACAAAGTAGAAATAAAGGTTTTGGGGGAAATTCACTGTTTCAAGGCCACACAAACAAGTTGCATATAAATTCTACTTTTTGTAGCTACAAAGAAAAAGATAAAGAACATAAATACTTGACAGCAACCTCCATGTTTACCTCTTGCTTGATTATTTTAGTAAAATGGCTCAAAAATTCTTTAAAAAAAAAAACTATAGCTTTTAACTCTTTTCTGATCTTTAGTTAAAATCAATCCAGGCTGTTTAAGCAGTGAGCTTCAGTTCTTCAATTATGTAGAAACTGGACATACAACCAGGATGGTGCTGAGGGCACTTTTACATGTACTCTGGGGTGAGGAGTGGGGTGCTCCAAAAGCCGCTCTTAAAGCACCATTGTGTCTCATGTATCAGCATCCCCACACTTAAAAAGCAAAATAACTATGGTTTCTTGTGCAGTATGAGTCACTGAGGTCATCCTAACTTTTGTTGTTTTTGCATATGCTTGTCTTCATACCCTATGTGAACATGTTCAATCCTTAATTTACCTGTGACCTACTTTGAGGACAGAGGTGATTGTTCTGGCAACTGTCTAATCACTGCTGTTCAGGTGCAGTGCTGATTACAGCCCCCGCCATTATCAACAGCAGTCTCTGTGAAAGATGGTTGTGGGATCTCCTTGCCTGCCAAGCATTTCACATAGCTGAAATTATGCTTTTTGTAGATGTTCAGAAAATGGTAGTTTTTTTCCTTATCTTGAATATAACTTTATGTGTGAAAATTGACCATGAAATTGGACTTTAGAGATACTAAATTGCATTTTTTGTTGTTCAAAAAAAGTTGCAATTGTAAACAAAATATGTAATTCTGTTGCCTAGGGAAGATGGTCCAAAATTATGGTTTGAATCTGTGTGACTGTTTTCCACCCGTCTAGTATCAAAACAAAGAAGAGGAGAAACATTAGTAGGTCATTTGGATAACTTTGGGGAAGGTGTGTGTGCAACTTGCATAACTAACAACTGACTTCAGAAAGGAGAATGGATATTTCTACAGCCAATAGGGAACTGGATTTAAATGTCTATTGCAGCCTCTAATATAGAGATCCAACTGCAGAGTCAGGATTTGAGGTTAGTGTGTGACTTTGACACTCCTTGGCAAACCTTGTATAAATCAATCAATTGATGGTTTCCTTTGTTCCTTTGATCCATAAATGTTGATTTAAAAAAAAATTGTGACAAGTAAGTAAACTAAATAATTTCCATGTTGTATATAACAATGCAATGGAGATAGTATAATACTAAGTGTACTTTGTGGCCTGTTTGCCACAGGAAGTAAGTTATATAATAGGTTTGCTGTCCTTTATTACAGAGAAATTTTAAAAAAGCAGGGATGCTGGATAACATTGGCAGGGAAAAGGTTGTAGGGGATAAAATAGCAATTTTTTCCCCCTCCATTTTTAAAATTTGAATGAAATCACAAGGTAGTATATAAATAACAGCACGTAGCATGGTATTTCCATGCTTCTGTGTATTATGGACCTTCTCCAAATTTGACTGAGATCAGTGGGAGTATTTCTATTGATTTAAATTGTTTTTTGGAGCAGACCCTATGTAATAATCTTTCTGTCTTCTGTTTTCCATCCTGGTGATAGACCTGCCACATCACTGAGGTGTATAATTTTTACCATGGTGTCAAGCCTGCCACCTTACACCAAAAATATTCCCTTTGGTCTCAGGGGAGGTATTCGTGGAGTTGAATAGCCCTTTGGCTATTCACCCTCAATGTGGTTGGAAAAATCACTCCTAGTGAAGGAAAAATATACCCAAGCTGCAAACTTCCCACCTGAATCTAGATTTTGAACTTCACAAAGAATCGATGTTTCAAATCTAGGGTGTAGATCATTAAAGAAATCTGGTAAGGGCCAACCATGAAAGAAAGCTCCATCCCCAGATTTGTCCATAGGTTAAAAAATAGAGTTTTTTGGTCTAGAGTGTTTATTTCAGGAATTTTCCTGGGAAGTGATAAATTCCAGAGAATGAGGACATTTATCCTTTTATTGAGCGGTGTGATTGTAACTTAAGGGATGAAGCTGGGCAATTTTTCTTTTTTTATCATAAATTTGTCATCTATATAGTTTGGACTCTGCAGTTTCAAGTCAAAGATTGTTTGGTTGTGTATTCCCCTTGCAATAAATCATTCAGATTTTTCTTTTATCTCAGCCGGCGCAGGAGTACTTCCCTTCTGTTTAAATTGTGTAAGGCCCTCATTACTGTAGTTCCAGAATGCCTCATTAAAGGCATTCTCCTACCACCCCTGGAGCAGGAAAGTGTTTAGCCCCAATTTGCAGGTGAGGAGCTGCAGTACAGAATAAATGACTTGCCCAAGGTCACACAGGAGATACGTGGCTGAGCCAGGACTTTAACCCAGGTCTCCTGAGTCCTACTCTACTGCTTGATCCTCTATACAAGCCTTCCTTATTACAGAGGTATTCACTATAAAGAGGCACTGTGTAGCTAAAGAGCTATGCATGAACAGACGTAGGAGTTACATTTTAAACATATTTGCCTGTAGAGCTGATGGGGTATAGCTTTTCTCCAAACCCACAGATAGATTATAACAGAAGGAGCAGGATCTGGGGTCCATTGCGTGGCCTGCATTAAAAAAAGGAAACCCTTTTCTGAAGGTGTGTTGGGAGTGTGTGTCTTTTAAATAAAAGATGGAAGATGGGCATTTATGCAAGATGTCCAAACCCCAAACATTTAACATACCCAATTCCGCATTAAATGGGTGTTGGCCCCCAACATTTTAGTTCATTGAGAGACTGGTGAGAAGTAAGTCCTCGAAACACCAGTTTATTGACAAGAATTGTTATGGGTATAGGCAAATAATAGTAAAAACAAGGTGTAAAACCGCAGAAGCCAGAAGCATGGCTTTGTTTTTCAGTAAAATAAAGATTCAAGTTAATTGTTTGCTAGGTAATTGCCATGTTCCCAAATGAGCATTCAGCAAGCTATGGGAGACTCGATGAGGAAAAAAGTAGGGCCAAACACATGACATATTCTGAGCACAATAGGAAATGAGTGAATGCCATAAGAATCAGGATAAACAAGAGACAAACCATTGATGGAAAAGAACAAGTTTCACTTGTACACTTGTGGAGGTACACACGGGATTTGGGTAGGTGTACAAAGTTAAGGAGGGTGAAGGGAATTAGTGTGTGTCAGCAAGTGGCAAGTAAATGGTGGTAACCTATTCCTGTTTATTCTGGGTAAGCTGCCTTGGTTTAGCTTTTACTTACTGTGGAAGAGGAGCAGCCAGGTAGTTACCGTGGATCAGGCTCCACGGTAAATTGCACCTTCCCCCACCTTGTTTTTAATTCAAATTAATTGCAATTTGTTGATCTACCCTTACCTATAGATATGCCTGAGGCAAGTCCCCACATTTGTACGATTTTGAGCTTTGGAGTATTCACAATCCACAGCTGAGTTTTGCAGCTTGAGCCCTTCTTTGATATTTATTCCACTTTATGATAAATGTAGTGCACTGGAGCTAATACTGCTCATAGTTTAGCTATTGTTCAGTCCTCATTAAAGTATATAAAAAAAGCATGCATTTATCTTTTAGCCTGTAGACATTTTAAGCCGCTGTATTGTTGGGGGTGTATTTATTTATTTACTCCTTTGCTTGTTTGATAGATGGCAGCACGTAAAATGTTTCCTAACTGGGGATGTCTCATTAGTTTTTGCTTTTAGTGTCATCTGTCATACAATAGCAGATAACGTGGGCGCTTTACACATTCATGTGACTGTGGTGTGTTTTTATTTATAATTATAAACGGGCTCCTTTTGTGTTTTTCACAGAGTAGGTGAGATTAAATATAGCTTTTATCCTTAAACACCCAGGGAGAGCATTTCTGTCGAATCCAGAGTTCTGTCTTTTTGTCATTTCAGCCCTACTGTTTCCTAAGAAGCAGGGCTGCTCTGTGATATAGAAGGTGGAGACTGGGAAGCTGGCTCTGCTAAGCCTTGCCTAATGCAAACTGCTTTAGTATGCACATCACATCATGCCAGCTATACTGCAGGGAGCAAGCAGTTATCGCACAAGCGTGCATCCTCAGAGCCAGGATAAACACTCCGTTACTCTCCCTCTAAACTGCTCTTCTGGGAGGGAGAGAAAATAAATAGGGGGAGAGAGAGAGAGGCATTTGAAGTAACCTTTTTAAGGAGGAGGCAGCAGCCAATAGAACCTTTTTCTTTTTTTTTTTTTCCTTCCACTTCTTACTAGAGAAATTCGTGTTATCTCAGCAATTAAGGAGAAGAGCCAGCATCTAGGGTTCCAGACTGTGAGGGGAAGTAGCAACTTGTACCAGGTAGGAAGCCCTTTCATTCAACATCCTCTTTAATTCATATAGCTCAGTTACTACTTGCTATGTTACTACAGTGGGGCTGACTTCTGGAGACCTTGTGTTTGTTAGCCACCATTCCCTGAGTGAAAGGGACCTTGGGGAGCTTTAATTGCCAATGACCTTCAGGGTATTTCTTGGAAAGGCATTGATAGACTTAGTGCTGGAAAGTAAGACAATCTATACTTTCATCTAACTGCTTAGAGGTGTGCATTTAGCATCAGGATGCAGCTGGTTGAAACTGCAGCTGTTACCATATACAAACCCATGTCACAAATGAGTAAAAATTAGCCATTTTATAATAACTGAAACAGCTGCTCTGCATATTTAGCAACAGTGCTGTCTTACTTTCCAAAACTTATTACCATAAAGTCACTGTGTGCTATAAAGTAAGCAAATATGCTTTTGTGTATTCAAAGTTATTCTGACAGTTAATGTACTATGATATTTTCATAGTTACTCATGCATATTTCATCAAGACTTTACAAACTTTTCTGTGGCAGCTATGTCTTCTGTTGTGGATTGATGTTCCTGCCACTAAATTAATGAACAATTGAAATAATCAGAAGCCTTGCACTAAACTACTTAAAACATAGGTGTAATTTCCAGTGGTACTTACTGCCAGGCAGAGTATACACCCTGCAAGGTGTAGGATGTGAATGTGGAGTGGGATAAAGAACTGGGTTTGGGGGATTTGTGTGCTTGTAATGTCAGTAACAAGGCATTTTGGGGTGGGCGGGCACAGAGATAGGGAACAAAATTGAAAACCCTGTAATGTGCATTGAGATACTGACATTTTTCTTAATTTTTTTTAAATTTATTTATGTTGAATCAAATGAATCAAACTTTGCTTGACATTCACTTAACCTTTTCATCATTTGATGCTCACGTATTTTTTAATAAGTTTGTTAAAAACAAGCAGTGACAATCTGGTATGCTCCCCCTTTCTTTTTTTATTTCACACTGTGTTAAATTATCTTAGAGGCTAAATCCATCCTTAAGGGTCATGTTAATAGGGATCAAAAGCATGGACTCAGTTAAAGTTTTGATGTTTGAAGCTAAAACTGATTCTCTGTGGTTCTGAGTTGTGGTTGGGTCCTAGCCAAACTTTTATAACTTTGGTTTGTAAAAATCAACCTCTAGTGAATTCCCCAAAATAAAATGAAGGGTCTCTCTTTTTTTAAAGCAGAAAGTGTGAGCGAGAATAGCAGATGTCTGCTTTCACTTTCCTCCAGCTAAATGAGACAAACTATTCTAAAACAGAAAAAGCACAGGCCCACTGATTTCAAAGAAAGTTAGTACAGGTTGATATTAAACATGGTTCTCTCTTGTGTCTGACAGCATGCACACTACCTTTTGCTACTCCTCATTGTTTATGTACTATCTGGAAAAGATCATCAGAAATATCTTCATGAATGTGTTTGTTAAAGTTGCATTGTACCTTATGTACTTGATAAAAAATGCTGAGAGAAAAGGAGTATATCCTGTATCATTGCCCCCCCCTTTTTTTATCTTTGTCCTATTAGATGTATCCCAGCTAAAACAGTTGCTGTTCATCATTCATAATTGCACGTGATTTAAATTAAACCTATGGACTTTTGACATATTTGCAAATTAGGCAGGCAGTGTGAGGTTGAGGAGGTATGTGAGCAGTCTAAGTTTAAGACCCCTGACACCAGTTGAAAGAATCTTTTCCTCATTTTTTTTATTTTTATTGAGCTGACAACTAGGTGTGCTGAGAAGACCAGCACCCTGAAGAAATACCAGGTTTGTTTTTATATTATATTTGGGTTTTTTAAAATATATTTTCCCTTTTGTACCAAGCTTCAGCCAAAATATTAGGGCGTTGTTACACCTTGTACGTTGAGTTGCACAAATGTTGATCAATGTTAGTGCTAGCTTGGAGTTTGGAGCAGTCACACCCTTGCTCTAGAAACTTTCTTGGACTGTCACATACCTTTAGAGCTCTGACTTTCTACTAGAGGCCTGGTGAGCAGGACTAACAGCTTTAGCTGTGAGTTGCCACTAGAGGGCTGGTGAGCCAGGATAGGCTTCTACCTCTGCTATAAGGGTGGGGATGTGAGAGGTCCTGGGATGCTGGAGGACTTTAACTTGGTCAGCACATCTCTAGGGAGTGGCCACATCTTAATGGAACAGGCGCTGGGTAGTGCTGATCAGAGAGAATCCTGCCCTGAAGAAATGTAACTTTGTGCCAGTTAAAGTGCTTAACACCACTTTAATGTGAGGGCAATCCAGGGATTAAGAGCTCTAGGAGCTGCCCAAATTATCATGTCACAAGGCTGTTAGAAAATAAAATTGGAGACAGAAAATTGACCACTGAGGTCTTGACCATTTTGGTATCTATTGCCATAAGAAGCATGTAATGAAGAAAGAACCTTCTCTTTGTTCAAGGGGTAAATATTTGTGACATGTAATGCTCAGTGGGATTATTAATTAAGAGATGTTGAAGGAAAACATGGCAAGGAACCCAAGGGCAAGTTGAAACTTTTGGTAGGTGTCATGAGGAACTTTATTATTAAATACAAATTAAGGAGAAGTTTTAGGCAAGTAAGTATTTTTTTTTCCTGAAGTGTAAGTCATGCTTATTTTTTTCCTAAAGATATTAAGGTCTTGTTAGGGGAGACATCCATCCCTGGCAGCTAACAAAGTAAGGGATTTGACTTGTACTGTCTACACATATTCAAATAATCTGGGAGATTATTTGAATTCTCCAAGGTTTGTTATCCTGGTAGAAAAACTTACCTGGATACCCTGAACAGATATTTGAATGCTGAGTCCTTGAAAAGCAGAGAGCTTGTAGTGCTGATGCTGTACAGCCAGGGCACCCTGTGCACACATCTTGGCGTGTGCTGCAGGTTCCCAAGACTGTCTGGTGACTGATAGCAACAGTACACAGGGCAGTCTGGCTGAGCCAGAATGATGTGCCCCTGCAGCACAATGTGGGATTGTGAGGGGATGTGATCTGCTCTGGAACAGTGGAGTCCAACAAGTGACACTCTGTCTTCCAAGGACAAAGCATCCTGAGATGCTGGAGGACTCTGTTGTGGCTTTTCTCAGAAGAAAATGTATGCAGACATTTGCTTTCCCATGAGAAACTCTCCTGGGGGTAATTTTAATGCTGGTTAACTCTCCCAGGAGAAACTGAGTGTCTGTATACGGCCTCAGTCTCTATCTGTTTTTCTTGTTGTCCAAACATTTGGGTTGGAAAGATTTGTCAGTTAGCACATTTGAAAGCTGCCATCCTGGAAAGAAGGGAGTATTTACAAAATTTAGCACCTCTGTTCTGCTGCTCACTTGCTTTGTCACTTTAACCTTCCTGTGCCTTATTTGACTCATCTGTAAAGTGGATTCAGTAATAAACCTTTAAGTCCCACTATGCTTGTGAATGTCAACATTTCTAGTCCTTCATTGTCTCCACAGGTTGGTTGCTGGTAGAAATATTCCTACTTCCAGTCTGTTGCTTTGTATTTGAGCATTTAATCTTCTCCTCATTCCTGCTGGCAATAAAATATATCTTCCCCCACCCCCAACTTATAACTTGGGGACTTTAAAAGAGGGTGTTTGTTTCTGTTTTGTTTCATTGTAGATTGTGCTCCTGAAAGTTCATAGCACTGAAAGGAGCCTGTTAAGGCTGAAGGCCTCTATTCATTTACAGAACAGGTAGCAGAATTCAGTCTGTGTGTGTGTGTCCATTGTACTTGACCCCTGACCTGGTGGAGACCACTGCTATGGCAGCACACCCATACTGGGACGTGCTAATGTCTGTCTCTGTGCCATCCTATTGCTTTCAGTGAGGCTTCTAATGGCTGGAAGGGTCCCTGCTAACAGACCTCTGTACGGGCTAAGGGAGTAAATGAATAGTTCAGAATTAGTCTCCTATTCAGACCATGAATTCTTAGCTGATGAGGCTGATAAAGAGGGCTGTTAGTGATGCTGGGTTAAGTGGATACTTATCTACTGACTACAAGTGAAATGACTAACCCATGCCTCTTAGTTCACTAAATAGTTATATGGTAACCAATTTTGGTTGCCCCCTAACTTGGTTGGATTTGAGACTGGTCTTTATTACCTCTTAATAAAAACCCTGAGCCATCCAGTGCTAGTTGTTTGTTGGCAGTGTGGAATTGTGCCCAATCACATGAGGTGAGGCAGGGTTAGATTACAAAGGGTGAGGATCACTTTTGCTGAAATGTGTATACAGAAGGTTTAGCTATAAATGTACGAGCCATTAGTACTACTTGGGGCCTTTTGATATTCCTCTGCAGTATTATTCTGTTTCACCAAAATATAAAATTGGACAGAAGGTAGAGTATATAGCAAACTTTATTCACCACCCATAGTATAAAGACTGTCATAAGAGATGGTGTGAAATCCAAGGCTTTGGCATAAATCAGAATTATTATGGGTCCCTTGAGTGGCTATTATTTCTTGATCTCACTTTTAGTTAGCTTTTTAATAAGCTCTTTGATTTTCAAGGCAAAACACTAAACATGTAACTCTAATAACGCAAGACTTTGCACAAGTATGAATGATGGTTGCATAGCACTCTGATGTGTGCAGGCAAAAGTCTTTACCATCTTTGTGAACACCAGATATGTTCATATTCAGAGGTCTGGTCCATTGAGTATTGATTGAAAACCAGGACTATCGGCCTGCTTTTTTTTTTTAACCTTCAGTGCTATTTTTTTTTTTCAAGATAGAAATTTAATGACAAAGGACTCCTTACAGTTAACATTTTGGGTAGAGGTAATTGAGGGGAGCAGAGTTAATAGCACAGATGACTAATGCTGGGATCAGTTGCCAACTTAAGTGAAATAGCAAGTTACTAAACAGCGCACAACTTTTGAGATTTATTTAGGCAATAATCCCCAAGAAACCAATCATTACTAGCAATTAACTGCTGGTTTGTTAGTTCACTATGGCCCATTAACGCTCTAACAAACTGATTGTTAACTAAAGCAGCAGGAGTAGCAAGTTTTGAGGTGGCTATTTGATCTTACCCGGTGTCTTGTATGTGGCATTGCTCTTCCTTTATCTGCTTCTCCTCACACTTTTCAGCAGCTAGGGAGTAGTTAACTGATTTCCCCAATACATTCCTCTTTGTTAGGTCAGGAAAAAACCTGGGACATTCAGGCTGGATCTGTAAAAAAACATGAGAATATAATAAACACAAACGTGAAGTTCTGTGGACCGGCATTGCAGTATCTCCTAATCACATTTTATAGATGATGCAATTAGCCAAAGAGATTTTTTTTTACTCTCTTCTTTCTTAAATTAAATTTATAACATTAAATCGAAACAAGAGTGCATGAGTTTGCCTTCAAAAAAATCCCAGGTGTAGTACTAAAAATGAAAGTTCATAAATTGAAGGATTAGGAAATACATTAAAAAATTGCATGTTATAAATGTAGATTTTTATCTAGCCAGGGCATTTTGGTCTTCTCATTCTCCTTGGGACGTTCACATCCCCAAATGACTTTAGGTATCTGTGAGTACAGTATAATGAGGAGAAACCTAGAAAATAAATGGCATACTGAGTGGACTCCTATCTTAAGAGCTTCCTGTTTCATTCAGTTTACTTTTGCAACAGCCAGAAAAGAGAAATAGAATAAATAACACCATTTCCTTATAAATAACACAAGCTGCTTTCTCTTGGTTTCTGATGTTTGCAAGATACAAAAGCAGTCAATAGCTCAGGGTATAAATGTGGGTGCATTGACTTTTAGCTAATGGAATTGAGGTGGGCGGCTCCACTAGGCTGATTAGAAGCATCACAAAATATACCTTGGTACAAGGAAATGAAGAGAGATGGATTTAGGTCAGTATCTAATGAGTCCATATACGGCATGCTTACATCCTAGGCAGGAGAAAACAAGAATCTACACAGATCACCTGTTTAACTCGGACTAAAAACCTGCCATTGGTTTATGCGAATCTTTACTCTGATTTTTATTTGGTTCAGGAAATATACATTTTTTTTTAAATACAAAGGAATGATCGGAAGGAAGCATATTTGTACCTTTTGAAGGTGTATGAGCACGAACCTTGTCAATAGCATTTGGCATATCTGTATGACAGTAGTAACCTTGCACTGTGGAGCTGACCAGAGATCAGTGTCCTTCTTTTCTTTCATGAAAGCATCTGACAGCTTCAGTTTTTCAGAAAGGGGAGATAGGGAAGAGGGATTTGTAGTGTTGTGTAATTTAATTATATACAAGTAACCCACATTGTCACTCTGAGGACTCTTTTTAGATGTCCTCATCTGGTCAGTGAAGGGAACCGTGCGGTTCACTGCAATACATACAAGATGTTTATCAGTATGAGGTGACCATTAAAGAGGCAAATGGATGCAGGATGAGCGTCAAAACTCAAGTAAGAAAATTTGTCCTTGGGAATATTCAAACCATTGACTCTAAGTTCTTTGTGTGTGTGAGGCTTGCCTCAGTGTCAGTTAGGCGTACCCATCAAATGGATAAAGGAAACATTAGATAGAGACAGTAAAGGTAAAAAGAATAGCATAGCAAATATCCCTATTTTTTAGTTTTTCTGTCTTTAAGATAACGAGTTTTTCAGTGAGGCAGGTTTTACCGTGTAAAGCACACACACTGAAGTTCTGCCATTAGTTATTTGTTAAATAGAAGGTTAATCGTGACATTAATCTGGAATGGCTGGAGCATTTACCTAGGTTTGTCTAGAAAACACCCGTCAGATATATAGTAAAGCTTGATTCAACAGCCTGTGCATAACAGATTGAGGTCTCTTGGTCTGCAGAAATGACAGGCTGCTGTTCCCTATCGCTTGGAAAAAATGCTAGTGCAGAACAGCCAAAAAGAAGAGAGTTCACATAGGGCAGGAATCTGATGCCCTTAGTCAGGTTGACTAGCAGTTTATTTGCATGCGGTCCTGTTGGAATTGAGTGGCATTGCTCACAACGTAAGGTGCTACTCAGTTTAAGTAAGAGTATTTGTTTCTGGCCTGTGCAAATTAATTATATGACCTTTAAATGCTGCAATACTCGTAATTAGTGTCTCTTTTACTGTAATGACAGAAAATAATCCCCTAGGATTAAAATTTTACAGAAGAGGACCTAATTCATGCGGAATGACAAGGGAATTGCATGTCTCAGTCGCATGACCACCCAAGGAGTTTGATATGATTTTATTGCAATGGAAACCAAAGGTTGGTTACTAGAAGCTGAATTGCTACCTCTCCTGAAGTGTTGACATGTTACTTGCCATTGGATGTCTCTACGCTCCACAGAAACACAGTCCCCTCCAAATGGGATTGTAGGCAGAAAAGTACCTTTGAAAAACCAAACCAAACAAAAACCACTACTTTTTTGTGCTGCTGTGAGTTATGAGTGGTAACTGAATTTAACCACCGTCTTCTTTACATGTACACACTAACTTGACAGTGTTGCTACCTCTGCATTTTCTAGGGCATCCCGTCTTCTGTTGTACTTATTTCATACTGTTTGGTGTGTGCTGTTGATTTATAAGAGCAACAGGAAACTCTAGGTGCCTTTGGTATAGTATCTAAAACATATATATTCCAACCTTGCCAGAAGGTGGGCCTGGCAACATGCCCTATAATAAGAGCTGACAATCTTGGAGGTAGGCTGTGTTGAAAGGGGGTGCCACTACTTCTGTGTATTGTCCATCACGGAACCATTGTGGGCATGAGGCCGATAATAAATAACAGTGTAAGAACGAGTCCTCCTTCCCACGTGCTCCCTGTTTGTCCTTGAATCACATCTGCTTCCTTAACTCTCACAAACGTGTGTTTGGAGCGCTGAACAATGGAGACCAAATACAGCAAAGGCAGGGTGAGATTGATTCTGTTCTGCCTCACGCATCAACAACAAAGCATGCCTAGATGTGCTGTACAAGTAATAACAGAAAATAATATTAATAAAAAACTGTCAGCTTAGTTGCAGAGGCTGTGCTTGGTGATGATGTGCCGGCAAGGGGGAGAAAGCAGACTGTGATTTCTCAGAACCCAGCTGGGCTTGTGCTAGTGACAGCTCCAGAGACTTGCAGAATGAGCATATGCAATATGAAAATTGGAAGGTAAAATCCATAAAGTCAGTGTCAAGGAGCTCAGAGGGCTTGTGGAAGTCAAAGGCAACACATATATCTCCACCTACACTTCCACTTCCACAGCTTATCAGAGACGGAAGAGTGGTCAGCTCCCCACCAGCTCACAGTTGTCGCTGATGGATCCCTGTGAGGGTGTGGATATATGGACCCAGAGGGGTAACGTTGTCAAAGAAAGACTCGCTGTGCTAGATAGCCACACAAGCTGCCCCCTGACCTGTTGCTTTGCCTGTTGCACCCCTCCTTTCATTGCAGCCTTTCAATATTACAAACTAATTCCAGGCAGTGATGATAAATACAAAGCTAAATAGCTAGGGGTCAACACCCATATGAATGTGGCTATATTGCTTCCACTTCAGGGCCTGGTGTGCACAGCTCAATTATCTCAGTATATCGGATATATAAAGTATATCTGCCTTGCCTTGTGTTCACATACTCTGTCACTTTATATAGGCTTAAAATATCATTCTAAAACCTAGGTACAGAATTTAAAAAAATACTCCAAAGGGGGTCTAGGGGTGTGCAGAGGGAGCTTACCATAGCTGGCTTCTGTTTCTATGAAGTTAACAGACTGTACCACAGCCCTAAATGTGATAGCCCTTGATGCAGGTATTCAGCTCAGTTTTGTAAAAATATTTTTCCTTGGTTGTTGTACCTTTCAACATCTGAAAATGTCCATCATCAGTAGGGCTAGCTGAATAATTTGGACGTAATTAAATTGGAATACTTAGATAACCACAATTTCATCATCAATTTCTGTGGGAAATTACCATTTTTTGTTGCTCTTTGTTCAGTGGTTTGTGCGGGGGGGGGGTTATCATTTCAAGTTTTATATCAAGTGATAATGTACTATTAGCAAAAATAAAAACTGAATATTTTGACAAGATTAAAAATAAATATGTCTGGAATATTTTGTTGGCCTCACAGAAGTGAAATTCTGGTCATGGTCTTTCCAGTGATGTTTTTGTAAGGCCCCAGCTACACTTACATTTCAGGTGTGATTAACCAGTTAATCATGCCTTAAGTGGTCACTCAGCCACATGTTCAATCAATTAATGGTGTGATAGAAAGAGGAATAAGCTACAAAGTTATTCCACAAAATATGTAGAATAACTTTGTAGCTGCTTCCTATCACACCATTAATTGAACATGTGGCTGGGAGCCCCATCAGCTGATCAGTGCTCCCAGCTGGTGGGGACCATATGCACCCCCAAGCCTGGGAGCTCCCAGATGACACGACTCTCAGCTGGGTGGTGGGGGGTGGGGCACACACACACCAACAGCTGGGACACTGCGGCAGGGGCACCCCATGCACCCGTGTAGCTGGGAGACTGCAGCTGCTGCAATCTCCCAGCTGTGGGGATGTAAAGGATTCCCCCACATCTGGGAGCTCCATCAGCTGAGGGGGCTCCCAACCACAGGAGCTTGTTTCTTGCTGGTGCAGGGGGAGCCTGGGATCTGATTCATGTAGCGTGGCAGGAGGCACAATTGTGTTGATTGTGCATTAGATCCCAGTGCACCTTTACTTGCACATGTAGAGGGGCCCTGGGAGACTGCATTTTTAGAGGTCAAATGGTTATCCATTTTCTGCCACGCATTATTGAATGCTAGACTGACTGTTTAGTACATCCAGCAAAGTTCTCCTCTCTGTCTGACACAAGTGACTTCTATGAGTTGATTTGATTCCAAAAGTCCCACATTCCCAAGACATTTCTCAGTTTGTATCCAGAATCGCTAAACTGTACACTTGTAAAAGCCACTACAGCCCTCATTATAGGAGAAAACTCATCCAGATGATGCATGTGTTTTGGGTGTGTGAAGACAAGCTTTTCCTTTGTAAATTAACCCCTTATGGTAACTGAGCAAAAAATACCAGCCCTTCAATTTTGTCTTTTATGACTGTGGTTTCATTTTCTTCTTCATTAACTGCATGCTTTAATTCCAAGCATGCTACAGAGAAAACTGACAGGAACTAGCTTTAGTGGCCCAAGATATTAAACCATTTTTACTGCCCTGACTTCGCAGTTCTTAGCAGATTTATAGTAGGATGCATACTCCCAGAGTCTGTTCCTCTTTCTGGTATGGCAGCCTAAATATTCTTTCTTCTTGTGTGGGCTTCTAGTCTGCAAAATGCTATTAGATGCTTTAACTTGTAATATTAAATTATTCAAAGATTAAATAATATTTTTATATTAGGAAATAAAACTGAATTTTTCTGAACTCACGGAATGATTATAAGCTTTCTTCATCTCTTCCCTTTGAAACAATGTAATGGAACTACAGAGGGAATTTTGAAATTAAAATGAAGCTTTGTTTGTCTGAGAGAGGTCCTACAGCTTAGCTGTTGTGGATGCAGTCTACAAAACAGGCACGTTAGATATTGTTTGTGACCCTGGAAGAGGCTTACTGATAGACTCAGGTGAATCTACTGGGATACTTAGGGAAAAAATCAGTTTTTCTCATTGTCCATCAATTAATAACTCTTCCATTTGAAATGTATGACACTTGCTTAATTATTATTTTAATTTTGTTTTAAAGTCCTGGCTTCTTGAGGATCCAAAGTTGTTTGTGAATGTCTAGAAAATAAAATTTCTGTGTACTGGAAGCAGTATAGCTGTATCAACCAGGTGCTCTGCTCCTGCTGCTTAACTGTCCTATAGAAGATGTTAACACTGACATGACTTATGCCGCTTTTGGTGCCTGCGCTAGCTCTGGTTCTGTGAATGGCCAAAGAAATGGCTTTGGGTTTTTACACAGCTGCTTCCAAATCTAGAGTCTCTGGTTCTACTTTGTAGTTTTTTCATAATGCCAAATGGATGGAGGCATCTCTAGGTCTTAGTTTCCCCAGAGTACAGGCATCTGTCCTATTTTGCACAGCCCTGGGTTTAGACCAGGGCTGGGGGGAGGGGAACGGACACATGGGTTTTTTTTACCTCTTCCCCCAGATCACTAGTCCCTGCTCTGTAACTGCTCCTTTTGCAATCCATCTGTAGGAAGGTGGTGGTGAGATTTTCCATTAACATTCTCCTCCCCAAAAGGTCGAAATGTGGATTCTTTGATCTCATATGAATGTTGCAAGGCTACTTAAATATGCCAAAGACCATAAACACACTCACATGTGATCCTTGCATCATAGAAGGGAAAAAAATGTACCCTTGCCTCCATTCTTCAGTCTTGCCTTGACAGTTGGTGCTCATGTGGGTATAATATTCACAAACTTCAGTCCACAAAAATGTGCTGTAGTGTTGGCTTGGGCTGGGTAAATTTCAAAAGTTTTAAGTGCTTACCTAACAGTTCTGAAATCCTGATGACTAGAAATCACAGCATTTCGAAAATATATTCAATGGGGCTGTAAAATACCATGAAAACAACCATTCTCAGGATATTTAGTCATTTTATGCTTCTGATTTCAACTGGAAGTAGAAAATGCAGCAGCAAGAAAAATAAAAAGGGGGGAAACGTCTCTGACATACAAAAGAGATGCATTATGAGGGATGGGAGAAAGCTTCTATCAGTTCTCATGCTGTCTAAACAAGACTATTAAATCAAAAAATAAATTTGAGGGCTTTTCAGCGGCCATCAGACGCCGAAATGGCTTAGATGTGCTTTCATTGGCCATGTAGTTAGTGTACTGGCTATACTTGAAGGGGAGGAGTTTCCATTGCACCAAAATGACACAAACGTTACTGCTATGAGTCAGAGAGCCTGATACAACACGGTTATTAACTGCAGAACAGACAGGATTAAATCTTTGACTGTCCCAGGATTCTGATGCTGACTGTGGTGAGTTGGGTAGATCCTTTCTGCACCTCAGCTTGTAAGTGTGGTGTTACTGAGTTGCTAGATTTGATTGTAGTTGTTAGAAAGACAACAGCAAAGTACCTTGCCACCACCAGGAAAGGAGTACAAACTACCCTGAAAAATCAGAAAAATATGCAAGTGCCTAGGATCCTTTTTCCAGGAGCTTTTTGGAGAGCAAAAAAGCAATATGTTCTTGAACCAGGCTGCAGAAGTCATTTCAAAGTCATCACAGGATGCCTTCAGTAACAACATGTTCCAAATGCAAAGATTAACTTTCTCAAGGCTCCTCTGACAAGACAACGCAAGCCTGGAGTTAGGTCCTTTTCGTTATCGCTGGGTTAGATTAAATAGGAATTGTATTCAGCTGTTGAATATAGCAGGTTTTGTTTGTTTGTGCAGATTAAAGGGTGAAATATAAGTGAGGCTGGTGGAGACAGACAGCATGGGCTTTTTGCTGGGCTTGTGCTTTTTTGTTTTAGCATGGGGAATAATGAAAGATTGCTGAGTCTTTCTTTCTGAGTAAATTATCATGGCTTGCTCATGGGGTTACTGAAGGAGTAGAAGGAGCAAAACTACGATAGTATCTGCTTTGGCTCAACATCAGAAATAGTTAAAACTGTGCTCAGCCTAAACACGCCATTAAGCAAGCTTCCATTGGCTGCCATATTTGAAACAGGAGGGCGAGACATGGCTTGTGATAATTCATGTTGTTTTCCCATCAGGGTTTACAGCTCCAGCTGTCAGTGCATCTACTTGTTGCAATGAAGCAATAGGGATTGCTAGGGAAAAGATCCTTCTAAAATAAATGTATACACAAGCCACTTTGCTGTGATAACCATAACAAGGGGAAAGCA
This sequence comes from Gavialis gangeticus, assembly GCF_001723915.1. Taxonomy (NCBI): domain Eukaryota; kingdom Metazoa; phylum Chordata; order Crocodylia; family Gavialidae; genus Gavialis; species Gavialis gangeticus. Next base: position 49,525,298 of record NW_017729029.1, read on the forward strand.
AAATGTAAGCAATATATTTGGGTCTGTGAGGTTGTTGGAAGCTTGGCAAATATGGAAGCCCCCACTGCTGAGAGGCTGCAGTAGGTTTCCAACACATGACCTAGATGACTTGAGCGATACAAATGTGATGAAATGTAATAGTGCCAGGTAGAAGATCGTATACTAGAAACAAGTAACAAGAATGTCTAGTTTAATGTGGAACCTCATCAGCTGGAAGTGAGGGAGAGTCACAGAAAGCCATGGGGTGACTGAACTAGCAATATGATACCTCCATGAAAAAGGCAAATGCTCTAAGTTGGGTGAGATATTTTCAGGAGCAATAGGAAAGTATTAATGCCATTATGTAGGGTGCTCATAAGACCTCACCTGTGCGCAATTCTTATAACCCATGCTTAGGGGAAGATGAATTCAAACTGCAATGAGTGCAGCTCCTCAGATGAACACGGAAACAGAATGTGGACCTGTGGGGAGTTCCTAAAAATGCTGAGTAAAATGAAGGCTTGGAGGGGCTTTGCCTACTCTTTTAAGAGTAAGTTTGACAAATATGTGACTAGAGTGGCTTAATCAGGGATGACCCTGTTTTGAGCAGGCGCTGGAATAGTTGACCTTGTGAGGTCTTTTCCAGCCCCATTTTCTATGATTTTGTACATTGATTGAAGGGGAAAACATCAGTGAGGGGGAAAAGCTAAAGGAGCTAAAGGACACTGTTGGCACAAAAACAGATGGGTATATTTTGGCCCTGAATAAAGGGAGCCTGAAAACTTGTGGAACATGCCCAGAAATCAGGGGAATTAGGTTCTAGAATAACTTTCCAATAGGGGTATGGGGCAGGGGGGATACTGACTTTGCATTTACCTCTCCCTTCAGAGAGGGCCTTAGGGGTGGGAAACATTGGACAACCACCCTGGGCGTTGTGGTCAGGACCGCTTTCCCCAAGGCCAGCTCTGTGTGTCCAGGCAGACTATTTCCCAGGGCAGCAGGGAGCCCATTCTTGGTCCCTCACAGGGTGGGCATGACCCTTGCTGTGTGGGCAGGCCCAGGGAGAGTGTCCTGGGAGAGCAGGCTGGGCCTGGATGGCTGGCAGTATGGGCAGAGGCCAGGGCGGGGGAGAATATCTGAGACCAGCAGGGTCAGAGTTCCCATAGAGGTGGCTTCTGAAGCCATGGATGTCAGCCTGTGCCTTTCTGAATGAGCTGGTCTCCCAGGCATTGCCTGGACCTGCCCTATCTGTGGGGAGCAGGGCTGGCTAGGCCTGATTGGGACTGACTGACCACCACCCCGCACACGACCCAGGCATTGCCCTGCCCAAAGGGCCACTCCCCCTGTGCCTGAATTGAACCTGCCTTGGGCAGACGGACATGGCAGAGACACCATGAGGCCTGGAGGGAGGTGACTCCTCTGCTCAGAGCAGGGTCCCTCCCTGAAGAGTGCAGCGCCACCAATGGCAGAGGTGAATGCAGAAGCAGTTCCATCCTGCTAGAGGATGCCTGGTTGCTG
>NW_017729029.1:49526805-49527178 GCF_001723915.1 Gavialis gangeticus
ACAGCCCGGGGCCAGCCAGGCATTGGGGGTGGCGGCATTGCTGTGCGAGGCTCACCCCGTCCCATCCTATCCCATGCATGGGGGATGCCCATCACTGCTGCCACCATGAGCTGGGCCTTGCCACTGTTCCTTCACCTGGTGGATGTGGAGCAGTGCCTGCAGTGTGCCAGTGTCCTCTTGGACCCACTGGAGATTGTCCTGGCTAATTTCTCCAGCCACCCTGCAGGAGGCATCATGCAGTCCATGCACATCATGGTGCTGAAGCATGGTGGGCTTGTTGCGATCCCCCTGGGCACCATGGGCTGCCCTAGGTTGTCCTTAGACCTTTTTTTTGGGGGGGGGGGGGGGGGGGGGGGAAAAACCGGATACCTGA
>NW_017729029.1:49527432-49533953 GCF_001723915.1 Gavialis gangeticus
AGCCACAGCTCATCTGGAGGACGCGGGGATGGGGGAGGGAGTGGGACACTGATATCACTCCCTTCATAGAAGGCCTGAGCTGAGTGGTGTCTCCAGGCTTAGCCCTGGGGTAAGAGAGTGGCTCACCTGGGTGTTCACAGGGAGAGTGGAAAAGGGGGCATCCGGCCTTTACATGAAAATCGGTGAGGGAATGGAGGGCCCTGGAGCCCAGTCACCTGCCTCAGCCTACAGAAGTGCCACTGACATGGGGGGGCTAGGGAGCCCTGGAAGGGGACACCAAAATACAGGTTTGCCCTGGGTGCCATTTTCCTTAAGGCTGGCTCCCTTAGTCTCCCACTCAAATCACAATTTCAAACAACGGGTTTTTTTTTGTTTTGTTTTGTTTTGTTTTTGTGGTAAGAAACCCACTATTAATTTCTGGCTACCATTGCTTTCAGGCTACTCCCCACCTGCTGGGTTGAATTAGTACTTCTGAAAGCGGTATCTCTTTTCCAGTGTGTCAAATGAATGGGCACGTAATGGGGGAGGTACTGTGTCTGAATAGCCAATTCAGTACAGCAGGGGAGAGATGGTTGTGAATAGGAGAGAGAGAGAGGGTGAAAACTGTGAATGCCAAAAGCGAGGAAGAAACTAGAATGAGCAATACAGAAAAAGCAGGGGAAGAAGATGGTAGAGGAAAAAGATGATGAGAGGGGGAAAAAATAAGAGCTTGATATAAGTTTGAGGATATGAACTTGTTCAATACATTCATTCAGACTTAAAAGTGTCACTACAGAATATACAGCTGTAAATTAAAGCCTTTACTTTAAAAGTTTATACCATGCTTAAGTAGTAAACAGCCATACCTATAGGACTAATGCTCACCTGCAGCTGAGTTCTCAGGGCAGCTATACTGTGGAGGGTGAATTGGTAGCTTGAAATCATCTTTGCACTCTTCCAAGCTAGGATCAGAATTTGGCTGGTCCAGTTGTGTTACAAGTTAAAACATCCCAAAGGCCTTTATACCGTGCACAGGCTGAGAGGTTGCTTTGGCACCTGGGAGTCCTAAGAGAACTTGCCCTGCCATTTTCCCCCCCTGCCACTGCACATACATCTCCAGCCATGGTGGGGAGCAGAGTAACAGCTGCTGTTGAGACTCTTTGGTCCCAACAGATTCTACTAAGTAGGGATCCACTGGCTTTTTGGCTGCACTGTCTTTTTGGAGCAATGAAAAGAAACTGATTGTTGTTGAAGGATCATGGCTGGGAAACCCAATCTGAGTTCAGCCTTATAAAGGGAGCCAGGGGCTCCTGTTACTTTAAGGGATGCTGCAGTAGGCTAAGCTGGCTGTGGGGGTGGCCAGCAACTAGGAAGCAGGATAACTGCTAGAGCAGGGGTGGCAAAATGGCAGATCCGGGCGGCAGCTGGATTCCATTTCCCAGCAGCCCCTGCCCCTGTGGCCAGTTTCCATGGAGACCATAGGGCTGTGACAGCATGGGGTCAGGATTCCCATGGAGAACAGCCCCAGCAGCACTGGCAAGGTGCATGGCTAGGTGGGGAGCTGCTCTGGGGCTGGGATCTTGCAGTGGGGGTAGTGTGGTGTGGAGCTTGGACAGAGCTGTGATCTGCTGCCTGCATGCCCCTGCACGGACTGTGGGGGTAGCAGATCGCTCCAGACAATGCTGTCGCCTGCCCCAAAATCCTGGCCCCAGAGCAGCTGCCCGCCCAGCCATATGCCCTGCCAGCATTGCTGGGGCCAGTCTCCATGGCAACCCTGGCTCCATGCTGTCATGGCTGTGCTGCTCCTGGGGTTTCCACGAAACCAGCTGCAGCAGTGCAGGCAGGGGCTGCTGGGAAATGGAGTTGGCTGCAGGCCTGATCACCGGACTTCGCACACTCCTGTGCTTGCTAGAGGGATAGTTGCTAGAAAGCAGACCAGGCAGCCCAGAAAATGCTACAAGCAGCTGAGCTAAGCTACCATGGAGAAGTTTCCTAAATGGAAACCCCTGTGGGTGCCTGGAGAGCCAGCTGACGGGACGGGGTGGGACTTTAGAAGCACATAGGGCTAAAGGCTGGTGCCAAAGAGCAGGCTGGCAGGCTGTCCCTGCAGGCAACAGGGAGAGGAGCTTCTGAGCAGGATGGCTGCAGAGAGGGACTGACCAGCACCCGTGCTATCCCTGAGAAGCAAGTAGAGAGCTAAGGGGGACTTGTAGCCTGCAGGGAGAATTATGGACCTGGTGTGGAGATAATTTTAGTTATACAGCTAGTGGGCTTGCATTTTTGCTTGGATTATGTACCAAAGGATCATGCACAGCTGATAGGGGGTGGATTGTAGGCCACAGGGTGCTGCAGGAGCCCTTCCAGGGCTAGGGACCTGGCAGGCTGCACAGGGCAGAAGCCCAAATACTGTAGAGGGAGAGACAGCCAAGGGCAGCCTTGTCCTGGGCCAGGGGCAGCTGAACTGAAAGCAGCATCACCCTGGATAAGGGATGCCAGGGGGTTTGGGACAAACACAAGATGGGGCCTAAGGGCCCAGAGACACAGAGAGGGTTGAGGCTGAGTGAGCCAAGGCTGGAGGCTTGCAGCCAGAGTAAAGCAGGGCTAAAGCCAAGAGAGCTGAGACCTCTCCAAAAGGACAGAACTGTGGATAGAGAAGTATCTGTGAGGCACGTGTGCGGCTGTAGGGATGGAAAGAGGCCACGAATAGCCCTTAAGGCAACGGGTGCCCTGGGGCATGGATGGGGCCAGGAGGACTTAGTGCTTGAGGGGCAGGACTGGGATCAGCTGAGTCCAGGAGGGACCTGCTGGCCGAACAACAGATAAGTGCTCACTCTGGGACGCTGGGGGCAGCCTCCTTTTTTACATTCAAATAACTCGATCAATGTGTGACAGGTAAGAGAAAAGAGAGGGTAGGGGGTACTGAAGGAACCAGAGCAGGGCAGGAGCTGTGTGGCCACCAAGGGGCATCACGGCCACCTCTGGGGCCCAGTCCTGTCACAAACCCCCATAGGAGATAGGTAGAGGATTTTTCAGGCTTACTCAAAATTCCCAGCTCCACACCAGAGTCTTGTGGTTACAGACGACTGGCTTCTCTTTGAGACCCATCCTGATAAAAGATAGAAAACATCCAGAGACAACCTTTCATTTCTTCACACCAAGAGTGCTTTTAGCTGAAAGACGCCTAGCTTTTTAATTTCTTCTATCATTAAATAGTAGATTAGCTACCATTAAAAAGTCATTGTTTTATAACAGGTACCTCCCTAGCACCTGAATTCCTGCAGTATTTTTGAGAATAAGGAAGAACTGAAATTCCTGAAATCCTAGCATATGGTAACCATGGCTTTACATTTAGTCTTTATGATGCTGATTATCATTACTGAACTGTCAAAAAACACCTGAAGAAGAAGGCTCCGAACCATCCAGCCTGAACACAGGACTCATTTTCTCCAGGTCTAGTTAACAGGATTTCTTCCCTGGCCTGAGGGGAAAATGTAAGTAGTTCGCTCACCATTTCAGGAAACAATTTTGTTCCACATTTCTGATGTTCTATTTGCTTGTGCCAAATTTCTGCACGTAATTACTCCATTTGTACAAATGTATTTTCTGTTTCTGAAAACGAAGGCCAGAGTGGCAAATAATTCTCCCCATACACTTTCCAAGCTAGCCCAATTCAGGAGATGGGAAGAAAAAACATCTGCTTTAGTGCCAAGGAACCTTTTTCATAGTCCTCAGAAAATAAATACTTTACCACAAGAGCATCTGTGCTGTGGCAGGACAAGGCAAGCAAAATGGAAAAAAAGAAAATGCCTCTTAAAATAGTCAAGTCAAGTAAAATAAAGTCCTTGCCACGAATTGGCTGGATTGTATGGCCAGTTTTACTGGGAGGTGAAAGGAAGCAACTAAAAGGTGACTTGTATTGCAGTAGAGTAATCACCAAAAATAAAATTTTAAAATGAGTGTCATTCCTTCTGCCAAGCTTGTGAATATTCTTCCCTGAAGTGAGAGAAATCCTACTCTTTCCATCTCCCCAGCATTTTGTAGGAGATGATCGCATCTCACATTGCATAACTAAGCAGTGTTTCTGCTTTGGAGGAAGAACGTATATTTTATCGCGTCTTCAGTATCTGGGGGAAATAAAAAAAAAATGCGGCGTGCTGTAGAAAGCAGAGATAAAGAAGCAGTAAGGGAATTGAAATGACCCTTCAGCGCTGCCATCCCTCTGAACACCTGTGGAGATGGCTGGCTGTGTCTCTTAGGCAGGTTCTGTTCTTCTCGATTTAAGAATCTGTAGCTTGAGTCATGCAGCGTATCAGCTGGCAGGCTCCGGCATAACTTGATCTTATAATCTGGTGCTTGAATTGATTTAAGATAAGGTGTCCTACCTGGGAGAGATGGGCAGTTCCTGACCTCCTGCTTTTCCAGGTAATTATGCTTGGCACTAGCATGTAGAATATATAGTCGCATTAAAATATGACAGCTGTATAAACCACCAGCATGGCAAATAGAGGGGAAAAATAAGTCCATCGGAGAGGCTCCACAGCATTGCTGTGGGCATCCAGAAGTGTAATGATGGTTCTGACTAAGCCTGTCCCAGCTTTAGGGACAGTTTTACTGTTGCTGCAGTAAACAATTATTGGATGCCACTTGTCATAGATGAGGATGTAACTTTTGGAAAAAATCCCTGTCGGGGGTGGCATCAGAGTCCCACAGCTGCCAGTGCTAAACACACCCTCTACAGAAAGGTATGTGGTATACATAGAGGTGCCAGAGTCGAGAAAGGAGGAAGCCAAAGAAGTATATTAAAGAACTGCAGGAAAAGAGATGGAGCCAATGATGACCAGGATGGTAGGTGCGTGCCAACTCGCTTCCTAACTGCATTTACTGACATTTAAGGTGTATTCTAGGGAACCAGGTTCTTTGCACTTTGTGTTGAAGTATTTTAATTTGTTAATGGGGATGAAATGCAGAACTCTCCTCTGCTTTCAGGTAAGCAGAACAATTACAAGTGAACAGATAGTGTGACAGTAATGAAAGTGCCTTCAGAGAGCAGAGAGCGAATGTTCACTGACCTTGTTGAGACATCTCATTCATTACCCGAAGCATCTAAGAGATCAAAAGTGAACTCTGCTCATCAGTAATGAACGGCAGGTAACTTATGTGCAACAAGGGGTGCTGCTCCTATTGTTGTGTAGGACTTCGGTTCATTTAGAGCTATAAGAAGACAATGAGTGGATGTTGGCTGTAATGCACACATTTAAATATGGCAGATTTTCATCTCTTCTTTGGGAGAAGGAAGACAGAGGGACTATCTGCTGTCCCTGACTGTGGCAGGTGGAGAAAGAGGCATTGCCTTTTGCAGGAACGGAGGGCATTGCAGCCTTTTATTTTTTTTTTCTGTCTCTCTCTTGCTGCTAATGCTCTTGCTATGCAAACAGTTAGGGCATCTGCTCTTGTCATGGGCTTATCCACCTTGAAGATAAAATAAAGTGGAATTGCCTGTTGGTCATGGTAGAGAGGGGAGTGTTGATACACAGCTTTACTGTTTCTTTTTGCTTAGCTCTTTCCCACATTTGTTAGTGTTGGTCAATTCTTCCTGTCTCCATTTAATATTTTCAAGGATACAAATGTCTACTTGCACATAAAATTGCCTAGAGCAGACAATATCCTTTTCTGTCTCCTGCTTCATTTGTCACTTGTGTTTTGGATTTTAAGCTGTTCTGAGAAGCAGTGGTTTGTTTTGTATGCATTTGTAAACCAAAATAGGACCTTATAATTGATTAGGGCCTCTGCATGCAACTGTATGCTAAATGTTGGACGGCAGTAATTGTTACATGATTTGCTTTGTCAAACTTAACTTTCCCAGCAGAGAATGTGACAAAAAGGCAACCTGGTTCTCACCAGTACCAGTTATGAGTTAGCATAATCACAAATGTCTACAGCGCTACGCTTCCTTCTGGTGTAACAGTAAGAAGGTTCATTTGTTTCAGAAGAACATTTAAATATTTTTCCTATGATTAAGTAGCTAGTTCTTCAAAATTACTGCCAGTTAAGTCCAGTATCGCTGACAGAGGTGCTTTGCAAAGTTCCATCTATTTGTAAGGAGTTTTCTAAGGCATCTTCTGAACGTTTCAAATATCTTCTAATATGTCATTGGTACTGTTTGATGTTTAGTACAATGGTTGCCCCTATGTAACTAGCATTTTATATACGTTTAATATAACAGTGTCTCAGAACAGAAGATTAACTATTCAATAGGTGCTGTGTCTTCTCTAACAACACTGCAGTGTCTTCGAGTACTGAACTCATCATTGACAGTTGACAACTTCTTCACTGGTTCTATTTTAACTCCATCTAGGCTTCGTACAGACTAGAAGTTGGTGGGGAGGGTTATATTTGGGTTAAAAAAGCACCCCCCCCCATCTAACTCAGTGATTAGAGAGGTGCTGGGAGCCTGATATAAGGTAAATCAAGGTAGGAGGAGGAGTGGGTAGGACTGGGAGGGCTAGCAGAGTCTGTGGCGGCGGGGGGGGGGGGGGGGGGGG
>NW_017729029.1:49534344-49550588 GCF_001723915.1 Gavialis gangeticus
GGGGGGGCTGGCAGGATTGAGAAAGCTCTCTCCCTGCTGACCAGGGCCTATTTTTACCCCCCAGATGAACCAGTCTGCCCCTCCCACCACCCTGACTGACTTGAATCAGCTCCTGGAGCTGGCAAACACCAGTAAAACTGGCACTGGGAATGGCTTACAGGACTGGGGCTTGGCAGGCTTGGTGGGGATGGCTGGTCCACTGGGGAGGGGTTGTTTGCCAGGGGGTAGGAAGAGGGGCCGGGGGCCTAAAAATAGCGTTGTGGTGGGGAAAAGCATAGCTCTAAGCTTGGGGCCAGGAGCTGGACTTTCCCAGCCTTGAGGCTGCATTCAGAATGTGTACAGAAGTTCAGTTGGATCAATCTAACCCTACTCGACCTGACTTAGTGCACCTCTGAGGTAAAGTTAAATTGGATCAGACCAAACATTTTTTGCCTAATCCAACCTTCCTGGGACTTCTGTCCAGTTTGCACTTAGATCAAACTAGGGATCTAAGTATAAGGTCTGCATATGTGCAAACTAAGTTAGATTGGATGGCCACTTTTAACATGATCTAACCTCCCTGAATGTCTGTACCTACCTCTAATATATAAGTTATTTATCCCAGGTTAGATGCATAGTATTATATATTGTTGCATTGTTTAAACAACAGTCTTTTTCTTTATCTGAGTCAAATCTAATATGACTTTCTGCCTTCATATCTGGCAATATTTTGACACACTTTACTTTTTTTTTTACTTTCATATCAGAAGTACGTCAGACTAAAAGTACATCTTCTAAGCTTAATAATACTTTAGCCCCAGACACATTAAGGTGGTTTCAGGGTGGAAAAGATGCCCTCTCCCTTAGAATTGCTGTTATGAAATATTTTAAGTTAATTGTGAATCTGCATTCCTGTTCTCTTTCATGAAAGAGCAATAGGCGACTTGGTTCATGAATTCTTGTGATTACTTAACGATTGTTCATTTTCTCCAATTCTGATGCTTTTGGCAGCTGTGGAGTTCTTATTTTCTGAACATTTGAATCATAAAAATTTGCGTTTCAGGGAGGCCTTTATGTGATCTCCCTGCAAAAGACCCTAGTGGTGGAACTGCCAAAACTGACTAAATTCATATGCTTGATAATAATCATTGTGCCTTTTTTACTTCTCTTACCATGTCCCAATATTCTATTCACTTTATTGTTCTGACACTGAAATGTTCCCATGCTGTCACCTCTTACTTAGGGTACAAACACAGACCTGCCTATCTTGGACCACTCCTTGCATGCCATCTTCACAAGTCCCATTGTTTTCCCTGAAATTCAGCAAATGTATTCTGTTAGTAAGTACCTTTCATGTGTTTATCCAGCTTCAGAAAGATGCTCTGGCTTCATTGTTAACATACGCCTCAAAGATTTCCGTTGTCTTTCTTGGATGACTTAAGAGAGAAATTCTTGTAGGACTCTGGCGGATCCCATTGTTAGAGGTAATAAACAATTGCCTACTAATTTTCTAAGGTGTTTGCTTCTGAAGATGTGTCGAGAGCTCTCTGCACCATTGTTGGAACCCTTTTGTTCTTGCGTGTTGGTGGAGTGAACATTTAAAAGGTGTGTTATCAGTACAAGCTAGATCGTCTAGCGTACTGCTTCTTGAGCAATGGGATGCTTCTATTCTATCTTGTACACTTTTTCTCATCGTGAAAGCAAGTGAAGTACCAAACACTAGAAGTGAAAGACTGCAGCCTTTTCTGATACTGGTATTAATAATTAACTTTTTGTTTATACCTTCATCTACTTTAACTATGCAAGCTGCATGTTGATATCAAGCCTCAATGATAATTTTATTGGCATACCACAACACTTCAAGATGTGCCAAAGATGAGCTGAGATAATTTTGTTGGCATACCACAACATTTTGCATCCAGTGAGCTTTATCATTAGATGCAGAGCATCTAGGTTAAGTCTGGATTGTTCACAAATGTGTTGCTGAGTTGTACATTATAAAGAAATACCTATTCACCAATATTACACCAAAACACATCTGTTCTGCTGGCTAGAAAGGACATTTTCCATGTAGGATTGAAATCTGCTTTTTAGCTGATACACTGTGGAAAATGAGCCTTATTTACAGAGTTCAGTGTTCTGAAGTGGGCAAACCAGGATCCTTTTAACCATAGGTCTGATGTGAACTGGTCATTGGTTTAGAAAAATTGGAAAATGTAATGGGGATCACTATTCCAAAAACAAGCGATCCATAGTTAGCATTTCCCACCCAACATTGGTAGTTGTATTCCTCTGCTTTGTATTTACTATGGTATCTGAGTGAGTCTGTGCTCACTTGGAAGCAGACCTTCAGGCAATCATTGACATTTTTACTGAGGCATACGAGAATGTGGGACTGACGCTTAACATTCAGAAAGCTACCTCCATCAACAAGCTCTGAATAAGCAGTCCCCAGCTCTGGTAATTCAGATTCATGGAAGCCATCTCCCATAGAAGGGTGACATCGAAGAAGTCTAATGTCGCATCAACTATGTTCTCATTATCAGGTGTACAAACAAGCTTGCAAAACAATTTTTTACAATCAGTTAATGACTGTCCACCTTCAGAAAAAAATAAATGAAATTACCAGGGATATAGGTTGTAGCTGTGTTGGTCTAAGGACATAGGCAGACAAGGTTCTTTGGATAAATCCAGTATCTTTTTTAGACCAACTCCAAGAGTTGGAAAAATTCTTCTTTGCAAGTTTTTGGGTACACATACCTGACGAAGGGTAATTGTACCCAAAAGCTTGCAAAGAATTTTTCCAACTATTTGAGCTGGTCTAATAAAAGATATGAAATGACTGTTGTTTTATGTAAGAACATGAGTATTGCCATTTATGGGTCATACCATAGGTCCCTCTTGCCCAGTATCCTGTATCATGCAGGGGCAGAGAGAGGATGCTGAAAGGAAGATTGAACTGGGTATGACTAGGGCCTCTTATCTACTGCTCCTCTCACTTGTGGCCTCCAGCACTTGAGGTTTAGTCAATTATGTATTAGATTCTAAACGTCTCAAATAATAATATTGATAGTATCATTTAAATTGGGGTTGTTATTTAAAAAAACCCCAAATTTAAATTTCTACTGTCCCCTTCCTCTGAGTTAGTTGATACTATTCCCAGGCTCTGGGAAAGAATTATTTCTTCTACCATATGAAATCTTCCCCATAATCAGGAATTCTTTGACTTGTTGGACCATTGTTTAGATGGAAAAAAAATGTTGCTGCCTGCATTATATCACAGCTTATATTTCAGTGATCAGTATGGAATCGTTATAGCACTGCTGAACTTATTGTAGTGCTCTGAAGTGAATAAGTAAGCACTGACAACTGGCAGTGAAATCAATATATGCTCTTTTAAGGTAGTGCTCATTATTGTAGGACACAATAGACCAGAACACAGTTTTAGTATCAGGAGACTATTTCAGATGCTGTCAAGGTCAGGAACAATACACCGACTAGTGTTTTAACCTCTTTCTATGGGTGAAGCCTTAATGCAGAGCAATCATACTGAAGTGCTACAACATTTCAGATATTTACATTTGCAATCACTTTCAAGCTAATACTTTCAGTATCTGCAAATACCAACTTTAGCAGTTGCAGATAGTTTAGTCTTAAGATTGTGGCAAAGAGTCAAGATCAGCTAAGATCTCTTCTCCCTCTCTCTCCTACCTCCGTGGGAGAAGATGTTATTTAAATAGGCAGCAAAGAAACACAGTGCCTCCCATTGGCTAGGCTGGAGAGATTGATTGACTCCTGTGCTCCCTCTCACTCTCATCTATATAATATACCCAGTCTTTGGAGAGGCCTCTTGCCATTTTAGCTACTCTGATTCCTTTTGTTTTTTGTAGCATAGAAACTGTGGTAATTTAGAGTGCTGCAGAGCTTAACCTAGTGGTTCTCAAGGCACCTCTCTATAACTTCTGTGAATTGAGTGGCACCCAGTTTCAAAAACTAATTTATATATTATATTGCTTGCATCCTTGCAGCGAGGGTGGGGGTCGACCAGGCAGGGACAAGCCTAAGCTTGCATTTTATCTGCATATATCCTCACGTCTCATGGCACCTTTCAAAGGCTCTCGTGACACCCCCATTTGTCCTGGAAACCTGGCTGAGAATCACTGGCTTAACAAGCGGCCCTTTTGGGGGCTCAGGAAGAGAATTTTTTTCCCTTCAGACCAAATTGCCTGACGTCTGTTGCATCCTTCATATTCCTTACTGGGTCATGGAGGTACAGTTAGGTTGTGAAAGGGCAAGAACGTGCAAGTTTATTACAGGGTGAAAAGACTATTTGGAAAGTTGCAACTTGCTGTTAGTGTCCAGTGTGGATAAAGGGTAAAGGGCTACCTCCCAAACATAAATGAGCCTCTAGACGCTTATGGTGGACCTTTGGCTTATAGGAGAAGGGGACACTGAAGTCCCTTTGGCTGGGGTCCCTCTCTGGGGCTCTTTCCTAACAGGGAGAGGGTGATATTATTCAAAAGGGAGCTGATTCCTTGAGATGAAGCAAGCCCATTCTACCCAGAATGACTGATTAAATGGTGGAAGCCTTGTAGCTATGCACTGGACTTTGTTAAATGCTTGGTTAGTGAGAAGAGGAATGGCTGTATAGTGCCCCACCATCAGTGTGGCCATCTGTTTGAAAACGTCCCTGTGCCTGTCATTTATTCATCTGTGTCCTAATCCATATAAACCTAGCATTTAACATTGACTCTCTGTGTTGATTTGCACAAGTAGCTATTTTCTGCCTGTTTCCACATTCATAAAAATACAGATAATTTGGGTTTGTGAGATGTTGCAATAATTAGTTTATGGCTGCAAGAGAAATGGTTGAAAATGGATAACACTACAGAAATGCTAAGCAGTTAAATGTGATATTTCTGATACTTGTAGTTATGGTTATGCTTAAACTGACTGAGAGACTTCTGAGCAAATAACTGGACAATTTTGAGCTCCTCAGAATGATTTAAAATGACAAAATGGCTAACTTAAATAAATAGTGTGTGGTTTTATTTGATGATACTTGCATAATTTTCATATAGTGTGAAGAATAAACAGAGTATTGACTAGAATACAAATGCCAAGCGGAAGCCTTGAATAATTATTTCAAGTTAAACTTTTGCCAGCTAATGATACAAGCCAATTAAAAAGACCCCGAAATAATAAATAAAACAAGACAAAAACAGCTTACAAACACAAGGAGATTATGTTCTTAAGCATATCGTAAGAATGGATAAATGTACTATTTTCTGTACTTGTTATACTCTCTCTGACAAGAATGAGAATATACATGAAGCATTTCAAGCATTCAAATTCCATGATAATTTATTCATAAGACAAATACTGTAATACAAATGGAAAATAGCCTAAAATTAATCTGCTCTTGTTAGTAAATGTTATATTGCAAACAGAAAACACAGGCATTGTATGCTTGCTTCTGACACACTTACCTTTTGATTCTTTGCGATCTAGGAATTATTTAAAAGATAGCTGAAGCATTACTCTTTCCTACAGCAAATTGTTTTGGCTGTGCATGAAACTATGAACATGCCAGTGCTTTATCACAGAAAAAAAAATAGGAAGGAGACTGTAAGTCTCACCATAATGTACGAAATCCAGATGGGGGCTATACGGGCAAACCATGCTACAAGGGCACACATTCCTGTTAGCCAGCCTTTATTAGGGGCCCTCTCTGATGAGAGGCCACCTTTTTTAGTCAATAGGGGGCAGCAATTCTGCATACTTCTGTTTGACAGTATTGAACTAAAATCCATGTTTCCTCATCTTTCTGACAGTGCTAAAACTTTTATTAATGACTAACAGAATCCATTTGATATGTTTGGTACTGTTATGCATTATCTTTTTGGTGAAGGCTATATGAATATCTGCCAGTGTTATGCTACAGAAGCACTATAACCACTTTTAACCTACTAAATCAGGGGTGGCCAATATGTGATACGTGCCACAGGTGGCATGGGCAGCTGCTGTGTACAAGTCCCAGGCACTCAGTAGAGGGAAGCGCGGAAATGGAGAAGGGAGCAGATCAGTCTGTGATGCTGTCAGAGGAGGTGTCAGAGTCAAGAGCCAGGTTAACCCTTTCCTATCCCTGCAGCCGTCACTGAATTGGGCTTTGGGTCATTTGCTTGCTACATAAAACTCTGGCAGTCATAGGGCCAGGGAAGGGTTTACCTGGCTCTTAGTTCTTCATGGTGATACTTCCTCTCACAGCAGCATCCTGCCTCTGCTCTCCTCCACTGCTGTAGGCTCAAGTCCCCCTGCCGCCATACTGCTGCTCCAAGATACAAACTCAGTCAGGTATGCCTCTGGGGCAGGGCTGCCAACTGTCTGTAAATTTACAGATGCTCTGTAAAGAACAAACCTAAAGATACCTATTAATTAATAAATAAATAGTAGCTGTCCATGAAAACATTAAGCAACCCTGCTTGAAGGTCTGTGTGCTCCAAGTATGAAGCTCCGTGAACAGAGCTGGTTGCAGAAGCAGTGCCACCTCGTGTCCAAACAGGGGTACACAGCCCTGCATGGTGCTCTTTCAGGGTCTTTTTGTCCATGTGAGTCTCAGTAGCTTGCTTCCCTTTGCCATGGGCTGCTACTGTGTTGTACCACCTGCCTGCAGGTAGGGCCAGATGGCTCCAGGCAGGATGGGGAGATGGTAGTGTGGCTGGAATGAAGGTGTGGGGTGGGGGCTGGGTCAAGGTGGGTTCATGTGGGTCAGGGTTAAGGCTGTCGGGGTAGGCTGATGGGGGCAGCACCATGCAAAGTTGTGGGTACCAGGGTGTGGGGGTGGGTAGGGAAAGCAGAATGAAAAAACACTGCTGTAGCCAAGCAGGGTTGCCAATCCTCAATATATATTCTTATATAATAAAAGGCTTAGTTCATCTGTCTGTCTGTCTCTAATGCTCTTGGAGCGCTCTGATTGGTTAGTGAAATAACTAATCGGAGTGCAGAGCGCCACCATGATGGGAGAGATGCAGGGGACAGAGTGTGGGGGGGGGGCGGGAGGGGAGGCCAGCACTGCTGACCTTGCCTTTTCCCCCCTGGCCTTGCTCCTCAGAAGCAGTGGAGTGCTGCCATGATGGTGGGGATGAAGGGAATGGAGCGGGGGGTGAAGTTTGCCCTGCCATCCCCTCTGTCCCCCAGTGCCAGCATCCTGCACCTCCGCCACCTCCAGCGCTGCTGGCCTCAACCCCCTCCATCCCCAGTGTCATGGTAGCACTCTGAAGGGGGGGGCGAGGGCAACATTGCTGGAGGTGGCGGAGGCGCAGGATGCTGGTGGAGGGGGATGGAGGGGATGGTGGGGTAAGCTTCCCCGCCATGCTCCTGGGAGGTGGCAGCGCAATGGGGTGGTGGGTGGCTGTGCTTTATCCCTGCCTGCCCTGCATCATTCTTGATAGGTGATTTTCTGGTATTGTATATATTTGTCTGTCTCTGCCTGTCTGCCAGCCTGCCTGCCTGTCTGTCTATGTCTGTAGATATCTATACAGATATCTTTAGATTTAGATATATAGACATACACATATACACTCACTCACTTACTTACTTACTGATTATCTGCAAACTTTTTACTGACAACCAAGCTAAGGTTGGTATTGATTCCCTAAATTTGAACCTAGCCCTTCTACCTGCCATCCAGGGCCTGGCAGAAGGGATACATCTACTTTACCTTAAATATATATCTGTATAATGTATGTCAGTAAAAGAGCTTGGTTGTCAGTAAGAAAGTATGCAGATTGTCAGGAAAAAATGTTTTTATGGGTTGGCAACCCTGCTGTAGGGTGAAGAAATCAGAGAGGCTTTCAGGGAAGGGGCAATGCAGCAGTCATTTTAATGTTTAAGCTATGGTCAGGGGATATAAAATAAATAGACAATGAATTCAGGGCTGCTGGTGCAGCAGTTGATGCTGTTGCAGTGGGCAAGAGAATGAAGCATCAACTGCTGCACCAGCAGCCCTGAATTCATTGTCTATTTATTTTATATCCCCTGACCATAGTTTAGGAAATAATGTTAAGCAGGGGTCTTAAACATTAAAATGACTGCTGCAGAAGAACCATACTCAACATAATTTTAAAAAACAATGTGCAACTGAAATACTTTACCAGGTTTCAAATCTTTCAGCATGGTATGGAAGCTGATAGAAACAAACCTAATCATAGAATATTGAAAAGGGTGTTCTAGCAATGATCATACTGTCATTTGGATAAATGGGAAGTAGCTGGATAGGATCATGACCCAGATCCTAAACTTACAGGTCTGCTGAATTCAGAGTAGCTTGGTTGGTAGATGAGAAAAATAATTTTGAGAACTGCCCATCCCCATATTTTAAGGGCACCCAAGCACAATTCTATTTCTCAGCATAAGTTAGAGCAACCGCAGAAGCTGTATAATTTACAGCTAACTCCAGGACCTTATGGACTCCTGCAGCATCTATGGATTGCCCTGCCCGCTGTACACCCTTCACCCAACCCCTTTCTTTCCTGCTTCATTCCAGTGGCACATCAGTCCTATGAGCAGCTTATTTAGGAATTATCTGTGACCACAGAAGTGATAAATTCACAACATTCTTGTCCATTTATTCTGTGCTTTTATTTTTCATTGTTCTTTTGGCATCTTTTTACTAAAATGTTGTATGTTGCTCAGTTGCACAGCTTTCTGAGGCATTGGCACAACTATATGTGTTGCATGCTCTGCAAGGTAAGCATGTTGCTGTTCAAGGCAATAAGTAATGGGATTGTTGCCTCGTTTATCTGGTTGGGAAAGCAAAGTTGATTGGTACGGCATAGGCCTATTACAGAGGTTAAAAAGTAGGTTAAAATCTGTCGATTGCCAATGTTCTAGCAGGACTGGGTAATCCAGAGCAATTGGGAGCAGTTTTGTAATTACCTTGAAGTGTTTCATTTGAAAGGTTATGTCCCTTTAAAATCTTTCCCCTTTTGTCTATGTGACAAAATGGTCAGTGTAGACTGTTATATGGACTTCTTGACACAGTGCTGTGAAACTTCCACTACTTTGTCTACATTTATGCTGGCAGTATACAATTTTATTCCTAGATTTTGATGCCAAATAACCAATCTGTTTGAACTGTGGTTGTCATAAGCATATTAGAGCCTGCTTTGAGAAGTCTTATTTGTGCAACATCTTCATCAGTGACTTGGACGAGGGGGTAAAAAGCACCTGTTCAAATTTGCTGATGACACTAAGATGTGGGGGGATGTGGGCATACTAGAAGGGAGGAATAAGCTGCAATTGGACCTAGACAGGTTACAGGGGTGGGCGGATGAGAATAGGATGGGATTCAACACTGATAAGTGCAAGGTGCTGCACATGGGGAGGAAGAACCAGCAGCATACCTACAGGCTGGGGAACTCCCTTCTCATCAGTGCAGAGGCAGAAAAGGATCTTGGAGTCATCGTTGATGCCAAGATGAACATGGGCCAGCAGCGTGGGGATGCAGTCAGAAAGGTCAACCGCACCTTGTCATACATCCACAAATGCATCTGCAACAGGTTTAAGGAGGCGATACTCCCCCTCGATGCGGCACTGGTCAGGCCGCAGCTGGAGTACTGCATCCAGTTCTGGGCGCCGCACTTCAAGAGGGATTTGGATAACATGGAGAGGGTCCAGAGGAGGGCCACTCGCATGATCAGGGGGCAGCAGGGCAGGCCCTATGAGGAGAGGCTACGGGACCTGAACCTGTTCAGCCTCCACAAGAGAAGGCTGAGGGGGGATCTAGTGGCCTGTTACAAACTAGTCAGAGGGGACCAGCAGGCACTGGGGAAGTCCCTGTTCCCCCGAGCACTACCAGGAGTGACCAGGAATAACGGTCACAAGCTGGCAGAGGGTAGATTCAGGCTAGACATCAGGAGGCGCTACTTCACTGTCAGGGCAGCTAGGATCTGGAACCAACTTCCAAGCGAAGTGGTGCTGGCTCCTACCCTGGGGGTCTTTAAGACAAGACTAGACAATCACCTTGCTGGGGTCGTTTGACCCCAGTACTCTTTCCTGCCATGGCAGGGCATTGCACTTGATGATCTGCTCAGGTCCTTTCCGACCCTAGAAACTATGAAACTATGAACTGTGAGGTGACAACAGGTTATTTTTAAGGACCAAGATAGTTTATATATAGTGGAAGTCATTAGAATTATTTCAGCTTTATTGCCTTGTCTTCTGTCCTTTAATGTCCCTTTCTTCTTTGAGTTTTGTCAGTGATTATCACTCAACAGATTTTCAGTTCTTTTACTATGTCATTCTTATAATTCTGTGCTGTAACTTCCAACTTCCACATCTTATTCTCTCCAAAAATTTAGGACCAACTTTTCCAAGTTTGCGTCTTAGACTATATGTGGCTGGTTGGACACATTTATCTGTAGCACTCTTCAGGCTTGGAAGGGCTACAGCCTAGCTGCAGGCAGTTGGGAGTAATTACAAGCTGTGTAGGAGGCAGAGAGGGAAAAAAACAGGGCCAGGGGTCCCACAATTAGAGAAAGTGGGAAATCAGGGTGCCCAGTGTCTGATTGAGAACAACTTTGCTCTGTGCAAAGGATGCATAGGGAGCTGTGGCCCAGTAGCCATCCAAGCTTCGACTCAAGACAAAAGAGTGAGACCAGACAGCTAGAGCCAGGGAGGTTATAGCTGGGGCCGAGGCTGAGAAGCTTAGGCCAGCACCTGATTAGGATGAAACCATTAGTAGGTAACAACTGTGCGATATGAACATAGGTACGGGAGAGGATGGAGCCCACAAATTACACCCTTAAGGCAACCAGGTTATGGATAGGACAGCAGGGTGGGGGATAGAGAATTAAAGAGTGTTCCTTCTTGAGGTGGAGGAAGGATGTGTAGAAAGCTGGCTGGCAGAAGCTTGCAGCAGACTGCACACATTCAGCTGTAGCACTCTGCAGGCTTGGAAGGACTACAGCCCAGCTGCAGGCAGTTGGGAGTGATTATAGGCTGTCTGGAAGGACTGGGCCAGCTGTGAAAAATAATTAGCTGGCCACAGGAAATTAAAAGGCTTCCAGGGAAGGAGCCAGGAGGAAAGGAGAGAGACTCCCAGGGAGAGATGGAGAAAAGAGGAGCCAGGCTAGTTGTGGCAGAACCAAGTCAGGCTATTTCTTGGGGGCTGGAGAGAGACCTAAGGCTGTGAGGTTGGAAGCAGCTGCACCACTGCAGGACTGGAGTCTGAGTGAGGTGGAGAAGGAAGAGTGCAGTACAGAGGAAGCAGCAGTGAGTCAGAAGCACCTTCTCAGGCCTAGAGAGGACTCAGGACTGTCAGTGCACCCTGTATGGACTATATTAAGTTATGCTATTGAATGCTGATTTATGTTGATGATGGTTCCTGAGTGCAAGTGTGCCCAGAAAATGGAACTATGTGAAGTTAAAGGCTTTTGAGCTAAGCAAATCCCCCAAACCCACTACACTATGCATATGGTCTCTGTGTATGCCCGTAAGTCTGCTATGATTACACACATGAACTAGAATTACGAGTACATATGACTGGAAGTGGAGCTCACAGAAGCTAATTTTAAGTAAAAATGTAACACT
Source organism: Gavialis gangeticus (assembly GCF_001723915.1). NCBI lineage: Eukaryota > Metazoa > Chordata > Crocodylia > Gavialidae > Gavialis > Gavialis gangeticus. Next base: position 49,545,916 of record NW_017729029.1, read on the forward strand.
TGAAAGATCTCTTCTTTCACTTCTTCTTTTCTTCTTTCCTTATACAAAACAAGAAATGTACTGATATCTTGTTTCTTTGTGTACATATTCATTGCTCTTCCCAAGTTCTATAGCAGAACCTCTCCTAAGCTCTGACTACATAAAATTTAGGCTTAAAAAAACTATATTAATTTCTTATTGGGGGAATGTGTTTCAAAACTGGTTCATGATTTGCACAGAAAACATAACAGTTGAACAGAACTGATATTGGAAAGTCACCAAGAACCTCTGTCCACCTGTATAACTGGATCAGGAAGAAACAGTCTTAAACTTTTACTAATGAATAGGTATGTATGCTTTCCATTGTCTGTCTGTCTGTCTGTCTGTCTGTCTATGTGCTTTCTTGCTTTTTATCACCTGAGACCCACTCTCTTGAGCTGCTGAGAATCTCCTGAGTGGAGTTTAGTAGGAGTTACATCATATTAGTTCTTTGGCACACTGCATCTCGAAGGATCAGACACTAAGACTAGATGTACAGTGGTGGTTAACGTCTGCCTAGAGGTCATTGTCAAACCCATGCGTGCTGAAGACTTATACTATAAATGCCTACAACTGCTCCATGGCAACATTCTATGCAGAGACTTAAAGCTTTGTTGAACTCTTGAGAACGAAGTCAAGAACATGCCCCATTGTTTCCAAGCCCTTAACTTTCTACAATAAATCTGAATACTTACACACAGCAGAATAGGACTCGACCATTGGAAGCACACCAGCAGAAATTCCACCGTTTTCTGTTCCCTTTGTTGTTCTCAAAAAAAGATCAGCACAATGTGGATGACTTTTGATGTAGGATACAAAATAAAATATAGATGGGGAAGGGTGACTCAATTCCACACTGGCTCAGGACAACCTCAAGGTGACCTTAAATATGTTTTGGCATAGTGTCCATCTAATCTGTGTGTGTGTGTGTGTGTGTGTGTGTGTCTACACCAAATCTATTTGATTATGTCATGTCTCTGTATTTTAGACACAATTCAAATAATCCATAGTCTTTCCATTGACTTTCTGTGCACAGTATTTTGGGCCCCATTTCAGCAAATGCATGTACTCTGTGTTATTTTTGATTTCTTAATATATAATAATTTTCCTCTCCTTTTGAGCTTCTTACAGACTTTTGCAAGGCAGATGATCAACTTCAGTTAAAACATTTTGCTCTTTAAGTTCCCTAATGTTTCAACTCTAAGATTATTCAGGATAATCACAACCAAAATTCTAATGACTTCTGAGATGCACAAAATGTGGAGAGCTTTATAACATACATCTTAGCCCATGTTACCAACTGAGTCACATAGGAGGAAATCCTATTCAATATTTAGCTTGTAAGAGCTCAATTTACAGTAGAAGCACACCACAAGAAGAGGGTTAAATTTCCTCATAAATTTATCTGTGTAGGAATATTCTTGGTACAAATTGCTCCATCTCCAAGAACTTCAGCCTAAAGCTATCATTTAGGCATTTGATAAATGCATATTAAACTCTAGCTACACTTTGAATCCACTTCCTACATACTTTTTACCGAATATATTTTTATGTAACTTTCACAGTGCTGACCAATTCAATTTTATACAGATTGATTACATATTCAAAAGACTTGCAAGTAATAGTTGCCAGAAGACCATTATATTGCTGAAATGTTATTAAAGCAAAAGAAATATAGAAATGGGCATTAGGCTGGAGACATTAAGTTTGAGACATTCCACAGACGTGGATGAGCCATGTGTTTTCCCATATTACCACTGGCTCGAGTAATTATTCTGTCTTAATGCAAGAGTTTAAATTAAAAATCTGTTAGAAAAGCATTGTGATGTATTTATATCAAGGCTTCAAAGTCTGCCTCATTATCAAGGCATGCTTCTGATATTTTTATCCTCTTTTATCTTCTCTCTTTGAAACAAAGCTATTTTGAAGTATAAAACAGGTGAGGCATCTTTTATAACAGTCATGAAAAGGAAACAGTGATAGAGAAGATCTGTAAGATAGATGAAATGCAGGCAGAGGATCATTTGAAAAAGTAAAATGAAAGATGATAATAGAATTGTGCCAGATTACAGTCACAAACTGAAAATACCGTGGCTTGGTTCATGTATATCAGAAATCAACAGCAGGCACCATATTTAAAATGTATTTTAACACTTGTACACATTATGCTGCATCACAATTTGTCCCTTCAGGTCTTGAATAGAAGACTATAAAATCATACCCTGATAAAGAAGAATTGAACTGAAACAAAAATTTCTTTTTATTGTGCTAGGCTACAGACAAATGCACCTTGCAACCATTTTAGAAAGGGATATTAATATGCTTCTGTAGTAATAGAGGCTAGGGACAGGCATTACACATAAACCAGTATAAGTGATCAGAAGCCAGTTTAAAGATGTTACAGAACAAAAGTTCAGTACACATAAACTGGATTTAAAATGGCTGAACCTAGTTTAAGATAAAAATGGATGGATGTAGTATCAGCCTTAACTGATTTAGGTTAAACCAGTCTATCAAACTTCTGTTCCAGATCCCCTCCTGACTCAGGTTACCTTGCAGTCCCTCAGCATCCCAGGAGACTTGCAACCCTCCCTGCAAGCTCCACGCCCCCCCGCCCCTGCCTTAAAGGGTATCCTTCTGGAACACGGCTCATTCTTTGCTGCTCCAGCCCAGTCCTTAGCTGGCTGTGCCTGTAGGCTGTCACAGAGCTGCCTGCATAGCTCCTTTGCCTAGCCATGGCTCCTGGCTCTGGGCAGCATGCAGCCTGGGGAAGGCATGGGGAGCCAACACAGACCCATCCCTCAGGGTCCACACAGCCCTGGCTCAGCCAGCATGCAGCCAGCGCCTAGCAGGGGGTACCAAAAGGGAGCCTTCCCTCTGTGTCTGTGCAGCCCTAGATTAGCCAGCATGTAGCGTGGAGCTAGGAAGGGGATGGTGGGGAGGGGGGGCCCTTATGGAGAGCCAACATAGAAGCTTCCCTCACAGTCCCTGTTGCATTCTCCCCATCAGCTCCAGGCTGCCTGCTGACTGAGCCATGGCTGTGTAGAGCCTGAGGGGCTGTGCAGAACATGAACCAGTGTCCATGTTCACGGGCGATTGGTAGTGGGGCATGTGCCAACCTGAGATTGGCCCCCAACTCGGCACCGCTCAGGATGGGGCAGTTTTTTTGCCATGTGGGCTGGTGGCATGTTGGGGGTGGGAGGGCACTAAGCCGAGGCACAGAAGTATAGGAGTGGATGTAGGGCTTTTGGCCCACCCCCGGGCCTGTCCACAGATTGTGCCCCCCAGACTCAGGAGGCACCAATCACCCCGTCCGTGTTGGCTCCCCTCACTCCCCTCTGCCTGCTTCAGCTGGAGCCAAGGTTGGCCAGAGGGGCTGTGATCTGACAGAGATGAAGCCTGAGTTCCCTCCCCCACCCCACTTGTTCTGGCTTCCCCAGTACTGCTGCTGGCTGGGCTGTGAGACATGCCAGGACCTGGTCTAGAAGCCTAGGGCTCTGTGCATGGAGGTTCATGGAGACAACAGGGTTGGGGGTGTGTGCCTTGCAGCCAGTTGGGGATGGCCTCACCTTGGCTAGACTTGGCCACCCTCAGCAATGTGGCGCACATGGGGAGGTGTGCGGGAGCACCCCCTGGCTTCTGGCTTTGGCCAGTGAAGGCATCTGCCCCACACTGTTGAGGGGCTCTGCCCCCAGAAAACCCAAGGCTGCTGCAGCATCCAGTGAGTGCAGGGCTTTTTTTTTAAATTGCTGGGAGCTGGGATGGGCGGGGCAGCCACTGGGGGGCTGGGAGAGTGGTCGGGGGCTTGTGGCAGTGTGGAGAAGCAGGGATTGCCCCCCTGCCTGGCAGCAGCTGGTGAATGGCGGTTTTTATTTTAAAGAGCTGGCAGCTGGGGTGGGCAGGGTAGCCATGGGGTGGGGGCTGGGAGAGTGGGGGTCAGGAGGTACTCAGGGGGGCTGGCAGGGGTCCTCCCATGGTGCCCTCCCTATGTACCAGCATGGAGTCCAGGTCCAGCTCCCTGCTGCAGCTAGCAGGGACTGTCCAAATCGCTGAAGTTCTCTGAATCTTTTCTGAATTGATTCAGAGGTCTTCAAATGGATTCAGATCTTTTAAATGGTCTCCTGATTTGATTCAGATCTGGAGATTCTGCCACCGAATTGGCCCAAATCTCCTCTGAATCAAATTAGCACCTGAAGCTTCGCACAACTCTATTATCTAGTACTTATTGTTAATGTCATCCAAGTTTTAGGTGAAATAACATACTTTGCATTCATTTAAATTCTACAGTAGGTATCTTCCATGGTTCTTAATCTAGAAATACCTTTGTGCATATTTATGATGTAATTATTTATTTTACTGCTGTTGCACATGTATGCTAACTTCTGCCTTTGCTAGAGTATGAAAGATGGGTTAATCATTTTCCTCCTCTTAATCTTGCCATAACATTTCTGGATAATTTAGAGACAGCCTTGCTATTTTTGCTCTCATGTGTTGCAGTGTGAATTGGGATGTTCTAACCTTGTAATGTCTTTTTGATGTGGAAGTATGTCATATTTTTGAATTTGGGAGGTGGGATGAGAGCAGAGTGAAGGGGCTAACAGGTCTCAAAGGCTGGCTATAGAAGTGGCCACAGGCTTAAATGATGGTGATAGTTG
>NW_017729029.1:49555588-49565751 GCF_001723915.1 Gavialis gangeticus
GTTGGAAGGGGCTAACAGGTCTCAAAGGCTGGCTATAGAAGTGGCCACAGGCTTAAATGATGGTGATAGTTGACTAAGTGATGAGGACTCTTGCATGTTAAAAGAAAGATGCTATCTATGAAGCAGGGAAGTTACGTGTCAAGTCCAGCAAGAGCTGGCAAAAACTAGCAGAACTGAACTGATGGCATGGATGGCTTCCATTTTTACGTTTTGCTTGTAATGCTTTTGTAATTTCCCATGAATGTTTTTATTGAGTTGGATTTGAAACCAGGAAACATGGAAAGATTTGAAAACATTTTCTCAATTCATTGCAACCTCTGTAACTTATCACTGAAATTTTTTTTTGTGTGATTTCTGGAAGGAAATACCTTTTTATTAAAACTCAGAAGTTTCCTTCAATATCTTGCAGTCGTAAATGTTAATGGTATGAAGTGGAAAATTATCACACTTTTTAGAACTGGACTAAATCAGGGCATGTTATCATGGTTGGTATATTATCAATGCTCTAGTGCTTATAAAAAGCAGTATGTTCATAATGGCAAGTATTTCAGCCTTTACATTCAATTTGACCTGCACACGTGTGTCTTCTTTACAGATGTAGAAAAGAACTGTTAAGAAACATTAGCAAGTCTCCAAATTTACTATAACCAATTAAAACATTTTTTGGACACTGCTGGGGAGCCCTTTAGTATTTAAAAAAATCTATCTTAAAATAATTCAACATAACTGGAAGCAAACCCTTTTGGGGTATAGTGGGGGGAGGGGGGCAGAGAAATGATTCAGAAGGGCAATTTTGTGTTCTGCAGTCCAACCAGGATGGAGCATGTGTAACAGACCCTGTATTCTGAGCTGTGCTGACGTCTTTAATTACACCATCAATTATGCTAATTTTAATGCATACTTGAGAATGTGATAAAAATAAACGAAAGGAGATTTTCTTAGCTGCAGTTTCACGGTTGAAATTGAGCTGAACACTTAAAATGAGGCTGAATGAAAACCTAGATAATGTGCCATAGGGAGCAATCTTGCCTAGGCAGCAAGATATGCTGGATGGGCTGTATTAATTCCTTCCTTCATCACACTTCTAACATTCTGTGACACCTAGCTCCAATATTTAGTTCAAAGAGGTTCTCTAAGTGCACAGTTGGAGCAAGGACAAAAACTGACTGAGTATACAGGCCCAGGAAAATGCCAAATTAAAACTGAAGTTGATCAAAGTATGGTGTTTCCTAAATCATAGAATTATAGAAAATTATGGTTGGAAGGGACCTCAGGGCCGGTAATCTAGACCAACCCTCTGTTCAGAGCAGAACCATCCCTAACTAGATCATCCCAGCCAAAGCTTCATCTAGACAGGGTTAAAAACCTCCGAGGACAGAGATCCCACCACCTCTCTGGTTGTGGAATCTCTAGTGCTTTACTACCCACCTAGTGAGAAAGTTTTTCCTAATATCTAACCTAAACTTCCCTTGCTGCAACTTAAATCTATTGCTGCTTGTTCTATCATCTGCCAACACTGAGACCAGTCCAGCTCCATCCTCTTTGGAACCACCCTGCAGGTAGTTGAAGTCTGCTATTAAATCCCATCTCGGTCTTCCCTCATCAACTCCGCATACATCATGTGCCCTGGAACTCTAACCATTTTATTGTCCTCCATTGGACTGTCTCCAATTTGTCCACTTCCCTTCTATAGTGGGGGCCCAAAACTTAACACAGTACTCCAGATCTGGCCCCACCTGTGCTGAATAAAGAGAATAATCACTTTCCTCAATCTGCTGGCAACACTCCTACTAATGGAGCCCAGGATGCCGTTAGCCTTCTTCACAACAAGGGCACACTGCTGGCTCATATTCAGCTTCTTGTCCACTGTAACTCCCAGGTCCTTTTCTGCAGAGCTGCTGCTTAGCTAGTCAGGCTGTACCAGTGCATGGGATTGTTCCATCCTAAGTGCAGGACTTTGCACTTGTCCTTATTGAAACTCATGGCATTTATTTTGGTCCAACCCTCCAGTTTGTCTAAGTCTCTCTGAATCCTAGCCCTACCTCCCAGAATATCTACTACTCCCCCCAGCTTGGTGTCATCTGCAAACTTGCTGAGGGTGCACTCCATCCCATCTTCCAGGTTTCTGATGAAGATATTGAACACCACTGGCCCCAGGACTGACCCTTGCAGTACTCCATGAGATACTGGATGCTGACTAAGCATCAAGCCATTGATTAATACCCTCTAAACCTGCCGACCCAGCCAGTTTTCTGTCCACATTACAGCCCATTCATCCAGCCCATACTTTCTTAGCTTGTTTGCAAGAATGTTGTGGGAGACTATATCAAAAGCCTTTCAGAAGTCAAGGTGCATCACCTCCATTGCTCTACTCACATCCACAAAGCCAGTCATTTCATCATAGAAGGCAATCAAGTTGGTCAGGCATGACTTGCTGTTGGTGATCCTGGCTGACTGTTCTTAATCACCTTCTCCTCATCCAAGTACTTAGAAATGGATTCCTTGAGGGCTTGCTCTATGATTTTTCTGGGGACTAAAGTGAGGTTGTCAGATCTGTAGTTACCTGCATCTTCCTTCTTCTCTTTAGTAAAGCTAAGCACTATATTTGCCCTTTTCCAGTCATCTGGGACCTCTCTTAATCACCATGAGTTTTTAAAGATAATGGCCCACAGCTCTGAAATCACATTGGTCATCGCCCTTGGCACTGTCAGGTACATCGTGTATGACCCCATGGACTTGTACACAAACAGTTTTTCGAAATAGTCCCTAACCTGTTCCTTCACCACTGTTGGCTGACCACCTCTTTCCCAAACCATGCTGCCAGGTGCATAGTCTGGGAGCTGACCTTGCCTGTGAAGACTGAGATAAAAAAGGCAATGAGTACTTCAGTCTTCCACATCGTCTGTCACTAGGTTGTCTCCCCCATACAGTAAGAATGCCTCCTCCTTTTAAATCATGTTACTTGTTCAATGCTGTGGCTCATTGACCAGTAAAAGGTGGAGCCACTGCTCTAGAGATATAGGATTCATCTCACTTAAAAGATTTCCTTGTATTAGAGTTTTATATTAACTAATACTGAGTTCTGAATTGAGGCCAATCTTTACAGAGGTGTCACTTGATCATAGACTCATTGACTTGGAAAAAACCCTAGATGCCTTCAAGAATAATCTTGTCTAAACTTGATAAAATGAGAGTGCATGCTGTTTATTTTTGCAGATTTCTGACCACCTCATACTAGCTATCAAAAATGTGGCTGCCTGGGTCGGTATTGTACCCATATTTTATTGTTCATATTTACTGTGGGTTTTTTTTCATTTGGAGCTTGAGTATAAAAATGGTTGAATTGCAGGCATCAGATGTTTCATTTAGATGTTTTCCCTGTCCACAAGTCTGTTTGGACTGTGTGCATAGGGAGGAAAAGTAGTCATTCTTGTATGAATCTAAATAGCTCTTGTTTCTGCAGATGAAAAATACTGTGTGAAGATAATCATTGTCTTACTTGTGGAAGTTATTCATACTCTGCTTGAACCTTGATCAATAGTTTGCCTGATCTTGCTGCAAACTTAACATTTTTATCCACACTATCTTATATCCTGAAAAACGAGAAGTCTACTCTCTCATGGTGCCCATATACAGTAAAACCTGTTGATTTATGCCATGAACTCTCATACCATCTATAATTTTCAGTTTGATTCTTAATTTTCATGGGTGGTAAATGGACTTATTTTATCACTGAGCGTGCAAAAGTTACCTAGCTTATTTTTAGAAGAGAAATTTCCTAAAGTTATGGTTCCTGGGGCATATGTGAGGCTTAGATGAGGACTGAACTGAGTCCTCCAGTGGTTTAAAAGAAAAGTGTGTGTATGTGGGGAGGGAGCGGGGTGGGGGGGGGCGTGCTAAGGAAATAGGCAGGAACTGTTTAATGCCTCCACAGAGGCTTCCCCTGCAGGCTTAACAATTTGTGCTTCTATTCATGCCAATACAGTAAAATACCAGCCTCAAACAAATAATTCAAGAAAGATGAGATTATCTAGTGAATTGTAGAATCAGAATAATTTACTCCATTATAGTATTAGGGTCTGTGGAAACCTTATCATTAGAGTATTCCAATCCTGGCCTCTCTGCCTTCAGCACTAATCAAGAAGGGAATATGATGCATGAACAAGAGTGAGATGGGGGAAAAAACCTTTTAAATTTACCTTGCACACACATCTTTTTTAAAATCATTTATAGAAAAGACGATTTCTCGCTAGCAATAAAGACAGAGTTGTTTTTCTGCATTTGTTATAAATGCAACCTATTTATTCTTCTTCTTTTACATTTTCTTTTTATAGAAATCAGTTATGTGAGGTATGTGGGGTCTTTAATACTCTATCTTCCAGTTACTATGAAGAAAGACAGAACTTCCTTGCGTCCATATTTAATAAAAGGGAGAAGAATGTATAAAACATGGTAACATGCCTTGGCAATGACCTCAGATGACCCGAAGGCAAAAGGAGGCAGAACAAACAGCTTAAAAGTGTATACGGATAACCGTGTATGTGATCATGTTAGCAGTTGTCTGAGTAAACTGCACCATGAAAAACAAATCCATAAATTTGCCTCGAGTCATTGCGTGCAAATGTTTTGCCTTATTCCCATCCATTTTACATCTAAATCCAATGACAATTAAAAATTCAGTAAAAAGGAATCTTTGTCGTGTCTGCCAGAACATGACACACTTTTTTTCCCCCTATCCCCCACCTGGCTGCCTGACTCATTTTATAGCATCAGCATTGACTACCTCCTCAGGCAGTGTGTCCAGAGAGAAATAGCTGTTAAAAAGTCTCTCCAGTTATAAACATCAGAATTCAATTCTTTGCAGCTTTGTTTCTTGGAGGGAGCCATTCTGGGACATCTGGAAGGTAGAATCTACATTTGTTTCTTTACCCCCATTCTTTCTTCTGAGCCCTGTTTCACAAGCATCTAATGGCCCTTGGGGAAAACACTGGCCATAGGCATTTTCTGGACTGCCACCAAAATGTGTTGTTTGAAGCCATGGAAATGCACAGCTAGATTCTAAAAGCTTCAGATGAATCAGAAAGATATAAACAAACAAATAAATAATAAATGAAGCATACAGCTGTAGTGAGTCCGTTTTGCTGCAGAAACGAAGGTGGCCTGCTTCCAAGCCTTTTGTTCTTCTGAAGGATGTGAGGGAATGCAAAAATTTGTTTTTAGTTTTGAAATTTTTCATAGACGTGACTGGTCAAAAATCTTGTGAAAATCACTGTATTTTCTCACATACAGCATGCACCTGTAGCTATTGACTGAGCGGTGTAGCTCGTGAGCTGCTGGTAGTCTCTTGATGTGATTTATCATGTGGAAACTGTTTCATTTGCAGGTACTTTTGTATAAAGAACTACTTACATAAAGGATTAATAGTCTTGGCACTGCCTTTGCAAAGGCCTTCAGTGACAGAGAAAGTCCTTCTGGAAACATGGACTATCTAGCAAGTGTGACATCCAAGGAGATAGTTCGGATGTGGCGGCTGGCACCAGGATCTTCCTAGTGCTATGCTTCTTGGATGCTGTATGTTCCCAGAAGGACTCATTCTCTCTCAGTCGACCATGATTTTTGGGGGAAAAAAATCTACATGCCACTTTCCACCTATGAGGAACATATATTATTTGGCAGTGCATTGTATATAAGGGAATATGGTACTGTGGTTGGGCATAATTTACCTTAGGAAGCACTAAACATTTAACTTGATTTTTTACTGGGATCTAATAAGTACTTTGTATAGTAAAACAGCTTGTTGAACCCTTTGCAGCAGTTATGGCATCTAGATATTGAGCATTCTTTCTTGTGCCTGCTATTCCTTATTTTCTCTTCCTTGTTTCATTTATATATATTTTAGGTTTTACTGAACTAGTTATCGGAACAATCCTGCACAAATGTCTTTAGCACTTCTCGATCCTTAGGGGCTTAACTGTGGTCTTGCTACAAGTACATGCTTGCTAAGGAAGAAACCAGGAATGTGAAAGATGCTGTTGTCTTCCTACCTTAGTCTTGGGGCCACCAGCTTTATAACTGGCACTGCTCACTTCTCAGGTGTCCTGACTGCAGTAGAAGCTGGCCGGCCAGTGGAGACTGGTAGGCAAAGTAGTGACCCTATGACAGCCTCTATCCCCGTGAGCGCATAACCCTTGCTGGAGAACAAGTTAGCTGTTAAATCTCTTGTGGAGGCAACTAAGATAGCTAAGAGCCAGTCCCAGGATGTGTTTCTACTTCTGTCCCAATCTTTTGACCAGAAGGGCATATTTGCTCTTTCCACTGTGCTGTCTTGTGCTTCAGCACATCATATTCCTGCCTCACCATCCAGCTGAGTCATCCAACTGTATCCTGCACAGCCTGCCCCTTTGTCTGTTGACCTCTACCAAGCTGAAGAGTCTGGTTTTAGCAGGGATTATCTTTAACCAAGCAGCTGTGCTCATATCATTCCAGAGCAAATATTTCACATGCACCTTGCTGATTCTTCAAGGGACACTCCCCGCTAGCTTAGATATTCCTTGTGCATATACTTCGAATTTGCGTGTGCATCTAAACCTAGCCTGAAGCACAACATGAAGTGCCCATGTGAAGTGCCAGTCCCAAAAAAGAAATAGGTGAAACAATTGAATAGAGTAAGTGCATGTGTGGAGAAAGGGAGAGTTAAGGGACAGAACCATGGACTTTTAGCTGGTCCCCCAACAGGCCATAGCTCCCTGATCATATCAAGCAGTGTGCACATTTTGCTTTCTGAGCTGCTGCTTATCTGTTTCCAGGTGTCTTTGCACTTAGATGGCATAAACTGAAGTATATATTAGGAGAATACAAGAGCCACAGCACTGAAACTAAGGGAAGTAAAAGCAAGCAAGGATTCTGCTACATCCTAACTCCTCTCTTTACCCTTTTTTCTCAGGAAAATAAAGTTTAGAATAAAAGAATGTGTCCAGTGTCTAAAGATATAGCTGGCAGCTGACAGAGAGGGATAGACTATGTTACAGAGCATGAGTTGAGTGTGCCTGTGAGTGTGAGTGAAAGACACTTTTATTGATTTATTTACTTTTAAAAAATGTTATTATATAAATACTAAAAACAGGCGGTGAAAGAGCAAAGGTGTGTGGTCTTCCCAAGGGCCAAGCATGAATCACGTCTCAGCGACAAAACACATGATATTGCCAGAGATTGAAACCCAGTTCTCCATGCCCACCATCTTCCACCTTGCAGAGAGCCTCCTCAGTAGTCCAGCACGACACAAACTGGTCCATGTTTGTTGCAAGGTGAAGTCTCCCAATTCAAATGTGATGCATGCCTGAACCAAGAAAGAGTTGGAGGGCATCATCAGAGCTGGCCTCTGCATGCTGGTTTCTGTGGCCACTGAGTTGCCATCTTGGCCCGGTTCAGCAGGAAATTGGCCAGGTAGATCATGCTCCCCTTGGCTGCTCAGGTGGGATTGAGACGTGCGCAGTCTCTGAGACTTCCAAGTCCAGTGCAACAAAGAGGGTGCTGAAGGCAGCAAAATGCCTGCAGCCGAGAGCAGTCCAGGAAGGTGAAGAAGGGAGTCTCCACTTCCTTTTCACAGGATGGGCATGACAGAGCTTCGAGTTAGGTGTGGCAAAATAGCTTGGAAAACAAACGTGATTTTCTGACTGGTCCCAGTCTGAAGGTAGAGCTGATAGGAGGAGGATAAATGTCAGACATTTGTCAAGCTGTGTAACATGAAGCAATGCTGCTTTGCATGTAGCTGGAAATGCTATTTTGTGGAGAGGTCAATCATTATTTCAAGATGATAGGCAGTTGTTGAATTCTTGTTCGGATCCAAAGCATATGTAAAAGGAACATGGAGTGATGAATGACCTTTCAGCCTGCTCTGTGTTTTAGTTAGTTTTATCTTCTGAAATTTTACTTGATGCTACTTTTGTTTTCAGGCTCTTGATGAAATGCAGTAGATGGGCCAGCATAGTTTTGGTCTGTTAGTAAGTTATAATTTGTTTCTCTGTTGTGGTGGTTTGGTCATAGTTTGCAGTCTACAGGGGCTGTGGTTTGTTTACAATGTGCAGGTAACAGTCTCTGCAAGCTGTCTTACAAGTGAGATAGATATTGCAAATGAGGGCCAAGGGAGACTTTGACTTGGATTGCTGTTGATGGATGATTAACTTTTGAGCCTACACAAAGCCTGACACTAGGCCAAAGGTTTAAAAGCCAAGTAGCCAGTGATCAGAGGGGTCAGCAAATGAAGGAGAGAAAAGAAAGGAGTTTATATGGGAATCTGTAGATGGAGGAGAAGGACTGGGGGAGATGGGGAGGTTATACCTTTCCTTTTTAAAGGTAGAGCCTAGGAAAAAAGACTATTGAGACACTTGCAGTGGCAGCTAGAAGCTATTTATGCATGAAGAGCTGCTAATAAAACTTGTGGAAGAGAAAATCTGTAGACTAGAGATCCAGCTGAGATGATGGTGAAACTCAGGTTAGAATTTAAAGGGCAACAGAAGGCAGGAGGTTGAACATGGGGACCTGAATTGCAGACTTCTAGACAAGGGCAGGAGACCCATGGTAGCATGTGATCATAAAGGTTGTGAAATGGCCACAGCATGACACGGTTTTCATTGTAGTATGGAATGACAATTGAGAGTGTCATGGCAATGGGGAGGATAGAGGGAGGGAAAATCATTGGTTAGCTGGAGGTCAGGGGATACTTTCCCTTGAAAAGGCATCAAAATGAATTCTAGGGAATTTTATCAATACTGAAAAATGTATTTCCAAGTAATGTATAACAATTAACTATCCACATGACTTTATTTTTCATGATAACCATCCTATTGCTTCTCCAGTTTTCCCTAGCCATTATAGTATTTGCTTCTTGGCCATAGAAATCAGAGGTACCAAGCCTGTTTGCCTCTAGCATGGTCTTTGCATGCCTGAGTGTATACATGGAGGGCACTTTCTTTTCTAGATTCCCCAGGTGGGAGTGTTCGGTTTTTATGTGTCTTTGTTTTTCAGTGGCTGTTGGTAGTAATTAATCTGAGGTTTTCTGTTTGTTGCCAGTTTTGGGGAGCCAATCTTTTTTTTTGGCATTAATTGTGGTATTTAGAATTGTAACGATGCCTGGAGACTTGTGGGAGAGATGCAGCAGATGCAGTATAAATAAATAAGCAAAGTACAAAACAAAGGGTCATTGTTTGTTCCTTTTCAAACATGGTCACAAAGAGGGCACCAGGCAGCATGTTACACCTGTCGTGCATGTAAAAGCCAGCAGTAGGCCAGAGGTTTGTGGGCAAGTTGTTGCCAGTATACCTTTTGCACTGGGCTTTCAAAGCTTGGAGGATTGAATACATTTTACAATACTGTTCTCTCACTCTTATAATGGGTTGCCATAATAAAGGAAACAAAAAGCAGGTTCCTTTCTTACATTTTTATCCCTCCATGAAGCATTATGTAGTGTGGCATTATTATTGCAGGATTCCTTGTGAGTGTTGGCATTCAATTATCTATTCACCTTTTCTAGAAAAGTCTTGAGGCAGTTGTTTAGAAAATAAAAACATTTTGACAGAAGTATGTGAACTTTGCAAAATCCAGTGGCAGAAAAGAGGAAGTATAAATCCCACCAGGATTCCCCCAGCCTTGAGAGCTACCCACTTTAAATACTTTCACTGTAGTTTCAGCTGTGGTAAGTTTTGCAGTCATCAGGGCTTGTGAGAGGCAGGGAGCAAGGGTACAGTTATATCATGCCCCCAACTTCAGGGCCCCCTAAATTATGAGTATTTTCTTTCTTAATAGACATTAAAATCTGAGTAAGATGCATACAGGTAACATGTTTATAAATAAACTAGAAGTATGATCTCTAGAAATATAATTTAAAAATGAAATAATTCATCTTAGAGTTCAATAGGGCTGTGCAAAGCTTTGGGTGGTGATTCGATTCGGAGGAGATTCGGCTTGATTCGGTGGCTGAACCTCCGACTCTGAATTGAATCAGGGGGCCAGTTAAAAGGTCTGAATTGATTCAAAGCTCTCAGGGAGCTGCAGCCGACTCTGAGCTGGTAAGTGCTAGGGGCAGGGGAGAGGACCATGGGGGGACCCCTGCCAGCCACCATCCCCTGCCTGCTCCCCCAGCCCCCCAACCCCGCCCGCTCCCTCAG
>NW_017729029.1:49565875-49566122 GCF_001723915.1 Gavialis gangeticus
GGGTGCCCCACCCACCACAGCTCCCAGCATTTTAAAAAAATGCCCCAGTGCTCACCAGGTGCTGCCAGTTGGGGACGGCAATCCCCACTGCCCCATGGTGCATGGGGGGCTCTCCACAAGCCCCCCAACTCCTCCTTCGCTCTCCCAGTTCCCCCCCAGGTGCCCCGCCCGCGCCAGCTCCGGCCCTTTAAGAAAAAAGAAAAAGGGGGGAAAAGCTCCAGGACTCAACACACCTGCAGCGGGCTCA
>NW_017729029.1:49566947-49578676 GCF_001723915.1 Gavialis gangeticus
GCCGGGAGCTGGGGTGGGCGGGGCAGCCATTGCTGGGCTGGGAGAGTGGGCGGGGGATGGGCCTGGCCGAATCAGATTTGGCTGAATCAATTTGGGACAGTGATTCGAATTGCCGAATCGAATGACTGTCCACCATATCAGCCAAATCCGAATCCAAAGTGAATACTAGCTGCTTCGCACGGGCCTAGAGTTCAAGTAGAATTCCTCTATTTCGTGTTTCTGAAATGGGAGGTCCCGTTCTGCCCACCAGTATGTTCCAGGCCCCCGGATTTCTCTTAAAGACCATGACAACCATCTAACGAAAGAATTATTTAAGTTTCCAATCTTCATTCAAAAACTTTCCTTAGTTTGTCTTCTCTTTTTCCTTTCCAGAGTCCCAAAGTGGGGTAGTTTTAAAAGACAGGGTGACATTTTTTCCTTGGAAATGTCCCCAGATACTTGTCATTTGCCTCTATTTCATTTTGAAGCTGAGCATGTTGTGGAAATGATGTGTGACAACCACCTTTTCATGTAGCTTCCTTTCTCTGCCGATGCATGGAATGATATTGGCAGCGACTGTTGAATGAGCCATATGACATGCTATTCTCATGAGAGCCGACAGGTATGAATGAATGAACAGGCAAAGTAGAGAAGAGAGAAATCATTCTATTTTTGTGCAAGCCCCTTGCTTTCATTGGGACAAATGTGGCTTTGGGGAGATACTTTGGTTTCTCTTATGTTTAAGGTTAATGACTTAGCCAGGTAAATTATACAAGTTAAGTCTGGTAGTAGAAGGTAAAATGAGTTACAGTGAAAAGTGTCAGGAATGTGCATTGTTTCATTTAAAGGGTGAAGTAAAAACCAATTATCATTTGCAACTGAAAGCTATTTAAAACCAGTATCCTGGTTCCTGCCATATCCCAACAGCTCATGCATCGTATAGCCATCTGACAAGCCACTAGCCTTAATCACTAGAAATCCTTTTAACCTTCTCATATAGACTCAGTTTTAACTTGAGGAATCTTCAAAACTCCTCCATTTACTCAATTACATCCCCTAAAATCCCACTATGTCAAAGTTGTGACAAGTCAGAGTCCATGATTTCTAGGACAGCTTCAACCACCATGTATGTTTGTAACGCCATCGTGCAGCAGTGACAAAAGGACCCAGGCACCTAAGCTCGTGAAGTGGGACTGAGAAGGATTTAGGTGCCTCGGTTCCCAGAGTTGTGATTCTTAGAGAGGTTACTGATTCCTTTACACAACTGGGTTCTGGTTCCTGTCTCAAGGACTGAATTTTATCCAGTGGCTGCTTCATGTACAATACAAAGCAGTCTGTGAATCAGTGATCAGGATCCAGGTCTCCTCCACAGATCTGTACTTTAACAGCTAACTGGATCCTGTTTTTTCTCTTCCTATTCCTTTACCATTTTGCTCTTTTATATCTTCACCCATACAACCTTCTGCTTTGCCCAGGCTTTAACTGCTGCCTTCATTTACTTTCACTTGAACTTAGGCTGGTGCTTTCTTTCATTCCACCCTCTTTATCTCTATGTGGGGGGCCGTGCCTAATTTTTATCTCAGATTCATCTGTTTACAAAACATTCTGGCTGTGATGATGACACCTGGTCTTTTGGTTTCTGTTAAACCCAGATTTGTCTTTAGACCATGCCATCTAAAGGGCAGAGACTGTGTTGCGTGTGGCAGACTTCCCCCAATAACTGCTTATTTTATTTTGTTTTTAATAACTTGCTTTGAGATGAAAGACTAATTTAAAGCTATGTATGGCCCCCAGAAGATGTAACTACAAGTGGCCCAGAAGTTCAGTGGAAAGGATGCGCACACAAACACAAGCACATATATCCTTAACGCACTTTCTAGTTGAGTGAATAGTATTTACTGTAGTAGTAGGAGGCTCTTAACACTTAAAACCTGCTTGCACAGGGGAACAGGCCATCGGCACAACTGAGCTGAATGTCCATAGTAGGGGATTCACCTAGACTCCTATCAATGTACACAAAGTGAAGTGCCCCCAAATTCTTTTTGGAAACAAATTGTGGATGAAGTGCCTTTGAATAGGTAATTTGGGAAGTCCTTTTAACAAGACTCCATAGTCTTGTTAAAACGTGCTTTTTGCAAAACTGGAGCATCCTCTTGAAACTGAAGCTTAGCAGGAGATTGGTCAATGTTGGTAACCGGACGGGGCATCCTTGACTATTGGAACTGGATTGTGTTTTTAAACACAACGCTTCTTAGCATTTCTTGCTGGACATGGCTTCTGCGGTATCTCGTTTCTTTACAAATAAACAAATATAAGCCCAACAACAGGAAGCAGGATGGAGCAGATTAAAAATGAATGGGGAAATAAATGTTGCTACTATGAATTCTTGGGTCCTGGGTAACTCGGTAGGCTGTTCACTGCTTGCTGGGTACACATTCAGTTTGTCTCTCTGAAGACCAGGCTACACACTGTCACAGATTAGTATTGTGGTCTAGAGCTCAGGCAGCTGCTAAGCTGCTTCTGAGCTACTGTTCTGTAACCTTTCCAAATAGTGACCTTTCCATTATCACTGAGTTTTTTTTCCAAAGTTTTGTGGCTTTTTAATGTCATGTTTATTTTCACTGGCTTTTAGACTTTCTGTCAACACATACTGATTTATTGTGCATTAGGTGTGAGAGACAGAACCAATCTTTCAAATAAAATAGTCTTTTCATTCTCTCCTCTGGATGAGTACAATATCATATTATGTTGATAAGCCACTACACCGTGCGTGAGCATCATTGCCAAAAATCACAAAATCATATCCAAAAAGTCTGTAGACAATCACTTGTCTCCCCTGGAGACCATAACATTAAGCCCCTCTTCCAAAAGTGAGTCTGCTGGAAATCCAGAATGTTTTTGTGGTAAAATGCCTTGCATAATGACTGTTGGAGCCATGATGCATAACCCACAGTGGGATGTGCAATATTGTTATAAAGAGCGAACTTTAAAATTTTTTTTTTTAAATATGATGATCTGTCAGGATTTCTAAAGAAGGAAGAGAGAAATACTGTGGCAGAGCAGTGGTGTTAAATGAGAGCAGTGTAATCTGAGTTATTCCTGTTCCATAACATACTGAGTGGGGTGAATTCCTATTGTCTAACGTTCCAGGTTCAAGATGGAGCTAGAACAGCTGCCTTCTCTGTAAGGCTCTGCATCATGTTGTCTCCAGTAGACCTGGACAGACTGAGACTGCTAGATGACTTGGACTAGTATGATGCTGCTTGATAAGTTGGATTTGTTGAAGAAGGCATCAAAAGCAAATAGGGAAATTTCATTACAAATGGAAACATGAAAGCAGGATTGCCAGCTTCAAGCATTCAAAAATTATGCTGTACATCCCTGAAACTCTGAGACTGGCTATTAACTCATGTGATGATATTCATATCATGAATATCATTACATATCATGATACTGGTGGTAAAACTGTGAGACTGCTAACTCTGTGAAAGTCAAACATGCAAGAGCCTTGCTCCATGTTAGCACAGGCTTTGTTGGATATCTTTGTTTTGACAGTAACAAAATGAAAGGAACTCCTTGATCTAATCTAGATAGGTTTACCTAAGCCAAATCCTACTGATCTCAATGGGAAGTTTGGTTTCAGAAGGACAAAATTATTGAAACTTTGATGTTTAGGAAGGGTATCATAAGAGCACTAAAACTTTCCCAAGCAAAACAGTCATCTATAGAAGCTTACCATACCTTTGGAGGTTCTGGTTTTCACTTTAAACTGAAGGCAACTAATAAAAACACTCAGCATAATTCTCTAAGAAATGCTTTTAAAAATTAAATGCAGAAGCTGACCATTTTCTTAAAAAGGGACTGTCAGTGAAATCCATGTGCTTCTTTATGCTGACAGCAAAGTACAGTCAGTATCAAATACTGTTATCTATTCAAAGCAGTAGCCTTGTTAACAGCCCAAAAATGAAGTCTAGAATTTTATACTTATTCTTGTCCCTTGACCTGTTCTAAGATTTTGGAGCCAAATGCAGAGGAGAAATAAAAAGTTGTGCATTTCATATCAGGATGCTCGGTGAGAGGGTCTAAATCTTAAAGAGTCAGTGACCAAGGAGCCAGCAAGCAGGAGCTCAAATATGGTAAACAGTTTGCAAGCCAGTTCCTAGGCCAGTTTATGGTCCGGGCCCCCTGCCTCTTATGAGGGGCAAGCTTTCAGCTTGGCATGAGAAAGAAGGAAAAAAGGGGGGGAAGGAACACTTTGGGGCTAATGAGCAATAAACAGGCCAGCTTCCAGGTGAGTTAATTAGGGAAGGTCTGCTTGAAAGAAGAGCAGTAAGAGAGAGAAGGCAGATTGAGACCCAGGGGAAATAGCTGGAGGACATCACAATGCCAGAGCTACTGCCACTGCTGCTGCCTCTGCCTCTGCTTGTACCTGTGAGGTTTTTGTCAATAGGTATGCTCTCCATCAATGCTTCCACCTAGGTCTAGGTTTGGCACTGTGGGAACTCCAGCTCGCAGGTTCCTTCTAGTAATGGCCATGTAGGGGAGTACCCGTAGTGTGAGCGGTACCTCCTGGTGGTGTCTCTCAGGGAAGAGGCAAGAGAACTACAGGAGGAGGTGACAAGGCCCCAAAGCATCTACCACCATGAGGCATTTATCAGTTTGATGCTAGAGGAGACCTCCAGGACTTTGCAGGCAGAAATCCCAGAAACAGTGCTAGAGAAGAGAGGACATGGACACCCTAGAGAGTGGAAGCTGGAGGCTTTTGACTTCTGGCAGCAAGCAGCGATCTTCACCTGCATCTGCAGTGGCTCACCTAGAGAATAGATATGTAGCCCTGGCAGCAGAGAGGGAGGAGCATGTTCCATTGGTGGATAAGGACAGGCCAGGTCTCCCCAAGATGGGAAGGATTAAGATAACCACCACCAAGAAGCGATCGGTGGGGTGGTTGGAGTCCCCCTTCTGTGGGGGACACAGGGAGCCATCTGTCAGCCTTCCCTGTTGTTTTGGGAGGTCTGCTGCTTGCCCGGAGCCCAGATCCAAGATGTCATAGAGGGACTACCAAGGCCCATCTGGCCCTCTGACTATTACCCTATGCTGCTCATCCATGTGGGCACCAGTGATACTGCCAGGGGAGACCCAGAGCATATCAAAAGTGACTACAGGGCTCTGGGTGCAAGGGTGAGGGGGCCCTGGACTCAGGTTCTGTTCTTCTTGTTTATTTTGGTCAAGGAAAAGGGCCTGGCCAGGAGCAGGTGCATCCTGCAGATCAGCACCTGGCTGCGCAGGTGGTGTCGCCAGCAAAGCTTTGGCTTCTTCAACCACAGGATGTTGTTCCAAGAAGAAGGACTGCTCAAAAGAGATGGGATCCACCTAAGAAAGAGAGGGAAGACTGTCTTTGCAGACAGGCTCACTAACCTAGTGAGGAGGGCTTTAAACTAGGTTCACCAGGGCATAGAGACCAAAGCCCTGAGGTAAGTGGGAAAGGAGGAGACCTGAAGGAAGAGCAAGCAGAAGGGGCAACAGGGGAGGTGCTCTCAGACATCCTGGGAAATTGGGGAAATCACCTAGTTAACCCAGGTGCCTGGACACAAATGCACGGAGCCTGGGAAACAAGCCAGAAGAATGGGAAGTCCTTGCACAGTCAGGGGACTACGATGTGATCAGACGACTGGAGCACTGTCACGGATGGGTAAAAACTTTTCAGGAAGGACAGGCAGGGGAGAAAAGGAGGAGTTGCACTTTATGTAAAAGAGCCATGTGATTGCTCAAAGGTATGGTATGAAACTGGAGATAGGCCTGTTGAGAGTCTCTGGGTTAGGGTCAGAGGGGAGAGCAACAAGGGTGATGTCATGGTGGGAGTCTGCTATAGACCCCCAAACTAGGAGGAAGTGGTGAATGAGGCTTTCTTCAAACAGCTAGTGGAAGTTTCCCAATCACAGGCCCTGCTTCTCATGGGGGACTTCAGTCACCCTGATATCTGCTGGGAGGGCAATACAGAAGTGTACTGGCAATCCTGGAAGTTTTTGGAGAGTGCTGGGGACAACTTCCTGGTGCAAGTGCTGGAGCAGCCAATTAGGAGCCATGCTCTTCTTGACTCAGCACCATGCTGGTCACAAACAGGGAAGAATTGGTTGGGAATGTAATAGTGGATGGCCACTTGTGCAGCAGTGACCATGAAATAATTGAGTTCAGGATCCTGAGGAAAGGAAGGATTGAGAGCAGCAGAGTATGGACAATGGACTTCAGAAAACCAGACTTAGACTCACTCAGGAAACTCATGGGCAGGATCCCCTGGGAAGCCAGTCAGAGGAGTCCAGGAGAGCTGGATGTACTTTAATGAAGCCTTACTGAGAGAGCAGGAACAAATCATCCCAATGTGCAGGAAGTCTAGCAAGTATGGCAGAAGACCAGCTTGGCTTAGCAGGAAATTCTTCAGTAAACTAAATCCCAGAAAGGAAGCTTATAAGAGGTGGAAACTTGGACAAACAACTAGGGAGGAGTATAAAGGCATTGCTTGGGCATGCAGGGATGAAGTCAGGAAGGCCAAAATACAGCTGCAGTTGCAACTAGCAAGGGATGTGAAGGGTATCAAGAAGGGTTTCTACAAGTATGTCAGTAGCAAAAGGAGGATCAGGGAAAGTGTGGGTCCCTTACTGAATGAGGGAGGCAACCTTGTGGCAAAGGATGCAGAAAAAGCTGAAGTACTTGATACCATTTTCACTTCAATCTTCACAGGCAAGGTCAGCTCCCAGGCTACTGCACTGGCCAGCACAGTTTGGGGAGGAGGTGAGCATCCTACAGTAGTGAAAGAACAGGTTAGGGACTGAAGCATTGGGCTTATAGAGTAGTAATCAATGGCCTGATGTCTAGTTGGCAGCTGGTATCAAGTGGAGTGCCTCAGGGGTCAGTCCTGGGGCTGGTTCTGTTCAATGTCTTCATCAGTGACCTGGAAGATGGCATAGAGTGAACCCTCAGCAAGTCTGCAGATGACACCAAGCTGCGGGTGTAGTTGATACTTTGGAGGTTAGGGCTAGGATTCAGAGTGACCTAAACAGATTGAAGGATTGGACCCAAAGAAATCTCATGAGGCTCAACAAGGACAAGTGGAAAGTTCTGCACTTAGGATGGAAAAATCCCATGTACCAGTACAGGCTGGGAACTGACTGGCAGGGCAGCAGCTCTGCAGAAAAGGCCCTGGGCATTACAGTAGAGAATAAGCTGAATATGAGCCATCTGTGTGCCCTTGTTCCCAAGGAGGCTAATGGCATACTGGGCTGCATTGGTAGATGTGTTGCCAGCAGGTCAAGGGAAGTGAGTATTCCCCTCTGTTCAGCACTGGTGAGGTCACATGGAGTACTACGTTCAGTTTTGGACCCCTACTACAAAAAAGATGTGGACAAATTGGAGAGAGTCCAGCAGAGGGCAACCAAAATGGTGAAGGGGCTGGGGGACATGACTTGTGAAGAAAGACTGAGGGAACTGGGCTTTATTTAGTCTAAAGAAGAGGAGCCTGAGAGGGGGCTTAATAGCAGTTTTCAGCTACCTTAAGGGGGGTTCAAATCCCACTAGACTAATCTCAGTGGTGGCAGATGACAGAACAAGGAGCAACTGTCTCAAGTTGCACCAAGGGAAGTTTAGGTTAGATATTAAGAAGAATTTTCTCACTAGGAGGGTAATATAACAGTGGAACAGGTTACCCAGAGTGGTGGGGGAAGCTCCACCTTTGGAGGTTTTCAAAACCTGGCTTTTGGCTGGGATGATGTAGTTGGGGCTGGTCTTGCTTAGAGAAGGGGGTTGGACTAGGTGTCATCTCCTGAGGTCCCTTCCAACCCTAATTTTCTATGATTCTATAACTTTTGTGATGGAGAAAAAGGAGGGTTTAATACATAATCAGGTGTATGTCTGTTTGCACATGAGTAACATGAGTCTAAATGTCCTTATCCTATTACTAATGCATAATCTACATTACTTTGTGGATAATATTTGTCAGTTTCACTCCGAAATTTCCTTTTTTCCTAACAATCAGTATGGGAAGCCTTCTGTTGAGTTTCCTCAGCCTTTTAATTTGATATGTCATAGCTGCAGTGGCAATCCAAGATTTAAGCCAAAGAATGATTACGTGCTGTGGGAATCTGAAAGTTGCAATTCTGTCACTGTAAAGTATTGCTGATTAAATTTTCCTACTCTACAATGCTGTAAAGTGTACAGTTAATTGAAAAGGTATGTCCTCTTTTTTATGAAGGAAACGTATAAGTTGCACCCCCTTCCCCATCTCTTTTTCTCCATGTGTGAAAATATTATGCATTTCTCCCTCTTTGGGAGAATTCACAAAGATTTTCTTCTATAGAAATCCCACTAGCAGTATTTGTCATGCTTGAAAGGCTACTGAATTCCAGGTCTACCTGCTGGGAGTGACTTCCTGCTTTTCATTTAATCACAGCAAGGAAGAAGTCTCTCAAACCAATAGACTGTATTCGCTGAAGTGCTAGTCCCAGAAGAAATTTACAAGAACAATTGTAATCACTAACACAACATATCTGGCAACATGATCTCAAACTGATGAACAGAAACCAGACAACTGGGAATATTGTTTGTCTGTAGGATGGGAAGGCTCTTCATGCAAGACTTTATATATAATTCTAGAAGGGAAAATATGAGCCTCCTCTTGGACTTGCTGCTCCATAGGTGACTGATCATGGTTGGATCCAATTAAATAACAGTGTTGTGTATTAACAAGTTCTCATCAAATCAGAGCATTACTCAAACTCTTTTAACATCTACCTGTGAATTAATTTCACAATTTACATTAAAGATGCACTTTAAGAGAGTTTACAGAAGCCTAAGATGTAAGTAATAGAAGTTAGATTGACATGTGGTCCAGGGTCGGGGGGAAGGCACTTTAATTAGAGAGGTTCTTAATTAAAGCACTTGCAGCAGCATGTGTATTCAGCACCCCGCCCTTTATTTAAAGTTTCAAGCACCCTGCCCTTCAAACTTTAAATAAAGCTTGTTCAATGTTTAGTGAAAGTTCCCTCACTACCATTTTGAAACATTGGGATGCTGAATACATGTGATGCAGAGGTTGGTGAAGCATGCTGTGAGCAGACTCGCAGCAGACCCAATTAATAGAGTCTGCTCTGCCATGTGCTAATTAGCATGTGTAGGAGCTGAGCTCCGTCACGTTTATAGGTACCCCATATTTGCAGCAAAGTGTTTCAAGTTTTGGTTCTGTGTGTGTCTACCATTAATTTTGCTAAATCCATGTTATTCTCTTCGACAGATGAGGCTATGGTCTTGCCTTGATGCTGCCTTTTATTTAGAAAGTCTTTCTAACCTTAGTTTAATTAATTTAATATGATATATTATTCAATTAATGACTAGTGTGGGATTAACACATTTTCTTTCATATATAGTTGTTCCTACTAATGAAAAGTGAAACCTTTGCACAAAAAAAAGACTGCTAACACTTTTCAACATTCCTAAAATAATTGAAAATGACTTTTTGAGAGTTCAACAAATATAAAACTGTTCCTGTAAGATGAGTTTCAAATTTGTTGTGAAAGAATGAAAAATACAGAGTTCAGAAGCTATTTCTGCCCACCAGACAGACTGGAACCCCATTACTGTTGTCTGAAATATTTGTAAAGACTGAATATGAACTTGTTTTTGCTATCTGTCTAATGATGTACGGTTTAAAAGCTAAATAGGGTAGCTAAGTCCTTTTATCACAGTTTTTTTATATATATTATGTGCCAAGGCCTTCTTTAGAACAGTGCAATAGTATTAGAAAAAAAAATATTATTTTCATCTTGTTAATCATGATGATCTAGTGATCTAGAAGGTTTCTGAATTTTGTCATTGGAGTAGTTGTTTTTGCCAGTGAAGGCTAATGTTTGGGTTATAGAATAACAGCTAATTTCTTTGAAAGTTTCCAAGCTGAGAAAGTCATTATGGTACAGTGCAAGTCATCATTAGTTACAGTGCAAGTGAGAGTGTCAATTGACAGAAAGCTATTGTCATAGTGTGCCACCTTTCTCAACTTTCTTTGAGGTCTGGACAGTTTTTTAAATTCGCATCGTTGGCTATGATTTGTAAATCACATATCCTGATTTGCACTGACCTATTGTGGTTAACGAGAGATCATTATTTGCAACAACATATTATTTTTGTGTTTCTTTCACTGTAAGCTGTACAAGATAACAGCAGTTCTCACTAGTAAGTGCATGGCAAAAGAAGGAGAAACATTTTGGACAGTTCTTTTTATTTCAAATCATTTTCTTATATTCTTTATAAGTAGGTTGAATACTGACTTCTTAACTATTACAGTTTTCAGTTCCTGCAAGGCTTATCCAAATGACTGATAAACACCCACTCTTCTTAACTACAGAAGATTGTCTCTTACTGAAGAACTCTTTGAATGTCTTGTCCATTTCTTCACTTTTCCATACAAAGATTTTGCAAAATAGACAAAGCCAAGTCAGATGTACAAATTCAAATGGCAGTGATTTATCCTGGCACAGAGCTCTGGAAAAAAATCCATAATGCAGCACAGTGTTGTGTGCAGTTACTTAAACTAGTTTTACATTGTCTGTGATGAGCAGTAGTAGCAATCTAGCCATGGCACCACAGAGCTCAGGGTAGTCCAATTTACCTTGTCAAGTATTTACACTGCAGTGTAGACTGTGAGGAAGCTTTTAAACAGCAGCTAAACTTTTAAAATCAGTGGGTATAGCTGAATTACATCTGAGAATTTGTAAAGCCAAGAAGCTCTCTGAATGTTAATGTAGATCCCCAAAGTTTTTGGAACAGTAGGGAAGTTCCAGAGGGCTAGAAAAAATGCTATGTTGCACCAATATTAAAAAGGTAAAGGGGTTGATGCTTGTAAGTACACACCTTTCAGACTTGCATTGATCTTAGACAAAATCATGGAACCACTGGGTCAAGACACAAATAATTAAAGGTGGATGATATTAATAGCACTGGTAGTGCAGCTGCAGTTTGTTTAGGCTTCTGTAAGTTGTTCGATTTGGTACAGTACAGCATGCTACTAGGTCATGTCTGCATGGCTTCTGTCCCTACGCTGTATCCATCACCCTGTATCCGCCTTATCCTGCTTGCTCCTGTTCAGGTGCACCAGAGGGTGGCAACTGGGCAAAGTAGACAGTTGGACTTAGAGTGGACCTGGGAATCTTCCTGTGCCATTCTCAGGCTCTCCCATGACAGAGCAGAACAGGGTCATACTAAACCTGCCTAACTGTTGATCTCTGGTGTGCCTAAGTGCAAGGGAATTATTTTGGTGGCAGAGAAGAGAAGGATGTTGAAAAACTACATAAAGGCTTGGAGAAAGAATCATAAGAGTAATTTAAATTATTGGAACAAATTCTTAAAGGAACTCAGCCTATTTGGCTAACTGAAGGGTGAACCTGCCTATATCTCTCTAGGGGCAGAAGCTGGATATTGCTCCTCAGGCTAGCAGAGAAAGTTATGACAAATACTCATTTGGTTCAGAAATTAGGGGCATGCTTTTAACCATTGGAACACATTTATAAAGAGCTGAAATGGATTCTTTCTGTCACTGGGCATCATTAACTTGAGTTGGAATGTTTTTCTAAGAGAGATGCTGTCATTTCAATGGGAATTAATTTAGGGAAACCACATGGTATGTTTTATAACACACAGGAAGTCAGACTGGATGATCCCCATCATAAGCATCTTAATCGGGGGGGGTAGTAAAGGCAGCTGGATGTGAA
>NW_017729029.1:49578758-49582005 GCF_001723915.1 Gavialis gangeticus
GGGGCACATGCCCCCCCCAGTGACCAGTTAGCGACTGGGGGGTCCCCCTGCAGCCAATCTCACTGATCGAGGTGAGGGGCCCCCGTGGCTGATCCCACCCCCAGCAGGCACTTGCAGGGGGGGAACCGGTGCTCCCACCCATTGCCTAAGTAGTGAGCACAGCCAGTCAGGGCATGCATCAGCACTGTCAAGGGGTGCAGGGGGCACCCCCGTGCACCCCTACATGTCACCAGTGATCCCCATGCTCCCTTCTGGCTTTGTAAAATATGACCCTGTACTTCTTCCTGATACATCTGTGTTCCTTTCAGCCCATCACCATCCTATAATCTAAGTACAAAATGTCTTGGAAACTGATTAATAGAAGACCCTCTAGAAGCATATCAGACATTCCTATGGGATCTTACGAGTCAAAAAGTTTTAAGAAGCGTGAGAGAGGATACAAAATTTCAGGACCACAGAAATAAAATTACTACAGCCTCCAACAAAAATAATTTAAGGTACAGTAAACAAGCACAGTGTGGACATGTAGTTTTATTTCAAAGCTCCATTGCTCACATGGAAGCTGTGATTTAAAAAAAAGGTGATTTGTAGGGTCAAGTATAAACAAGTAGGATACAAGCCCGGGTAATGTGAGAAGTAAAACAGTCTTTTTGATAAATGTAACAATATAGCCTAGATCAGTCCCCTACAGTGAAGTACTTGCATATTTTATGCAGGCTACTTCATTAGCACATGACTGGAAAATGTGATCTTCATTATCTTTATTGTCTTTCTATTCCACATAGGATTACTGGAAGACTTGTGCTACTAGTGGATTTCAAAAGTAATTTATTGGCAGGGTGCCTGTCAGTGGTTTTTGAGGGAACCAGCTAACCACTTTGTTACGTTAAACCCATACAGATGTTCTCCCAATTACCCTCTGATACTTATGACATCACACTGCCTTTTGAATTACTGGGACTCAAGGGGGTTTGTAGCGTGCCTTTTGGCTATCTTAATCAGCCAGTCAGTCAAAATAAAAAACATTTGGCAATATTGTGATTTTTACTGAACCATGAAGTATTGGTTGATATTGCCAAGACAGAACCTGCCTTGATCTCAACTTCCCTTTTAAATCAGGACCAGAAGGACCACTTGCCTCTAGCTGGTGATCACCCATCGCTCCTGGTTACTTCTGCAATTACATAAAAGAAAGAGTTGCATTCTCTTTCTCTGCCCTTCCTAATGCTGAGTCCCAGCGGGAAGTTCAGAGAGCAGATATCAGGACCTAGAGGCTGATTCAGAATGAAACCTCCCATTGCAACAAGGCTAGAAGGAGAGTTATCCATTTTATAAGATCAGAAAGAAACTAGTTCTGCCTCAGCATATACCCGTGGTGCACGGAAAACATCAAGGCCTAAGGTGATTCCTCTCAACAGATCAATATTTTGGATATGGTCTCATTTGTGACTGTTAGTTCATTTGCTTAATGCATAAACACTTCCACTGTGTCCCTCTCCCTACTGTTTATTCTTTTTTCCCCACCTCAGCTTTACTAGTAGAATTGACAGTGTATGACTGGAAAGGATCTTCAGGGTTGCCAAGTCCTGTCACATGCTATTGTAGGCTACCAAATCATACAATGTTTTCCATTGCTTGATGAGGTCTATCTCAAAAACTGCCTGTTGCTTTTTTGATTCCTGTTGGACAGTGGTTCCAGAAACCATTGCTTTTGTAGTCTGAAACATTATTCTAATTTCCCATGTAACTTCATTCATGCTCAGTTGATGCCCATGTGTTCTTATGGCAGACCACATTAATTAAAATAGTTCTTTTCTTGTCCTGGCGTTTACTTCTCCTACCCCAAATGAACTTATAGAGAGCAGATGTATCCCCTCTGGTTTTACTAGGCTAAACAAGCTAAGTCCTTTGTGTCTCCTCATAAGACAGAATTCATCAGTAAGACTCCCTTGATCATCCTAGTAGCCCTTCTCTGCATATGTTCCAGTTTGAACTGTAAGATAGGTGATGTATGCTACATCAGGTCTTGATTATCGAATGCATTATAACCTTTTTAGATGTCACTTTGGATAGCTACGACAATTCTGTCTATATTTTTGAGATCCCAAGTCAAGCTATTATTAATGTTCTGTTGTTGTGTGCTTTTTTTAGAATGTATCCTACTGTAAATACTTTTCTCTTCCAATTGTACTTCTAATGTCCATTCATACAGGTACGCCTGCCTCTCACTTTGTCTACCAACCACAATGTCACCTTTGCTCTTTCATCTTACTCTTTCTGCCTGAATCTTCAGTGTATTTTTTTAAAATCTGCATTCTTTTGCAGGCAGCGCCTTTTTCCTCATGATTCTTCAGTTGTTAACTAATCTTTAATTGATCTTCAGTGCAAGTGGATTAAACGCATGCATCCTTGCATGTTCTCCACTAGGTAGTAACTATTATTGTCCCCATGAACTACAGTATTTCTCTTAGATTGTGTTCCCTTGGGCATGTTGGATTGTGTCTGAACTTTTGAACTGGAATACTGGTTAACTTATGAAT
The DNA here is from genome assembly GCF_001723915.1 of Gavialis gangeticus. Lineage (NCBI taxonomy): Eukaryota > Metazoa > Chordata > Crocodylia > Gavialidae > Gavialis > Gavialis gangeticus. Next base: position 49,581,299 of record NW_017729029.1, read on the forward strand.
CTTCAAGTATTATTTCTGAATCTTGGAGACTGTCTCATCAAACCACCTTGATTTTGGACTGTTACATAATTAAATTAGAGGAAGAGAATATTCTTGCAATTTAAAAAGAAATAATAGGTCCATAGGTAGCAATACAGCATACAATCCATTGATTTCCAATTTGATTCAAGGTCATTGTGGTGTGACAAAACTTGCCCTGATGAAAGCCTGAATCCATGGCACGCACACCTGTGCTCAACTCTCTCCAATCCAGGATGCACTCTTGTTTACAATAAGTGGAAAAGCATGATGTGGGCAATCGTGGGAATTTTCATGAAACTAAGAAATGGCTCGCTCTGTATGAACCAACAGAAAATCCAGTGAGAACTGTATACAGCCCTGCACTGAGACTATTGCTAAATGCAGTTTTGTTTACCTATCTAGGTTTTTACACTGCAGTCCTCCACTGGTGGTATTTCAGTATTGTGTAGTGCTGGGAAAGAAGTTTCTTGCTATAATTCACATTCAGTTAAATGGAAGCTTGCAGTAACAGCCAACTTGACGTTAAAAGCTTTCTATGCCTTTCAGGGCACAGTCTCAAAATGTGGCAATTAAAGTGGCATCTCTTGCCTTGGATTTTGCTGCAGGCAGCAACAGATGTTACCAAAATATTCATTTGGCTGTCTGAGGGGAATAATAATAGCAATCCGGTGGTTAAATCATTAGCA
>NW_017729029.1:49582016-49590289 GCF_001723915.1 Gavialis gangeticus
TCTGGGTTGGGTAGACTGGTGAGCATAAACAGCCAGACACTGGTGAGTTGAGGTTTTCAGCTACAGCTAAAAACAGTGTGCAGGACTGTGAAATAGAATAGAGAGATTATTAAGAATGGATAACAGAGAGCAAACCTGCAAAAGAAAGGATAGTTTGAATAATGGAACACTAAGACCATTGAAAAGGAGAGAGGGCTATTAACACCCATGGAGCAGAGTGAGATTAGCAGGGATGAGGAAGATTCATGACCCATGAAGTCAATTGACTCCTAGAACTGCCTGAATACAAAGGCTGCTGCCCCTCTCAGACAGTTTGTTTTAAAGTTTGGGTGGAGCAGAAATCAAAAGCGGGTACAGCTGTACCACTGCCCACTTCCCTGATCTGCACCTAATTGAAGGGTAGAAGAAAAGTGGAAGACAAAGGCTGAGATGAAAAGTTGTAGCTAGAAAATGCATCAGTGGTATTCTCCAGGTAAGAACAAACTGGAATAAATGGAAGATTTAAGTGGCTGGCTATTCAGTGGAGTTGGATTGAAGGCCTAAATGAATGTGTGGGGGGAGGGGGAAACAGGGGAAGAGAGAGAAATTAGATTGAATATGTACGTTAGACAAATACTTTTGAGTAGAAGATGAATGAGACCTGGCAATAAAACATACATGGGCTGATTAGAATGGTTTAGTCAACAGGGCTGAACAAACTGAGTGACCTAATACAAGACAACTATTGAGAGCGACTGATAAAAAGACAGTACTTTTAGAGAGAAGATAGGGGAAGTATTGACGCTAAGGAGTAAATGGAGAGAGAGGGAGTTTGTATCTTTTCTAATAAAAGAAAGCTTTTGGTTAGCCTGCATTTCCACAAAGTTTGACCAATTACTGTAGTGTCTCGGTGAGTATATCTGTATGTCATTTTAATTAGATGAACAGTTAATTGCTTGCAACAGTTTTGGGGGTCTGAGGGGAATAATAATAGCAATCCGGTGGTTAAATCATTAGCATCATTAATGTAGTGTAGAAAGGAAGCTCTGGGACAAGAAGTTAATGCTATGTAGATCTATAGTCTTACAAATATTGCTTTTGGTGTTACCTATGAAACAAGAGTCTCTTGGGCTATTTATCATATGGTAACATAAGCATGCTGCACAAATAGGTCTGTAGCATACATACAGTTGATCCTGCTCAAATTCTGTGCTCAGTCCTTGTCATTTCCAGAGTCAGTAAATTGCTTCAAGTTCCACTTTTAATGGACTGTGCACTTTTTTTCAAAGCAGCAAAGGCTTCTCCCATGCCAGGTGGTTTCATACCAGCATTTGTACACACCCAGAGACTGTAGAATGCCATTCTTTCACTTTTTGAAATATTATCAAAGGCTAAAGTGGTGCTTGAGTGATCAATATGTCTATTTATATTCTTCAAAACTACTTTTTCTTTCTCTTTAGGTGAAGTCCATATATTTGTAAGGCAGAAATCTTTAAAAGAGTTGTGAATGCTACCAGGAAATCTTGGGTCACTGAGGCTGTAATTGATTCCACTCCCCCTCTCTTCCCCACCCCTTCTCTTCTGGTATTACTTTTATCTTTCACTCTTTTGTGTTGTCCTTTCCCTTTGTACTCTGTTCGTGTGTATGTATGTGTATGCGCGCGCGCATGTGTTGGCATGTAATCTGTGTTAGAAAGACGGAGGTGTCAGTTAGCAGTTTGATCAAAGGTTTGAGAGGCTCAGTGGTTCTATTCCTGGATCCGACACATGCTTCTACTGCCTTAGATAAGTCCTTTAACTTCCCTGCCATTCCTCATCTGTAAGAAAAGGAATATGATACTTGTACAGGATGTGGCAAGAAATGACTCAGGTCAGCAAGGTACTATTGTCACACAGTGCTATGTGAATGCAAAGTATTGCTGTGTCAATACCTATCTCTTGCAATATGATTATAGCCGGTAGTACCATCTATTATTAGGGTTACCTGCCATTTTGCATTACAAGGTTCTGCTTTAGCTGCCATTCTTTGACAAGCTCAAACCATTTGGTCTCAATTTTTCCATGCTGTGTGCACCTCAGCCTTTTTAATTTTTTTTAAAATTGTATGTTAAATAGTTTAGCTGTGTCCAAGAATGAAGCGAAGGAAAAACACTTTTGTTTTTCATGTTGTAAAGTTACAGCAAACTTCCTTGTCTTCGCAAAACTCTACATTCTTCCCATGCTTCAGATGAAAGGCTCATAATGTGATAAAGAGTGTCCTTTTCATCAGAGGTGGACGATTGCCATACCTGTGAAAATCTGCTCCAATTCGAACTAGTAGCACAACACTGAGAAACTGTATTTTCCACATGCAAGTAGATACTTGCCAGTGCTTAATAGTTAAATTCTATGATGATTCCATCTGTGCCAGGCAGGACTTTCCCTACATTTATAGCTGCACATCTACTGCAGGTCAGCCTGGGCACTGGAATGAGAGCAGAGAGCTTGTCTTTTCCATGCTCTCAGGACCTTCGAGGCTGAGCCCAGGTTCCTTGTAAAAGAAACTGGATTTGGAAAGTGCAGTGGGGTCTGCAACAAAGAGTCAGGGTGAGGGAAGACTGGAAAAGGCATCTGGTAAAGGGGGAGATGGGAGTAAGTGTTGGGTTGACCAGTTAGGTTGGGAAACTGGTACTGGGAGCTACAGACAGATGCGGCTTGGCCAGTTGGAAATAAAAGATGGCATGGAAAGGAACTGGAGCGGGGAGCCCAAGATCCAGTGGGAGAGAAAGGGGAGACAGGTTATATGAGAAACTGGAGAATGAGTCTGAGGCTTCCTGGACAAAAAAACTAAGAGCTGGGGACAGGGAGGAATGGAGTGGGACTTCATGGTAAGGGGACTGAGATTATCTTGGTAAGGTCTGCAGAGTGCCTCGGAGAGGAGAATTTTTATTTTATTATATATATATAAAAGATCTTAGCCTGTCTGTCTGTAATGCTCTTGGAACATGCTAATTGGTTGTTTTGGCAGCCAATCGCAATGCCTACTGAAACAACCAGTCACAGTGCTCGCACAGAGTGCTCTGCTGCTGGTCTTGCTGCCCCTGGCTCTGCTCCGTGGAGGCAGTGGCAGTGCAGGTTGCTGGTGGAGGGAATGGCAGGGATGGAGTGGAAGAGTGGAGCACCACCATGATGGTGGGGATGGAGGGGACAGAGCAGGGGTGCGAGGCCAGCACTGTTGCCCTGGCATCATGGCAGCACTCCACTGTCCCACTCCATCCCCACTGTTCCCTCTGGTCCTGGAGGTGGCGTGGGGTGCTAGCAGAGGGGGAACAGCAGGGCAGGCTTGCCCCTCTCCCCCCGGCAGGTGGCAGGAGTGTGGGGTGGTGGGTGGCAACGTTCTGTCCTGCCCCCCCACATAGTTTTTGACATGCAATTTGCTAGTAAGACAGAAATGTGGTGCCACTTTGACAGACTTGGGGCAGGAAGAAGGCAAGCTTCGGCAGAATAGGCAAAAGAGATTGTGCCTCCTAAAGGTCATTTCCCTTTAGAGCCAGGAATGGAGTACAAGACTCATGAGTCAAGTCATTCCTTTCCTGTGAAACTCAGAAATACACCCTGTGGTATTAGTGGACAACGAGGATAACAACTTAGTAGTTCTATCAGTTGCTCCAGGAGCTCAAGTGGCAGAGGTCTGCGTGATCTGCATAATTCCACCTGGACTGATGATCAATGTGAATGTCAGCATGACGTGTCGTTATTTTGGCATAACTGTATTTTCTGTTGGCCTTTTAAAAAATCTAGGACATTAGGGGTGGAAACCACATTCAAAGAACATGTTAAAGTTAAAAATTCAAGCTGTTACAAATTAGGAAATTCCCAAATTAAGGTGGTTGGTATAATATAAATGAGGTTCTTGTCACTGTGCGAGACCTCTAGACTTCTAAAATGACCTAAAATGGATTATGTGCATCTGAAGACATTAAAATGTATTATCGCCATCCTTTCAAAAACTAAATGTGAGCTGTTTCTTTTACTGGGAAGATGTGATTATCTTTCCAAAAGATTAATTTTCAGTTTGTAGTACTTTCAGACCATGAGAAATCAGACATTAAATTGGTCATGTTCATATGTCCAGAACTATGGGCAACATTGGTTTCAGGCAAGTATGATTTTTTTTTTCTTTTGGGACGGAATAGAAGAGGTTTACACATCTCTGACAAGTCAAATTTCTTTTCTGATAAAGTATGTTGTAGCCGCTCAAGGGTTTGGAAAATTAGAATAAATCCTCAGAGAGAGAGATCAGAAGGTACACAATGTGATCAAAGGTATGCGATACATTTATTTATCACATGATTGCAATTCATCACATGGACACATCATTCTGACACATGTGCAAGCATCTGGTTCTACATGCAAAAGAGACTCTTGGAAATTTCTGTCCATCCTCCCCCATGACTATAGTTCCATAGTCAGATAATAAAATAAAATTATCTTTTAAAGTGAAAAAACTCTTGTGCTGTAGCTCTGAACACCTTTTTAGACACAATCCCAGAGACAGCCTAAGGCATTCTTTCAAGACTGCTTTCTAATAAGAAAGCAATGTCTTTAAACTGAGAAAAGCAGTTAGTTGTGAAACCATTTTTTTGTGCATAACCTTCAGTTTTTATTAAAGTCCCTCTTTTTTGCTGCATTTACAAGCTAAACCAGCTGTGAAAGGTGCAAGCATATAGTTTGTATTCAGCAAAGATCTGTCATTTTGTGCTTACTGCAAGGCAAATGGCTCTGCCAGTTGGGGCTACAATTTATCAAGCTGGCAGAGTGACAATTTTCATTGCTTGTGAAAATTTATCATGGATAGTCATTTTTGAAGGGTTGACTCTCTTTTGTTTGAACAGGCTCCTTACATTTAGGCTTATCAAAATAGCAATTATTAATGTCATTAACCCATGAGGCAAAGATCAGTTTTGTCCCTGGAACCTTGAGTATGTCTTCCTGACAAAGAGATTTATCTGCTTCTGCAGCTTCCAGGGTTTGTGGGTTTAAAGAACAGATGTAATATAACAAAACACTGTCTCCCGAAAGAACAATGAGAGTCACTTTTGTCCCAGCTGTTTTAGAACAAGAGTAGGGGAAAGGGGGAAAAAAAAGAGAAAAATATGAAATATTAATGTTCAAAATTATTTTTATGTTCCCTGCTCTTACCTCCTCTCTTGTCCTCAGGGGTATAGCGTGTGGCTCATTTTCAGAATGTTAGTACCATCTTCACAACCACAACTCATCGAAAAAGCTCTTTTTTTTCCATTGCACTTTAGACCATCATCCCTCAGTACTAGAAGCGAATGAATTTAGCCATACTTGTATGAAGGCATTAAGCAGCTCCTTAGAGACACTGTTGAGTATCCTCAACTCTTACAGATTTGAGTGGGAGTGTAGAGCACTCTGTACCTGGCAGGCTAAGGGACTGTAATGAAGGTTTTCTGGTAGTACAAGCTGGGTGAAGCAGTGTCAAGATCAGAGCGGTCTGACACAATATGACAATTTATTTCAAGTACTGGCATGTCATGCTCCCCGTCTAATTTAGCATTGCCTAATTTCAAGCATAATTATGATTAACTGCTTTGCCACGCATGTTTAAGGAAGCCTATTCCAAATTAAAAATACGGGTGTTTGCCTTAAAGCATCCTCCACTATTTGAAAGTAAAAATATTAGAATTATGAAGTGCATAATGTAGAGCAGGAAATCCCTTAGAAAAAGCCCTTGATTACTTGCATTTGTTCGCTCTTGGCTTTTAGAATACAATATAGAACTAATCTTCCTTATATTAGTATCAGGATATAATTAAAACAAATATTTTCCATGTTAGGCTGGGTCCAGATGTGCAGGCACGTGTGGTTTGTGGTGCCACAAACCACATGTATTACACGTTAAACCATGTGTGGCACTGCTGGTTTGCAGCACCGGGGGAAAATTTGCAAACAACATTTCCCAGAGCTGGGGCTCAGCATGCCTTGAGGTGGGGGGAGCTGGCAGCCCTGGGCTGGCTGCTCCCCCATATCAGGGTGCACTGTACCCCAGCCAGCTGAGGAACGGCTGGCTGAGGTGCAGGGTGTCTCAGCATGGGGCTCTGTAGTGCACAGAGATGGGGAAGACCAAGGCTGCCTGCTCCCTTGATCCCACATGATGCTTCCCAGCTGGCTGGGGCACAGGATGCCTCAGCACAGGGGCTGCCTGCTGGCTAGCCCCATGTTGAAACACCCTATGCCCCAGTCAGCCCCCTCCCCCCCACAGCACATGGAGCAGTGAGATAATGTGTATTGCTGCTAAGTGCATGGACGTGGGCGTGCACTGAGACAAAAGGTAGTAGCACAAATTTGTGCTGCTAGTATTTGTGCTGCTGCAAACACACACTCCTGCTTATGTAGATGTGGCCTTATTGGTCAAAAGATTCTTCTGGAATAATTTTCTGTAAGAAAAGGATGATTTAGGGGGAGACAAATGACCTGTAGTGACCAAGTAACTGGCCAATGCTAAAAGTTTTAGAATTCCGTTTAATTGCTCCCCATCATTCTAAATTTTAGTTAGAGATCTGAAAAATATTTAAGTGACATTTTTTTTTCCTTCACGGACTGGAAAGTCTAAGTCCTACACAGCTCTAACTCATATGCTTCTTGCAATGAAATTGTAGCCGAGAAATTAACTGGCAGCTTGATCTTGCTGTCCATAGCTACTCTCAAAGAAATTGTCCTTTGGCTGGTTCCCATTGTCACAGGTCCACTGGAGCTCCATTTATATCATGTGAGATTTTGCTCCTAATTGACATCTTTGGGCGAAACATTTTTCTCTCTAAGGATTATGGAATCAGAACCTTAATTGATACCATGTGACATGAACTGAAACAAAAGTTGACCCCTATCATGACCAGGTGGGAATATGCAAATATGGCCATATGATAACGAAAGATTCTATTAGTATCATGGTACTAATAAACTTTGTGGTGCCTTTACTGGCACAAGGATCTGTACATGTTTAAAAGGTGTGTTGCTTAAATGAATATTATCAGTATTTGAATCAAAAAAAATGAAAGCTCTAGCACCAAATAAAGAGGAGAGAATATTAACAACCCAAAAGGAACAGCCATTTAAGTGCATCATAACTGGAGAGAGGAACAACATAGCGATTAACAGCAAACAGTGGGTAATATTTAATGAACAACAGTTTGGCATCAAAGAAGCTCTGTCAGGTAAACAGGATATCAAAATTCAGTGCATATTGAGAAAGAGATGTTTCGTGAATTATTAAAGCCGGCAGTGTACACTGTCTTTTAAAATACAGTTTAAAAATTATATTGTTTCTCCAGACAGTTCCTTTCACAGCTATAAGCTCAATGCATTCTTGATATCCTGGTTCATTGGCTGGGTAATATTTAGTCAATAGGGAAAAATTTTAGTGGATGCCAGGGAAGAGTTGTGATTTTCATTGATCTTCAAAGTGCACTTGCAAGATACGATGAGATCGGTTGGACTTCCACCACTATGGCTTTTGGAGAAGGGAAAATGCAGTGGGAGGGCCATTCAGGGCAGCCTCCGGCTTATGAAAAAGAGGAGTACCAGCTCCTCTACCCTTGTACATTTCCATATCTACGTGCTTACATGTCTTGTGCTTTGTATTTAACACTTGCCCAGAGCCATGAGTTAGTGAATAGACTGGTTTGAAGACATACTCTTTCTTCACTGAGGAGTTTTAAGTCCAAACAGACTCAAGCAGAAGGTGTTCAAAATGAGAAACAGAGTAAATGTTTCTTGTTAGTTCATTTAATTTCAGTTTGCTTAGGGTGGGCACTGGATTCATCACTGTGGCTGGCCCCTGCCCTATACTCCCCCTCCAGTCAACCATATGGAGTGTGAGGCCCGGGGGGACGGAGAGAGAGAATGAGCTACTTTAGTCCTCTATCATCAAGTGAATGATTTTTTTCAAATGATTCTATGGTCCCATGGACACAATCCCATGATTGTGAATTATAGCAGGTGCAAGGGCTCTGAAAAAATATATTTTTGCATGTTCTGGTAATGGCAGGGTGTGGCAAAGTGGGGGTCTCCCTGACCAGCCATAGTGCTATTCTCCCCACCTGCCTCTGGGCACGCTGCCCACCTGTGTTACCTGCCATGCCTTGTAGTTACTATATTCAGGTGTTAATTAAGGTGGGAGGCTGCCCATTCTTGCCGCAATGCCAGGGGCCACTATCTGTGGCTTTGTTCCTTCCCTACACCACAGCCCAAGACTTGCAGATGGCATCCAGATGACACACTGCTCCCAG
>NW_017729029.1:49595289-49605330 GCF_001723915.1 Gavialis gangeticus
CCGCAATGCCAGGGGCCACTATCTGTGGCTTTGTTCCTTCCCTACACCACAGCCCAAGACTTGCAGATGGCATCCAGATGACACACTGCTCCCAGCCTGCAGCCAGACCAAGCTTAGGCCTCATTGTCAGGCCTCAGATGCACACACATTCATACTGCCCTTCTTTCACTAGGGCCTCCACCCCCTCTCACATGGTCTCTTTCACGCCTCAACAACTTGTATTTCCTTGCTCCCTCCTGGAGCAGGCCTCTTAGGACTTAGGCCTCTTAGGCTTTAGTTAGCTCATACTAACTATGGGTGGCAGATGTACCGTCTTTGGGACTCTCCCATGACCCTCACTGGGGTAGTGGACAGCCAATTACCCGACTGAGTCTAAGCTTGCCCTGGCCTCTTCCTGAGGCAACGCTGTACACTCAGACAATACTGGGCTCCCAGCTATCTCATTTTCCCCCTCACTGGGGCTCCACACCACCCCCTCACTTGGGGCCACAGGACTTTCCTCCCTGGTGGGCTCAGGTGGCCATAGCTGTGCCTGGCCCCAACTACCTCTCCTTGGGGTCTTGCATACCACAAGGCTCAGGTTCTGGGAGCTGGGGCTATTAAGGCACCCCAACCCACCTTTCACTGGGTGGTAACTGGCCTGGCATTTCCTTGGGGCTCCCACACCACTGAGAGCCCCACCAGGCCACTCCCAGCAGGGTGCCATTTTAGGTCATGCCCAGGACCAGAAGCCTCCAAACCATCCCCTTCTTCCAGGATGTTGCATGCAGCCTTGCAACTAGGCAATGTTTCTGTCCTGTCTGCCAGCAGGAAACTGCTCTGTTTATATAGGTGGTGAGAGAGATAAAATGGCCACTGCAATCAAGCACTTGTTGGCTGCTTAGCTCAGCTCTTAAAGTGGCAGGCACCAACAGTGCCCCGCTACACACCTTCCCCCTTAAAATAGTTTCTGGGGGAGGTTTCCCCTACTGCTTCTCCAAAGCAGGCTCCTCTCAGACCCTGTGAAAGCCCTCAAGTGGTGAGCACCCCCAAAGGTGCTTTGCCACACACCTCCCCCCTTAGAATGACATTCAGGGACTTTTGCTTTGCTGGCTTTGTCCCAGACTACTGCAGCCCCTGCCATTTGGCGAGCACCTCAACTGTGCTCCACCACACAGAGAAAATATCTACAAAGAAGGATTGTTTAACTGTCATTGTAAAATGCAATATATTAATTATGATAGCAAGAAATATACTTTTGCTGCACTGTCCCATTATATTTCCATCTTTGGACTTGATTCCTATCCTGCTTAAAGTGGCAAAGACCAGAAGTAACCAGACAGAATTTAAGTAAGAGATGACTCAGGATCATTATCTTGACAGGAGGAGTAATAACCATGACAATGTTAGACACCTTTACATTTGACATACAAAGTTATGCAATTTGACGCGTCTCGAGTGATGGAAGTGGACCCTGCCAAACTGACACATCTACATCTTCCCACCTGGTATAAACAGTACTTGGCTGCTCCTTCTTCAAGCTTTGAAATAATTGCAGACATGTCCATACAATGTCTTGCTGGCCTCTTAGAGTGAAGAAAAAGATGGAAGACATGTTAAATTCGATATACTGAGTGCCAAAACAGGTGCTGATGTTAAATGCCATTCCCAAAGTGTTGATAAAAGCTGTAGTGTGATGAGAGGGGCAGGTACCTTGAGTTGACAGGTTAACTAGAGCAAGGCTGTGAATTATCTCGATATAAGCTGCACAGTACTTTGCATAACACATGGAAGATAGAGAGGAGGCTTTTTATAGACAATGTGAAATGGGTGATAATGAGGAATCTTAGCATTCTGCACTTTATTTAGTATAAAACACCTCCCTAAGCTGGTGACAATACAGTGTGGTAATTTTACAATAATATTGTGTAACATTTTTAATTTTCATTATATTACATTTGAATTTCTAAATTTTCATTATGAGAACTGTGGAGCTTGATTCTCATATCACTTATGGTGGAATTAAGGTGAGAGAATTTCCACTGAGGTCAGGGACTATTAGTGAAAAAATTACATATGTAGGACCAGACCTTGTGCCCCTCTAACTTAATGTGTATTCTCTAATCCAGGTTGTAAAGCTAGATAAGAAAGCTAAATTCACACAATGCTCATATGTATTTGAATTTGTTATAAAGATCTAGCTCAGCCATAAGAAACAAGTGCATCTGCTTAATGGGTCTTTTGCATGTAGAGGGTTTCTTGACTTTGTAGTGTTTAATATGTAGAAAATGAAAAATATATATCTTGTTTCTTTAATTGAATTTGTAAAACAAAACAAACCAACCAACCTAAAAAATCAAAACAAACAAACAAATAACAACAAAAAAACAGTGTTGCTTGTTAGGGAACAAGGATCCTACAAGAGCAGTGTTCTTTATTCATAGTGAGAATGGAATCTATCCAAGAAAATGTCATACAAAACCAGAACATTCAAAAATGAAAAGTGCATTGTAAATTTGAAGTATTTTAAAACATAGTTGAAATGGGAAGCATTGCTGCATAGTCTGGGTTAGCATCTTGTAGACTGTATTCACAAAGTCATTCAGTTGCCAAAGAAGTTTTAAAATGGTGGACAGATGCACAAAGTAAATAAGTAAAGTTAAACCATTCCCTTTTGGTATCTAGCAACAGTTTTATTGTCTGCATGAAATCCCTCTCTAGCAATTCTCCCAGGAACTACCATTACATTATCTCTTCACCTGATCAGAAAGTGCCTTCTCCAAAGTCCCCAACCATGACTCCTTGGCCAAGTTGAAAGGTGTCCTCTGTAACAAGTTAGACTAAATTACCATACAAGAACCACCATAAGGATGGAAGGTGTGGGTAAAATTTTGAATTCAGAATCAAATTTTGTGTTTTGGCTCCATCTCTATTAGAAACTGTATTAGAACAAGAAAACCATATTTCATTTTTGCAATTCAGTTGAAGTAAATGAGAGATATTGATGATTTCCACAGGATTAGGACTGTCTACAGATAAATGGAGGCATTTAATTTCCAGTCAGTCAAGACTAACACCACCCAGAATTGATAACTAGAGGGTTTTTTTGGTAATTGGCTTGTAAGTAAATGTATTAGAACAATGGTTGAGTGCAATGGCAAGGGTTAACTGATTTCTAAAAGCCTGTTTGTGACAAAGTTTCCTACTGTGTCTGACACAGACTGGGAAATTGAAGACATGTACCACAGTGTTCCATAACATGACCAGTGTCCCCGGAGAGAAGGGAGTCTGCAGGTCACAGTGCCCAACTGCAGGGCCCTAGGATTTCCAGCTTTGGGGAACAGACCAAATTAGGAGGCCTGGTAAAAGCCCAAATCAGGATGTGTGAATGTGATGGAACTGTGAAACAAAATAATATGCTAACAGGACAGAACATGGACATTATGATGACCACATGCACCGAGTTGAGAGCAAAAAGGACTGAAAAGTAGGTTTTTTTGTCTAACAAAATCCTAACTAGTTATTAATTGGCAAAACTGTAAGGGCAACCTGCAAATATAGTGGTGATTTTCATTCTGCAACTGACTTCCATCTTTCTATAACAGCAGTCAGTAGGGTTTTCCTGTGGTTTTTTAAAATAATTTTTTAAAGACTAAAAGAATTTTAAGTTATGATATAATAGTAGTCTTCTAATGAAGTTTATAATTACCTATGGGCGTATGGTTTTAATGAACATACCAACTATGTTTGGTATAGTTCGTGATATATGTATGTATGTATATATGTATATGTGTATATATATATGCACATGCACATGCACGCGCGCACACACACAAATGGTCAATAAATGAAATGCCAATTTGATTAATTGAAAAGAGGATTCTCTGTAGACTTATCTAGTGCTTATTAAATTTAAGCTGATTCCTCTTTAGCCTACAGAGGGTGTTCGGAATGATTGCTATTCCTCAAATGGTCGTGTTAATGAACGAACAAACAAACAAAAATTAGACCCATGTTCTGGCACTTATTATTGCATTGGGATTTCACTTATGAATCCTTGTGGATAGGCTGGAGAAAAAACAGGTTTTTTAGTTCTCTTGATGTGTTAGTCCTTCAATATAATAATAACATCACGGTCGCATTTAGACAGAAGCAGCCCTTCTGGGTCATGAGATGCCCTAAACATTATATCTAAAAATGATCGGGAGTGACAGACACCTCAGGGGTTGCAGATTCTTTATTATTAGCCTCTCTGCATTTAACAGTATGTCGGAGCTATTCAACCACCCTACATGCTTCTAGAAGACTGGTCTCAGAGTTGCTGTCCTAACTTGGGTGCAATTAGTTGCTAAATTTAAGTTAAGCAGATAACTGGTTGTAGCATGTATCTTAGGAGATATGGGTCTAAAAATATCTTCCTTCTTACTCAGGCTGATTTGCATGGCAGGAGGTGTGGTTTTGGACCAACCGCACCATTACTCCTTGCCATTAGAGATCATAAGCTTGGGACACTCCTGCATTAGCAAATTGCAAGTCAAATGCCCACAAGTCCAGCCAGGGATGACAATCAGCTAATTCTTGACTCCAGCCCCAGGACTGTACCCAAGGACTTGAATTGGCCACTTCAAGTCCCTAGTGTGATCCTGGGGCCAGAGGTCCCTCTCCTCTCTTCTGCTGTGCTCCCCCTGCCCCTCTGTAGCATCTGGCCAGGACTGGAAGTCAGCTGATTGTCAGTCCTGGGGCCAGGATTGCACTGGGGCTGGTTGCAGACCCTACTGTAGTCTGGGCCCCAGAACCAATAATCATCTGATTGTTAACCCAAGTCATATTTAAATTGAATGTGCCATACAACTGAGCCATAAACATTTTCTGCATTATATGTGCAGCATTTTTCTGGCTCATTTTATGACACATGTAGCACCTTTGCCATTTATCCTGTAATTAACATGTTCAAATTGGATTTTGTTGGACTGTAACTGAATCCTTTCTCCAACCTCTTGACCCACAGCTGCTGTATCACCATGGAAGCACCTAATTGTTTGACAAAAAAGTACCATATTGTTTGACCTGATGACTTCTAGGGGCTTAGAATTGTTCCTTTGAGCATGTCCAGTATAGTGATGGATGTAATTTAAAGGTGCTCCTTAAATAGAAGGAACACAGAGGTTGGTAACTGGGAGATGGTCTGTCAGTTAGACAGTAGCTAGCCAGTCAGTCAGAGACCAATCGACTGCAGAGCCTGCCTACTGCTCTCCAATTAAAGTTTCTTTGAGGAGTAGTTTTTCTTGTTTATTGTGTGCCTGTATTTATAGAACCCAGTGATCGCTACATCTGGAAATGAACAGCCCGGTGCCTACTTCCCAACTAAGCCTGATCTGGATTCCAAGATTAGGCCTTTCTCCACCTAAGTCCCCTGATGGTCTCTATCTGGCAGGCATTCTTACTGAATGTCTAAATCATAGTATGGGAGCAGACACCCCAGAAAATACCCGAGCACTTGTCAGCTTTTTTTTAATTTAAAATGGCAGGGATGCCTTTCTTTTATAAAATATTCTAGCGTTTTGCAAATGTGCCCAGTGTTATGAATCACTGCTCCACTAGGTATGAGTCACCTCACTGGCTACTTTACTGGCAGGTAACGGACCCTGCCCCAGACCAATAGGAAAAATTGCAGTGAACTGGTCAAGACCCTAACCACTAGGGTGAACATTCCCATCTCAGTTGCTGGAACCCAGGAACTGGGAGACCCAGGTTCATTCTCTCCTTAAACCTGAAAGGTTTCCAACCAACATCTCCCACCTCACAGTAGAGTGCCCTCCATAACCAATTATGATGTAACATGCTCTAAGCATGGGTATTCCTCATAGCTTCTCTGTAGCAAAGACTTCCAGGCCATGTCAAGTAACACAGAAGTTTGAATATTGAATAGTTAAATAGCAAGTGAATGCAAATTGTGAGGACTCTTCATCAGCTTTAAACTACAGATTAATGTAAGGAAGTATCTGCTTGGGAAAGCAATGTAAATAAATGGAGCCAAATTAAATCAAATATTCAATGTTCGCTAAGACTCATTATTCAGTAAGATTTTCTAATTATAATCCATAGAGCCAAAACTATTGCTCCTAGTAAAGTAAGTAGCAAAAATTGTAGTGGAAATGTTTTTTAGAAACACTTCCTGGTATGTAAACAGTCATGTTTTCATTCTGTAAAGTCTTGGTCCATAACATTCACATACGAGTCTACTTAGAGGTTAAAAAAAAAATCAGTTTCCAATTAAATCAGGTGCCTTCACAGAAAGGGTGGGTAGTGCTCTGCATGTCAATTTTCAGAACTATTCTTTCAGCTGATCAAATGCTGCCCTCTCTCTCAATGATTTTTAGTAGAAACTAAGCAACTTTGTTTTCCAAAGTTCTTCCCCATCCTTGCTGCCTTCCTAATGCATTTTAGTTCCTTTCAAAATATTAATCTCATTTGGTTGTCCCCAGGACACCAGCACATGCCCGCCCAACCTAATGCCAACCAGAGCCAGTCTGCCAAATGATTTTCATTTTTGCTCTGTTTAATTTATGAATGACCAAGATGGAAAACGCAATACAAAGAGGACCCAGCCGGTACTGCAGAGAAGTAATAGAGAGGCACAGCTGAAAGAAAAACAGTGTGAGCTATTCTTTTATTGTGATGAGGAAAATCATTTAATCCGTTTCCTGACATGAAAGGCGAGAAAGATGAGAGTAGAGCCTAGCGCATAATATAAAGGAGGAACGGGGGGAAAGAATGGGGTAGAAACATTCCCAATGTCAAAAAGGAAATGAAACAGAGAACTTTAAAGGAAGCAGGAAACATTTCACTCACCAGGGCTTTCTAAAAGCTGTCATGGTGGGAAACATAGGAAAACTCAAATGCAATTGCAAGTACTTTGTATGACTAAAATTTGAAAGTCTTGACAGCATGCACCTTTGTCATCATTATTATTAATTATTCATTTAGTCCCATCAGTGTACAGTGTACTTATAGAAGGCAGAGATGCATGGACCCTCCTCCATTGAAGAGCAACAATATTAAATAGGGTAATTTAGTACTGCTGTTGCCATTGAGACTTGCTGCAGCTTGCTGAGAAGTAAAACAAAGGTTTGAGAGATACAGGTAGAAAACAAATCTTGTAGAATTAAACACATGCATTATGCATAAAAGAAATGTCCCTTTTATAGCATTAAAAATAAAGCCCCTGCTTTATGTTTATATTACTTTTAACCTGTCTCCTCTGTACATCTGCCAAAAAACCTTCATATGGATTTATGTGAGGATGGCAGGAGATTTTGAGTGGTGTGCCACAGGGGTCTGTCCTGGACCCAGTGTTGTTCAGTGTATTTACTAATTATCTAGATGCTGGAATAGTGTTTCTTGAGCAGATTTTCAGATGACACAACCCTGGGAAGGGTTGTGAACACATGGGAGCACAGGAGCACAACTGAGAAGGATCTTGACAGATTGGAAAGCTGGGTTAAAGATAAAAGGATGAAGTTTAACGCTGACAAATGTAAGGTGCTACAGCTCCAGAAGAATAATCAAAACTACAAGTACAAAATGGGTGCCACCTGGCTGGATGACTGCACTACAGAGAAGGATCTAGGACATCTGCTGGATCAGACTTCATATGAGTCTACAGTGTGATGCAGCTGAACAAAAGGCAAAAGCATCTTTGGGCTGCACGAATAGGATCATGACATGCAAAACACAGGAAGTGATAATGCCTCTTTACTCAGCATTGGTTAGGCCTCATTTAGAGTATTGTGTGCAGTTTTTGGGCTCCACATTTTCAAAAGGATGTGGAGAAGTTGGAGAGGTTGCCGAGGTGGGTGACAAAAATGATAAAGAGCTTAGAAGGCAAGTCATATGAGGAAAGATTGAAAGAAATAGGCACATTCAGCCTGCTGCAAAGGGTACTAAGAGGGGACATGATAGCAGCCTTCAATTATCTGCAGAGCAGCCCTAAAGAAAAGGGATAACACCTTTTCTTTTTTGCTGCAGAGAGCAGGAAATGCCAGTGACCTGAAGTTGCAACGAAGGCCAATATCAGGCCTTTGCAACAAAGGCCAAAGTTTCAATATCAGGAAAAACTTCTTCAGTGTTAAAAGAGTGAGGCAGTGGAATAGACTGCCTAGGGAAGTTGTGGACCCTGCACCACTGGAGGCATTCAAGAAGAGGTTGGACAACCACTGATTGGGGCTGATTTAGGAGCAGCTATACCTGTGCTCTACAATGGGCTTTTCCCATGCTTCTGGGTTTTACTGGTTGCTTCATAGGGACAGGAAACTTTCCCCCCCTGCCTTTCTGTTGTGATATTTCAGGGTTTTGTGGGCTTTTGTGTTTTTGTTTTTTTCGCCTTCCTGAGAAGCACTGGATGTTGGGCTGCAGCCAAGGCTGGGGATTTTGACTGGGGTGTGACAATGCTCCTGCTAAGACTAAAATCTAGAGGTTCTTGGATAGAGGGTCTTGCCCCTCTGGTCAGGGTCAAACCGATTCCCAGTCTTGGGGTCAAGAAGGGGTTTTACTCAATGGTCAGATTGATACAGATCACGGGGTTTCTGTCTCCCTCTGCAGCATGGGGCATGGCCCTTTTGATTGGATCTCTCAGGACACTAGCTAATGTCCCTTTGGTTTACCTGTGGCAGTTTAGGGTGTTATGCCTTGTGCTTGTGTGACAGGGTTGGCTGTAGTTTTAGTCATAGGTTAGACAAGGATTTGTATGTGAAGTTTTGGATGCTTGGGCAAGGGGTCAGAAGTGATGACCTTCAGGTTTCCCTTCCAGCCCTATGATTCTATGTATCCTTTATATTGTAGACCAGGTGTTAGGACGGACTGGGAGATTTCACATCCCACTGGGTGACGCCAGGGTCCTGACTTGATTTTGGTTCAGGCCAGGACTTTCAAACTTTGCTGGGAGCTTGTCTGGGCTAAGCTTATGTTCAAATTGAAGTCCGAGTCTTGCCTCACTGAAGGCAATGCAAGTTTTGTCATTGACCCCATGGCGATTGGGGTCTGGGAATCTTTCCTGGAAATCTACAGTTTTTATCGCAGACCAATTCACTACCAAACAAATTGCTAATCTTATTTTTGTTGTACGTTAAAAAAATCCAACTTTTCTGCTAATGCAATAGAAATATTACCAACCTTGGCATTTATGAGATCTTTGCAAGTGCTATCTGAATGCTTATTCATTTATTTGTTTCTTTGATTTGCTTTATACCAACCAAACTGATTATGTTTATGGTTTGAATTATTGTGCTTTGCTTTTCAGATGTGATGACACTCTTGAAGAAGGTATATAATACTTCTCTGATTATTAAAAAAAAAAAAGGAGAAAAAAGGGATGGTTTATCTTAGAAGTTTAGAAATAGGAAAACATAATCACAGTTAGTCTAAACCCTAATTCTGTAGTCTTTACTCAGGCAAAACTTGAGTTGAAGCTGATGGGATTTTTTCTTTAGAAAAATCTGCTGAATAGCCTTTCTGGGACATTGTTGAAACTATGAATCTTTTGCAGCCTCAAAGGGGGGGGGTCATGAAATTAATATAAAGCCTAATTCACTTTGTAGAACAAGCCTCGCTGCTGACCTGATCAGGTGTGCGTAGATAGGACTTTTTGTGAATTCTATAGAGAAATGTGAGGCTTTCCAGCTGACATTTTCCATTTTAAAAGTTCATATACCTTATTTCTGAGAAACTATTCTTTCCCCTAAAACTGTTGTTTTATCTTGGACTAAAAGCATTTGAGCAAAACTTCTGTTCTAAAAAAAACTTCACATAGACACAAAAATTTAGGAAATGGTACGAAATGCAGCAGGAAATGAGGAGGGGAAACTTGTGGTTAGAAAACAGATGATTTAGTTCACAAGTCCTGAATTCAAAACAAGTTATGATGGGCAGTGACATGCAACCATTCAGTTTGAGGAAGACTTGAATTTTATGGATGGTATTTTAGTAAAACATAAGTAATACATCAGTTGAATTAGGCATCTCAGCACAGCAGACATCTCGAGTATCAATAGCCGTTGCTGCTAT
>NW_017729029.1:49610330-49656317 GCF_001723915.1 Gavialis gangeticus
AGAGAAAGCAATTGAGTATAAGAAGTGTGAGAGGAAATGAGGAGGGGAAACTTGTGGTTAGAAAACAGATGATTTAGTTCACAAGTCCTGAATTCAAAACAAGTTATGATGGGCAGTGACATGCAACCATTCAGTTTGAGGAAGACTTGAATTTTATGGATGGTATTTTAGTAAAACATAAGTAATACATCAGTTGAATTAGGCATCTCAGCACAGCAGACATCTCGAGTATCAATAGCCGTTGCTGCTATTAACAGTTTGCATGAGATGAGGCATTGTTTCTATAAGCACGCTCTTATTATTTTATCTATTTATCTGTCTATCTATCTGTCTATCTATCGTTTTAAAGAGTTCATAGGCACAAGCAGAATTGTGTATGTTTAAGCGTGCAGGGTATATAGCTCTGGAAAAGCTCTTGGCACTAATTATAACAAATTACTTGACCAAGGTCGAGAACTTGTATTGCTTTAAAAGGAACAAAGTTTGAGAGAAATACTATGAAATGGATTGAAGCCTTTTAGTTTACTACAATACATTTTAACATTTACAAGTTAATGCAAGTCCTTTGTTTTATATGCTGTGAACAAAGGAATTCTGTGTGGAGACATTTTTCAGCTAGCATTTTAGCTGGATAGAGATATTACTAGTATCCAGATCTGATGCTAGGATCATGCAAATGGGGTATGGTTACTGATATTTGACTTACTGGGATTGCCACTTTGTACCTCTCCTAAACGTACTCACAAGTTTGAGTTCTGTGGCTGGGCTTTATCTGAATGTAAGGTGCAAACTTTTCCAGCTTTTCATAGAGATCTTTTTAGATGGAGAGAGAAAAAGAAAAAAGATTCGTTTAAAGGACAGTTTCTTTGATAGCAAAGTCTCAGCTTAATCTTTAAAAATGATATTGATTTTGTCTGCATGCCAGTTTTTTGCCAGACTCAATCTGGTTATCACTTCAGACACTATGATCCCTTGATAGAGTAAGCGCATTGTGTGAGAACGAAGAGGAGGCGAAGGCAGAAACAAAGATATCTCACACCAATGGGTGCTTTTGATAGGACAAGATCAGTACCTGAAACAAAAATATAACATCTTTACCCCTTTATTTTTAACAAGTCCCTAGATGGATAATGAAAAAGCTTTAGAAAAAGACCTCCTAAATGTCAGTTCATCTGAAATAAAACATTCTGGAAGTTTTATCGTTTTCTAAAAATAAATGATCCCTGCAAGATAGGGAAAAGGATGATCTCTACTGCCAGCAGGGTGCCTTTTAAGTAGTAGAAATCAAACTGTAGCAAAAATGTATAGATTTTGTGTGAGTTTTGTGTAGCCTAATCATGAGCACGTGTTACTGACCCCTTCTCTGTCAGCCCACGGAGGATATGAGTTGTTCCAGTCTCCAGCTATGGAGGCTTGGACTATTTGCTGCAGCAGTGAATAATTTTAGGATTGAAGGTCCCTGGCTCAGCCTCTGACATTGCAACTGTCATATGTTTCATTTTGGCATGTTTAAGCTGTCATATGAACATTTTATACTGTGCGCGAGAGAGAATGCATTCATTATGGTATGTATGCAGTTTGAAGGAACCAGTGAAGAGCCTGTGTAGTATAAGGGTGTCGTTACGTGTTACATGTAGACCTACTAAATCGATGGGATGTTAAGCAGTGTTGGTTAGAACATGAGCAGTCACAATTTTAGGGCTAATACTACTTCTTGCCTACACAGCTCTGGCGTGCCACCAGAGGGCTGGTAAGCAGGCCCATGGCCAGAGTGCCTGGGCTCTATTCTTGCTTTGGGTGGATGGAGGAGAAGGCTGGGAGAAGTGCATTTTGGGATTCTGGAGGCCTGCACATTTCTTATCTCTGTGGAGAAGACTGAATTTATCCTAACACGAGCTAGGTAGTAGAGATCAGAATTAACCTTTGCCTGAAGTGGTGTAACTTTGAGGGCATGGACAGAAATTACATTTGTCTTGTGATTGGCCCCTTGAAATCAGTCTAAAGCCCATGCCCAAGCAGAAGAGCATGGCTGCAGAGCCCTCTGATCAGGCAACAAATTAACCCTCATTGTATGAGGGTTCAAATGAAACCTCTCTTAAGTGGAGCAACTTAATTTCTGTCTGCTCTGGCTGCAGCACAGTGAGCTGCAGCTGATGTGTCTGGATGGGAGGGGGAAAAGGCAAGGGAGAGAGGTCCCTTTTGGGATTTTCTCAGCCCCACTGGAGTTGGGGGGTGGATTGGAGTCCCTTACCTTGGGCGAGGCTCCAATCTACCCCCTACTCCAATGGGTCTGAGAACCCCAGAAGATCTCCCTCCCCTACTTCTCTCCCCTCCCATCCAGACACAGCAATGTAGCTGGGGTGGAAAGGGAAAGATGTAGCTTCTCTCATTGGATTGACTCCAAACTGGAGCCAATCCTCCACCCTCTCAATCCAACAGCTAACATCTGTTTGATTGGAGGGATCAGTTTAACTCATGATGAATTCTATGAATCGCCATGAGTTACACCCAGGAGTGGCACTTCTGTCTGTGCCCTGACATGCTCAGAGGACACTTAGCATGAGTTAATGAGCTTTAATGTGCAGTTACTTAGGGCATTTTTACACATGCTTGGCGGGGGGGAGGGAGTGCTTTAATTAGAATGGCTCTGAGAACCACTCCAATGAAAGCGCGTGGAGCATCTTGTGTATCAGCATCCCCAGACTTCAAAATGGCAGCAGGGGCACTTTATCTAAAGCTTGTTCTAAGCACCTGCATTAGCACCTTGAAGTGTGGGGACACTGATACATGAGATGCAGAAGCTGGCTGGAGGGCAGTTACTATGCTTCAGCAGACTCAATTAACTGAGTCTGTTCCAAGGCGCTGTAATTACATGCATGTAATTACGGCTTGTATGCAGGCACCTTTATGTTTTAAGTGCCCTTAGAAGGGTGAAATTACAAGTTATCCTTAGATCATATGTGGTTCTTGGGTTGAAAGGAAAGGCCAGGATAATAAGGATGTTGGAGATCATCCTACAGATGTTTTAAGAGACCAGTGATGTCCTGTGTGGGGCTACCACCCAAGATGCTTAGGGACCCAGTTATGCAGCTGCTTTGGAGCCCAATTGATTTAGAATCCTTAAACTTTAAGCTCCCTTAACTTTAACTTTTAAAAAGACTTAGCTTCCTAACTACCCAAGTACATCCTTAATCATTGGAGTTGGTCATCTAAGTCACTTGAAACTTTTATGTCTGGTAACTAGTTTCAGCTATGCAATGTTGATAAATATAGCATGAGTGACAATGACAGCTCAGGTACAGAGCCATAATTGTCTTTGTATTCACCCTTTCTCTAATGGCTGTACTGCCAAAGAGCCAGAGAAAACTGTCAGGATAACACAACCTTTTTTATAATGAACCACTTTTATAATGTGTGATCCAGAGGAACTAATTGTAGGCATAAGAGAGAGTTCAAAATCCATGTGCCGTCAGTTAGACCCTAGTGTGGATTTTCAGGTGGTTTCATATCCATTAGGAACTTGGCTGAAACAACCAAATAATTTCAAATAGGCTTTGTGTTGGGTAACAGCAGTCAAGTAATGACTTCTTTGAAGTGTCCAAGTTAAAGCAAGCTTTGATATTTAATGTATCCTGTCTTTTATTAAGATGATAAGGCTGATTTGAAGTCATAAGCTGATTTAAGGTATGAACCAATAATTAAATAGATGGAATTCCACAATCTTTTACTCTCCATGATCTTTGCCTCTAAATACAGTAGTCATGGTATTTTAGGAGCTGGTTTCCTATGAGGGACTGGATGCCTTTTATTATCTTGTGCACAGCTTGTGCTAACTATTCCCTTATTGAATATAGAAAATATTAATAAGATCCAGATGTAGGATGTAGAGCATAAAAATATGTTGCTTTCCCTTCAGACAAGGAATTAAGAATGAAGGCAGGGAAGGGCAGAGCCTTAGTGACAAACTGGTTCATAGAATTACTGGTAAGTTTGGGCTTAATGATACATAATTGTACAGCTGACCTCAGTGGGCCTGCTTATCTGAGTACTGTGTCAGTGTGCACACATGTGTGCTGCCAAGAACAAGGCCAAAGCCAGTACAAGTTAATTGCTGTGTTGTCTGTAAAATAAAAGTTAGAGTATAAAATATCATCAGTTGTGTAATTTAACATCGAGTCGGGGTGTGTGTGTGTGTGTGTGTGTGTGTGTGTGTGTGTGTGTGTGGATTAAAACCCAAGTTCATTGTGTCCAGATACAATTTCATCTTAAACTTATGTGGGGTATCACCAAAAAACATGATAAAAAAACCCCAGATTTATAATATGTGTGTTTTAGAGAGATATACTTTGTTTTCTCCCAGAGGTTATTGTTCGGCTTCGGTATCACTAGCCAAGCACAGCAGGTAACTTGGTCGAGTTGTTTAAAATAATACTTGTTCCATTCATATTTAAATAAGATCAGGGAGACATGGGGAGGGAGAAAGATGTGTTTACACACTTTTAAGGTTAGCAGATGAAAAGAGAATGGAGAACGGTTCAGTAGTGCCCTACTCTCTAAGGATTTTTCCCACAGAAGTGGTTTTTTCAGGGCACTGACAGCGATCCAGTGACTCTGCATGTTCAGAGGGAGTGTTTCACAAAGAACATCAACAAAGTTGCATTCCCTTCCAAATCTGGGCCATTGATTAAATAAGATGAGGGAGGCAACAGCAGTGTCTGAATGCATGTCTAATTTAATCTAACAACACAGAGCTCATCAACCATGTTATCTGAGTGCCAAATGCTGTTATCCTAAGAGAGAGGTAAAAGCCTATGGCTCGGAGGCTGGGAGTTGCCTTGGGGGAAGCAGGATTAACTCAGAAGCAATGGAATCATCCCAACAGGATCATGGGCACCAGGACAAAATTGCTGCTGTGAATACTAGTTGTCGATGGTTGCCAGGTTGGAGGCTGATAAAGCTAGCCTGGTAATGTACGGGAGACTTGTGTGGAGAGAAGGAGATCAAAGCCTAGACCTCTGTGTGAAAGACTGGAGGGGGGGGGCGCTCATGTGTCTGTAAACCCTATGAGGAGAAGAGATTTGGAGCAGGGAACCATAAAAACCATGAATGCCATCCAGAGACCTAGGGAAAAGTGGGATTTGATTTATTTAGGCAAAGTGGAGGCGTCCTAAGTATGCAAGGTTCTTAGAAGCAATCGGAGCACTGTGGGGATGCTGATCACCTTGCCTGGGTTTTACGAAGATGACAGACACAAGAAGAAGACATCTGGTAGGAACGTACAGCAGGGACCCCGCTGTGCTGAAGGGAACAGGTTCTTAGGGACGCTGCATGGGGAAGGAACAGCTCCGACTAAAATAAGCAGCACGATAGATGTGGCTGAGAGAGCCCCATGACAGATTATTTTTTTTATCTGTCAACTCATATTTCATGTAGAGTAGGGAGTCTGGTGAAAATCAACTATATGAAAAAGGCAAATAAGGTCACTTCAGGGACAGGCAGATTTTTAACTCAAACACCTCCAGACAGATACAATTGACATTCAGACCAGGACTCGGTCACCTTGACACTTAAGACTAATTACAATACAGGCCAGATGAAAGTGGCCTTTGAAACACTATAGTAGGGGAGTTGAGGAAATCCTTCCAGAGCTAGAAATGAGGTGGGAGGGGGATGAAAATGGGTATCAGAAGTAGGGGCAACATCTACGAAGCAGAGGACAAATAACAGTTCCTCTGTTCTCAGACTGGTGGGGGCTGAGGTTGCAAGAGGTGGGAGGCACGGCACGATCAAACATTGCATTGATGAAATGCTGATATCTCCTAGGCCTGCATGTCTAATTACATGAATTCTGTAACACCTCAAAGATCAAAAGAATCGCTGCCTCTAGCTGAAGAAGCCATCCAGCAGGGAGGGGGTGTGCTGGGCTGTCTGGCTGTGGAAGGCAGATATTAAAGAACATGACCCAAAGCAGAGATGTGATTCTACCAAACAGGCTGAGCAAATGTTTCAAAAGAACTAAGGGGAAACACACTTTTTTCCCATGCAAGGTTCGGTGTCGCTCTTGTATCTAAACCTTTGGTATTTCTCTAGTTTTTTTAAATGCTTGCTTTCATTAAGGACTAAATTGGCAAAATATAGCTCCTACTTGCCATGGTTAACAACATGCACACTGGCAGTTACCGCACAACAGCTGACGCATGGAAAACCCCCAACCCCTTTATCGCACAGTGAACGGTTCAAATGTCCACCATCACAAGTTCGTAACTGCTTAGTCATTTTTCAGAATGGGACCTATGGGCTTCTGAAAACAGAAGAAGTTGTGTTTGGGGAATTTCAGACTGGCTGCCTTAGATAAAAATGTCCTTTCCTTCAAAGAAAAGGAGGCATGTCTGAAGCTTGGATAGCTCAGCCTGGTTTGTGGGGTTCTTCTTTCCCATATGCTTTGCTGTCAAGGCTATAGGTAAGCATGCAGGGAAGCCTACAGCATCACAGAGGAGAAAGAAATGAGAGAATCTGAAGATGACAAGTTGCTGCCAACCAAGCGATGAAGCCATCCTTCTAAAGCTGTTATTTTCTAAATTACCTTGATTAGTTTGGTATTTGTGCAAACAGATATTTGATACAAAAAGAACATGATTCTATCAACTTTATTTGGCTCTCTTTCTAATTCCACCTATGCTGAACTGTAACTTGTTAAATAATCTGGTAAAGACACTAAATCTAAACAGCACAGGAACTCTAGGCATTAGCATAAAATAAAGTTACTTTCTATTATTTTCACCCTTCCTCTCCAGATACCCTTAGCATTTTAATTCTTATGTTGGCTTTCATCTTTTTTCATAGCAGTCTTCAATGTGAAAGAATGCTCGCCTAATTATTCTGGAAACTACCAGTTAATTATTCCTAAATATGTATCGGGCAATTAACAGTTCCAAGGGATTGGGAGACATTTTAGTATCTTCACACAACAGTGCACATGACTATATTTTGTTTCTCCTACATTCTAGTTGGAACAGAGTCATATTCACCTTCTTTTTTTCTTCTATTTATTCCTCTGTAGCACTAGGTGCTTACAGTTCGATTAGTGATGCTGGTGTCTTCAGTGACTATTTACTTGAATCAGAGAGGCGGTTAGTTGCATTAGTCTCAAGTCAGGCAGAAAGCAGGGTAGAAATGCACCTCATAGACTAACTGAATTAGGTATGCATAAGCTTTTGTGAGTAAGAGCTCACTTCATCAGATGAATTATGCATCCTGCTCTTGCTCACAAAAGCTTATACACCCCTGATTCAGTTAGTCCATAAGGTGCCTCTGTACCCTGCCTTCTGCCTATCTACTTTAAAATATTTTAATTTTAATTTTGAAAAATTGTAAAAATGACAAGCGGAAATGAGGGACCTGGGTGACTAAGTTTAGATTTGGACCTAAGCATTTGGAAAATTCACGGATACTGGAATCCCACGTTGGGATCTGGGAGCCTCTGTTGCTGACTCTTGAGTTTAGTGTAAAAAAACCAAACAACAATAACAGCAAAATGTGTTTAATAAGGAAAAGTTCATGGGGGCAACAGGATTAAAAATGTACATTTTGTAGTTTGGATGGGCAATGGACAAAAATCTATGAGGAAGTTTAAAACAATAATTTGAAAAATTACATAATTAAGCTACAGGAGTATAGGCTGTAGCCGTGTTGGTCTAAGGACATAGGTAGACAAGGTTCTTTGGATAAGTCTGATATCTTTCATTAGACCAACTCAAATAGTTGGAAAATTTCTTCTTTGCAAGCTTTTGGGAATAGATACCCTTCATCAGGCTGAGGAAGCATCTGCAGGTGGTGCGTGCTCTTCCTGGATGGAAGGGAATAGTAAAGAAGCCAGAGGCTGGGCTGCATGCAAGAAAGGCAGTCAGTGAAGATGTAAATTGAGGAGTCAGTGGGGACTCCAATATGTCTCTCACCCACTGACTCCTCAATTTACATCTTGGAGACTTTAATAACAGCTGGTGCCTAAATCCCCTTGCCTAACTGTGCCACTGAATGCCTGCCCACTTCTCTGTCCACTGATCCCCCCCAACACAGAAAAGAGTTAACATTTTGACTGATGCACCTGGGATCCTGTGTGTGTGCGAATTTGTGTGTACACACATTTCAAAATCAGTCCCGTGTTGATGAAATTCTTCTGTGTGATTGTGCTGTTGTTTATTTCATAATTGAGTTGGAATGACAAATCTGTTTCTATTTGTCATATTTCTGTGTAGAAATAAATAGTAGCAATAAACAAAGTTTTAATGTCTCCTGAGGAAGTTTAACCGGAATGAAATTATGAGATCACTGTTCAACAGCATATGGGATATTTTTTTCCTTCTTTTTCCCATGAGGAATAGTCTTTCCAAGAGAAATCTGCTCCCATAAGCTTGAAGGTCTCTCTGCACCATTTTAGATTCTGTGTAAATCTTTAAACATCATTGTACACACAGTGTTTCAACAAACAATTCATTTATTTAGCACATCACTCGAAATGTCCCATCTGCTTAGTTTGCCCTTTATGAATCTTCTGACTTCGGCTTTAAAAGGAAAAGCAAGTAGTTACTTTGAAATAAATTTTCAAATCCCACGAGAGTGAGGAGACTCTCTTTTGATTGGCACTACTATATATTTCTTTAGGGAGTATGCACTGACCATAGAGACCTATCTTCTTCTACAGTGTGCCAATCAACGCAACATTTGCTGCCTTTCTTCCAACAACATTACTATTTTATGGCCTATTCCATTTTGACTAACAACACGTTATTTTTCAATGAATTCCACTTCTATTTAACTCTTTCCAAGTACCAGCCCTTTCATCTAAACTTTTCCTTTCTTTGTGACAACCTCATTCCAGAAAAACTGATTGGCAGGTTATTAACCACAATATTGTCTTCACAGTTTGCATTACCACTGAGTGGTCAGAGGAAGCAATAAGTTCCTTATGCTGGGGTCAGCATTTCAATGTGATAGGCTGACTATTTATGGGATATAACATACTGTGGCCAGGTACAGGAGTTATGCTTATGGTACACTAGACATGCAGAAAGCTTTATAGCTGTAACTGAACAGATGGTCAGGGCACATAGAGATCTGTAAAGTGGTGGATCCCTCTCTAAGATAGCTCTGGACAGGCACGGTAGCAGACTTCAGCACTGTAGGTTAGAGTGTTTGTAATGAGCATCTTTACCAGATCTCATTGTGACTCATGGTAGGTCACATTGCACTGGCAACCCATGTGGCTTTGCAGCACCCCGCTTACCCATCCTCCAAGGCATGGGTGACTGGTGCCTCCTGAGACTAGGGAGGGCACAGTTTGTGAGCAGTAACGTCAGTGGTGGAGTGATGAGCAGCAACCGCTTGCAGAAGCTGGCAGCAGCGGGGGGAAGGGTGCAAGGGGAAACCAGCAGCAGAAGCTGACAGTGGCATGTGCCCCCCCACCCCCATGCCCCGTACCAGTCACCTATGGCCCCAGGGCCACACTCGAGTCTTGGCCAGAGCTCCTGCGGTCTTCCCAACTGCTGAGCTGACCCCACTCTCGGGCTGTCACTGACAGGAGTCAGTGAAGTCTTTGTCTCCAGTCCTACCTGTGTCCTCCCTCCAGATAGCATAGATCCATCCATAGAAAGAAAACTGCTTATTACTGAATTTTTCTTATTGCATATTGTCATGGGTGCAGGTGAGCAAGTGCTGAATGTGGGTCTGCTGCTATTTTGCCTCTGCTCAGTTAACCTATCTTAAGAACTGATTCATCTTCACTGATTTCTGGCAATGGGCAAGTTCTCTAGTGGAAGTAAAAAATGAACGTACCCAGAATGTACATCAGCATACCTGTGCATATTAATATGTAGCATCACTACTTTCTGACTTATCTGGGAAAACTGAATGCATGTGTAAAATGTAGATTGTGAGAAATTTGCACTGCCTGTGCTAAATACAGGGTGCAGGACCAGCGATCCATGACTCCAGTTCACAGACACAAAATCCCAGAAATCTTGCATGCATTCAGTAGCCCATAAAGAAGCAGGGAGTATTTCTCTGATCTCATGTCTTAAAGTCATTTTTTTAAGAATTCTGGTCACTTGAATAATGGTTTGGAGCCATGTGCACATTATAGAAAGCTGGTACAGTGTTTGAGGTATGCTTCCAGGAGTCCCACAGATACATACATTAGGGCAGCTAGGTCCAGGACCTCTGGTTTTGTCAAGCCCCCACTCTGTTTATTTTATTAATTACAATTTTTCAATTACCTTTCCTGGCTATATGAATATTAATAGCCAATGGTCTTGCTAGCCTTAATATGGCATTTCCTTCTTATAGCAACTCCGCCATTAAAAAAATAACCCTCTGGGAGATACTGTCTATGATGTTCCCCTTTGGAAAAACCTTATATTCTTCAGTGAGAGGAGAGGAAAATTTCCCCACCTTCCCAATCTGGTGCCTGCAAAGAAGCAGTGGTTTGATTTTTTCTTTCTGAATCCAGATTCCCTAAATCTGTACAGAATTTTGGAAGCCACCAGAGTCTCTGTCCTAACACCCTAGTGAACGGGGACAGTCAGATTGTCCCTGTTGCTGGCTCATGCCCCAGAAAGGATGACTGAGGGTTCTGACAGATGTGCAGCTCCCCTCTGTAACTCATGGTGCTTTACAGAAAGTGCCATGAGTTACAACAAGCTCCCTGACTCAACAGAGGTTTGTTCTTTGTTTGCAGGGAGAGGGGGGAATCAAGCTCCACTTTGGAGCTGATCCAGGAGAGAGAGGCTGCATATCTGAAGCCCTTCTCCCCCATCTCCAATGCGGTCTTCAGGGTGGGAGAGGGGAGATGGCAGGCAAGGGAGCTCCAGTCTGGGGTTTGCACAGCCCTTAAGGTGGGGAGGGTGGATTGGAGCCCTCTTTTCCTCAGGGGGCAGGGGGAAGTCCACCTTCCCTTTGCCTCAAGCACAGCACCATTCTGAAGACAGCTGCTGATGCAGCCCAGCCCTGCTAACATGGAAGGACAAACAGAAGTTAATGAAAGCTCTCTGCTTTGAAGCGCGTTCATCTGAACCCTCATTTAATGTGGGTTAATTTGGCATGCGATTGGACCCTTTTAAAGCACTCTGCTTCACCTTTTCTTTGAAATACAGTATGCTGAATTAAAATAAGACTATGGGGACAAATGAGTTTCTGTTTTCATATTTTGCAGTGATGCTGCACTAATCTGTAATATAATTAGCCTCTTCAGATATGTAGGAATTATCCTTGCTTGCAAAGTTGGCTTTCCTTCTACCATGAAGTTCAGGTGGAAGCATTATAATGCCCATTATGATGTGAGATTTGAGTACTTCCTAAATCTGGAAATGGCCTAGTGGAACAGCATGCAAATGACAGGAGTTCAGAAGCCAGTATATGTCAATAGACATAAAGGAGAAAAATAGCTTTTCAAGAAATGGGTGGATAAAGGTGATGCTAAGCTTTTATATATATCTGGTAGGAATTTTAAGAGTAACTTGAGATGAAGATATTGACTTGTTTGTTACAATATAAACATTAAGTGGATTCGCTCATTAACTGTGGACTCTAAACCTAAGGGAGGTTGATCTTACTGGTTTTTGCTTTGAAAAGCCCATCTGAAACCCCCCCCCCCTCCTTTTGCTGATATCTTTATCAGCTAGAGAAGAAAAAAAGGAACTGGGAACTTAACCTGTGATTCTCTAATCACTTTTATTAACTAATTTTAAAACTTTAAAACTAGGTCCATTAACCTATTTAGAATGTCACTCTTATTCATTCATCCCAGAGTGCAGTTGGTTCCATTTTTCAGCATCAGTCATAAATGATGCAATAGTGACATGTATTATGAAGAAAATTTTACCATCAAATCTCCACATATTATGCGTCAGGCTACAATTTATTCTCCTAAAAGAAATCTCATGCTTTCTCAGATTGCTTAGTTCTGGCTCATGCCTTCTCTATAAAGATCATCACTGAGTAGACTAAAAGGAACAACTAAATGTATAGCCTCTTTTGGAAAGTAGTTATTTGGTATAGTCCATCTAACAGTGAAAGTTAAATAATAGATTTCATTTCACACAGTATAAGATATAGGTAGTAGACCACAATCAACCTGAGCATAAACAATTGTTTATACTCTTAATATTTATAACTCCTAGGTAGATTAGAAATTGAAATAGGATTTAAACTTTAAAAAATTTAGTGGTACAAATTTCATTTAATTTCAATGAAATGTGCTGATCAAATTCCTGGACACATTTTAAAACAGAAAGAAAAAGAAATAAATGTTGTATACATTGTGTCTTTGTGAAGGTCCAAGTTATTTAGCTACAACAATGCCAGTTCTTTAACCATCGCTGCACGTAGATGATTTGTACAATGAAAATGTATAGAGTTCAGCATCGGTTGCTACAAAAGTTCAAATGGATAATGAATTAAAAAAAAAGCTGGATGATGTTTAAAATTGCTGATGCAACAAGCATAAAGTCCTGCCATTGTGCCTCTCTCTTCTTCTCTCCCTTTTAGTCCCAAATGGTATTTTCTGACACAACATTCTTACCAAGGTAAAATTTCTATTAATAATTAATGCATCCTTACTTTCAAATACCTTGAGGAATATTTCTCTGTAATTCTTTGTCAAAGGTAATAACTGTCTGGGAATCAGAAGCAGAGAAGAAAATAGCTTGTGGTGCTGTGAACATTTTGATGCTTGCTTGATTCTCTAATCCTGATTCAATGCCTAAGGTATTTGACCGCTATAAAAATACATTCTTTGACAGATTTCTAGGGGGGGGGAAATCAATTGGTTTAAGGTTTTTTGTTAAATTAATTTGCTTAACCAAAACCTAAACATAATGGGAGTTCAAAAAGAACTGTTTAGCTTCCAGGGACTTTCTGAATATTTTTATGTCCTAGGATCCTTGCCATATACAGAAAATATGATGAGAGCTCTCCTTTTTACGTGAGTAATGAGCTTTACCTTATTTCTCCAAAGGACAGCATAAATAATTTCTAAAATATCATTTTAAGCTAATGTCTTAGCAATGCTGCTGAGCTGAGAGGGTTGTTAAAAAAAAGTGTGAGCGGTTGTATATATGTCGATATGTGGAGGGAGGACTGGTAGTCTAGTAGTTTAGCCTACATGTGACCTGAATTTTGTTTAACATTTGACAGACTTGGAGTGCCAATTTAGACAGATCACTCATATGAATCCTCTTACATTAGTACATTATTTTAGAAGTTGTGAGGTATTAATCCTTTAATATCTGTAAAGTATCTTGAGCTCCCTAGATTGAAGGCTTTATATAGATTCAAAATATAACTAACGAGATATAGGTGTATGCATGTACCTTACACATACATTTTTATAACATTAGGCCTTTATTTATTATGTATATTTGGGAGGTGAAATCTCCATTCATTTAAATCTCTGGTAAAGCTCCCTGGGACTCTAGTGAGAAGATGACTAAGATTGCAGATAAATTAGGCCAATTTTAATTTTTCCCTCTGAACCATATGCATTATTATGTAGTCTTTTAATTCATTATAGCAATATATCTGCTGTTAGCCATGACATTTTATTACAGACCAATCTCCTTCCATCCTTAAGCTAAATTTCTGACAGTATTGAATATAAAGCTGTGGCCATACACACATGCCAGTCGCACATTCTCCCCCTGGGTGGATTAGTAATGAACTTCCTTAGCACATGTATATACATGCTTTGGCCTCATCCAGTAATTCTCTATGTAGGGGAAGCCCCGCTGTCTTCTGCTGGGCTTTGTGCAGTGGTACAAACTCATAGAGTTGGGGCTACGTGTCACACCATTTCTATATGGCAGTGGTGTTCTCAACCTTTTTAGATCCAAGGAATGCTTGTACACCTGATGAAAATTGGCCATTTTTGCAGTTTAAGTGTGTCATATAGTACACGTGCAGGGATTTTTTTACAATTTAAATGAGTTTGTTACATTGCAGACTAAACCACATCCCCTTGCAGTTCAGGTTGCAACATAGTTATTTGTAATGTTGCAGTCTTTTGACAGCTTGCCCCCCTGCTGCGGGAGAGGCGGGCTGCAGGCCGAAGCGGTGAGGGGCTCATCCTTTTTTTTTTTTTTGTGGAGCCTGCCCATGTCTCCCATGGCAGGTGGTTGAACTGCCAGTGGGCTGACCGCCCAGGGCCTCCCAGGTGGGCAGCTGGTGTAACCCCCCCAGGGCCTCCCAGGTGGGCAGCTACTGGGTGCCGCCAACCCGGGTGACCACAGGGAGCACTGCCATGGTGGAGGGAAGGATCAGGGCCCAACACAGCTCAGGATGCATTGGGAGCTCACCTACCAGCCAGGGGAGAGGCAGGCAGGGTTTGCAGGAAAAAGAGATCAGGGCCTTCACCACTTCCCCCCAACTCCTCAGGCAGAGCTAATCTGTGCGAGTTGCCACCGGGCCATATAGCCTCTGAGCTACAGAGGTACCTGGTCCTTCCCTCCACAGTGGTGGTGCCCCCGCTCCACCTGGGTGGAGGGCTAACTTCAAAGGTGCTGCCCCAGCTTGCAGGCAGCACCTGCTGGATCCAACTCCTCCCCAAGCCCACATAGGGAGTAGCAACCAGAGGGTTTCCAGAGCATAGACTCGGGTAAGAGTTGGATCCCTGCAGCTTGGGGGCTGTGGGGCCCAGGGTGGCTTGTGCAGGCAGGCTCCACTGGGAAAAAAAAAGCAGTAAAGGGCCTGATCCCTTTTGTTTGTTTTTTTTCCCTGTGGAGCCTTCCTGCCTCTCCCCCAGCTGGGGGGCCCCAGTAGGCCAGCAGGCCCTGAGCTGCAGGGGGCCCCAGTACTTTCCTCCACCATGGCAGCACCCAATAGGTGGGTGTTGCCTGAGCTGGAGGGATACCCATCCACTAGCAGCCCACCCAGGCAGCCCCGAGGGGGGCTGCTGCCATGGAAGGAAGGACCGGGGCCCCCTACAGCTCGGAGGATGCTTGGCCTACTGGCAACTTGCCTCTTTGCTGTGGGAGATGCAGGCAGGTTCTGGGGATGGGGTGGGAAAAGAATCAGGCCCCTCACTGTAACAGTGATGGAAGCTCCTAAATTGAAACAATGTGTTTTTAATCATCACAATTAAAAACCCACCATTTCAATTTAGGGGACTAAACTCCTGTCACATATACAAGTGCCCAAGGAGCCCTCAGAAAATGCAAGGTTTTAGCTTTCATTTGTTTTTTGACTATGGAAAAATAGTAGAGCAATTCTTCTTTTGCAAAGAACTCAGACGACATGTACTTGGAAAGTTTTTGACATTTTGAATTCCCATGTGAAATCTTAGGGTTTATCTTGTGCATCATGTATAGTTGTTTTCATACCTAACAGTACTAATACCATGTGGCATCCTGCAACACCCTTAAAAGGTACCCCAAAGTGGTATGGCAAGCTGATTGAGAATCACTGCCAAGTGGCGTCTTCCTGTAGAAGCCAGGTAGGACAGGGGTTTCCTTTTCCCCATCTCCTTCCATTGCACCACTGCAGTTTGACCCCCTCTGGGTATGTCCAGGCATTTGCTGCACTGCTAGTTTGCAACATGGCAGTTTATTTTAACATTAGGTTCTCCCACTGTGAAAAACAAAAGCACCAGAAAAAAACAGCGTGGCACCCAAGCTGGAGGGATTTGCTGCTTGCAACCAGAGCCTGGCCAGCCAGAGCCACTCTCTGACTACTGGCCAGGCTCTATGTGCCCAGTATGCCACTGCTATAGCCCCAGGAGGCATCAGGACCCCAGGTAAGGCTGCTAGGGCCAGTCCAGGTGCTGGCCCCAGCCTCCCCTACCCCACCCAGGGCAACTTGCCATATGCCAGAGTACGTGTGTAGGGGCATTCCCCTTGGACAAGTAACAGCAGCACAAATATGTGCCGCTGCTATTAGTCCCCAGGGAAATGCACATTCCCACTTGTGGGGAGACACCCTCTATGCCTATTTGTCAACAAGAAAAATAGAACTAGTACTGACAATGTTGAATTAGAGAAGCATTTGATATAATGCAATTTTTTACTATTATTTTTAATATCATTAAGGCGTTTGATGCCTTCTGCAGACCCACAAAGATAAATTTTAGAGAGAAAAAGTACTGTTGAGAAAGAAGAAAACTTATGTTTTACTTCTGGGAACTGGGAAAAGAACTAACTTTTTTCAGACTAGAAAACATATAAAATAATAGCCAGATAAAAAAGACAGAAAATTACTAGTTAGTGACAAGAAATGAATGAGGTTTCCTGGCCCATGTATCACACAACTGTCATGTCCTTAAGTAATTAAAATTTGGTCAGTTTTGAAATTGGTAGGCTAATGATGATATTGGTTTGGGTATCTTTTTGTATGCAGCTTAAATAAGTAATTGGCATCTAGAAATAATCGAGAGCAAGAGAAAACCCAAAGCTGGAGTTCAGAGAAACTCAACTAGGGTACATTTTTGTATCCATTAATATTAATGGGAAATCTCCCTAGAAAAATTAATCTAAGATCAATCTCATCAGGTAGGAAAGTAGAAAAAATATTCAGATGTAGCCCTGCCTATCCTGAATTATGAATGGTATCATTTATCTAGTCGTCTCTGAGTTAGAATTGTTCTGAATTCCATTGACAGTATTGTTCTTTCAACTACACAAGCATTGTAGATAGGTATGCAAGTATTTTACTAGTTAATGATGTCCAGTATCTCAATTTAATCTGAGTTTAATTTTATTCTCATACAGCAATTTTTTTGTGTGGACAGAAGCTTCTTGTCACAACTCCCAGTGTTTTTGAGTGTTCTTGTCCCTTGTAAAGACATGATTATTCTTTTAAAGTCTCAAAGTTGTCAGAATTACAGTTGGTTCTCATTATGGTTTTTTAGTAGAGATTAAGTCCACAGAATTATGAATAAATGTTAGCTACATGACTTAGAACAAACACTGTTTAACCACTTCTACTCTGTGGTGTTTCGACCGTTTAAAAAAGCATTAAGACAAGTTATATTCATTCAAGATTCACTTTTTCAAATAAAGGATACCCATAAGTACCTTTGTCAGCACATAACAAGGTTGTACCTGGACTATGTTACATTGCAAGGTTGTATCTGCAGTATGCTATACCTCTAGTCATGTACACTTGGGGAAAAGCAGGTGTGAAATACTTCCAGAGCATTATGGCAAAGTGTCTCATTCACTTTGTCCAGGCTCAGATTGTCTAATAGGTGCAGTGTTGAATCCAGCTGTAGATCTATGCAAGTGTAACTGTGGTTAGCAATACCACAGTTACATTTGCACAGGTAAATTTCCAGTGTGTTTCTTATTTTCAGCTTGCTTCCTGTCATTTGATTGGAGCAACCAATTTATTTAGAGGTTAATATCCTACAGATAGAGGAGTTCAGAAGGAGGGTTTGGGGGTACTTGAAAGCTTACTATTAAGGACTTCTAAATACTAGGTCTTAAAACATGCTGGTGTTTTTTAGAATATGTTGTACCTCATAATTCCTCTTCCCCATGCGTGCTCACCAGTAACCATATGTTTCTGCATTCAATGGCATATAATTTCACACTTGGGGAAACTCTCCTCAAAAGTTGTAAATGTCAGGGAAAAATACATGAGCTGTATGGGCTGGATTCCTAGTGAGGGCCACCAGGATGAGTAAATGTAAATGGCACTGACGCACAGTAATTTGAATTCTGTCAGAGATTTTTTATCATGGGCAATGAGCCTTTATGAAGTTGGTCTGCGAATGGAAGCCTGAAAGGTTCTTGGGAGAGAGACTTGCCTTTCTCAGCACCTTCTCAGCCCTCTCCCCATCAGATTATCCTGCCCACTTTGGCCCCTGGTTCATATTTTTAGAATTAAAATATAAGAAGGTAATTGTAAACATCAAGGGCCAGATTGTTAGATGGTGTCAGTTACAATTTAGGTACATAGACTATATTAACTGATTTGTAATTTTTTTGCAAAAGGAAAATTGGGCGAGGTTATCTCCTTGCCTAACACAGTATGTAATTGCATCTAGATGCTGCCATCATACAACTAATCATTAGAAACAATGTAGTAAACAAATTGACTAGGGACAGAAATTATACATAAAGTGCTATAAATGATTGGAAACTGGTTCAAATCTGTAACACTACATAAGTTGAGTGCACATAAGCCACTTTCAAAATGGCCAAAACTGGTTTAAGATGAGCCTGGGTGGATGTAGTATCAGACTTAACTCATTTAGGTTAAATCGGTTTATTGAACTTCTGTCTCAGCTCCTCTCCAGATTCAAGTTGACCCTCAGTCCCCCAGCATCCCAGGGTGCTTTGCACTGCCCCCATAATTCCCCTCCCCCCAGCAGGGTGGGTAGGTCAAGCTGTCTCCTCCAGCCGAGCAGGAAGGCATCCTCTGGCACCCCCCCAGCTTCTGGCCTGGGCCACTGCAGGCATATGGCTGCATTTTCTGAATCAAAAGTGAATGTCTGTTCACTTGCTTATCCATTCAATCTACACACCTTAGACTAACCTGTGAAGATTGAATTGATTCAACGATGCACTTTTTGACTGCCTATCCTTAGTCATTACAGGCTATTTTGCCCCTTCTGAGGGTCTCCTCCTAATTCCTAATACAGGGAGATTTGTCTCTGTCATGATTTCCATAGTTTATTTGGTTTTGATTTTTGCTTTCACAGATGTATTTCAATTTCCTTAGAAATCTTTAGAAAGTTTGTTATGTAGGAATGTGTAATATGCACTTATGTGGTCAAAAACAGTGTTCCTTTGCTTAAAACAGTACTGGCAGGAGAATGTGTTTCAGAAGTTGCATTTGCATTCTGTGAAGGGTGTTTGCTTGTCCTGAGGATAGCTGCTAGATATTACAGCTCAGATATTTTGGATCTTAATCCTCCCCTTCGGTATAAACCAAAACATACTGTGTTTGTGAAAGAAACAAAGGGAATTTCATGTTTTAGATCTGAATTCTGCATTCCTTGTATACCTCAGTTGATTTACCAAGGAATTAATACTCTTCTCCTTATTTGAACTTTGCCATCTGTAACCACCAGGCTTTCACCTGAATACAGTAAATCTAGTGAATAGTTATTTATTTTTGTTTTCCTGTTGAAGGAATGCTTTCATTGTTGAAGTGTCAGAGGAGTGGTTTAACACCTTTGCTGCTGCCAGAAGGTGAATGTCCCTGCTAAGTGTTCAGGATTCACGACTTGCAGGTTGAGGCCTTTAACAGTTTGGATCAGCCCACTCTCTGTTTTCAGTCATTACTCCAGGCAAACCAATTTATTCCACTTAAACATGTTTTCACTGTTGTTACCAGAGCCTGGACTGTCAGTGAAACACACATACTAGTAGAGATTTTGGTGAATATTGCTCTTATGTTTTGTATATTAGCTTTGTGTGTGTGTTATATGTGTAAACACTATCTGCCTACATCTGTAATAATATTACTTTTACTTCCTTTTTCTCATCAGAAGCTGGGGCTTATTAATTCTGAATATATTTAATTTGTCCAGGGTAAGCCTTTATTATGGTAGATAGCCAAGAATTTTAATACAAAAAATAGAAATGATCTATTTGATGATAGGTTAGACAGATGAGGACAGCTTCTCTTCTCAACCATTATTTCAGTCAAGTCACTCCTCAAGCTGAAATACTGTAATGCTTATAATTTTCCTGTCTTCCCACTAGGAAATATTAGGATAATATTTTAGTTTGAAAGCAATATTTGTTGCTCATTTATTATGAGAGAGGGACATAAATATTTTCAGAAAACAAAAATAATGTAATTCTGGCTTCCTAAGAAACTAATACATATATCTAGAAAGCTGAATCTCTCATCTTTCATATATTATTTAAGATGAATAATCTCTTCAGTTCTCCTGATGAGGTAAAATGTAGTTGGTAAATGCAGTTTTTTAGAAGCCTAAAAATATTGAGATTTGCCTTCTTACAAGATGTATTTGAAAAGAACACTTCATCAAACACTGCAAGTG
Organism: Gavialis gangeticus; assembly: GCF_001723915.1. Lineage (NCBI taxonomy): Eukaryota > Metazoa > Chordata > Crocodylia > Gavialidae > Gavialis > Gavialis gangeticus. The sequence goes on from NW_017729029.1 coordinate 49,630,333, forward strand.
ACTTGATTTCTCCTAAAAGCTTTCCAACCTTTCCTCTAATCATAGCAATGATATGAAGCTTTAAAGCTGTAACTTTCCATTTAATATATGGTACTTGGAACCAGGCAGTGACAGAGAGATCCCTAAAGTTGTTTTTGAGGATTCCCTCTAAGTTGTACGGGATTGGTGTTTGGGGAATGCAAGGCTTTAGTACATACCAGCTTTTACAGATGAAGGAGTTTTTTTGTTCTTGGCACTTATTAAGATTTTAGTTAGACTTTTCCTAAGTGGCTACTACAATAATCAAAAGCAGCTTATTGGAAAGGGCCTTTGGATATTTTTTTTGCATGTTCTTGAGAAATATGTTTTGTTACATTTGATGATGGCATGACTTGCATGGAAAATATATTGAGGTTTTATTTATTTATTTATTTATTTTTAAAAGAGATGTACCTTTTGGTGCAATGGAATTGCTAATGAAGGATAGAAAAGCAAGCTTTAATTTTTGCTTCATTATGTAAAGGTAGCTTTTAGTAATTAGCAGTGAAATCTCTGTCCGTAACCAGAAAGAAGTTGTAAGCCATTTTTATATAACCTGGTGGATTGTGGGAGCTTTATTTTATTTTATCTTAAATATTTAACCTCACCTTTTGGTTTATTAATTTTTTTATCTAAAAAGCATGCCATAATAAGATGCATCATATACCCTAAACCCTAATTTTACAATGGCTTGGGTTTTCATCTCTTTTACGATACCTCCCATCATGAATTTCTTTTCATTTTAATTGTGTCTGTCCTATATTTAGCCAATACAAAATGTTAAACATGTAAAATAAATCCCGTATTGTTTACTTGCTATTTTAAAATTCTTTTTTCTAGCATCTTAGCCTAAGTACAGGCATTCAAGAAGCTCAAGGTGGAACCACTCTAACTTGTGAGCTTTACTCTGGAAGCTTTCAGAACATGTTAGTCCTTGTGGGGATGGGTAAGGGGAAGAGGGGCTCAGAGCCTGCCTGCACAGCCCAAGCCCAAGCCCAAGCCCAAGCCCAAGCCCAAGCCCAAGCCCAAGCCCAAGCCCAAGCCCAAGCCCAAGCCCAGCATGTAGGAGGGGCTCTTGCATACCATCCAGCATGCTCCATGAAAATGGCTTTCACAGTGTGGAGTATTCCCCCATGGCCACCACCCCCCATGGGACTCTCAGGCATGTCACTCAGGAAGGAGTCCCTAGACTGAGATTCTCCAAGCTGTGGGGAGGTGGGTAACAACCTGCTCCAACACTCCTGCCCAGGAGGCCAACAGTCTCCTAATGGCTGCCATTCCCCATGGCACTGACACCAGTCTGAGATGCTCATAGAGTCAATGAGTCGGAAGGGACCTAGACAGCTCATCTAGTCCGACCCCCTGCCATGGGCAGGAAGGAGCACTGGGGGTGGCAGGGGTCATAAGACCCCAGCCAGGTGCCTATCCAGTCTCCTCTTGAAGATCTCCAGGGAAGCTGAGAGCACCACCTCTCTGGGAAGCCTATTCCAGGCTCTGGCCACCCTTACCGTGAAGTAGTTCTTCCTAATATCTAACTTAAACCTATCCTCCCTCAGCTTGTGGCCATTGTTCCTGGTGACTCCAAGGGGGGCCCTGGTGAACAGACTTTCCCTGAGTCCCTGCTGGTGGCCCCTGATAAAGTTGTAGGCAGCCACAAGATCCCCCCTCAGTCTCCCTGTGGAGACTGAAGAGATTCAGGTCCCTCAGCCTCTCCTCATAGGGCTGGCCAGGGAGGCCTTCAGCCATACGAGTGGCCTCCTCTGGACCCTCTCCAGGTTCTCCACGTCCTTCTTGAAGTGCGGCGCCCAGAACTGGACACAGTACTCCAGCTGCAGCCTGACCAGCGCCGCACAGAGGAGGAGCAAGACCTCTCTGGACCTGTTAGTGATGTTGTACCTGGTTCCCAAGCAGTCTTTGACCCTTAAACTCCTTAGCCTGGTGCTGTGACTCTCAGCTCTCTAGTGGTGCAGGTGGCCTCCCTCAGACATCTGGTAGCCATCTGGAGACCTTTTTCTGGAATAGAATATTCACAATGCAGTCCTGGCTCTGGGTGGCTCATTCAAGTATTGCAGCTATGCAGGTGCAAACAATTGCCAATCTGTCCATTCCAAACACCCACACTGAGGATCCCATTTGATACTCATTTCACCAGAATTTAGCTACCATGACATGGTGTGCTAACTTCAAAGTGCTCAGAACCACTGTGCCTGCAATGGTACATGCCCCAGCAGGCAACTGTGCTTCTGTATGATCCAGAAGTTGTCACGCTAAAAATCTCAACTCTGTACTTAACAGTGTGCAGAGACTCCTAAAAAGCTGCACAACTTACACACACACAGGTGTGCTCCCTGTGCTCTAGGGCATCAGGCCAAGTGATGTAACAAGACAGACCCTAACCGCTCCCCCGCTGCCAGGTTTCTGAGCCGATGGAGAGCCCAATAATCTGGGTACTGTGCCCTTGTGTGCTGTGCTAAATTTAGATAAGGGGGGTGGTAAATGAAAATGAAATGATCATTCAGAGTAGTCTGGTCTGAAATGTATTCCTATAGCATTTTATAAGAACACCAAGCAATTCCCCCACTAGGCACAACCTAGACAAAAAGTATGGGTCAAGCTGAACAGACTGAGATCTGGGTATGGACACTTCAAAACAACACTGCACAAGATGAACATCTTGGATAGCCCCCTGTTTAAATGCAGTGTCCAAAAAACAGCACAACACTTAATTGAAGGCTGCAATCTTTACAAATGCCCAGACAGGGCAGATGAAATCCACAAACTGAATGAGACAGTGACTCGTAGGTAAGCAGAGGGAACAAGTAGGGTTAGGAAGAGGAGCTTTGTTGCCTCAGGTCACTGAGAACACAGGAGCAGGGATAGGCCAATGCTTGGGGAAACCACACAAGCTCTGGCTGAGGATAGAGCACTGCCATGGTAGGAGGGGGTGGTAAGTGGGGTGCCACAAAGCCTCATGGGTTGCCAGTGGTATGTGACCTAATGTGAGTCATGATGGGATCCAGAATAAATGTTTGTTATAGTGCTCTAATATACAGCGTTGCAGTCTGGTACCACATCCATCCAGGGGTATCTTAGAGTGGGATCCACCATCTTTACAGCACTCGATGTGTTCTGGCCACCTGGTTATGGCCATAGAGTGCTTTCTGCACTGTTACCCTGCAATAAGTGTAACTTCTGCATCTGGCCTCTGTTCTTGGCCAGAAAGCCCTAATCGTAGCACTAGTAATAATAGAAGCATAATTTTAATGTGCTTATATGCAGTATTTTAAATTTCTTTTATTTCTGTTTCTCTCACCCAGCAAATAAATTTGTTTTCACGTTTCTCTGTAATTCCTAGGCTGTGTTTTATTATAAAGATAAAACATAGAATTAAAGCATGTTAAGCAGCAACTTTTCACACTGCTGTTTTGATAATCTTCCCTTTCCTCTTAGTGATTATCTTGTATTTTTCATTGATTATAAAATGGCAAGCTGTCTTGTTCACGTTATGAAAGGTATTTATAAGCCTAGTAAATGACATCTCAACTGTAAGCTGTTTAACCTCAGCCGACTCTGAACCAAAACCAAGACCACCCCAGCCTCAATCATTGAGCCCCAGTACGTTGATGTTGCTGTAGTGTTCGCTTACTCAGAAGCAGACATTCAAGCAATTGTCAACATTTTTACAAAGACATACAAGCATAAGCGGCACTAGAAAATATTATTTGCAGGGGCTGGGAGGTACGGAGCAGCCACCTGACCCTGCCCCTCCTTCCCACAGGGCCATTCTGGGGTCAGCACATGGTGGTGCTCTGTGCACTCTGGGAAAAAATACATGGTCAGTTTGCAAGTTATAAAATGTGCGGGGTACAAGTCATCCAAAATGTTTGCTCAGCTTATCCTTTCAAAAGAATATGAACAAGCAGAATTTTTAACTATAACCAGTCTCCTGTGAGTAGTATTGCATCACTTTGAGTGATCTTGATAAGGCCTTCCTCAGCTACTCTAGTATTTTTCAGTAAGTGATGGTGGTTAGTCTGAGACCACGGCTAATATTTCTAATATGGAATCCACCACTGTCTCTGCTGCCTGTCCATCTATGCACACTTTTCCCCTGCCTTCTTAATAGCGTTGTGTTGAACTTGATTCATACAGGAAAGAAAGAAAACAGGGAGAAAGGACTGGTTCAAGTTCTTCTGGTTCTTCCTTCAAGTTTAATAATCAGAGATATTGTGGGTAATAAGCATCACTTAAAATTAAATCATATACATTTTTATTTGATGGTAATTTGATATATTTGGAGATGATATGACTGTCTCTTTAGCATTAACATTGTGCATTAAAAAAATCCCAAAACTAAAAATATTCCTGTTTACTTAAAACAGGGAAATATAACTGGCAGATTAATCTTTATGATGCAAGAGAGAGTGCTATGCAGGGAGCATGGATATTCTTCAAGGTTTAGTCCTACTGTATAGAAAAACTAATTGACTGGGTTGATTGGAACAATTCATAATAACCTTAAGGAGACTCAGATGATATTCTTAAGTACACTGATATGTTCAGTATCCAGGGAGAAAAGCTAGGTACCAGTTACTCTAGTTATACTCGCTCTGATGACCAAAGTAACAGAAGCACTGGTAACAGCTAGGAGATCAAATACAATAATGTAAAATCAAATAAAAATAAAACCCCACCTCAAACCTTTTAGATGAAAGATTACATTTAAAGCTTTGGAGGCTTCATTGCAACACACACATTTTTTTTCAGGCAAACCTCTTCTGTTCCTGCAAGGAACATTAGGTGAAATTCTGGCCCCATTTAAATCAATAGGAAAGTTCCCATTTCATTTAGTCGAGTCAGGATCTTCACCCCTTCTGACCAAAGTAGCTTTAATTTATCTGGAATTTTCAATTTTACTCTATGATGCACAATTGACAGTTTCAGGTAATTAATTTATGGTTGATTTTCCAGCTCTAATACATGATGAAACACTATTTTATATGGAATTGGTTGCAGCAAGCCAAATTGCTTTACTTAGTCTTGTTTTCTTCTTCCTATACTTCAGTGGTTAGTGTATATTGACAGGCTTAATTGTGATTACTTCAAAAGCTAGAGGCTACTTATTTCACCAGAGAGTTTCTATATAAACATGACATTAATAATGTGTATTTTAATTAAGTTGTAGCTAGCTTTTCAGTAGGTAATTTGTTGAACTTGACAAGAAAAAAAAACAATAACAGTTTAACAGACAGAAGCAGAAGTGGTGAAAGGAATGAATCACAGGAGAAGAGAGGACATTTACATTTCTATAATCATAATGTGTTAGTGAAAAATGTGGATCATTTATAACAGAAACCGAATCCAACCTTAAATATAAGTACACTCACTTTTAAAGTTGATGTCAATAGTATCTATGTACCTCTTGGCCTATAGGAGAATGTTTACTTACTATGAAAGGTCACGCAGGTGATAACTGTCCTGTTTTTGGTCAATTATAAAGCTATTTTGCACAGTTTAAGTAGTGTATATTGAGTGTGTGTACACAGCTGGGCTCTGTATTATGCATTCTATAAATCCTTGGATGTTTTAACTAATTTCAGATTTTTTTTTTCCGGTAGAGCAGCCATGAACGACTTTTGTTATTTAGCAACAAATAAATATACTGTAAAAATTGATTGTTCTAAAAGTATCCAAGACAAAATACATTTTTTTAATCATCAGTAACCCTGATCCTGTCTGCTCCAAATCCTAATTATTTATCCTAGCTTGCAAATTCTTCCACGTTGGGATTTTGGCCAAAATTAATGGGAGACTCTGGTTGCTGATCACTTCTGAAAATTATTTGTTTGGGTGCCTAAGTATGTTTTGGGCTGGCTCTCTTTGAGAATGTGGTTGATGGTTGCAACCACTCCATACAACCACAGTATAGTTAGTATAGTCTAAATTATTGGACCCTCCCCCCACCCCTCCAGCCATTAGCTTGTAGAGAAATTGTCAGGCCTTCAGATTTGCTTGTGGCTACAGGACGTTAAAAAATCGGAACCTGAGGTTAGCAGAGAGGGCATAGTATGATGCTGTCTACAGCAGGTTGTTTGCACAATATTGCTGCCCATGGATCATCATCTTTACACTGGGGATCCATTGTCCCGATTATAACAATTTCATTTCCTGGTGAAGCCTACTATGTGTCAGTAAGCAACCTGCTGACATTGCTATCTGGATTAGGCATGTAGTTGCTAGTTACAACTCACCCTGTTACAACACTGTTAACAAATATAAAGTAATTTCAGAAAATGGATAGCAAACTGCAAAATTTAATGAAAGGGGTGCATGTACACTGTTTTAGAGCCACAGTCATCCTTTTTTTCTGGCTGCTTTGCCCCTCTCTAATAGTAGAAAGCAATCAGAACTTCATGGCTTTTTGTAGCGACGAATCTAACGTTTCCTATCCCCTTACTGTTCTGCTGAGTTGTTCTCTGTTTTAACAGTAAAGTCAGAGTTCACATTCAAAACACAGAATATATTGGACCTGGGCATCTTACACCATGAGGCCAAATTAAGTTAAAAGCCCATGTCTTTGGGGGATATTATTGACACAAGAATGCAAAGAAATATGCAGATTTCTATGCCCCCAGTTACCTGCAGTAAAAAAGGGAAAGTCCAGAAAATAGCCCTGGACTTGTTCCTCTGCATTTCTGTAGCCTCTTTCTTCAAACCATGCTCTTTAAAGACTCAGATTGTCTTATTGTCTCTGTCTTTTGGTTTTTTTAATAAGGCAGACATTTTAAGTATTTAATGAAACACGGAGAGATTCTGAAGAATTTTGCACAGTCTTTAAGCTTTGTCCATCTCTCACCAGCAGTTAGCTCTGCTATTATATACATTATGAAAATTTAATGGAGACAAAATGTAATTGTTCAATAAACATGAATTAAAGAAATGTCCCATTTTTTTCTTCACTGGGTAATTGAGATAGTGAATTGGCAGTGGTAATTCTCCCTTACTGTACCCTGGAGGAACTGATTAATGTTTATAATGGCCAAACAAGCCTTCTAAAAAGTCTTTACTTTGCAAGGTCTAACTAATAAAAATACAGAAACTAAACTTTTGAAATTTTAAAAATTAAATGTAAAGGGTAATTTGTTCCTATCAAAAGATAAAATTTTCTATCCTTCAAGGTTGAGTGGATATAATTGCCCATCATATAAATCTCTTGACAAATAGTGCCCTCAGGCATTATGACACTAATAATTGTTCAATTACATACTTTTAGCTTTTCAAATGGCCAGAGTCATTATTATGCACCTCATTAATAGATATGTAGCCATAGTTTAAATGCACAGGAAAAATATTTTGCTTTTGAAGCCCAGTTCAGCTTTGCCATTAAGGTACATTTTTACTACCTGTAATTTTTTAATAATTGTAATTTAATTCATTCAGTAACAATGATTGCCCTAACAGTAATTAGATCATTCTGCTGAAAAAATCTAGCTGAGTTAATCAGATTAATAGGGTACTGACTTTATGGAATGCAATATTAAATGTTAAAACAGTCAGGCTTAAATCAATACATAAGCAATATAATCATTTAACGAATGTAGTTTCATATACATTCTACCTATATATATACTTTAGTGGTTTCTGACTGGTTCCAACAGTGTGCTTTCTGAGCCAATTGCCATCAGACATTGAACATGTCAACGGAATAGCCAGCTGACCAATAGGGTCTCATTTCAATAGTCTTAAATTGTGCCTATCGGGTGAATTCTGTTATAGCTGGTCAGCCAGTAATTCCTAATGGGCAGGGAAAGCTCAGCTGGAATTAAGCTGTTGGGGAGAGATGTGACAGCTTCCTGTACTATGCTGGTCCTCAGCTTGTGTAGCATAGACATTTCTTTAGTATAAGGAAGCAGTGATAACCTTTCCGATAAATCCCCATTTTCCTATGCTCTCCGGAAACTGCTTTGCAGGGGACCAGATGTCCAGTGTTTAAATAATTATTTACAACAATAATGTGTCAGAAATATAGCATCTCAAGCAAATGTCCCAGCTGCACCTTGTTACTTACCCTATTTTATAATTGTATTATTATTATTATTTATTGTTGTCTATACTGCACTAAAACATGGATAGCAATTATAGACAAATAAATAATAATGTCCTACCTCAAAGAATTTTACAGTCTGGGATCTCAGTCCTGCACATATGCATTAGTAGGGCAACTAGTTACCACTAATAAGTGGGCATATGAAAATGTTTGCAAGACCCAATCCACAATCACGTGGCTTACCGTGGATCAGGTACCTGCTAGTGCATACCTTTGCTGGGACCCATCCAGGGAATGAGATCTACGTAAGCCCGGGTGGGCAGGATTGGAGGGTGGAGTTAGCAGTTCTCTTAAAATTGTATGCTACCAAGGTAATTAAAGAATGTTTGATTTCTGAATGACCTAACCGTAGGTGGGGCATAGACAGATGGGAAGCCATGCTATAAGGTCAATTAAATCTTACCTTAAAGCTAACCTTGAATTGCCATAGCTTAAACAGGAATGTCATTTTTGTTACATATCCATGACTCGGACATTCTAGAACTCCTCTGTGCTGGTTAATTCGTGCAAACTTTCTAGAGAACTTCAAACTTAAATCCTTTGATTCCAATATGGGGCAAATCCCCAACATCACCGAATACAAATAGAACATGAAGCAACATCACCAAATAGAAAAAAGCTATGACAACTTTAATTCTCATATAGTGTTTAAGTTGCTACGTAGTCAGATTTAGAAAGAGAAAATGCAAGAGATTCATTTGGCTTTGCAAGAGAAGTTTGGTTCCCACAATGCACATTCAAGGCATTTCTTTCCCATTATTTTTAAATGTTTTTAAATGTTGGTAAGTAGTCATGTTAAAATCTTCTAGGAATACTTAAGAAAAATAAGTGTTTTATGCATATATTTCACATATGCATGAGTAAACTTGAATTTCACCTGGAGGTTTCCTTCACAGTTCCATTTATAATCTCCTGTTTTTTAAAATGATTGTGGCTATCAGACTACAGACCTTTAATCATTTTATAGCAGAAGAATGATTACCTTTTATGTCTGGGCTGGGTATTGTAATTCTGCCATCCACCATAAGCCAAGCACAGTATGCAGCCCCATGTCCATTTCTAGCCTGCAAACAGGAGAAAACAAATTCTTTTATCAAGATTTCCTGTAACCATTAAAGTTTTATTAAACATTTACTTGGAATCCAAAGTCCGAGACATTTGCCTGCTCTGGATATTGTTTTAAACTCAAATCACAGTCTGGGTTTCTTAATTTTTGGTTATTACTGAATTCAGGCCAGCTCATGATTTAGCACTGAATTCAAATAGAAATCAAAGCTTAAAGTTGAGCCCTATTTGTGCAGACTTAAACTAAAGAAAATACTGACATAAATGCGTGCAAAATGAAACCTACAAGAAACAGATTAATCTCCAACTTCGGTGAATGAACAGTGACTTCAGAGAATATGCCTTCCCTAACCTCAGGATTATTTCTCCACAAAGTAATAATGTCAAGTGAGAAAGCATTTTACACTGTGACTATATTCCTTAATGTGAGAGCAAAGGATGTCTTCTGGTGAAATCTTTTATTGGGCCAAATGTAGTTGGGATTAAGTTAAACAAGCTTTCACGTGCAAGACGTTCTTCCAGGAAGCCGGGCAAAGCATAATGAAGCATAGCATAGGGAAGGGGCTGAGAAAAATTGTCAGACACAGAATTAGCAGCAGAAAAGTAGCTGATTGCAGGGAGATCAAAGCCTATTAAAAGGGAAGAGGGTCACTTGCACCCTCCCTGTGTGGAAAGAATTCAGGACTTAAGTAAAATATAATGTGCCATAAAACTAATAACATTGCTTAGTCCTTGGTTCGTAGTGTCCAGGCAGCTTAGGGATATTTGTTCCCAAGTTTGCCTTTTGAAGGTGTTGAGTAGATTTCCCTTGAGCACAAGGTCAGTGAGGTCGGAGAGAGAGCAGTTGTTCTCCTAATGGTGAAATATGCTCCTAATGGTGTGTGTGTGAGTGTGTGTCTCCATCCTTTCTATTTTCTCTGAGAGCTCATTCTGGGGCCTAGTCACTGTTTAGTTCCACTCACATAGTTGCTGTGAGGGCGCTTGGCGGATTATTCCTTAAAGTACTGTTCCGTAGTGGCTGAGAAATCAGGAAAGGCTTTAAAACAAGTTGGGTTGTATTAGTAATACATGGGGCTGGGGTCGTACAGGAGCTAAGGTTAACTATGGGTTAACAGCCCAGAGGGTACAAGTTGGAGGCCATAGCAGAAGCGTTCACAGCACAACCCTGTGTGATTCCAGTGAATCTGCAGATTCTGCTAAATACCTTGTCACAAGGACATGAGAAGGACGTAATGCACAACCTTAACTCTCACTTTCAAAAACAACCATTCAAGCAGGCTCAAAGTTAAAAATTGGACTGCTTGCAGAATGAAATACAGCAAGTACTAAAGAAATGTTGTGTATAACATTAGAGAGGTCCTTGCTTAAAGCAGATATGAAATCAACCTTAAAACTGGGTGGTATCACTGGGTAATTTACAAACCCTTTCAAAATCAATACAGCCATCGCTAACACGTCCATCTTTCCCAAATTTTGCATTTTTGACGTTCTTGCAAAATTATCTCTTGACTCCTTTATAATAATTCTCATTGATTGCAATGCACTTGATCAGAGACAAAGCAATAAACTGCAGGCTGCAGTGCTGCTAAAGTCAGCATGTACAGTAGTTAATGGTTTCATCTGATCTTTTCTGCTTTTCAGGACACTTAGTTTGCAAACAGAACTTTCCAAGCTGTCTTGAACTTTGCAGCCCTTATTGAAGTAGAATGAAAAGTTCCATACTAATTGCATTAGCTGAGGTACCTTTTTAATATTGTGCACCATTGCACAGCAGTGTTTTTCATGGAATGGAAAAGTACCTTATTATACACATTTGTCCAACTATGTCTCTATTTTGGAGTCAGGATTCTTCTCTAAGCTTCCTGCATGACTTAATTTGCATAGATTTTTATTATACTTTTCTTCTTGAATGCTTGTTAACTCCTTGTTGTTGGCTGATAGGAGAACAGGTTGAACCATGATTTCTTCAAAGGCTCAGAGCCTTTGATAGAGACAAAGATAAGAGTCTCAGATATTGCAGTATGGGATCATGGGAATTGGGACTGTGGGTCACCCAGAGAATGGGGGGCAGGGAGGGGAGGAGGGTTTCTTAGCATCCACTGTCTCACCTACTCGCCTTACCAGCCACCTGTATATGGCACTCTTATGTTCTCATGTTCTAACAAGACATGATAAGTGCTGTACTGGGTCAGGCCAATGTCCACCTAGTCCAGTATCCTTTCTCTGATAGTGACCAGTGGAGAATGGAAGTAGCAAATGTTAAGGGTGTGCTTACCCCTGATTTGGTTTGCTATTATTAACTAATATTGAAGTGAGAACCATTCCTTTGCTTTGCTGAATGCACCAATGGGCTCTCAGGTTCTCCTGTCCCAGTTGCAGACTTCTCATTTGTATTCCTTTAGTTTTATTTCACTGTTTCTAAACATTAGCTTGAACCTTAGCCACTTGCCTTCCTCCTCAAGCACAACGGATGTTTACAATAGGTATAATTTTTCATATAAATACTCCATTTTGAATATGATTACACTTCAGAAAAGAATTACTCTTTCAGCTCTTTTCCCATCTGCAGCACTAGCAGAGTCAATAACCATGGATACACACAGAGCATGGCTGCTCCATGGCAGGACTCAGATGTCTGGCAGCATTTTTCTTGGCAGATTCTAGAGGGAATTGTGCTAATGACAATGTCGCTAACTCTTGGTCCTTGGCTTGGTAAAACTGGCAGTCAGTTGAAGCTGCCTGGTGATGTGAACACTTTGTCTCGGATATGTATTTTGTTATGAGGAATTTGTTACATCTCTGCATATATGGTGTCTGAGGATCACTGCACCATGGTACTTGCATGTTCTTCATGAGATCTGCAGGTTTCAATTCCCACATAAAAATGTCACCTGTATCAAAGATGCATTTTCTTTTCCTGCCACCTGCTCCTGTTCAGCAGCAGTTTATGCCCTGAGGATGTTTTGTGTATGGAAAAGCTGGATCCAGCTTCACATCTTCTTTCCCCAAAAAGCCAAACAAAATGATACATTGTAGAAACAACTGCCACATAATGACAATTTGGGACAAGAGAAGATACATGGACAAGTTTTGAATGATAGTTAAATGTATGAATCATTAGAGTATTTCAGTAATGATGCAGCTTGTCTTTTTAAAGGAGGGAGGTTTCTCAAAGTTGGGTAAAAAGCAGTAGGCTTTTTGCCCAACTACTATAATCCTTAGGGCAAAAAGCAGATCCCTACAAAATTAAAGCTGTTTGCATACACTTAATTTTTTACTCAAAAGCCAATGCAAAGCATAGCTAGTTATCAGCTGGTTCAGAAAATATGAAAGAATATTAAAGAGAAAGCCAAAGAAGTCATTACATCAAAGGGGCACTCATTGAAGTGATGCCATTTAAAAATAACACCATACGGTGTTTAATGGATCATTAAGCAACATTTTCCAGCCTACCTAAAACTGCCTACAAATGTCTTTGTGTTTGCTAGAAGTGAAATATTATAGGTTCATAAATTTGTCATAACAAATTATTACAAGCTTCATTTTAAAAGCATTGTTTCCAGTGTAATAGCACTTGCCAAAGTTAAAATAGAAAATAATTAGTTCTGCAGTTGTTTTATGTAAATAATATATGAAGTGCCAATATTTAAAATCATTCAAGTGCTATACAGATATTAATACATTAAGTGACCACAGACTGTGCCCAGTGGTCCTCAAGGCTGATTTGAAGAAAAGGGTAGAGAAAACATGTGGAATAAGCTGACCTGAACAGAAAGAGCCCCTCTGAAAATAACTTTAGAGAAACTGTACTGCTTAATAGGAAAGGAGTTCCACAGAGAAATGCCTGTTACTGTGGAGCCCTCACCCAACCCCATACTTAAACATGGAGAGTTAGAATAACCCATCTGATCTCTATTGCTTTCAACAGTATGTGGTCCTGTAATACTCCTGTCCATTGTACATACAGTAATTTGTTCTTGGAGCATATGAATTACATTGTTGGCAGTCAGTGAAAGCCGGCTATAACTGATGCTGTACTTGCACTTTGACTTTGATAAGCATATGAGAATTGGCCCTCTCTTCCCCTTTCTCTTGCTTTGCTCATGCAACCTTCTTTAACGAAGAAGATCATTCTTACAGTACATACAGGATCATACAGTTCATACAGGATGGTCAAGGAAGTTGTTGTCCCTAATGAAGCATCAGTAAGCACTGTTCTTCAGAAGGACTTCTGCACATAAGCAATGTGGGAGTAATTTGCACTGTTGCATGTTCTTACTCTGCACAGGCCACATTCATGGAAAATGAATCCATTACTGCTTCTAATTCCAGCCTTCTCTCCCTGGGAGTGCCTGGAGTGCAGCCCCTCCATTACCTGAACACTGTTGCTGACAGCAGCATGCCAACAGCAGCCAGGACTGAGAGTTGAGCATTTCTGTAGCACATGGAAGGGTGGAGAGAAGAAGGGGTTACTTGTTCTGCTATGAGGCTGTTGCAGATGAAGATACAGTCTTCCCCTCAGGTAGCCCCTGATGTTTTGAGTCTGTATCTACATGCACCATTCTTTCCTGGCTCTCTTTCCCATAGATTTATGTAGAAAAACAAAACAAATTCCCTCCTCAAAATGAAAGAGATGAAATATTAATGATACAGTGATCACGTCCTGCTCAGGCTGAGAAATTAGGACCTGATTCTGGAATGTGCTGTGCATCAACAGCTTTCACATGCAGCAAGGTTTATGGACCAGCAATCTCCATCACAATCTTAACCTGCATGCTGTAGGCTGACTGTATTTCATGGGGCATGTAATAGGGAGACAAACAACCCTGTTATGAGAGATAATACGACTAAAACTTACCAGGAGTCAGAGATGCAGGGTAAGTTTCACATGACAGTTTTACACTGTCACATGACAGTGATGTCATCAAATGGCGTCTCACGGCGGGAGATTCACACACCTGAAAGAAGACTCTAATTGTTGACCGGAACAGAAGCAAGGAGGAAGCATTGAAAGATCACCACCCACAACCCTCTACCCCCGGAAGGGGCCAGAATGGGAGAGAGAGAGACCGAGAAGGTTGAGGCAGCCTGTGTGGAGGCATGGGAACATGGCAGTGACTTGTGAGAATGGGCAGCGTGCACCCAGAGACATGGAGGTAACTTACCCAAGGAAGCGAGAGGTGAGAAAGTTCCAGGAGATGGGTGGACACGGGTCTCGTGAACTACGAATTGAAATCTAAAGAATAGAGAGAAGAAGAAATAGTAACATGACAGATGCTATTATCAGGTCACCGGTCATAAGGACTGTGAATTATAGACTTTGTTGATTATGACTCCATGTGTGACCACACTGGGTAGTTTCTGTAAGGCATATTAAGGAACATCATATAAATCTGGCTGTATGAGCTGCAATTATCTTCTGTTTGTTTATTGATATATCCATTAGGGCTGTGCAAATTTCACCGCCAGTTTTGTTTCAACGCTGTTTCAACCTGTTTTAAGGTCAAAGCAGCAAAATTAAAATGAAACAGCCTTGAAACAAAACATGGCAAGTCGAAACATTTTGCCACTGTTTTGACATTTCACCCATAGGCTACCATGGGAACAGACAAAACAGCTTATAATTTTGTCATTCCTGCTGTGATTTGGATGAAACTTGTAGGAATGGTAGCCTCTTCTGAGAGCATGAAGCCTGCCATGTTTCAAGGAGGTATATGCAGGGAGTTCAGGGAAACTGCACTTTAAAATTTTGAGAGAAAAACTAGTGTCACATGGGTGTGTTAAACCATAGCGGGGTCAAAACTGCAGGCATGCTAGCTCCTGCTCAGGCCACAAAGCCTGCCAAGGTTCAAGGAGATAGGTATAAGGGGTTTGAGGAAACTGCACCCCAAATTCTTGAAAGAAAAACTCGTGTCATGTGTATGTGTTAAGCCACAGCAGTGTCAAAACTGCAGGCACCCTGCACCTATCTCCTTGAAACTTGGCAGGCTTTGTGGCCTCAGCAGGGGCTAGCATGAATGCAGTTTTGACCCCACTGTGGCTTAACACGTACACGTGACACAAATTTTGTTTTCAAAACTTTAGTGACCCCCTGCACCTATCTCCCTGAAACTTGGCAGGCTTCATGCCCTCAGAAGGGGCTACCATGCCTGCAAGTTTCACTTAAATCAGTCCAGAAATGACAAAGTTATAGGCTGTTTTGTCCTTCCCTGTTATATCCTATGGGCAAAACTTCAAAACAGTTTCACCGTTGCGACCCTGTTTCAACGGAACAAAATGGAACAACTATTTTGAATCAAAACAAAAATTGAAATGAAATGCTGTTCCGTTGAAACATTGAAATGCTGGTCGAAATGGAATGCTGCCATTTTGCACAGCCCTAATATCCATATATTCTCCCCTCAAAGGCGTGGCAGGAGAGTGAATGAACGAAGATAGCCGCCAGTTTCCTAGACTCATAAGCAGGAACTTTAGGACATTACTTACCTGTAACAGGGCAGGTGGGGGTTCTTAGACTTGTGGAGCTGTCTGAGGATAATGAGCTGTCTGAGGAAATGTGGTAGCATTAGGGTGCATGTTTGCTGCTGTTCTCCCTTCGTAAGGAGTTGGTTGGCTAAGCCATCCTGTCTTTTTACATTGTTTGGAGATTACAGGCCAAAGGCCAAATACTTGTTGCTTCCCATTGGTCATCACTTTGGTTTCAATGGAACTGAACGTGTAAGGGGAGCAGTTTTTGTCTCGAAACTGATAATGAGCAGTTCCATATACATGTCATTAGAATGTATATAAAGCTGTATTCCACATGGCAAGTTTCTACTCACTTATGTACATTTGAAAGCCATTATGTGCTTAGGTATCCAGGTTGTAGCCGTATTGGTCTAGAGGCAAAAGGAATCAAAACTCATGGAAGAGGTGACATCCTTTATTAGACTAACTAGATATTTGCAAACAAATTATTGTATTTATTTTCAAGCTTTTGGGTGCACACACCCTTCCTCAGGCATAGGAGGGAGCAGAGATTGTAAGAGTTCTCTTAGGTAGAAATGAAAAAAACAGAACAAAAACAAAAGCTTTCAGCTTTAACCTTTACTAAGGAAAACATATGGAAGAGGAAAATATTTAATGTGAGGGAAAGGTGACTGGATTACAGAATCCTTGGATAATCCCCAAGTTTAAAAAACAATGTGTTATATCTGTCAACAGCATATGCAGTAACACTTGAAAACATAAAGTCAAGAAAGTCAAGAAAGCATTGTGGAATTGACCTATGGTTTCATTTAGATATTGACCTTTTTAAAATAATTTCTTCAAATCAGAACATTAAGGTTTTTGTTGAAAACATCTAAATCGGTAGTTTTGTAAGAGAGATGTTGTTGCTTTTGGTGTTTAGAAATCATTGGCTCAGAAGCCGGTCTGATATAACCTCATTAAGTTATATCAGACCGTTGGCTCAAGGCATATGTATCAGTGGAGGATACAGCCTAGTAAATTCAGGATTGCTGAGTTATGCAAGCTCAAATCTTACAAAATGTCCTGGGTTACAAAAATAAATTCTGAGTCTTGGCTGGCTAATGTAGGAGACAAGTGGGTCAGAACGCAAGGTCTGGGCCACCCCAGGAACCCTTCTCTGGAATGTGAGAGTGGAATAAGTCCCTGCACTATTCACGATAACAAGTCCTTTACTTTGTGTTTCTCCTTCAATTGGGCCTTTGTAAATTTATCTCTCTGGGACAATATCAAATAAAGATATTATAACATCATACAGATATAAAGGATGATATCTGAGAGCCAAGTGTAGGACACTGTCCAAGTTGAAGTAACTTGCACCTTCTGCCTCATCTCCAAACAATGCATGCATCACATTGCCTTGGGTTTCTCCAGCTTGCCTTGGCTCAGATGAAAAGTTAATTTTAAAACTAAATTTTAATATTTTAAATTAGCTAGCATATTCTAGTACAGTGGTAGACGATCTTTTGGCAGGTATGCCACAAATTATTCCCGCGCCCTCTGAGTGCCACTCTGATATCCTTCCTCTTCCAAATCAGCTGCTCTGCTTTCTGCTCCTACTTTGTTCTCCCTGGTCAATGTCCTCCTCTTCTTTCTACCCTGCACTCCCTGCCTAATCTCCTACCCTGCTTTCTGCTTCCTGCCTTGCCTGGCCCTTCCATGATCTGCCCCATGTCACACAGATGCTGCCTGTGCCACTTGTGGCATTTGTGCTGTAGGTTGGCCCCCCCATCCTAATGAATGCATTTTGAAGAGTGAAATCCCAGTCCAACTGAAGTCCGTATATAGTGCAGAAAAGGCAAGTTGTACTTTCATAGGTGCTAACATGTTCAATTGAATATTAGATGAATGAAGAGTAAAAGAAAAAGAAAAAAGGTGCAGAGCTACGCAAATCGAAAAGAATGTCATTAAACCATATTCTTTTCTTCAAAAGTAGTTATGGGGAAATAAATCAGGAGCATATGCTAAGGCTGACCCAGGACAGCTTTAACTTCTGCAGTCTTCCTCTGTGCCATATGCTGCTAGTGGAATTCTTTGTTTCTTCACTAGCAGCAAGCAATCCATCTAGACTTCCCTCAGTACTCACACTCAGTTACATCAGCATCTCTACACACACTGGTTACAATACCCATCCACAAATTCCTCACCACTAAATAAATGTATATTGAGAAAAATCACACCCAGTCCAAATTCCTCTGTAAAGTATTTTCTGCTTTCAAGAACAGTTAGCTGATGTTAACATCTAATGCCATTTGTTGTCTATTCATTTTCACAATGTAAAGGGATGAGCTAAGAAACTGTTCAATATTATTTAAACAATGTTGATGATTTATGGCTTGGGATTCAATTAGATGAAAATGTGGTAATTTTTTTTATAGTTTTTTGGTGGTGTTTGTTAGAAAATAGCTTATTGATACAGTTCCAGAATTTTGGCTCGATTTATTTACATAACCTCATATGTTGGGATCCCACAACTTAGCCTGTCTATTGAAAGAAAATAAAATATTTACATAAATAATAATCAAAATGGGGGAAAAAATCATACAGCAAGTTTAAATACAATTCAAACTTTGAAATATCTTTGCCTCCCTTCTCTAAGAAACTAAGGTTATTTCCCTTCCTTTTTTCTTGTTTCGCTTCCTTCTTTCTCTCCTCATAGATACACAGACAGGCTGACATAGAATCCCAAGGTGTGCATAACTGCCAAAACCTGCAGTTCTCTAGCAGTGGATGTGTCATCTAGGTGCATAAGGCAAAATAGGTTTTAGTCCTAATGCACTGTCTTCACTGGGAACATCTACATGTGCATTAATATGCTGTTGCTACTGTGTATTAAGTTTAGTGCCTCTAATATGAGGTACTAACTAAATGCACAGTAGCCAGTGCTGCTCCACAGTAGCAATGGTGCATGGTCTTTTTGTGATGCTGAATGCTCAGTAGACTAATTCTACTGCATATTAGTGCATTAGCACTGTTAGACCCCAACTCCATGCAGTGCCCAACGACTAGGGAGACGGCGATCCAATTGCTCATGGGTCCTATTAGCCAGAGCAAGCAGGGAGCAAACATCAGCACACATTGCTCACAAGAGCTTTATTCAAAATGCAGACAGCTTCAGACAAAGGTCTCAAAAAAACAGCAAACTGGGGACCCGCACTGAACAATAATTTTTTCCCACATTTATACGCTTTGGTTTATGCTCATTACCATTCATTTTACCCTCGCCCCTTCTAGGTTCCACCCATTTCTCCTCCTATCTCAAGCTCTGCCTCTGTTTACTGTTTGCTTCATTAGCATGGAATTGCCTATGCTTTTCATTCATTTACATGTCTTTTTGCTATGAGCGCATGTCTAAGACATTGAGTCCTTTTCTTCGGTCAATGGGCGGACTTTGACCAAAACCTGGAAGCTTCTGGAGGCTTCTTCACCAATCACCATTCACCTTTTTGCATATGTTCATTTTGGATTCTGTTACCAATTAAGTGTTGTTTTCCATATTCCAGTATGTTTTTCTGTCCCAGGTTGTACCATCTTCCACATTCCTAAAACGTCACCTCATTCACAGCACACAGACTCACGCAGATTTATTTGCTGCTTTTTCAGGAAATGGTTGACACAATTAATATGGTTGCTTAGCATAAGCAAATGGCTGGCTTAGCATAAGTATTCATAAGCAAAATCTGTTTGCCTAAGCACCATGCAATATACTTTTAATATATAATTTTGCCTTGTGGTCAGCAGCTTTGCTAGGCCACAGGTCATGCCTTCATTCAGCTGCAAATCCAGTGCTCCTCAAGATCCATATATTGTCACCTCAATAAGGCTTCTTCTGTGACATGCTAATGTGCAGTAGAATTAGTCTACTGTGAATTAAGCATCTTGTGTACCCACTGATACTTAGGTTTAATATGAGGTCATCCTCACCCAGCCTAAGCCACCCTTTCCCTGTGTACATCATGCTTTGAACCAAAGCCATTTATGTTTAGCCACTGCATCACAAAGATGTACCTCAGACATGCCATGCAAAGCCTAGTGCTTCTAGGAATTGGCCTTGGGACTAATTGTCTGTCCTTCCAAACTTCTTCCAAAGAGGAGGAGTTAGAGAATGGAAAGACAGAAATGGGAAAATATGGGATTCTGGTGCTGCATTTTCTCCCCTCAGTCTGCACTGTGTAGATAAGATCCAAGCACATTGCAGAAAGGGGTAGGCTAAGAGGTGAACAGTGGAGTGGAGTTCAGCAGAACTCACAGAGTTGTGAAGGACTGTTGTAGGGCATTGAGCAAAGGGTGCTGCAAGAGATTGTTAAAGGGAAATGGGCTTTAGGAAAACACTCAAGTCAACTTTCAGTGTAGACGTAGTCAGACATGAGGGAAAATCACTGCTTGCAGAGATTCTTGGAGTGTCTTGTTAGAAGTGGAATAGGGAAAAGCAATGAGGGTATAGGGAGAAAGCTGTGCTTCTGTTTCTTTATAGCTTCATTCTACAGTGTCTGTGAATTGAATCATTTTAGTAGAACTGCTGAAATTATTTGTTGTGTAGTCTTTTTATTCTCAAACCCAATGCTGATTTCAGCAAATCTATTAATAAATGTATAAATATTTATCTTACAGTTTGGACAGAATTTTTAGCCTATTCATGAAGTGCTCAATGCAGCTATTCAGTGTTTGTTATTCATAATATGTCATCATTTCTGTTCCTTGATAGGAAGACTGAAGCTTTTTAGACAGAAGGAAAAAATAATGATTATTATTTGTGCATTAAAACCATCATTCATATATGATTATGTATGTTTGTCTCAAAACAAGGCAGCATGAATATTCATGACTACCAAATGTTTATGGCTGAATCAAATAATGGCTATGTTCTGTTCATTGTTCTGTAGTATATGACCAGCCTTATATTCCAGTTGTGATACAACACTAAGGCTAGGTACACGCATTTAGGGAGGTTGTGGGGAGTTAGATCGAGTTAAAAATGGTCACCTGATTAAACTTAATTTGCCTATGTGTGGACTGTACACTATTTAGGCTGGTCTAAGTGCAAACTGTACAGTAGTTAAGGACAGTTAGATTGGTCTAAAATGGCCAACCTGATATAAGTTAACCCTACCTTGGAGGTAATCTAACTTAGATTGGGTTGGCCATTTTTGCGGATGAGCTAACTGTCCCAAACTTTTGTACAGTTCTCAGTGCAGCCCCGAGGCTGGGAAGACCTAGCTGCTGGCCCCAGCTCCAGGGCTGTGCTTTTCCTACTCACCCCCATGGCACTGGGCTATTTTAGCCTCCCAGCCCCTTACTCCTATGCCCAGATGGACAATGCCTCCCCCTTGGACCAGTCATCCCCACCCCCTCATGTGACCTCTAAACCCCCAACCCCATGAACAGCTCCCAGTGCTGGTCTTATCAGGGTTCATCAATGCGAGGAGCCAAACAAGTAAGCCCCAGTGGGAGAAGGGGCAGCCAGGATGGGAAGGGTTGTTCATGTTGGGATGGGAACACATTAGTGGGCTAAAAATAGCCCCTGCTTCTGTGGGCTGGGAGACAGAGTATCCCATCTCCCCAAGCCCATAAGTCCCCCGATCACACCAAACCCTCCTGAACCGTAGCAACTCCCACCTGCCCTCCCACCCCGATCTCCCTGCCCCAGAGACTGCTTCTCTCTCTCAATCCCCCCAAGTTCCCCCCAGCTAGCCCTCCTATTCCAACTTATTGCAGATAGGATGGCTATCTTTAACTTGATCTAACTTCCCCCTAACCTCCCTGAATGTCTGTATGCACCCTTAAAAGAAGAGATGGGGGAGAAAAAAGTTAGATTTCTACAATAAACTTGAGTGGATTTTTTTCCACTAGTATATTGTTACAGTGTCAGCAAATGGTTAGTGGCTAATGTTGGACATGGAAAGGGCAGAGATACCTAGTAGGGAAGAATACTAGAGTAGGACTCAGGGGTGTATTCCCAGCTCTGCCACTAGCTTGTGGAATGACCCTGAGCAACTCCCTTCATCTCTTTGTCTCAATTTTCCCATCTGCAAAATGGGGAAGATGATACTGACTTGGAGATCTACTCATGAAAATCACCCTGTAGGAGGTAAGGGTTGTTGTTTTTATTATAAATAAATGGCTATGAGAAAAAGAAATGAGGTGTAGATGGCTAAACGTTCCAGTTTACATCTTAGTCTCCTAGGAGTCCCAGAAGCAAGGTAAATGACATATTCAAACAGGAATCTTGATTATTACCATAGCTGAGTCTTCTGCTGGTTGTGCCAAAATATGCCATTATTTTACTATGTAGATGAGGATTATGCGGCATAAATATGATAGCCATTATCTTGAAATGCTCAGGACAGAACAAGGTATTACACAGGTAGAAAAAAGCATACATTGCTGTCGATTGAATTAAAGAGCCAGGGCTCCCTAGCTGGGTTTGGGATAGATTAATATCATCATGTACTTTGTGGACCAGAGGGTAACTGTTTAAAATATATCAGCAGTAAATAGTACAAGTCTTGCTTGTATCCCGAGAAGAGTGGGAGTTTGCTTATTTGGAGGAGTTCCTTCAGTATATCCATGATGCTGACAAATCTAGAGTCTTACAATCTGAAGTGAAAAATAGTATTAAATTGCACTGACTTCTTTATACCTTTCTTTGACTAATAATATGCCTGTGGTTTCTATTACACATATTTTGACATAAATTGCAGTACGTTCTCTCACAAATAATATATATGCACTACCTGGCCAGCAGTAATAAGGTTGCTGGTTAAAATATTCGTGCTAAAGGGGGAAAAAAATCATTATGTGGCTGTGTCTGATTAAAGTTTTATTGTGTAATTCCAGACTTGGGGAAACTGTGACATTTTCTTGAGTAAATTGGTGACAATTCTTGGAACAAATAAGTTTAAGTGACCCTGTTTCACAACTTAGCTTATCTTCAGTACATATTTTCAGTTAATTAGTCAATCTGATATGCATTTAAATAATGTTTTAACTTTTCCTTTTTATGGTATTATAGTAAAAGTCATAAAGAGAACTTATTTTTCACATTAAAATTGGCGTCCCAAGTTTGGTTACTGTAGTGTTTTGGCCAACACCCATCAGCTGCTAGGCTTTACTTAGTGGAATTAACCCATTAGAGAGCCTGCACACAGACTCTGATGTAGACATTATTCATCATATTAATATCCAGTTTCACAGTTTCTTGACAAATATTGCTTCAGGAGATCATACAGCTGAATAATAATACTATTATGCTTCTTGGAGCTATCCAGGAAGTATAATAAAAAAACCCACTCTGAATTGTTATGCAGTTTTGTCATAAAATAATGTAATTTCAACAATGTAAGTCAGCAACATGAATATTAGAGTTTTAAAAGGCAGTTTAATTAATATTTAAAAGTTTGTGTAAACACACATGATTTTACAAATGTCTCCAATTAGATTTTGTACTCCACTTATCCATTTTGTATTTTTATATTCTTAACTAAATTGTTTAAGATTTCCCTATAGCAAACATGCAGGACTATATCGTGCTGGTTTGCAATTAAAAAAGCACCATTTTTTCTCATTACTCTGTGATGTGTATTTTACTCTCTTTCTTGAAGATGCTTTAAATAATGTAAACATTGTAAAAATAAAACCCATAAAGTTAAATATACTGAGAAAGCATGCCACTGATAAATTAACTCCATGCCTCACTCTAATAACCATTTCAGTAAAATGAGGATCATTTCTATAAATCTTCTTTTTAGATGCAAGGCTCTTGGGGTATGTGCTGATGTTACATTTAGATTGACCTAACTAGGATTTGGTCAATCTGAGTGCCAATCTGGACATGCATTTGGGGAGGTTAAAGCAGGCAAAAAATGGCAGGCTCAAACTAAGTAAGTTCACCTGAGGCAGCAAACTAACTCAGATTGGGAACAGGTTAGCCCAATCTACCCGAAGTCTGCACATCAGATCATCCCAGTCCCAGGGTTGTGTCTTCCTACCTCCTTCCCCCCACAACTGGGCTATGCTTAGCCCCCAAGCTAACTGCCCCAGACCTGCCAGCCCCACCAGTCTGTCCAGTGCTCCCACTCTGGATTTGCTACTCCTTTTCCCAATACTGTCTGGTCTTCTCCCCAGGTTTCCAGCACAGCTTCTGGGACCAGCGGATGTGTGCACACACTTCTCCTAATCTATGATCACACAGCTTTAAGTATTTGTGTGTGGCAAATGTCTGCATGTACCTTTTGGGACAATTATAGATTTCTTACTCAAATTGGTGAGCAGCTCTTCATGCGAGAAACAATAATAATAATAGCACAAACATTACTTACCAAGATCTGGTTCTAGAAAGCATCCCCATTCAGGCCAGTACTTAGGGCCTTGTTGCATGGTAATTTTGGGTGGCTCCTGGAGCTCTTAACCCCTGGATTCTCTGCACAGTAACACCTGAAACTGGTTTGAAGCCCTTGTTATGCATCTTAAAGTGATGCCACTCCATGGCAGGGTTATTTGTGATCTGCACTACACAGCTTGTAGTATACTAAGGTGTAGCTACTCTAATCTATACCTTAGTTAGTAAACAGCTCACCTGCCCCCCTCCTCTAGTGGCCTGGATTGGGCCCCCCACCTCTCCTCAACACCCTGGATCTCTGCTCACTGTGCTCCCTTCCTGGCCTCACTTACTTCTGGCTGCCCTCACTGTCTGCCCCAAGGGAGCAGGCAGGGATGGGTCATGCCATGGGGATGGGACAGAGGCAGGAGAGAGCCCGGAGGTGGTGGTGGTGATGTCAGAACAGGTGAATCTCTGGAATGGGAGGGAGAGGGATTCTTACCTTTCAGTCCTCCAGACACCTGGTGGCCTGAACTTATGAGTGATCCAAACTCCAAGCTTGCACTAACACTCATCAACATTTACCTAATTCAGGGTAAGGTGCAACAAGGGCCTTAAGCATGAGCTTGAGTTCCATTAAGTTCAGTGAGGGATTGAGATACTTTCTTAAGTGTTGTCCTGAACAAAGATGGAATTAAGAATGCATTTAATGGTGGTCTGGGTCAGGGCCATAATATTTTATTGTGTTGAAGTCAATAGGAATATTTGTGTTAGCCGGGATGAGTAAATCTGGCCTTAGGCCTTGCAGCTTCTCTTTGGAGTTCTGAGCACTCAATGCTTCTGTGAAAACAGGCTGAGATTTAAAAGGAGATTTGTATAAGTATGGGCTTCAGGTCATGATAAGAAACCCAGAAAATAATACACAAGAAATTATAGTCAGTTGTGAGCCATAGAGATGAGGGAGACCAAGCAACACATTAACTGAGATATCAAGCAGATGGAAAGTCATTTTTTAAAATTCCAGAGAAGTAGCATTAATCCCAAAATGGTATAGTGAGGATTCCCATATGGCTACTCTGCATGGATCTCATCAAATGTAAGCCATATCTTTTCATAAAGCAATAGTTTGTTCAGCCTCATGTGCGATTTTTCTTTCAGCCATGTTCAACAAGTTATTACTAAATATATTTAGTTTATAATGCTTTTTATGAGGGAGGAGGAGAAGAGGCATTTTCAAGAACTATAACTTATAGAAATGGCAAAATAATTTTTGGGACATATTTGTAAATATTTCTTAATCAGTCATTGTATAGCCATTATCCTTGGTGGTTGCATTTTATATATGTGATTATATAAAAAGATCTGGGCTGAACTAGTTAAAGCAGTATTGGGAGTTTTTTTATACAGGAACAAAGGCAAGTAATCATTACTCTTTAATAAGTAAATAGCAAAAAGAGAGTCCTGGGAAATATTTTTGTCTAGAGAATGTTTATGCCAATTTTCAACTGAGCCCTTTCACGACATTTAGAACAACATCCTTCTGGAGTATTCTGTCTAGTTTACAGATGAGGAAACTGTGGTATGGAAAGGTTAAGCAGAAGGTAGGTAGGAAAAAAAGGCATGAACAGACCCAGGAGACATGCATGCAGCTCCTTGTTCCAATCACTAGCGATATACCTTGGTGCATTTACATGTGCACATTTATTGCTCAGTAACATAAATTATTGCTCAGTAACTTAAAATTACTGCACAGTACAGGCAGTCATCTACACATGCACACCCGTACTACACAGTAACTATGGTGACTGATGCCAACTTGGGCATAAATTTGATACCCGTACCATGCAGGTATCAAATTTTTGCCCAAGTAGTTACTGCCCAGTAACACATGTGTAGATGCCTCACTGCCCAGTAACACTGTGTGTGGGTGTGTCACAAGGCACCTACGTGACCTTGTGCCTAGAAAAGGGT